>NC_091838.1:53403667-54059327 GCF_037783145.1 Equus przewalskii
TCACAAATACATTGTTTTCAATTTTATTTATATCGAATAAAGCTGTGATTGATGTGAAGAAATTTGCATAGAAGCCACATGAATTTTATTGAAAGGAAAATTTAAAGACAAAATCCTAATACTTAGCTTACCACAAAATAATTAAATGCAAAGGATATACATGTTAAGTGGCCATAAACATGTAAGCATCACACAATGCACGTAATGGAGTCATAAAACATTTTATACTGCTTTATTATAAATAATTGGAAACAATATTTCATTTTTCAAACCCAGATAACAAACCAGTAAATGTCATGCTTTCTTTTTATTCATTATTTCATTTTATTTTTATAATATGAGTTGGGAAATAGTATTATTTATCAAAACACTGGTAAAAAGAATCTGTAGGAATACAAAAGAACAAAACACTCACTTTCATTCACTTAAATGAAAACAAGCAAGAAGATTTTTAGAGGGAGAGGCTAAATAGTGCTATGAAGGAGTCACCAAGAAGAGAAAAACTGCGGAATACCTGCAAATATCACTTGTAAGGCAAAACAGGTTGTATACAGATGCATAAATATAAAGACTTAATGGTAAACTTTAAAAAATATTTTCTTAAAAATGCAAATAGCTTTTACCTCTCAAATGGAGGAAAGCCACAAAGGGATAATAACAGATCAAGTCACCAGGTCTGAAATTGGTATTGTTGCTTTGAAAAAACATTTTTTTAAGAAAGGAAAGCCAATAAGCATTTCAATTTTCTTATCTCATAGAAACTCATGTTTTGATAAAAACTGTGCTCTATTGTAACCTTGAAGACGTAGAGGCAGAAAGTACCTCTTGATAAAATATTGTGCTAACTTCAAATTGCCACAAAAATCTGTGTCCCCAAATTTACTTAAAATCGATTATCCCATAGGAATATTTTCACTAAGAGATTTATAGCAGCTAACAGTCAGAATTTTCTTAGTGAGGTAACTATGATTAATTTTCTTTTTTGTGTGTTTCCTTTATGTATAACACAGAGTTTTGCCAATTTTCTCCACAAATAATAAGTTTTAAAAATCAGAAACTGCCTAAGAAAACAGAGCCTGAGTAGAAAAATGCGAAGAAATAATGTATTTCATAAAGTGGTATAGTGGATTTCTTTGAAAACTTGTGTTTATTTTCGTCAATTAAGGAGAACATTGTATATTCCAGATTAAACAGCTATTAGGTTTACCATGGATATTAACATACTATGTACAATGGTATTTATAATTCCTTTTTTATTTTTCATAGACTTCAAAGTGTATCTTTTACAGAAACTGGAACAGAGTGAATCTGGAAAGCATGTTTTAGTTAATCAGCAAAAATAAAATTAGCATGAAATAGGGTGAAGAATTGAAGATCATTATTTTTAAAATAATGAAGTTACACTTAAGTATACACATGCAAGAAGATACTGTAAAATAAACTGTTCCAGTTTACTTGGTTTTACTTCAACTTAATACACTCTAAAACACTGCTTTAATGTATAATATCAAAGAAAATATTAAATGCATGTATATTATCTTAAGAGCTTGATGATATATTTCACATTCTTTAAACTTTACTCAGGCTATAAATATATTTATAGATCAGTCAGTCAGCTTTTAAAATAAATGAAAACTGTAGCATGGGGGATAAATTTTCACCTCATATGTCCATACTTGATTGTGTCCATTTTTTTCTGAAAACTGTATCAAAAAATCAAAGAGTAATGGAGCGTGTTTCTACCTCACACGTTGTTCTTCATGCACTAAAATTCTTTATGGCTTCCCAAAATGAAATTTACATTTGAAGATGAGTTAACTGAAATCAACTAGTAAGTACGATTTAGGAGTTAGGCTTCTGAAATCCATTAACATTTAACCAATTCAGAGGGCGGTGCTGTTCTTCCTGAACTTTTATTAAAATTGTACAACAGTATAAACTTACTGTTAGTAGGTTTGCATAGAAATAACACCATTTCACTGGTGTCATACATCTTTTCCAAAGGATTATGGCAGGCCTGTTTCTATTCTTCATGTATATTCTTTTGTTGTTGTTGTTGTTGTTAATTTTCTTCTTTTTTCAGTTTTACATGAATAAACCATATTTATCATCTGGCTACTATAGTTCCAAAATAAAATCCAGTAGTAATTTGAAGCACAGCGAACTGAGCAGTTTCTTCCCTTTTTAAAGCTTGATAGTGAGTGGCATTCTCTATAGCCAAGCCATATGAACATGGTAACCCCTAGAAGAGACTTTTGTGATCTCAAAAGGTTCCAAATCCACAGTCAAGAACCTTGATGACTTCACATAATTGCCACCTGTTGCTGGAAGGGAGATAATATTGTTTGCTTCAGAAGTTTTCAAGCAGTTTTTCATCTGGTAGCTTCTCCAGATTTCTTTGTTGCTTTTATAATTGCTTCTGATATTGTGCCTTCAAAAGTCTAAAGGTCGAATCATCATAGTTGTGGAACGTAAGGAGTAACTGGGCCCTTTGAAGTAGTGCCACTTTATCCCATTCAGTTTTCCGTGGTTTTGTCCCGCTGTATAGAACATTCCGTTCAGATTGGATGGGCCACAAGCATCAAACCACCAGCCTGAAAAATTAGTTAACAATGAAAGAGAGAAGAGGAAGAAACAATTATAAATAAATTGAACACTTGGAAGCTAATAGCATTAACTGAAGGGGAAGTTATTCATACTTGTTATAATTATTTGCAAATAGGAAGCATTTAAGAAATATCTTCTCAGTACTGGAATTGTTTTGAATAACATCGATTCAGGCAGTGTACGAACAATCGGAGAAAGGAATGCTTTCATGAAAATTAGCTTTCAGTGTCACTCCATTCGGACTCATTTCACACTGTGAGGATGGGAAGCTTCTGGGTTTCAAGATGTGATCTAAATCAGCCTGGATTTATGTGTAGGGCAAGTAAAATGCAGATACCCAAAAGAGGCATCTACCTTAAGCCTGTTATTGGGAATAGAACCATTAATTATTAGTGATGAAGTTCAGAACATTAGACAACTGGCATTGAAATAGAAAGAAATGTTCCCTATTTACTCTATAATTTTGCCAAGAACTGGCCCTTCGCTGCTTCTGAAATTATTTGGATACTGGGCAATGACTGTGAATTTGAATTACCAGGCCCTCTCTGTAGTTTATAGCCATACGGGAAGTGTGCATCAACAGTAGCCACATAGTTCCTCTAGAGCAGTATGTTTTCTGTGATTGTCCAAAAAGAAAAACAACTTGATGAGTAACATGGAGCTCCTATGCTCCCTGTAAGGATAACTTAGTACTTTATTTTTTTTAATGAATCAAGTTCTTAGATTTTTAGGTAAAACATAGTACTTTTTCTCTCTCTTCTGGAGTAACACTACTGAAATCTTTAGGGAGAGATTTATGCCAGAGACATTCTGGCATATTTGTATTTGGATACAGTTGACCTCCCTTTGATTACAGAGTTCTACCTAAGGGACTAATAGTTAAAGAAAAAGCTGTACAGCTGATGTTTGACTGTAACATGAGCATCATCTTGCAGAAACTTTAGAAAAAGTTATATGAAGAAAAGCTAGTTCTCACTTTTCAATTTTTGAAGATGAATACAGCTGGGTTGTGTTTGCAAAGTCAAACTAGATGCATAGCAAGCTGTATTAATCACCGATTCATACTGGGGAACAGTAAGGTATGTCTTGATGAGTTTGGAAAGACACTGTGTTCAATGCTGTTTTACCAACTGTACGCAAACAACATAGATGTTAATGTAGTCAAAACACGAGGGACAAGAATGTTCTTGTTTGGCGAGGGAAGAGGAACTGTAAAATTCCACCTTTTTTTCTTAAGATTAATTCTTTAAAACATTTTTTGGTAAGTACAACTAGTAAAAATATGCTATTTATATTACAAAAGGCATTCTAACATTAGGAAATTTATTTACCCAGAAGACTCTCAAAGGACAAAATGATTGCTTTAGTGTTTTAACTCTCTCCTCCTTTTCTATGACCTTCTTGAGGCACTCTTCCATCATGTTAATGAGCCTTTCATACTCTTTCAAATATCCACCATGGTGTCTGAAGTAAACGCAGTTACTCTATTGTTGAGAAGTACAAATTACAGAATGATCCTCCAAATTATCTTAAGGCACTCAGGGTAAAAGTGTGTGGTTTTGTCCGGTTTATAGAAAGTCACAAGAGTTCTGAAAGAGTGTGGGAAGGCAGAGGGCTGTAGCAACAGCAGCCTGGCCATAAAGGACACAGGCGGAAGGATACATTTATCGGGAAACTTATGATGAGCTTAAGAAAGAGAAATGGAACTAGCATCCAACTAGGGGCACATAACAGAATCAGATAAACGGATCTTGTGTATATTTTCCAATGAGTATGACGGGGTAATGTTTGTGGTGAGGAGAATGGCATTTTGGAGATACTGAAAGAAGAACAGTATGGCTGGGTCAGAGTTGACAAGAAAACCAGTAGCCCGAAGCCAAGAGAGTCTGAAGACCAAATCACATAGTCTTTTGTTCATTATCCCAAGGCATGGTCTATATACCAGCCCACCTCGCATACTTAGTGCTGCACAGTTTGCTTAACAAATAACTGGCCAGCAACTACAGGCTTATTGACAGAGCGATTGACTTCGTTTCTTCTTGAACAGCCTCTATGGTCTGAAATAGTTTAGCTTGCTAAAAAGCTACATTTGATAGACACCCGAAGACATAACATCCGTGCTTACTGTATTCAATTTTTCTTTCTTTATTCATTCAATATGTAATTATTGTGAAGTGTTGTCACACAATACTCAACAAGACAGATGCGGTCCCTGCCCTTATGGAACTTACTTCTAATGTGAGAAATAGGCAAAAAAGTAGCAAATAAATAAAATACCTACAAAGCATGACCAAAAAGAAAAGAAAAAAAGAGAAAAGAATCAGGGAGCCATGAAGGAGAATAACAGGAGACTTACTTGACTTTTCATGTTCATGGAAGATGTTGACATTTAATGAGAGATGAAAGATGAGAGGGAGGCAGCCGTGTGAAGATGGGGAAAGACTCTTTTAAGCAGAGTATAGCACATGCCAAAGTTATTAGGAAGAAAGAGAGCTTGGTTTAAGGACTAAAAGAACATCAGTGTAGCTGGCACATAGTGAACAAAGGAGGGACTTGCAGAAAATGAAGGTGGAGAAGTAGGCAGTTTTGGTGGAAAGCTGAACAATGTTTGCGGAAAAATTTATAGTTTATCCAGCCTACTTGTCCATCATCAGGCGAACAAGTAAAACATTCCCTAGGAATGGGAACCAATATTTAGCAAGAGGAACCAGATCTTCCAGCTGAAATGTGTAATCAAATATTACTTAGAACCCTCATTCTATAACTATGGTCTGCCGAAGTTATCCTGAGCATCTGTGGTAGCGTGATAAAGAGGAGAAAAATGAATCTAGAATCAATTCAACGAATATTAACCAATAGAAGGACATAAAGGTCAGAGTTGAGTAAAATTAAATTCCTGACTTCAAGGAGTGCACAGTTTTGTGTAGGACACAACAAATTGTTAAAAAATGAGATGATAGCTGTTAAACAGAGATGAAAAAAATCCTTAGAAACATAAACAGAAAGTCCTGTTTGTGGGTCCATAAGGCTCACTCATTTACCTCCTGAGCTGGGTCCTGAAGGATGGGTGTGAGTTCACTGGGCAGAAAGAGATTCTAAAGACAGTATGTACTCTGAGAGAGCAGGAGAGAGTGTCTGCCAGCAGCTTGGCTTGGCTGGAGTGCCAGTGGGTAAGGGGTTGGAGAATATAGGGCTAGCAAAATAAACAGGAGGGAGCACACAGAGGTTTTTATTACATTTTTAGAAATTTTCTTTTGGGCAATGAGGAGCCTGGAGAACACCAGACCAGAAATTAGAAAACCCAGACTTCAATGCTGACTTCACCAATTAATAACCAAGAAATCTTAGGCAATAACATAAATAACATTGATATTTATTGAACAGTTAATATGTGTCAGGGACTCTGCTAAAATATTTATATGCATTTTCTTATTTTATTCCCCAACAGCCTTATGTGGTATGGCAAGTACCATCATAAAGACACTGATGCTCAGATAGTTTAAGGAACATTTCCAAGGTCATACAGCCACTTATCTCTTCACTTATAAGATGTGGATTATAAATGTCCGAACAACCATTTTCATAGCACAGTTGCAAGGATCAAAGAAGATGATGCACTATTAGGGCCTGTAACACCCCATCTAAGTGCTTTGTATAAGTTATCTAGGAAGTGGGGCATGAGGGTTAGAGCAGGAACCAAAAGGATTAAATTTTGTGAGGCATCATAATGATTTAATAATGAAGACCAGGTCCTTGGTAACAACATATTTCCTTATTTGCTTGATAGAGTTTATTAGAGAAATATGAAAATGATTTGGCCCCAAATGAGTACAGTTGTACAGCGTTTGCCTTCTAAAGACATGGCATTTAAGCACCTAACATGTGTTTTGTTTTCAATGATTATCTCTTTATCTTAAGACCAGTGGACCGTCTATACTATGGACTATCAGAGGGCAATTCATAATAATAAGATGATGAATTAAGATGGCAGAAAACTAAATGAAAGGGCAATTATTTCTCATGACAATTTTGGTTGTAGTTTCCTTTATAAAATACTCTGAACTTCAAGGTAGCAAAAATGGTTAGCTCTGTGCTAGTAAGTATTCTCTGACACACGTATTAAAGCAAACTAAGGAATTTCTTTGAATCAAATATTTCAGTTTGTCCACTTTCTACCCCTCTCTGAAAAAATTAAGCATGACCAGGTCTTTTAAACATAAATCCTGAAAAGACAAGGTTTTAAAGCATATTTCTAGAAAGCTGGCAAAAGTATAGCAGACTCATGGTTACTCATATGTAATCCCTAGTATTCAGATAATCATATATACTCAACAGTGTGTGAGTTTACATATATAAGTAAGTTACATGTAAGTTCCATGCAAATATAAGTTTGCATGGAACGAAGGTGTTCTGTGTGGGTATGCCTGAGTTTGCAGGTCCTCTCTGATAAAATACCAAATAGCTGAATTACATATCCTCTATAATCCTCGGGAAATATTAACTTTGTACTTTGTTCTGTATGTGCCTGGGCATAACAAATGAGCAATATGCTAAAGAAGTTAATCTAGGAAAGGCACTTTAAGCTTAAAAGAACTCACTGTTTCAAGCAAAGGACGGAAGAAAGCAGCAGCTTCCATCTGCTATTGGGACAACTGATAAAATGTCTCAAATGTTTTAAGATTGGCAACTGCCAAGATGTACTTTGCCAAGCATTTTTCTTCATAACCTGTAACCTCATGTATATTTTAATAAGAAATCTGAGATGCATGTTTCTAATTCATTTACACTTAACTCATTAAAATTTAGTTTTCTAATAACTATCCCGGGCTTCCCAGGCCTTTAAAAATCATTTAAGCCTTTTATCTTTGAAGCAGAAAATTCACATTTTATCACCAGTAAATGAAACTTTGCCCAGAAAACAGGAATTTGATTTTAAACGTTGTACTCAGGAAGTGCAAATTTGTTTGACAGTCAGGAAACCAAACCTTCAAATTCTTTTGATCCTAAACAAAATGTCTCTCAACACTTCTTTTCTAAGGTAAAAAGTACAGCAAAATGAAAAGATATATCTGTTTTTATGGATTTCTTTCATTCATTTTCAATGCATGCATTCTAATCAGCAATATGGAACAGAACTTGCATGGAGAATAAGATTTTCCTCTTTTATCATTAAATAAGGATGAGGCTGAACTGAACCAATTGGTGCCCTTGTTATCAATGGGATCATCACAAAAAAATCGCTCGCTGAGTTTATGTGCACAAAATTGGCGTTACCCATAGCTAGCCTCAAGGAGCAGCTGCATGGGTCTTGTGTGCAGGAGGCAGAGGATCTTTCCAGAGGTCTGCATTCTCTCTGTCATCTCGTACTACATCCCCTTCAGGCCAAGGACTTGGCTTTTTTTTCCTTTCTCTTTTTGTTCCAAAGATGAAAAGTTGTTTATCCTGGCCAGTAATCTTGAATTCGTTAAAAACCTCTAGGTATTCTCTTACTGTCTCTTCCCTCCCATGGACTTCATTTCACTTTTAACCCGGTTTAAGTGAGGAAATCCTCATGAAAATGTGCTGCAAACAGTCAAACAGAGCTAAACTGCTGTCTTTGAAGGCCATTCCTTTTAACAGAGGCAGTAAAAGGAGTGTATGAGGTGATGGCTTATCTGGAGGTTGCATTCAAATCCTACCTCTGACACTAATTCTGCGACCTTTGGCAAGTTATCTAACTTTTCTCTATCTCAGTTCTTGCCAACAGCGTTATTGTGGTCCTTACTTCAAAGAGTTTTTAGAAGCATCATGTAAGTTATTAACTATAAATCATTTAGGATAATGCAAAAATGTCTGTTAGACAGTAAGAGTGCAATAAATATTTGCTAAATTATTATTAGAGCAAACTACAAACAAAATTAAGCTTTTGATTATTTCTCGTCCGCTGTCAATTATTAACCTTTGGTAGCAATCTTGTGGTATAGGCCTATCAGTTCTGGTTCACCCTTTTCCAAACTTCTCTTTTGAAAAACATTTTCTGATATTCTTTCTTCTTTTTCCAGTAAGTAAAAATTTCCTCAAGAAAATAGAAATATAATCCTAAACTTTGCACTGAGGATGTTCAAATTTATTTGAAAGTCAGGAATCAAACACTCAAAATTTCCAATTCTAAAGTTTAGTCTTCTAGGTTTTAGTTATTCTCAAAATTTAGTTCCAGTCCTCAATATTCATCCCATTGTTCTATGTGTGTGCATGCAAATGCATACATGTGATTATGCATCTTAAATCTAAGTTCACGCAAGAGTCACATTCATACTCACATTGATTTATTTTTATGTATTCTCACTGGGATCATTTGTAATTTTGCAAAGTCTTTTCAGAGATTCTGATAACATATTCGTTTAACCAACATTTATCGAACACACGCAACGTGCCAGACACTGCTCTAGGCACTGAGGACACAGCAATAGATAGCACAAAGTCCCTGCCTTCAAGGAATGTACATTTTTGTGGACTAGGCTTATAGTTATGTACTAAATAAGGAATTGCTTTGGAATAAAGTAATGCAATGTAGATTTCTGTGGTCAACCTTAAATTATCCCTATGGATCTTTTCTCTGAACATTTTTGCTTGAAAACCTAGGGAATGCCAGTTATCTGACAATGCTTAACTCATCCTTCCTGGGTTATTAAAAAACTCTAAGATGATTATATGTTCCCCAAAGATCTTGTCACTTCAGCATCATTCACCAGTTGGAGAAGCTACTAATTTCTTCCATTTTCTTTGTCTTCTTCAAGATTATATAGCAGGCAATATCAACTCTCTGCTGCAAGCATTTATCAGCTCTCTGCTCCTAGCATCTGGTAAGTTCTAGGGTGTACTAAGAAATTTATGTGTATGGCTTTATCCTCTCTCTTTTAGGACTGAATTGAGAAATATCCTTTGTTAGCTTTAGCAAAGTCCTGTCTGTCGGCTGACATAGTTTATGCGTGGGAAAAGAGATCGGAGTTTCTACCATAACAGATTCTTTCTGCAGAAGGTTAGGTCACATTTTTGCATAGCTTTTACGTTATATACTAAATATGGAAATTATGTTGAAAGAAAAGTAAGGTAAGGAAAGGAATGTAAAGCAATACCACACTTCGTTTTGTTTTTTCGTCAGCAACATTTAATAATTGTAGTTTCTAACAGACTTTTAGAAATATTTGCTTGAAGAATGCTAATTTAGTACCAAAGACCACGTTTTCCTTGAATGTAAGTTCACTTTGAGTGTGACAATCTAGTAATAAAAGTTTTTCATTTTAACAGTTTTGGAGTCAGAGTTGTTTTGCGTATTTATTTTTTAGACAATAAGTCCATATAAACAAAAGCACACATTGGATGAGACTTCATTTTCATTTTCTTAATGTTAAATATTAGATAAAACTCAAGTTGGTAATGAAATGGATTCCTCTGTCTGATCTCAGGAGGGCATAGTAGGAGCTCTCCTGTGGGACTAAGAAAATATTTCCTATAATGATCTCTTAAATTTATCCTCCCAGTACTGAAATATACAGATTTGTTGTTAACAGCCTACATAGAGGGGAGACCTAAAGAGAAAACTTACGAATTTTCCTAAAGCCAATGAAATCACAGACAAAGATATTTCTGACTTATAAATCTATGCTGACAAATCACCTCTAGTTAATGATTAATTAAGGGGTCAATTCCAGAGAAAATGTGCCTGGCAACTTGATCTTGAAATATATGCTCTGGTCCCATATGAAATGTGTAATAAAACATAAAAATAACTCAATACATAAGTTGGGTGGAAGAATTGCTGGCTTTCTGGTAAGGTAGGAATAAGTCCATATACTTCTGGGAAAGGAGGTGTAAAACACTGTGCTATCTATTTCTATTGACGGCAAATGTGCTTTCGCAGCCCCTCATGCCTCCTTTCCACTCAGCGATCCACTATGAATTACAACCCATGCATCGAAAGATAATATCACTTGTTTTTCCCTACTGTAGCCACAATGAGTACATGGAATAATAGAATCACAGAACTAGAAAAAAAATGTGACATTCTTATCTAGATCCACAACTACAGGAACATGCATAAGCAAACTCTTTCAGATGAATAGCTTTACGTTCTCTTCTTGAAGATGTCCATAACTAGTCATGCACAATGCTCCCTGGCAACTCATTCCAGCATTTGACCCCCGGACACTCCATCTAAAGTCACTTCCCCCTTCCTCCAATAATTCTATTACATATTATATTTTGTCCCTAGAACTTGTTATGGTTTGAAATTGTGTCATTTATTGTTTACTTTTTTGTTGATGGCCTCCCTCCATAGATGCAAGCTCTATTCTGTCTTGCTTATTCCCTTAATAGTTACTCGTGAAAAATATGTTAAATTGATAGAAGGAATTTAAGAAGTTAAGATGTTAGGAAAGAAGGAAGAAAGATCAAAATGTTCTACCTTATGTCTAGCTGAAATACCTTCTGCTTTCAATTAAGCCCATCTCCTCTTGTTTAGTCTTTGACAGATAAGGGGAGCAACGATACTACATTCTCCAATTAAAATCCTTCCACGTACTTAAAGAAAACTATTTAGGATAGTTAGCGGGCAATAAATTTTACTTTACCCTTAATTCCTTTTCGAAGAAATAAAGAAAAAATATATAAATAAACAAGACAAAACAAAGCTTTAATTGATAATGATGGAGAAGTATGAGTTATTAATTTCAAAGAGTATGAAATTTCACTGCTTAAACGAGACTATTTTCAATAGGCAAAAAATTCAAATACAAATTTTAAAAAAGAAAGGAAAAATCATCAGATGAAGAAAATGTTTCTAAGGGAAAATATGACAGAGAATAAATAGTGGTGGTGGAGATCTGCTAATTAGGACATAAGTTCCAGGCAATACTCAAGTTACCTGGACTGTCATCGACATTCATCCTTATGTTCTCCAGTTCTTAGCTATCTAAATTCCACATTTTAGCTTTGCAGAGTGAATAGCTTTGCAAGACCTGGATTCTTTCAAAAGGATATTTGATAGGGTAATGGCGTTTATTACAAAAACACATTTACTTAGACTATTTCAGCCCAAGCAATAAGTGGAAATTTTCTCTCCCCAACATATGCGTTTATTGGTGAGTAAGAAGCAAGTCCAAGAATGATTATGGATGAATGAACATGACAAAGTTCCATCATTTGCAGCAGAAATAAAGTCATAAATCTGAGCAATGAAGTTTTCTCATCGACAACCAAGAGGGGCATTCTCCTCTTTGGTCTATATTTTCATTATGATGACAGGAATATGAACATATTGGAACACTCTTCTAAGGAAACATTTGAAAGATTTTACTGTTGGTTCATGTGTTGTATTTATTTGGTAACAAAAATTATATGTAAAAATAGACATGGAGAAAATGAAGCATACTTATATTAAAATGGGCAGGAAACTGGGCAAAGTCATTTTGTCTTTGTATAAAGTTACTGACAATTTCATTTATGGGATCAAGAAGGCAATGAAAAGAAAAATTTTCTTTCAGAAAAAAAGTTCAAAATCTTACCTGTGGGTACCAGTTTTTAAAAACATTCTAAATTTGTAACACCTGTTTGGGGGAGGGGGTCATAAAATTACATATAGAGGACATTTAACTATTTGAAGAGCTTGAATGTGATGCCAAAATGGCATATTTAAAGCTTAAGGAGAAAGATATGATAGAGGTGGAATCATAACAAGTTGGCTTTAACAATGCTAGGGCTCATCTCACGTTGAAAAGATGTTAATATAAGTGGAGTGGATGGGGGTAAAAGGGATGCGACTTGGTGGTGGTAGTAATAGAGGGCTCGGGGATGGGGATGAAGGTGGAAAGTTTTCTGCAAAACCTTCTCTCTATACTCTTCCAAGCTCTGTTAATTGATAAGAAAAACATCAACCTAATGTTTCATTTCATTGACTTCAAAATTTGAAAGTGATTTCAAGCATTACAAGATGGTTATTCATTAATTCATGTACCATATTTTTTATTGAGTTCCTATGTGCCACAATCTACTGCGCTAGATGTTATGAATAAAATGGTGAACATTAACTTACTTTTGTTCTCCTTACGTACAAAGTGGAGATTAGAGTTTCCCTCTCTGCTTATCTCACAGAGTTGATTTGAAGTTCAAGTAAGATAGTACAACATATACAGTGACATATAATAACATGTAATAATAATGGTAGTAATATCATATTTGGGGAAGGAAAATACTAGATTTAGAGTTTTTTCCTTACTAGCATGAAAACATGTTTTGTTGTAGACTAACACAGAGAAAGGATCAGAACAGCTTAAGGTGGGAGTGGTTGCTATCCCAGTAAGAGAGAGAAGCAACGCTAAAACTGTGAGAGGAGAAACAGTGGGAAAAAAATTTCCTTTACAATTTTGTTTGGTGCAAACTCCTTCCTTGCCAGAGCCTATAACATTCTTGAGCTACATCATTTGCAATGGGTTTTAGCTTAGTGTTTCTCAAACTTCAATCTGTTGTGTATCAACTTTGCAGGTTTTGCCATATCCCTTTATAACATTTATTAATATTTTTCTTTAAATCTACGATTTTTTAAATATCAAATAGTGTGAATACATTTAAAACTGCATTCCTTTAAAGAAGAAACAAATACCACTTGCTATAATAAAAGACAGATATAAAACTCAATAAAATTAAAACAAAATAACTTTGATTCTAGGTAGGTGCCATTGCCTAACCAAGGTCCTGAGCCTCAGGCCAAAGGGTTTGCTGCCTTTGCTAAGAAGGGTCATTACTGAGTAAGTGCTAAGGAAGTGTTACAGACATGTTTGCACCAAATTAAGAATTTCTCTTTGACACAATCAGAAGGCTAGAAAATACTGCAAAAGTGCAAAAGGATTAACTTTCTTACTCAGTGATACAATATTATTCAATGATATCACCTATACCAGCGCAAATGTCTTGCAGAGGTCAATACTGTATAATACGAAACCCTGGCACAGCCGGTCTAAATTGTATGACTTTAGATCTAACTACACCTCTATATTCTTCTTATTCTATTTCATAGAAGATTAATGAACTCTATTACACAGTTGCAAAGCATTTTGTAAGAATTTTTTTTTCTGTATGTTGAATTCTCAAATTGTTCATTCCATTATGGGCATTATTATGATTATTTAGAAGGCAGAATAACTGGGATTTTAAGAGGCTAAAGAATTTATTAAGAGCCAAGTTTAGCATGTCCCTTCTATAGATGTTGGGGGAGGAGGAAAAACTTCTAAATATGCTAGCGATGTCTTGCACAAGAACATATGGTAAATTAGTGGGTAGAACAAAATGATCTCCAGGGACTTGCTCTTAAGTTTCCTGACCAGAAGATCAGAGTCATTTCTCATAGATAAGAAACCTCAAGCCTCAAACCAATGAAACATAACTTAGAGAATGGCCCCATAGGACTTACCTCCTGTTAGCATGAGGGCACATTTGCACATACAGTTGTCATTATCAGCATCTTTAGTGCTGAAATCAGCACCGTGTAAGATCAGGCTGCTCTGTTTTCCTGCTGTCCCAGTGTGACCCTTTAAATACAACCTGAAGTTAAAAAAAAAAAAAAAAGATAAGCCATTCAACAGAATAACAGAACCCAGAAGACTGGCATGTTGAATGTTTGCCTTTTTCATTATTTTCTCTTTTCTTTGAACTCAGCCCTTCCAACAAACTGCTACAAGATCCAAGCTCTCTGAACGAAAAGCAAGAAAGACTAAATAAAGGAAGGAAGGATAAAAGGATGGATGGAGGGAGGGAAAATGGGAGGAAGGAAGGAAGGAAAGACTCCAAATTACAGATAGACAAAATTCTCTATGGCTATGTGTTTGGTGTTTATTTCACTATGCACGTTCAAACTCATAGCTCCCTGATAATGCAAGATCCACAGAAGGAAAATATACAATTAAACTCCACTCAAGTTTTGTTGGTTTCAATGATTAACAGAACTTGTAGTTAATAGTAGGCTGAAGGAAACTTCTAATGCTGAATTATCACATACAAACATATTTTAAAACTCTGAGAGGCAGGCTAAAAGTCACCAGTGATGCAAAACTGTAGAATTTTTAAGTACAGATTCACATTTTAGGTTGCAGGCTGCTCACATGGACGTGGGTCTCACCAGGGCAAAGTAAGGTGAGAGGTCATCAATGCGAGTCCTGGGCCACGTTACCTGGGTGAGTCCACCACCTTCCAGATCTAGTCTGAAGTTTTAATTTGATCAATTTCTCAGCCTCTCAGGGACAGACACACACAAAACTGAGAAAGACTTTTGTCAGGTCTCCATTTACAGTAAAAATAGGAACATTGTGGGAGCCCAGTCTCACGGTCTCCTTAGAGAAAATTTCACACAGAAAGCCAAACTGTAATAGAAAGTTGCTGGTTTGATGAACACAGAATCAGAGTTTGAGGAAGAAGATGAATGATTTCAAAATTAAGTAGCTGTGACCCTGCTGGCCTGAAACCTCTGGCTCCACTGGGACTGGCTGTGTTTAGCCCAAAGGTGCTCTTCAGTGAGTGACAATAACTCCAACTCTGATTCTTGGCTTCTCTATGATTCACAGTGACTTTCCTTAAGGTAAGTCAATACCATTTTCCCTGCAGTAGCTTTAAGCTCACCAATGGGTCTAGACTTTCCAGGACACAATAATTCTCTACACTGTCTTTTGCAGGTAAACCGGAACGAATGTTGAGTTGACATTAAGTGAGTGACTGGTAAGTGCTGGATATAGTTTATACTTTTATCTTTTCACAAGAAGATTATAGTTTAAACCTCATAATTTACAATAATTTCTTCGTGTGACCAAGGCAATAGGAATAAACAATTATAAATTTAGGAAGTAGAGGAAAGCAAAAAGAAGAAAATAAAAAGCAACCCAAATCTCATCTCTGAATATAACTACTCTTAACATTATGGTTTATATACATTTAGCCTTTTCCCTGTTTTTCCCCTCTCCAAATAGAAAATATTATTTATTTTAATTTTAAGTAAACATGTAATTTCTGATCACATTCTCATAAAAATTTTGAACAATGGACATAAAGTGTTTGCCCACAGGCCTATCTCATCTACCTCTTCAGAAGTAATTGCTCATGTCAGTTTTGTACTCTTCAAAACAGTTTTTCCTCATGTATAAACACAAATGAAATCATACTTTACATTTTCTTTATAATATGCTTTTCATATATAATTTTATATCCATTTCTCCACGCCATTACATATTCTTCTCCAACATCATTTGGAAGCTGTTGAATGACTATATCATCAATTGTCTCAAGTTTAAGGGTTCCTTCCTAAATCTCTAAATAAGTATGCAAGTATATATGTTAGGGTTAGAATAAAGTATAGAATAAACATCTACAGTGTATTTTGCTGAACTTCATCTCTATGGACCTCATCAACGATGTATATTAAGGTCTGTAAGTAAAAAGAGACATTTTTCTAGATCCACATAATCAAGATTTGAAGGTCAGCCTTCTAGTCCTGGCAGCTTTTCTCTGAATTATTGCAGAAGTCTTACAACTGGTCTCACTGCCTTGAGTCCTTGCTCCTTCCCTTTCCCTCTAAAATCCATGCTCCGTGTAGCTCATTCAAAAACATGCATCTCATCATTCCTCTGTCCTGGTTAAAATCTCTCAGTTGTTCTCCCAACACATGAAAGAGAAAGTCCAGATTTTCTTATTGTGGTTTACAAGGACTCTGAAGATCTAGCCCTCATCTACTTTCTCCCATGCCACCCTCACACCTCTACACCTCCTATCTCTTGTTATTTTCTGCACATGTACGTAATGCTCCAGACTTACCAATCAGTTGTTCTCTAAGAGCACTGCACTCTCAATTCTCTGTACATCTGCATATGCTTCCCCTCTTCCTGGAAGGCCTTTCCAGCTGCTAAACTACTCGTCCTTTAAGATTCATTTCAAGTATAAGCTCAAAGAACATCAGATGGATACCTTTATAGTGAAACTTACTGTGCTGTATTTTACTTGTCTTTTTACCTGTCTTCTCCCATAATAAACTGTGAGCTCCTTGAGGCATAAGCTGTGTCTTACTCATCTTTGAATCACCAGAATCTAGAACAGTGTTTGATACAGAGGACACAGGCTCAATGTTCACTAAATAAATGAATGATGGGTGTGAATGAATGATTGGTGTAATTAATTTTCAGAAGGCTAAAGGCAGCAAGCAAAAGCAAACCCAAACATCAATAACCCTAATAACCAAAATATACTTGGCCCATGTTTTCAGAGGGATAACTTTTACATCTCATTTAGCTAAGTACTCAAGTTCCCATTTCCTTCCAATCAACTCAAATAATTAAAAAAAAATACATACACATACACACACATACACCCTTATACACCCTTCTTGATCTTCTTCCCAGTTCTGTTTTTGTTCTTATTTTCTTGGAGACTCCAGGATGTGAAAACATGTTCGATATATTATGCAGACAAAATAAAGGAAGAAAGGCTATGTCTTAATTCTTATTAGTTCTTACGTCTTATTGAATGACTTATTTGTATTGTGTGCATAGCCAACGAATATTAGAGAATAAATTAAAAATAAAGACAGACTTGAGGCCGGCCCCATGGCCAAGTGGTTAAGTTTGTGCACTCTGCTTCGGTGGCCCAGGGTTTCACCAGTTCGGATCCTGGGTGCAGACATGGCACCACTCATCAGGCCATGTTGAGGCAGCGTCCCACATGCCACAACTAGAATGACCTACAACTAGAGCACACATCTATGTACTGGGGGGCTTTGGGGAGGAGAAGAAGAAGGAGGAAAAAAAAAGATTGGCAACAGATGCTAGCTCAGGTGCCAATCTTTAAAAAAAAATAAGATAAAATAAAAATTCTTAAGGTAAATCCTTCAGCTAAAAATATTTTGAAAAAAAGGAAAAAGCCTAATAAGGTGTAAAACATTTCCTTAAGGCCCTGCCCATATTAGGAATCTTTAAATCAAAAATCAGAAGTGGAGAAGAGTCCCAAGATAGTGCAATGTAAATATTGGGACATATTGGTTGCAATAATTTAAAAGTAGAACTGAGGGGTGACAGAAACGGGTGAAGCTAGTCAAAAGGTACAAACTTTCAGTTATAAAACAAATAAGTCCTGGGGATGTAATGTACAGCATGGTGACTATAGTTAATAATACTGTATTGTATATTTGAAAGTTGCTAAAAGAGTAGAATTTAAAAGTTTTCATAACAAGAAAAAAATGTAACTGTGTGGTGATAGATGTTAACTAGACTTATTAAGGTGATCATTTTGCAATATATATATATGTGGGGACCTGGATTTGGCCACCCCAAGATATGTCTCTTTGTCATGGTGATTATTTGAGGCTAGTTTCTTTGCAGACAGGAAAGCAACTAAAAAGTAGAACTAAATCTCTATCTGTAAAGGTGCCTCCCTCTCTGTACCAGGAAGAAGAAAGGAGATGACCTTCTCTCTTGAAACTCTTAATCAATGCCAAAGGCAAGGGTTAAATCTGCATTTTATTGTGCTTGTCTGGTAACCTCCTGTAACTGACTTCCCTCCGCCTCCCAACACTGGCATTTCTTTAAGGATTAAGCATCTTTCCTTAGGCTAGGAACTGATTGCTGCGCTCACCTGTGACCACCCAGCTCAAGACAATAGCCTTGCCTCCTGCTACGCCCACTGAGATATCAGACCACTATCTGCTGTGTCCATCAAGCGCTGTGTGGACAGGACAATCTTGTGACTATTGTGGGAGGGACATTTCAATCACATGTGAAACACCCTGTTTGGGGGTATATAACCATTCTGTGCACCCCACTTCTTTGGTGCCGTTTCTTCCTTTGGGAAGAAAGGCCCCGGGCCATGGTTCCTCATAAATCTTTGTTTAATTTTCTCTTGCTATTCTGTCTCATGTGAATTTAATTCGTTCTCCGGCCAGACGAACCCACATTTAGGTAGAGGACAAGTCTTCCTCCCTACATATACATATTAAATCATTATGTTATACACCTGAAACTAGCATAATGTTATATGTCAATTATAGCTCAATAAAAAATAAAGTAGAAGACACCGATATTTCGAGGAACGGTGGATTTTTCACTGTACAAGACTGAGTAGAACTTGTAATTTATGTACGGTAGTGTTCCTCCCCCCATGTCTATATCCTTAGCTTGTCACAGGGGAGCTGCTTACACTCTTCTAAGGAAGAGACACCCCACTGACAGTTACCCTCTTGCACTTGGAAATAGAGACGGTGTTTCATAAAAATAATTTTTCTTAACACTATTTTAAGAAACTTACAAATGAGGATAACTATACTTCTGTCGACTCCTACAAGGATTCCACGAGCAACTGTGTAGTCAGGGATAGACCCTCTGCACAGTTAAGGGGCTCATTCTTTCTCAGCAGCTATTTAGCTGGCATAGAATACCAATTATTGACCCAAAGGCAACAAAGGTAGTTGATGATTTGATACAAGCAAATTAAGGGCTGGCCATTTCCTAATGCCAAATATATTTTCTAATTAGATAAGAAAACTAATGTGAATTGAGGCTCAAACAGAATACTTAGGTGGTTCTTTTTAATAGTGATTCTGGCTAACTTATGTATAATTAACTATTCACAGCTTTCTATATTCTGCTAATGGAATCTCACTTTCCAAAAAAAGCCAGTGAAAGAAGGGCCAAAATTAGCTTTGCATCTGACTATGGTAAAAGGGAACCTGAAGCGCGAGTCATTAGAGAGAATACTTCCCCCAAAATAATACCACGGGAATCCTGGACATTTATTTTTGAGTTCAGCCAGTGTAGATGTGGCTTACATGAAGGATGATGTGTTAGGAGATAAAAACCAAACGTTATTCCAGAGCAAAGTATTTGGCTTAGGGACAGAAATATGGAAGACGCCAGAAAAAAAAGAAAAAAGAAAAAAAGCAACAACACAAAAATAACAACACAAAATTCCAAAGAATATAGTTAGATGTGACAAAAAAACGTAGCCACAAAGTAAAATCATGGTATTCATCCTTTTAAACCAACTTTTCCTAATTAAGGGGGAAAAATTTATGAGTACCATTTCGTTGGTGACTATGAAGAATGTTAGCATATTGATTTTTTTCAACTAGCATCTTAAGGGAAAACGAAACTGATAAAAGAACATTGAAATTGGTCATGAATCTATAGTCATCCTTGATGAAACTATAGTTACCCATTTTCTTTCACTTAAATTTCAATACCTAGAAAAACAAAATCATATTTCTTAACGAATGTAGGATAATAGTGTGTCCTAGTAAGGAGGAACAGACTTCAAAATACATCTATGTGTCATACAAGTGATTCTAGAGCTTACTTTTCTTTAAAATAGGCAGCCAGATCTCATGCATCCAGTTTCTCACTAATTTTGTCTACTTAAGAGATGTCTATACTTCTGACATTTTTACGTCTTCACTGTATTCAGGAGGGCAAGAGTCTCTTTCATTATCCAAGGCAGTGGGAGTTGTGTGTATGACAAATTGAAGTTTGGCCCCGGCTCTTTTAAACAGTAGACAGACTCTCAGATAACTGAACTTTAAGGTCTTACATACTGACAGGCTGTACACATTTTTATTTTGGCTCTGAGCTCTCTCCCTGCCACCATATGGAACTAGTTTGTCTTTCTCACAAGCACTTGAAGAAAATGCAAAATAACCCCCACAGTTCTCTTTCAGTGCCTTGTAGCAAGGACACAATCTGACAAGCGTTTCCCAACACTGCTAGGTCTCCTGGTTGCTGCTCCAGGGGTGTCTGCTTTAGCCCCCCTTCCCACCCACCCTTGCTCTGTCGAGGAGGCTGGGCACCATCATCAGAGCATGTTTTTTTTAGCACTGAGTTTAAACTATCCAGGTGGCACTTATTTATGAAAATTATGAAATTAATTGTGAAAATAAATATTTCTCTTGTCAATCTATATATAGAGAAAACAGTGTTTGCCTTACTGTAGACTTTTAGCAAGATTAGGCATTTGTTTGGCATTATAAAGTCATTGGAAAGTATACAAATAATTAGTATTGTAGTAAACAGGGTAAGGGAGAAATTCAGGAGATGCTAACCTGCTCAAAAAGTTTAGTGGAAGAGATTAGCATTGGAGGCTGTGGAGGTCATGGACTTCGGAGAGAGATGAGGAGGATATTTTCAAAAAAAAGGGTTGTGAAATTCATGGCACAATTAAGTTTTGAGGTTATCTAACATCAAAAGAAGATAAGGAAGGGGCCAGCCTGGTGGCACAGTGGTGAAGTTTGCACATTCCATCTCGGCAGCCCAGGTTCGCTGGTTCAGATCCCAGGTGCGGACCTACACACCGCTTGTCAAGTCATACTGTGGCAGGTATCCCACATATAAAGTAGAGGAAGATGGGCATGGATGTTACCTCAACAAAGAGAGGAGGATTGGTGGTGGATGTTAGCTCAGGGCACATCTTCCTCAATAAATAAATAAATAAATAAAAATGAAAAAAAAAAAAAGAAGATAAGAAAGAAAAGGGATTCCATCTTTCATTTGAATGTGCTGGGAGCATCAAGTGAAAAGGCAGACAATGATCTTATTTAGATACTAAGCATTTAAGATTTTTATTCCTCTTTTTTCTATTAGTATTTGAAGCTGAAGTTCTTTATGTTTTTCATTAAATGCCCTTTTTGTTAAGTCTATAGTGTTCTATAGTGGAAAATACTTAAGACTGGAAGCCTTGAGATAAAGGGAAGAACGTAAATTTATCTTAGCACAAGGGGAGACTTGAGCCCTATATTAGACTTTGTTCATATAGTGAAATTATGTCTAGTTAAATAATATTTTCTAAGTTTTTACAAAATAACATCTTTGAGACAAACATTTTATTCTCTTTAGTTCAGGATTTTCCAAGTGTATCCTGTGATTTTAAATGACGAGTTTTACTAAACTGATTCCTTTCTCTCCATCTTTACAAGTCCAAAATCAACCGTTTTTCAAGACAAGCCCAAATATTATACAGGAAGCCTTCTCTCTTCTTTCTCCTCTAAATTGTTATTGCACTGATAAATTGCTTCTCTTGTGACCCATCTCATTTTGCCTATTGTAGTATTTTTATTTATATATCTGCCTTTTCTTTCTTCCAAGACTGTAAGCTCCTAATGAGAAGTATTCATGTCTTAGTCATCTTTATAAACTCCATATACCGTACACATAAGAGGCATTCAATAAATATTTATTGAGTTGATTATTAACTAAGAGTTCAAGTTGTTTAAAATTAAGTTTCATTCATCTCAAGAGATGGTTTATATGTACTAACATTTTGACTCTAGTAATACAACTGTGTTTTACAATTCAAGCCCCATGGGCGTTTTTCTTCTGATTTGAAATTTGTCCAATGATAATGACCTAATGGTCTGCTCAAGTCATAATGGGGCACTGCTGTAATGAGGATGGAATTAGTTTGTGACTGCCAATAGACATTAGAAGAAATAGCTCATGGAATAACCCATTAAATTATATATTAGAGTCCATATGAGAAATGAGATCATCAAGTTTTACAAAAGGACCTATATCTATACATGTGTCCATTCTATTGCATAACTCCCTCTGGAACCTGGGCATTCATCTAAAAATCTGTTTCAATAGCTTTATCTTCATTGTTAGAGGATAGAGGATTTGTTTTCCAATGTTGAATCTTAGTACTGTGATCTCTGTTGAATGAGGCTCTATTAAGCCTGTGTCATTGTGTGCAACACTGTTTTTTCACATGCTTGAGATGTATTTGTTACTCCATTGTCCATACATGAGCAGAATTATTTACTTATTTGCAAGAGTCTCTAAATGAGTATCTGAGAAAAATGATAGAAAAATACACAAAGCAAAGTCAGTGCACCTGTGAAAAAATGAATGAATACATGCCTATGACAGACTTTGTATGACAATGATCTGCACACATAGACATAAATCTGCAAGTAGAAAGACAAGTTCAAAAGAAATTTCAAAAGAAAAGAGTGGTGGGAGTAGAAGGCTAAGAGACTTAATAATGTACAGTTTGATTAATCAAGACTTACGGATATGATAGAGATTTATAGATACCTAAAAAGACATAAAGATCAAGCAGGCATACGTAGTTTGGAACAAATTAAGTATGAATGAAAATAATAACTGACAATAAGTCATTAACCCCAATTTTTCCTTCTTTCCTTTCTGTCCCCACAAAAGATAAATAAATAAAACATTAGCTCCTGAAGAGTAAGACTGTGTCATGAACACTTGTATCTTGAGAGAGCATATAAAACTGAACAGAGTTTGGAGCCTAATAGTTATTTGTTTGGGTTTGCAACCTAGCTCCTATCCTTTCTGATCTCCAGTTGC
The DNA here is from genome assembly GCF_037783145.1 of Equus przewalskii. Lineage (NCBI taxonomy): Eukaryota > Metazoa > Chordata > Mammalia > Perissodactyla > Equidae > Equus > Equus przewalskii. The sequence continues at coordinate 53,426,638 of NC_091838.1, forward strand.
CTAATCTGTAAAATGGGTCTAATAATAGTAATGTCCTTCTAATATTGTTGTGAAGATTAAATGTGGTAGTACACAGAAAGTCCTTAAACAGATTGTCACATGTAGAGTAAGTACCTGATGAATATTAATAGAGCATTAAATCAAACTTCTCTAACCAATAACCATAAAATACACAGTAGCTCAGTAAATATGAGTTTTATAAGTCTAAATTGAACAAGTATAAATGGGTCTGATGTTAATAGCCATACATAAGCATACTGAGAGTCACGAAAATAACGAGAGAGACGCAGCTAATTAAGACATGCGTATAGGCAATACGCTGGAGAAATTAAAGATGAAAAGGATCAATTTTCTCAAATCCATAAGGACTCATTTCCTTTAAAATTTTTTCTCATTTTATATAGAGCAAACAGGATACTAAGTACATAGCATAAGAATCCAAAGACTTGCTTTGCTGACTGACAGCGTAGTTTAAGGTCTACGTTATTCTGAACTCAGATGCCTCAATAATAAGTCTTTAACTCAAATGTTTATTCTTTAATAAATTGAAATTCCAATCTTTTGCGAATCCTATGTTTTGTTGCCATATAATAAGGTGCTTTATTGCCTGAATCCAGCATATGTTTTTTCCTTTCTTTACCCATAATTGATACCAAGAAAAATTCCCAAAAAGATCACCCATGCCAACCTATCCTTTAATTCTCATCGCTACTTCCTGAAAGCTTTCTTTATCACATTCAATCTTCCTTAATTGGTGTCATTTGTTCTCAGATGGAATTGGATCACTGGGGAATCACCAGAATTTATGTATATTAACCTAAGAATTATGCTAAGAAGGAATACATTGTCTTACTAGTTTCTTACACCTTAGAAGCCCTGAGGTAGATATGTTATTTACCTTTGAACATGTTTAGTGGAAGACATGCAAGTGTGAAAAATGGTTGAGATAGCAAGGGTCACGGGAATCTGTGCTGTGATTAAGAAAGATAAATTTCTAGAGTTACAGAAAACTTTAGCCCAAATAATGAGAAACTTCGGAAAATCCAGTTTCATTTATTTTCTAGTGTGATTGTTTTATATATTAGCTTTTATTATACATGCATAAATTGCACGCTAATTTTTTATCTATTTAATTTTTCATAATATACATTTTAATGTCTCTCCCTTAACTTACAAATATTAATATAATGTAGAACTTTGATAAAAATGAGGTTATCAACCGCCCACGTCTTCTCAAGCTCTTGACACAGGGGAACATTGTTCCCAGTGACTCCTGTTTTAAAACTCCAGTAAAATACAGTTCTCAGTGTTTCTCAATGTGATGAAGACCGAATATGTTCAAAACTCACGATAAATTCTTCCTCCAAAGAAAACAGCGAACTCACACACCGTTATCTCTGAGTGCCTTTGCATAGTGCTGGGAGAGTACACTCTATCCTGTACATTAAAAAAAAAAAAAAAGCTATTTTCATGAAATCTGTGACAATGAAACCATACTTCCCAAGTTCAGAAATACATACTGTAGTGATTCTGTTTTTCATTCAAAATAAAATGAAGTGTTCCCGTATTCCTCTTCTCTTCTAAGAATACATAAAAAAAAACATTGAGTGCCAAAATGAACTACATGGCACGAAGACCCCTAAAAACTAAACTGAAAAACACAAACTGTCCCTTAAACATATTTCAATTCCCTTGGCGTCAAATGTGGCTGATGGAGTCAGCTCCGAGTGAATGCCTCACTGACTGGACCCTCTTCTGGTGCCTGAAAGACCGGGCCAAGAGCCACCTCAGAGAGTTTATGGGTTTGCTTTTTTAGCAAAAATTAAGTCAGGACCTTGTAAAACTTGTGATCAAAATTGGTGAATTTTTAGTATAAACAAGTTCAAGGGAGGTAGGTTTGTTCTCATTTTTACTTCTGCTTAAAAAGCAGCAAGAAACTTTTCTTTCCAGCATTGCCTAAGGGAAGACAAAGGGAGAGGAAAGGGTGAGTAGAATGTTGAAAACCATTGAGGGGTATTATCTGAGGTTTTTTTGCAAAGAGGAAATACTTTCTCTTGTTGTACTTGGACAATGTGTCGCTATAAGTTCTGCAAATAAGGCTCCAGCGTGCATAAGCAGATTCTTCTGTTGACCAAAATCATCAGTGGGCTTATTTCTCTCCAGAATTAGTATAAGATAAAGCCCAAACTCCTTATCATGTAATACGGCCCTCCATTTTCTGTAGCACAGTGAACCCCTATGTACAAGATACTCGCTATTCTCTAACTTTTCTCCTTCTGCCAGCATCCTCCATACTTGCCTCATGAAAACTTGCTCATATTTCACAAATCATATTTCCTCTATGAAGGCTTTCTTGGTTCCCTTCAATCTCCTCCCACGTACCACATACATCCTCAATCCCAAGCAAATTGACCACTTTTCTTTAGTGTCCAGCTATACCTTAATTCCAAGGGTTCCTACTGTGGAGTTGAATCACACATAAATGTAAGCAAAATTTTGTGTTTGTTTATTTATTTAGGGAGAAGATCCATAGCTCCATCAGCTTTTTTTTTTTTCGTGAGAAAGATTTGCCCTGGGCTAACATCTGTGGCCAATCTTCCTCTATCTTTGTATGTTAGTCACCACCACAGCATGGACACCAACAAGTGGTGTAGGTCTGCACCTGGGAACTTAACCCAGGCAGCCAAAGCAGAATGTGCTGAACTTAACCACTAGGTCACTGGGGCTGGCCCTCAAATTTTTTAAAAGGTCCATGATTCTTTGATGAAAAAACAAAATAAGACAAAACAAAAAACGGACAAACATGCTAAAACATACTGCAGCTGAAACTTTTGTTTTATGCCAACTATCTTGTGGCTTCCTCCTTCTCCTAAACTATTAGCCCCAAAGACCAGCAAGAATAGTGTCTCCCTTTAGTGTCATTAAAGTGTTTTTTTCTGCATCAGCATCAGCTGGTTGTACTCGGTAGGACTGAGGTACCTAGGTCCTGAATCCGAGGATCAGAAACTCTGGATGTGGGATTCAGAAAGCAACACTTTGAAACAAACGCCCTAGTTGTCTATCTGCACACTCAAGTTTGGAGACAACTGACTAGTACCGGGGAAATAATTGCAACATGATAAATGTTTGATGGCTGGCTGGCTGGATAAATGAATGAATGTAGACTCTGATTTCAAAAGAATTGTCATTACTTTTAAGAGTAAGTTTAGCAAAGTTACATAGATTAAAGCAAAACTATATCCAATTAAGAGATAAATAAAATAATTATGGATATTGGACAACTACATATTTAATTACTATTTCTTAAAAAGCCAAGAAAATACTGACAATGTCTCTAACCATCACTGTATCTTCTAGGTTAGGGGATGGTAAAGAAGCATACAATCTTAGCAGAAGAATTATATCTTGTACTAAGAACACAAGATGTACTTTAAAAATCAAATTATAAACAGGTACAAACCATTCATTTGATCTTTAATCACATCCATTATTTTTAAAGCATGACTTATTAAAATAACTGTTTTTATTTTTTTTTAGGGCCAGCCTGGTGGTATAGTGGTTAAGTTTGTGTGCTCCACTTCGGTGGCCTGGTGTTCACAGGTTTGTATCCTGGGTGCAGACCTACACACTCCTCATCAAGCCTTTCTGTGGTGGCACCCCACACACAAAATGGAGGAAGATTGGCACAGCTGTTAGCTCAGGAACAATCTTCTTCACACACACACACACACAAAAATAACAAAAAATAATTATTTTCTAACAATGATGTGACTTCCAATTGCTTATATAATAACTTCTGATCTTCAGATCTAGAAAATTCTCTCTAGAATTGATAATGAGGGTGTGAAGGAGTCAGAAAGTTGCTTTTCATTTGCAGCCTAAAAATTAATAAGGCTAAAATTTTTCTTTTATCCAGCTGTTTAGTCGAGCTTCTAACTGAGGCAGGTAATAAAACAGCACTTTGCTTTTTTTTTTTGTTGAGGAAGATTAGCCCTCAGCTAACATCTACTGCCAATTCTCCTCTTTTTGCTGAGGAAGACTGGCCCTGAGCTAACATCTGTGCCCATCTTCCTCTACTTTATATGTGGGACGCCTACCACAGCATGGCTTGCCAAGTGGTGCCATGTCTGCACCCGGGATCCAAACCGGCACACCCTGGGCTGCTGAAGCAGAATGTGTGCACTTAACCACTGTGCCACAGGGCCGACCCCAATAAAACAGCACCTCTAATTCTTTTAATAGAGAATGAGCAGAACAACACAAACATTGGCATTTGTGGTGTTAGCACCCAAAGAGACATGTCAAAGCACTTTGAAATTATTTGGCACAGAGTAAATGCTCAATTTATGTTAAAGTTGAATCTTATAATGCTACTATCAACATACAGTTTGTAGTTGATGCATTTAATGTTGATATATGTTGATACTTCACATAATTATTAAAAATGGTTTTATGATGTTTATGGTTGAAATGAGTAAAGGCTCTTATAAAAGAAATAAGTCATCTAGAGAGAAAAAAGTATCGTATAAGTTACAGGGTAATTAATATATTATATCATCATTTTCACAATTTTGAAATTTTTACTCAAAAAATTTAATTAACTAAATTTTATACTTTCTGATAAGCTCTCAGTTATTCACCCATGATGAGTTCTATAAAATCAAAGTTTACTGTCACCTAATGGCACCTTCAAAATTGCATGCAAAATTGGATGGCCTGGTGGCATAGTGGTTAAGTTCTTGTGCTCTGCCTCAGTGGCCCAGGGTTCGCCGGTTCGGATCCTGGGTGTGGACCTACACACCACTAATCAAGCCATGCTGTGGCAGCATCCCACATACAAAATACAGGAAGATTGGCACAGATGTTAGCTCAGGGCCAATCTTCCTCATGAAAAAGAAAATTGCAGACAAAGTACATAGTCATTGTAATCCACAAACTGCTTATCAATGACAGCAACATAGCATCCTTTTCTAGGATCAGTTGACCTAAGAAATAAGGTATGTTGTGTACCTATTTTATTAACATTTTATTTCATTTTCTTGGCGTCAGGCAACGTAGAATTTCTTGCATATCTTTTGCAGGTAAAGAAAACAAACAGAAGAGCCCACAGTTGAATAGATCAGGCAAATGAATCTCAACCAAGCAACAATCCAAGAAACTAAAGGACATAGCATTTTATCAAAAATCTTACTGTCAAATGCTGCCTTTCTATAACATCAACCTCTGAGGGAAGGAATTTTGACTTCTTGATCTTTGAATTTCCAGCATCTAGACCAATAAGTGCTATTTAGTAGTCAGCTGTGTTTGTTGAGTGGATAAAAAATATCTTTGTTTATATATCTTTCATATATTTATTAGAAAGTGCTTCCTTTGCAGACATATGCCAAGACTTGTGGAGAGGTTCCTGCCCACCTAGAGGTGGTAGCCTAATAACAGGCAATAACCAAGTACAACCAAGTGTGATGAGGACTCTGATAAAGATATGCACAGCGCACAGGGAGAGCACGTCGAAGGAGCTCCTTACTCAGTCTACAAAGCAGAGTTCTACAGATGGCGCTAAGACTTAAAGAACAAAGAAAATCAAGTTGGCAAAGAGGTTAAACTCTTGAAGGACAGAGGTTGAGTTCTGTGGGTTTTGTTTCCCCCACAGCATCTTGCACATTGTTGTTGCTCGTATTTATTGAAGAGAATAATCAAAACATTGAGTGAAAAAAAAATTGATTGGGTGTGAGAGAAGACCGTTTCAGATGGGCTGCCCTCAGAGGCCATCACTAGGGGCCAGGCCTAAGTCGCCCTCATATTACTAGTTGTGTGGCGCTCCTCTCTGCTCTTAGCATCATGCTTTGTCATTACACCTTTACACTCTTTGTTTAAGCCATACCTAACTACTTGCAGCTCACCTAACAAGACATGCTGAGTCTCCCTTCTGAGCCTTTGCATACGCTATTACCTCTTCAACCTCCAACTTTGAACTATTTCTCCAGCTAATTCCAATTTGCCATTTTTAGGCCACCCCTTGGAAGTTTTCCAAACCTCACTAAATTGATAAGGTCCCCCATTCATGCCATACTAGTGTTTATTAGTGAACTCCCTGTGTTAATGGCATTACCCCTTAGCCTATCTCCATCACACATGTGTATGCATATGTGTGAACATACACATATACAACTGCACTGAAATTTCTGTGAACAATTTGTCCTAGGATAGCACATAATAGAAAATAACAAATATTTCATTCATTGAAGATAGAGCCTTCATCTTTTCAGTAGTGGACAACATTAGGAGGACCCCCAGCAGAGGGACCACAGGACATCTCTCTAGACTATTTCCTGGAGGCAGCGCTAGCTGATTCTAGATACATTTGCCAATCTGTAAGTTTCTAGGAGAGCAGTTTTCTGAGTCCCAGCATTACTCATTCTGGAGCAGGAATCCTCTGGGACTCCTTAGACCTAACAGCACTGGGGCATTTTTTTTGGTCAGCTTGGAAAAGTCCAAGACTCTAGAGACTGACATCAATCGGCCTTAAAGTCAAGAGATGTTCCTGCCCCTTCGAAGACCTGAAGAAGATACAAAGTATGCTGTAAGAGCGTGCCTTTTTCTTCTTGAGTATTTCATCTCCGTTAAGTACAAAGTACAAATTTTGTTGAATAAAACAATTCCTTCTCTGTTTTAGGAAGTAACCACAATGAAAATCACAGTCTAAAAAAAGTAATACATCTCCCAAGTTGGAGAAATTATTTGAAAATACAAACAAAACTACTTAAAGCCTTGAGTTTCATACCTAGACCAAAAATTCAAGAGGGTAGAAACTACCAAGAGATTCCCTATATACCTTTTTCTACCTTGATCAGTCCAGAACTGCTGTAAAAAATAACTTTCCTCTCAGTATTTCAACACATCTGCTACCAGTTCCAGCCAGAACCATGTAAGCTCAGAGGATCAGAGAAATGAAAAACATTTCACAAAAAGGAGTGAAACGAGTTTTGCAATACTTACAAAAATGCAGGGTTTAAATTTTCGTGGGAGACTCAAGAGAATTCTTTTCAATCCACACTAATTTGTTTTGTCCTCGAAATGCACACACGACATGGGAGCACTTTAATGGTTGAATAAAAAAGAAGGATTTTGGAATTGGAAAGACTTCTTCCTTACCTCCTCATTTTGATTCTGAGGACCTGAGTCTTGGAAAAGTGAAGTAACTCGTGCAAGGTCATTCAGAAAAGTAGCTACAGATCCAAGTCCAGAGTTCCTGTCTTTTGATTGCCGATACAATGTTTTACCCATTACCTCAAACTGCTTCCCAATAAAGATCTTGGCCAAAAATAAACTTTGTATAAACAGATATTTAATGGCCAAATTATTGTGAAGATTCTTTTTAGAAATTTTGTTTCAAATATTCTATTCATCCCTTCATGTGGAATCTCTTCCAGAACAAGGCTTTTAACATAGCCACAGTCAGTTCAACCATGAAGGGATCATTCATCCCCAACAAATAATACGGACATAATAAAATATGAAGAATATTCCCACATAGTGCATTATAAATATTATAGTTAGATTATAATTGTAATATAAGATGTACATTATACATGGTTAAACATTATCATTCAGACTTTACTAATACAAATTTTCTATTGGTTCAAAGAGGGGCTATCTTCAACCTTGCTATTATACCATCTGTGATAAAGGATTTACTAATTGAGTTAATACCATAAAAAGATAAAGGAATTAACTTCAGGGATAAAACTGCCAACTAAGAATGGAGAAAACTAACATGCAAAATCACTTGATCCAATAAAAAAAGTTTACTAAAACTATGCCTTTTTAACGAGACTGTAAATTTTTAATATAATTTTCTTTTTCTTTCTATACTTGAAAGTAGTACAACTAAATTTATCTCCAATTGGTAAATCTTCACTTTTTTAGTTATAAAAATAATAATACGGGGGCTGGCCCAGTGGCGCAGCAGTTAAGTGCGCATGTTCCGTGTTGGCGGCTTGGGGTCCACCGGATTGGATCGCAGGTGCTGACATGGTGCTGCTCATGAAACCATGCTGTGGCAGGTGTCCACATATAAAGTAGAGGAAGATGGGCACGAATGTTAGCTCAGGCTAATCTTCCTCAGCAAAAAGAAGAGGATTGGCAGATGTTAGCTCAGGGCAGATCTTCGTCAAAAAAAATGAAAGAAAGAAAAAAAATAATACAATGGTTTTTAACCTGTGATCAACAAATGCCTAAGGCACTAGCAAGGGGAGGGCAAAGGGATACTGCAATAGGTCCCTACAGACTCTTCAACCAAAATAAATCAGCTTTATGTGTTTCAAACATTATGATATTTTGTAAAAATTTTCTTTAAGAGACTACATATTCCATTGCAAAAACAAAACCTTAAGTGAATTAAATAAACTTAGCCCAGCCAATAATGGGACTAATTGACCTTTTGTCGTTTCTGATGTGATAAAATGAAAAATACACAGTATCATTTATATAGCATCCTTGTCAAAAAAATTTAATTTGAATCTCATTAGAAAGAAATCAGATAAACCCAGAAAGAGACATTTCCGAGGAAAAGTGACCCTGGATTCTTTAAAAATATTAACAGTGGGTGTGTGTAGACTGTTTTAGGCAAAGACTAAAGAGACCACAGATGCAATGAGCGAACTTGGACTAGGTCCAGAATCCAAAGAAATAAATAGATAAATACCAACCAACAAAAGAGGTTTTGGGGGGAGAGAGGGGGGTGGATTTCAACATAGAAATATAATTTAAATTTTTAATTAATTTAATCAATAATAAGTTTCTTGGTATGATAAAAATTGAATTAAAAATATCTAAATATCTTTCATAGTTTGTGGCATTTAAGTTTGTCCAATATAAAGTATATTTGAATACTCTTTCTGATGGGATCCCTATAACAAAATGGCAATTATGGTAGGAGAGGGGAGATTAGTCCCACTTAAAAATGGGAAAATTGAGGTATAATATAGTAGGTGATTTGCCCAAGGTATACTGGGCAACTTGGTTAATCCTACTGTCCTACTGTCAACTTGGTTAATCTGAGATCTATGTTTCCCAGAATCTCCTTCCTTGTATGGTCCCAAGTTAGAGTTGGCCAAAAGAAGATTGTGTGTGAGATTTGGAAGGTGGAAGTAAAGCATTGGCCCAACTCTCAGACCATCATTAGATATGGTGATATTCATGGGTAGAGCACCGGACAGTTCCCAGCTTGTCCTCTCTTCCACTGTGTCCAGCTTGCTTTCCGCATGCTGGCAACAGCTCCAGGCCTACCACCAGTTGTTTAACTGCACACCCCCAGGTAACACAGCTACCCTGAAGCAACAGGTTTCCTTAGATCTCCCCCTTTGTGGTTCCACTGTGGGGGCTGGACGTGCTTGGTTTCTTGGATTTCCCCGTAAGCTCTGGCTTGTTCACCACCATACCAGGTTTCAAGCATATGTGTTAGCGACTTTCTCTGATTTTCCCACCTTCACCTTCCAGACCTTCACTTCCACAGCTCATCTCACATTTGTATAGGGTGTAGTTTGTATAACAAATCCCTTAATTTCATAACACTCATCATGACTGTGTTTCCCTGACTGAACACTGACTGATACAACCAAGTCGGTTTTATAGATAGTGAAGCCAGACTTCGCTATTTAATATCTCCCATATCTTCTGATTCCTATTCTAGAGCTCTTTCCAGTAGATCATAGCATCTCTCCAACCCCACATAATCTGTTATTTTTTTAAGCATTTGTTGTCATGGTGGTCGTTGTGTATTTGTTTTTTAATTCTATATATTGGGACCAGCAAAGTTTTCATGAGAAGTAAAAGGTCACTGTAAGCCCTAAACTGATGGAAACCCTTATTGAAGTATTTATTAGAGAGATAAAAATTTGATCGTTTATCAAAGAACTGAAAGGTCATAAAATAAAAAAGAAACATAAGCATAAAATCAATTCTATTTTGGAAAATAATTTTTGAGCTGTAAAGAGTTTTACAACTACTTTAATTTATATGACAGAAAACTGAGAACCAGAGAGATGAGAAAATATGTACATCCACATTCAGATTATTAAAGATAGAAATGGGATTAGAGGAAACATATTTTATCTCTTAGAATATGTACTTTGAGTGTATTTAATTCTAGAAATTAACTGATGGATTTCCCTTAATCAGGGATGGCCATATGAGGGGCAGTTATGAGATCAAAACTCACATCTTGACTTCTACTCATATTAGTCCTTGTGATCTTGTGCACAGTACCATTTCTCTCATGTGAGAATAAGGTGTCTGGTGCATAGTATATATTCATCAAATATTAGCTATTAACTTTTAGTTAATAGTTTGGTATCTATCTTGAATCTTGACCAAATAGTTTCTGTACTCTAGAAGCTTAGAAATTAGTGGGAAAGCTCTACACACAATTATTCAATAAATACTTATTAATGACTTATAATAGAATGTGGATACTGGATAGTTATCCAGAGACCGTTATGGAGCTGTGAGAGCACAAAGCATCCAAATTGGCCTGAGTGAGGGTGAAGCATTTCTCTGCAAAAATCTGTAGGGAGATGTGTAGGGAAGTGTTCTTAGGATCAATCCCTGTGGCAAAGTGAAGAAAGAGGTACTGAGCAGAGGGAGAAGTTTGGCTCATATGCAGTCACAGTGAAGATCTCAGCTAAGCTCAAGTGGAATTCTGGACCTTGGATGGCCCTTCAGAATTGTCCCTCACTGAGGCAAGGGGTACGTTACACCTTTATTGACCTGCCATTGGACGCAATCTGTCTGCAGGAAGGAACAGTGACCTTAGATGATGTGACTTTCTTCAGCCACAGGCAATGCCCAATCAGGGGACCTTGGCTACAAGGTGTTAGCCACCAACATTCCTAGGAAGTGGGAGAAGGAGTGCTTCAGCTCTGAAGGAAGGCTATGGGTGAGTGCATCACAGCACATACCATAGAAGGTATCAGGGAAGACTCCCTGGGATAAAGTAGAATCTTGAAGATTTAGAAGATGTATCCAAATTTGGGTTTATATTTGTAGAGTAAGAGTATAGCATAAACAAAGGCATGGAAGGCTTAGGGAAATTGCAAGTAGTTTCTGGAACATAATCATAAAGAGGGGGTATCTAGTTGGGTGAGGCCGTGGGGAGAGTATGATAGCAGTAGCTGCATAAGTAGGTAGGGCCAGGCCATGAGGAATTTTAAGTGGAAGACGTTAACCTGTAGATATATGAACACTGTTGAAATATATGAAGGAGGGCAGAGACCAAGTCAGATTGTCTTTTAGGAAAACCATCCCAACAATAGTGCGGAAGATATACTTGAGAGCATCAGGACTGGAGGCAAGAAGACTCTATAATAGTCTGGGTGTTAGATGACAAGGGTCTGGATAACACTACCTCTCTAGAGGAAGTATTTAATAATTTCACGTTGATTGTGTGTTGTTTCACATGATGTGTTTATCATGACACTCACATTATTTTTTTTTCATATTTATATTCTCCTGGGTTCTGTAGATTTTATTTTCTATCTGAGAAAATCATTTGTAATTTCCTTAGAGGATAAAAGAAATATATGTGCTATATATGTACATTTTAAAGCTCATCTATCCATTCACAACACTTACTTTTAATCAATATGTGTCTAGAGCATAAAAAAGATGTTCTTTTAAAAACATTAGATTTATAAATTATGGCCACAGCTATTACAAGAGTTTTCAGAATACAATTTCTATTAAAATAGAGTATTTTTAAAAAGAAAAGTCTTAAAAAAAAACTCTGAATTTAATTTGAAAGAAGAAAAATATAGAAAATGTAAAAATATAAGACAAAAATCTAGCACAAATTCCATAGTTTTGATTTTAGTTACAATTTGGCTGAATTTGAGCAAGTCAATGGACCAAAACCACAGTTTCTTCATCTTTGAAATGTAGCTAATAATACCTACCTCAAAAAGTCATTGTAAAGATTAAATTAAAAATCATTTCATAAATTATAAAACACCATACAAATGTTAACATTAATACTTTTGATGATTTATCGCAATGATGTATTCGAATTCAGAGGGAAGAGAAAGGAGTGGAAGGAAAACACATGAAGGCAAAGCTGGACATCTGCAGTTCTACTTCAGGCCACATGTGATGATACTGGGCCTGGGGAAACAGTGCTGGACATGAGTGAGTGATGATGCAGGTGAAGAAGGAAGTCACCAAGGTGTAGCTTCCCTTTTCAAGCTTCTGTTTGATTTTCTTTGAGAGAGTGAATAACACCATTTTATAGTGTGATTATTTTAACTAAGCTTTCACCAGAACAGGCGTTATGTTTAATGAGTCCTAATTTCCCATTTGATGCCAATATGAATCCTAATATTTACTTGCATGAGAAAGTCATGATTACAGACCTGTTTTCTGCTGAGTCTTGGCAGGAGAGAGGGTCAGAACTACCAACTTTATCACAGCTGCATGGTACAGTGAAAATCACACCTAGCTAGGTAGGAGTTAAACATCCCGCATTTAAGTCTTTCTCCCTCCTTGGGCAAAATATTGCATATTTCTGGACCTCAGCTTTCTTTTCTTTAAAACCATAGGTTTGGAATTAAATTATAAAGTTCCTTCTAGATTTATAATTCTTATTCTCAAGGTTCACAATTGTCTCAACAAAGAAAAATGGGGATACCAGAGGGTATGCCTCACTCTAGCTGGGAAGACAACGTTTTGCTCATAGATCTGCATCATATGGGTGAAGAATGGAATCACACGGATGTTGAAAGAATGGGAAATGCTCAATGAGGGCAGTAGGATACTCTAAGATGAGGTAAATGCTCCTTCCTCATGCCTATGGCAGAATGACATTCATACCACACACCCTGAAGCCAAATTGAGATGCCCACAATCCTCCTAAACCTGCCCAATCGCTGTCTCCCTAATACCACTCCGGCCTCGCAACCACGTGTGTGTGCACACACATACACACACGCAAATTGAGAGACATTTTGGAAAAGGAACCAAAGCAAATTCTTCAGGAGCCTAGAAAAGGACTAGACTAATTACTTGCTAGTCCTATTGTCAGGCTGTCTTACGTTAGCCAAGTTTCATCTAGTCTCAAGTTTCAGGTCAAAACATTTACATAAGAGTACCCCTGATGTTTTACAGTGGTTTTTCTTGTTATAAAATTCTCAAAATATGGACCTCCTTGGAAACACTTCTTCTTACACTCCATTGCATTTTATAAATGTCTCTTCTATGGTTTCTTGAGTTGCCATTATGTATACTCTCACTCCCTGCCATGGGACTATCAGCTCTTTAGATCTATTTCTCATCCTCTATTGTGGTGACATCATCATTGTTTGTTAAGAAAATGATTATTACGTCTCCAAGGATCCAATCCCATACATGATCCATTAAAATAACATGAGACGTGTTCATGAAAAAGTTGTAGATTCGAACTCCTAAAGAATGGTATGTCTCAAAAAGACAAATAAGCAGCAGAAACAGTTGAACTATGAGGAGAGGGCCACACAGGTTGGAAAAAGACAGAAGTCTTTGGTTGCTGTCATTGCATTTTGCTTGAAGCAATGTGCCAACCCTATAATGGACACGATTGTTTTCCGTGATGGATGTAGAGTAGCCACAATATTGAGAGCTTAACATCACTGCAACTCTAACTTGCTGATTAGAAAACTGAGGCACATATACAATTATTAAATACCTGCTATGTGCCAGGCATGGCGTTAATGAGTAGTGATATAAAAGTAGCTGAAATATATTCCCTGTTCTCAAGGAGTGCCAATCAATTGTTCAGTGACATAGTTAGTAACAAAGCTGGACTGTGGGGTCTGGGGAACTAGTGACTTCGTCACTGACTGCAAAATCATCAGTGTATAGTAGAGTTCCTGGAACACAGAAGGAAAAAAATAAGTGTTTGTGAAATGAATTTACCACACCACATTACTTGCTTCATCATTTCTTAATGTTTCTTTTTCTAGTGTACAAGCTGCTCATCAAAAAAAAAAAATCAGAGATGTTAACAATTAAGTGGATAGTTTCCCTATTTTTATAACTGCAACAATATATTGTGTGGATTGATGCCATTATTTGAGTTTGTTTTTGCCTTTTACATTATTTACCAAAAACTTCTAAATTAAGCCTCATTTATGTTACCTTTTATGTAAGTCATTCAAAAACATAAAATTTTACTCCTTTTTTTGTCACCTTCAAGACGTGAAAAAATAATAATTTAAGAAAGGTTAATAAAGAAAGTATAAGTAGAAAATCTTTTGACAGAAGTAATGGAGTATTTATTTCAAGCCACTGAATTTGAGTCAGTTCTCTGTCATCAGTTTTATACGTATGAATTCACTGCACCTTTGTAACAATAACAAAAACAATAATATTGTGCTTGACTAAATTCCCTATTGTCTAGAATTGAGCCAACATCAGTAAGTCTGTGAAACTTGAAGTTTAAATTTTTTAAGGAGTCTCTATAAGGCTTTTTGTATTTCTTTGTCATAGGCCTAGACAAACAACTCGTTTTTACTTTGATGGATGACTTTCATAATTTCTTTTTTTCACATTTTTCCACTAAAACTATTAAGTGGCTAGACCCAAGGTAGTGGAGTGCTACACAGAAGAAGGACTTACCTGTAGTTTTGCTTTTCATTTCCTATGTGGAATCTGTCGTACTGTGAGTAGGCTCTGTTTCCTTCCCAGTCCATTAACTCAATTCTTAGTGTGTACTGTCTCTGACTGGTTATGGCAAAAATAAACTCATTCCCCAGCCAATATTCACCGGAGGGATTTCCAAAACCCTGTGAAAGAAGATAGAGATGCAGTTGTTACTTCAGAAAGAAGCTCTTTTCATGATCAGTGTTTAACTGTTGTAAATAGTAATAAAACATTCTTTAAAAGTAAAGATATTTCTTCCATGTTTTTACACCCTCTTATTCAATTACGGAATCAATACTTTTCTGATATGTTTCCCTCCATCGAGGCTTATGTCTAATTCTTATTACAGTAAAACCAGATATTCAAATCTGTATGGATGAGATGTTTTGGATTAAATGAATCTGATTAATAGGTTTAACCTGTAAATGCTTCTCAGTCACAGCTTGCTTTTGAAAATGTTTCTATAATACTAGTTAATGGAATATTTTAAACAATGAAAAATTTAAGCCTTTTCCAATGGATATTATCAGGATAGTATTGGACAAGTTATTTAACAATATTATTATTGTTTTTGTTATTGTTATTATTTAGGAGTCAAATTAGGCTCAGATTATAATTCAGACATATTACTAGACCCTTGATCTTTATAGCTTTAACAATCTCAGTTTTAAATATTAGTAAGCAAACCTGTAAATCCGGGACTATAATCTTTTAAATGCTTCACTGACATGGGTTTGAATTTCAAGGTAGAAGGATGACAAGGAAGAGCTAGTGAGTGAACCTAGCTGGCTGCTCTGCACCTGATCTCAATATGGCTCCAGTGTTCTCTTTAAGGCAATCCTGGTCATGTTTGTTAAGTGTCCAAAATAATTTCTTTATGGGGAGAAACAGTGGTCCCCAAAAGAAAACCAACTGATAATGTTGGTGATAGGAAAATAAAGAACCCTAAGAAACCACTGGTATTCTAGACTTTTGGGTATTCACAATTGCCTCAGAAAGTATTCCCTGGAAATGCTTGAAGTTCAATGTAGTTCTTGATCTATGTGTTTGTCTTTCTGAAGAGACTACGAGCTCCTTGAGGACAGATGCTGTGTGGTATATGCGAATCCTCAAAGACTACTGGAATGTTGGCATAGACTGGGTGCTCCATATGTTTTATTGAAGTTCAAAGAAAAGGAAGAAAAGAAAGGAAGAACGTGAGAAGGAATGGTATTCAGAGAAGTAGCCTTGAAACACTATTCTTTGTTGTAGGTAATTTGGTTGAGTCTCAGGGAAGTGTTTCTTAAAGTGCCCAACTGGATCATAATCACTGGAGCTCTGGTTGAAAAAAAATAATTCCTGGCTCCACACTGAATGAAAACATCTGAGAGCCAGCCCCACGAACCTGCATCTGAACAAGCTGCCCCTCTGTCCTGTGAGTGCTAATATCTGGAAGACACACCTCCGCTTATCACAGGATATAGTCTGATGTTTCAGAAGGAAACAGATTCTGGTTAATTCAGCTATTCATTAATAAAGGTTTCATTTTATCTACATTAAGAAGTATAAGGGAGGTACTAAAATAATCAAGGATTCCTTATTTTTGCAATACAGATGACAGAATTTGGAAAATCTTTGTTTCTTTTCAAATTTAATGCACATCAACTTTATAGAATTATAACTACAGTAGAAGTCTTCTTAACTGTGCTCTCCGTTAACCAATTTAACACGTGAATCAATGTTCTCCACTCCTTCTTTAAGACATATGGATGCCCAGAGTATACCAAAAATGTTAAATACATTTGTGCACTGCTCTCTCTGCCAATGGAGTTACTTACCAAAGGTCAGTTGTGTTTGGTCCCAAATCCATTTATGGCAGTTCTGTTATTATAATAATAAGACTAATAATATTAAGTAAATAAGTTAAATATTAGTGGGGAAAGAGGAGGCTTTGTTTTATTTTGTTTTTTTATATAACTTAATTTAAATGTTTAGGTTTTTTCAAAAAAATTCATTAAAAAACACCTTTGGATTATGCATTGTAACAACTCTAAAAGACTGGGAAAAATAACACGTTAGAGGGTTTTTAACTTACGTTGCTTTGCATGTGTCGTACTTGCTCTAGTTTAAAAAATGGAAGCTAGAAATCTGATATATCTCATTATGTGAAAGTTTTATGAAAGAACAACAAACCCGGAATTCCAGGCTTTGGCTCTAAGTTTTAAAAAATGGGCAAATGAATGTATGTTTTAATATTTAAAGTTGAAATGAAATGCATTAGTATATGTAGGCACATTTTTAAATTTATTCCCCAAATTAACTTAGTTGTTGGTTAACTGAACACCCTTTGTCCAGATTGCACTGGATACATACTCTCTGAAGACTATCTACCTGTAGCTCTGAGCAAAGATAGGACCCACTGAAGTCACTATTGCAAAGACAGTACTTTCCTCTCTGTTCCTAAGATGCTCAAGTCACACGCTGCAAAAGTTCCACAGTGGCAGGAAACACTAGAGCAACAGAGGATGTGCTAAGAATTTTACATATTCTTATGGCAGCGGGTGCTACACAGTAGGGAGAAGAGGTGAAGCTTACCTTCTCCAATGAATAAGCAAAAAGAGAAAGCTACAGGGGACTAAAGTCAAAGAATTAGCACATTCTCAGTTGGAACAGCCACTGGAAAGAAAAAAAAGACTGCTGGGATTTTCTTTGCATTTTTTTTCGGCTCAGACGTGTCAAAACTCGCCCTCTAACCACTTGATGATCCTCTCTTCTGTGTAATCAGTTAGAAGGGATTCAGCAATTACACTAAATGTGAATAAGGAGTCTGGGAATGATGAAGCATTAAGTTTTAGGTCACATATTTCCATGCTGTTGAAAGAGCTTCATGGATAAAACACTCCAGCTTCCCCAGGATAAGAGCAGTGATCTCCAGGGAGCCTCACAAATGGACGAGCCTTAGCGTCATTTCTACAAAAGCCTCCATTCCCATCTTGGCATGCAAGCTTGTACCTCCCTCTAAGTGGAGATTAATATCTGTTCCTAAACACTTTGCTTTTTCTGATTGAAAATAGAGGAAAAAGCAACTAAAAAGGAAGCAACGAAATTTGCTTTTAGAAACCAAAATTCTACTTCGTGCACCTTCCCCAAAAGCTATCTAATTATGCTCTATTGTGGCTACAATGAATCAAAATGGCTGTTTGATAGTGTAGGGAGGAGACCCTTCTAACAGCTAAGCGCAGTGATGCAGAAACAACTGTTTCATCATAAAGATGAAAAATAAGCGAAAGAAAGGGACACGGGTTCCCACATTAGTAAACTGTCTATTGGATAGTTTATCAGGCAGACCACAAATATGATGTCTAGGAACAAAGGCTTGGCTTTGATTAAGTAACTTCTACTCCCTCTCTCTGCTCCAATTTGAAACCTTTTCCTGCCACATATTTGCTGTGGAACCTCCAACATTACTTCTGAGCCTCAGTTTCTTCATCTGCAAAACAGGGATTAAAAATGTCATTTCCATACAAAGTGTTGTGAGAAGGAAATAACATATCTAAAGTATTTAGCTCACTGCTGATGCATGAGAAGCACTTAAAAATCTAGTTGCTGTTGTTATTATAGTTAGAGGATATATCACAATACATAGTAATTTTACTTGCCTCTCTCCCCCAAGACTGTAAGTTACTTGAGGGTAAGCAGGTTCCTTTCTGCTATGTATGAGAAAGGGAACAAAAATAATCCAGGATCTTGTCTTAGCCTGAAAATTAATATGGGAATACTGAAACAATTATTTTAAATGTTTTCAGATGCGAGGAACTAATGTATTCTTAGGACAAGTTGAGTATTTGTTTATACAAATGTTTGTTTATATAAAAGCCATTTTAATCCCAGAAGTTAGTTATTAAATAACTAATTATTATTAAGTATTAAATAAGTAATTAAAAGAAGTTAATTATTAAATAAGAAATTTAAACCAACTAGTTGCAGTTGGGACATAAACCAAAACGTAGACTACTTTCTTATTCTTGCTTTTGCTTCCTAATGCTGAAAAGAAGTTGTCTCCTTCAACTCTCCTTGGTCCTACTTTTTAAAATCTCTTTCTCTCTACATATCATAGGTTTTAGGTTCTACAGAAGAGGTAAGTTTTGAGATCTTAAACCCATGCTACTAAATTGATAGTCCTGACAGCTGCTTTCATCTAGGAGTGCATATCAGAAAGAGCTGTGGAGCTTATTAAAAATATAGATGACTTGGTTCCTACATGGAGGTTCTGACCCACTATGTCTCGGGTGGGCTTAGAGATCTGTACACATAAAAGTTTCCACAAGTGAATCTGCTGTGTACCAAAGGTGGGGAATCATATAATTATGACGTGAAATAGCTGCTCCAAGTGAAATGAGAAAGAATATATTAATCAGATCAAATTATTTCAATGGTACATGGGGAAAATACAAGCACAATACTTCATCTTCATACTGAGCTCCACATTAAGAGGCAAGTTTTGATTATGTATCATGGAACTGTCTTTGAAAAACATTTTATTTTCAGGCTGAAATAAAGAGATGGCCAATGCACATCTAAAAAATATAGGTTTACACGTTATTGCACACATAACACCTTACCATAGGTCTATATTTTACTCCAAATAGTCTGTAACAGACACCAAAATAAAAATAAAACATAAAAAATTCATTGCTGATACTGAAAAAGCTGCAAGTCCTTACTGAATGAATAAACAACAGTAATAAAAATAAAATCTCTTGATAAATAAAATCCAAGGATGCTATATCCTTTCATGAAAACTGTGTTTAGTTATGCCACTCACAGTCACACGAAAGATGTTGATATCATAATTCAGATAGATTGTTAATCAATTTTATTTCTCCCTTAGTTCTTAAATAAAAGGCAAAAGAGACATTAGAATTTAACCTAAACTAATGCTTACTTAAAATTGGCTTTAAAAACCAAATTGTGCTAAAAGAATGAACACAGAGGAAAGACCAATATTCATTAGTTTTTGCCAAAACCTACAGAAATGTTCAGTTTTGGTTTGTATTTTTCCAAGTTAATAAAATAATTGTCTCTGATACTTTATTTGTTTTGTCTGATAATGCTCATAGAAAGTGTTGACTTTTTATAGCTGAAGCAATTGAAACCAGACACAGTCCGTGTGTCCTACGGGTTTCATCTCCTTTTGTACAAATGATTAAAGAAAACAGATAAGAAGTCAGTGTTACTGCGCTGTGGCTTTCCAAAGGTGCTTTAATATACAATTCAATTGTGCATCTCCTCTAAATGCTGGCACACTCAGCCCAAGAAAGATGGAAAGAATGATTTATTTCAATATTTTCAATCTCATATGTATTTTTCTCTTTTTAATGTGATGATGTTAAAATTGAAAATGTCCTCTTAATTTTTTCCAGAAACACAGAACTCCCAGAAGGTATGGTGCCCAGACTGAAATATTTGTGTCCATAGGAAGCTCTGTTTATGGGGGCAATTGTTTTCAACACAAAGCCAGGTTGTCTCCAGGGCATTAGTCTCCACCTTCTATAAAGTTAGGCCGCTAGGGTACTATTTGGAACTCTTAGCTTGATTGGGCTTTATATGCAAAAGTACTGCTGATAAGTGTTATTGCTAGAGGCCACTAAATGGTACCCTCATGGTTTGAAGGAGTTAGTGTAGTTCCCTAAGTGCCTCATTAAAAAGGCCCACTCTGGACTTTCCTCTTGGCAAACATCTTTACAAATCCATAAACCAGATTTTGCTGAATCTCCTCCTAAAGGAAGTTTAAGTGAAAACAAAGCTCAGGTGCTCAGGTCAAAGACTTTTGAAGGCTTACAACTACTGTTAAGAATCAAATAAACTGCAAATCTTCCATGTTGAGAGAGGTTTAAAAATAATAATTACAATATATAATCTATATTTGTAATTTCATGTGTTCATAATTTTAACATATTGTTCTGGAAACCATATGAAGCAAGAGGCAGCCCATAGATAGCAACCAGCAAGAAGGGAAGAAGAGAGGAAAAGCAGAAAGGAACGAGGGACGAAACCATGTCTGTACTCAGTGCCTGAGAAAGAAGTAAAGAGTCTCAGTGTGTATAATAGCAGATTAGTGAAGATTGAGGAGAAAGTGGTCCATGCCAAAAAGCTCTTGTCTTCCCAAAAGATGTATATCTAGCAGTCAGTTCTTCTGATGTAGGAAGCAGAAATGGGTGTGAGTCATAAGAATTGGCATAAGGAGTCTACATCCATTCTTTGTGGAGTCATGTCACTTTGTCTTTCGTGAAAGAAAAATTCTGGAGGAAACAACTGAAACACTTTTTACCTTGTGTTTTGGTAAAAGTTAACCAAGTTGTAATATACGACGATTTTTTTAAATTAAAATTTAAAAAGTCATTAGACTCATTTTTTGCCAAAATGTTTCAGAATTTTGGAGCTTATCTCATTTTCTGACCTTGTAGAATTGATCCTCAACTGAAAAATTGTTCTAGTTTGATTAGAACATGATAGTCTTTCTATTTTAAAAAAGGGAGAAGGGTAGACTTCTTAAAAGCCATGATTAAAGAATAATTCAGTCTCATGCTAATAGTGAAAAAAACACTTGTTGGCTTTAGCCTACCTTTCCATCTTGAGTTTACGGTTTATTGAAGACATCAAAGTTCCAACTTTGTGTAACTCCAAACTTCATTAACTTACTTACAGAGTACTCAATGGCGTATCTGATAAAAATATTGTAGACACAGAGACACCACTAGAGACCTCCCTTTATTTACTAAAACCTTTTGTTTAGTGTCTTTTGACCAACTATGAACCTATTAGTGGGTAGACTGTGAATGTTGACCAACCACAGTTTTCACACATTTTCTACAAGAATATCAAGACAGAACTTAGGCTAGTACAACATCTCTCTTCGTCTTTTTCTCTACCTTCTGAGAGGGGAATTTGTCAAAAATTTGACAAGAATTGTCCAGAAGATTTATACATAAAATATGAGAATTAGTCCATAAATGGAAATCCTCTTCCATTACTGTGCCTTGACATTTTGTCAGCAGATTTTAATAGTTAACATTGTAAGCATTGACTATGTGATTATTTGATTGTGGATTATTTCAACCATCTACTATATTATCTTGGGAAAATTGATCTCCCAACTTGCTCAGTTTCCTTTTAAAATGGAGACAGTATTAGATAATAGATTTGATATAAAAATTAGATAAGAATTTATGTGGGGCTGTCACCCATTAAGCATTGAAAAAGTTAGCTATGATGATGGTGGTGATGATGATGATGATGATGATGTCTGCTGTTATTTTGGAGACAGCAATGGATCATTCTTCACAGTTCACACCCGTGTGTACTCCTCTCACGTTGAATCTGGACTGACCCTGTCATCAACTTTAACCAAAAGAATGTTGTGGAAGTGACATTGTGCCATTACTGGGTCTAATACATCTTAAAAAGGCCTGGAAGCTTCTATTTTTGTGATTAAGGATGCTAACTGCTACATATGAAGTCTGATGACCTTGGATCACTGTACTGGGAGAAGCCCAACCTAGCCACATGGAGGTCTCAGTCAACAGCCAACAACAACTTGCTAGCCATGTGAGTGAGGCCATTGGTAGTACCCACCCATCCTGTTCCACAACCTGCAACCCTGCACGCCTCCTCATCCTGGCTCATGTATTCAGTCTGGGTCTAAGTTTTAGCTTCCCCCACCAACATTCAATGAGAAATGAATCCAGACAATACATAATAGTCCATCAAATAATTTCAGTAATACCTTTTTCTTTCTGATGTACACGTGGAAATCATTTACTCAAAATGATTTATGAGTGTTTTGTGTTTAATGAAAATAAGGTCAGTAATGTATCATTTTATTTTTTAAATAACTGAAAACACCTAAAAATACAAGAATTTATCACATAGTGTGGTGAAGATAACTTCATGACAAAACATCAAAAACTACATAGGGGGCTGGCCCCATGGCCCAGTGGTTAAATTCACGTGCTCTGCTTTGGCGGCCCAGGGTTTCACTGGTTCGAATCCTGGGCTTGGACATGGCACTGCTCACCAAGCCACGTTGAGGCAGCATCCCACATGCCACAACTAGAAGGACCCACAACTAAAAATACACAACTATGTACCGGGGGGGGGGGGGGGAGCTTTGGGAGAAAAAGGAGAAATAAAATCTTAAAAAAAAAAAAAACCTACATAAATTCTTTCATCTTACCATTTTATATTCTTTCCAACCTCTCTGGAAATCCAGACTTCCATCTTCACGATGTTGTATTACAGTCCAACCTCCCCCATTAAGATCCATATTGCAAAATACCTGACAAAGAGAAAATAACGACAAGTGAAAATTATGTCTGTTTGAAAGAAACATGTATCAGAAATGTTTCAAAATAGAAATAGGACGGATTGGCCTATAGATAAGAGGAATAAAAACTGCTATGTTGAAAAATGTTGGACATCTTATTGGTTACATTGTCTTATATTTCAGTTGTTTCTAATTAAATTTCATCAAATGTGCATAAATTATTTGTAAAAAACTAAATCAGTCAGTTTAAAACTGTCTCAGACTGCAAAAACTTTTTTAAAATCTTTGTCTTAAATGGTAATAGGCACTTGTGTTTCTTCAATTTTTAAAAATGCTACTAAAGTTTCCAAAATTACAGACCACGTTATTACCAAAATATAAAACTCAGAATTTTTAAATCTTCAATTAATTGAAATGGCAATATAATAATAATAAAGATTTTAGAAAAATAATTTTTAAAAAATCATAAAAATTTATCTTTTGCATAATACATTGCATATTAACTCCTATACACTTACATACTATAATAATTATCTTTAGTGGTTCAGTATTACATTAGAGGAAAAGTTTGGTCCTCAGCGTATGGAGAATACATTATTTGCTTGAATTTTCATCATGAACAATAAAGAGGAGAACACAATGTACTGTATTACTTTTGACTGCGAGAAGTGTTTCTTTCCCATGTGGAAAAGTTATCCAAAACTTTCAAAGACTTATGCTTATTTCAATTATTCTAAATACAATGGTATTTATTTAGGAATTGATTCATTTCCCCCAGAGTCCACCCAAGGAGAGAAACATATATGCAATGGGATTATCTTTGGAAAGCAATCACTGTAATTGATGTAGCAAGAATGTGGCAGCTTGATTATTTAAGGGCCCAGCTATGGGGATCATCGTTCCCCCGGCAATTGACTACTAAAGCATTTTGGAGGCTGGCTAAAGGTGTGGATATAATGCAACAGCAGCAGGCTGGCTGTATGGGCAAAGAGCTAAGCTCTGATTAAAGGAAAAACCTCAAGCAGTCTCCCTGAGGCATTAAATTTGGAACACAAATGCCTAAAGGGTATGAAAACAACGGCAAGAACTGTCATTCAAAGGACAAATTGTCCATATACTTCCTCAGAGTGAAAGGAACTAAGAGATACATCCCGCTTTGTGAGCATATAAAATAGGCAAACTGCTCTCCTGAGGGCTCTCCCTCTAATTTGACAACAGCCACACATCAGCATGTCTTCATCATCCCTAGCAATTGACTCACCCCAAAGATTATAAATTTGAAATTCCCCTCCCTGGCCCACTGGTTCCTCACTAATCCCTTAACCTTTCCGTACCTGCTCTTTGTCCTCAACATAACCTCTAGCTAGTCTTTTGTCCTCCTTAATTCTAATTCTAATTCATATACTTATTTTTCACTCAACAAGAATTTTTGGGCATTGATTCTGTGTTACAACAGGGGATATTATGATGAATAAAATATAAATCGTGTCCTCAAAACATCTAAACGTTTCAATAGTGATGGCTCCTATAGGATTAAGGAGATATAGGGGTCCACAATTTTTGATTCCAGTAAGCTGACAAGTGATAGATAATGATCTAAATAAGAAATTTAAGGAAGAGAGCTAACATATGAGAAAAGAAATGATGATCATTTTGGACTTCTAGAGTTTGAGGTAGCATAGTCATCCAAAAGGGGGAGTTCATTGATCAGTGAGAGATGATCTACTGGAGGTAGACCAAGGATAAGAATATGGATAAGAGGATAAGGGAATAAGAAAAATATAGCCATTGACAATAGCATGCTTGTGAAGTGCCAGATAATTTAAACACTTTACATGCAGTTTTCTAACTTATTTCACAACAACGCTATAATATATATCATCTCCATTTTATAGATGAGAAAAATCAAGGGCTTAGAGTATTTCTGCAACTTACCAAGGTTATTATTAATAACAAGTACTGAATCTGGGATATAAACCCTACATCTAACTAATTAAAAATTATATTGGAGTAATCTGCTTGAACGCAATAGTTGATAGCATGGAAATGGATTATTTAAAGAAGCAAAGAAAAAAGTGGAAAGAGATGTGTTTAGGGGGAGGGTGGTGGGTCCAAGGCTGGGCTTTTGTGAACAGCTAATGGAGATAAAATACAACAATAGCCTTTAGGTAGGCAAAGGCGTCACTTTATTTGCTGCTGTCTCCAGTGCCTAGAGCAGTGCCCAGCTTAGTACATTTAGCAGGCACTGAATGAACATTTGTTCAATAACTAAAGATGCAATAAGGAAAGATAAAATAGAAAAACTTGATTAATGGAATGCAATGAAAGCTGGCGATAGATTTTGAGTTGAGGAAGTGATCAACTTAATGAAATATTCCAGAGAAGTCAAGATAAATAAAGATTATATTCCAGAGAAGTTAAGATAAACAAAGATTAAGAAAATACACACTTAAATTTAAAATGAAAGAGGCATTAGTGACCTCGAGGAGAGAGAGAGAGAGAGAGAGAGAGAGAGAGAGAGAGAGAGAGAGAGACTGAGAATTCCCATGAGAATAAAATCCAGATGACATAGTTTAAAGAGGGCATAGGTGGTGATTCAAGACAAGTGGCCATGGTGGAACTTTACTGGTGAAACTTAAATAAGAGTAAGTGAAAATGTCAAGAAAACATTTTGCTAGAGGAAACTAATTTCACTTGTTTCTTAATTAAATTTTACCCTGCTTTAACCAGTTAATCCAGAATTTTTTTCCAGATTTTTATTTCCTAATGGACATTGACTGCCTGAAAGTTTGCCAAACTGTGTTTGCAAAGCTATAAAGTCCACTTACACACTCAGGGAAAGGAATAACTGCACTTATAAATATAGAGTGTGTAGAGAAAACTATCCTTCACAGTTTTTTAAATTACTATTATCTAGGTTATTAAAATTGTATGCACTTAAAGTTTTAAAATTACTCACAAATTTTAGAAAAGGGCAATTTTCATTTTAAATAAAGGTTTCCAGTGACTTGGAAATGTTAAGGAGTGCTGAGAGCAGTTCTTAGATAAAGACCCAGAGAAAGTCAGAATTACACGGGGAGAAAGAAGTTACCCAGGCAGATTACTGCGTTGGAAGCTGAGGTGCAGAGAAGTTAAGAGGTTGGACATATGCTCCACAATTCTTATTAGGACTCAATAATAACAGCAACGAGAACAGCTGCCATTTGTGGAATATGGACACAATAGAGCTGAATGGCACATTGGTTAGGGGCGTGGAATTGGGTGCTAAATTTCCTGTGTTCAAATCCCACCTCTGCTCTTATAGCTTTTGCAAGGATTAAATGAGTCGATCCATAAAGAGTTTTTAGAATAGTGTTTGGCAGAAAATAGGCTCTGTCATTATTCTCATCTCTTAGATGTATTTTACATATGAGATAACATGTATTTGTATTATATATTATATATTCTGTATATATAATACCTCACATATTATATAGCTTACTATTATATATAACATTACATATAATTTATTATGAATAATACAGAATGTACAAAACCAAAAAATATAAAAGTTCAGTAAATTGTCCTTACGATTATGATTACCAGCTTCTTGTTAATAATACTGGCATCACTAATCTTTGAGCATGCTACTTTTTATTATATACATATATACTTAAGAAGCTGGACTCAAGCTAGCAAAAAAAAAGAAATGCCATGTTATTTCTAGTCAGAAGAAAAATACAAAGCCTATGCTTAACAGATGAAGGAAGTTCAAGAAAATAGGTGGTTTGTTTCAAAAGATTTGAGACATAAAAGGACTTGAAACGTTCACTCGCCAATATTGTGTGGTCTGTGCTATCTGGCGGTGTCCTTCCTGTAGACGAGGGCCCTGCCACATTTACTATGCCTGTTGTATTTATTGGTCACATGACTTGGGCTTAACTCTATCCAAGAAAAGATTGAACTGGCTCCTATCCCAGGCAAGGTCAAAGCTTTCAAGCATTAAATACCTTTTAACATAATATGGAGATTTAAACCCAAACAGAAAAGGGAAATTTGATTCACATAGTTCTTATGCTTTTATGCTCCATACAAGTTGGAATGATTAGGCTTGTGGATGTTAATTATTTTTCCATAACCTTAAATAGAAAAGGCTCAACACATTTGTTATAGTCCTTTTCCAAGAATTAGGGGAATTATGAATTCAGAAACAATTTTTTAATATTTTACAATAAGCAGAGTTATGATTTAACGGTTTTCTTTTTGAATGAAACTAAGCAGACTATGAGGCATTTGGTTCTAGAAACTTATAAAATACAATGGAAAGTCTTATTTCCTACTGCTATGCATAGAAGGGAATTCAGAGAGGAAAATAACAACAAGCCACTAATAATAAAAAAGCAAAAAATAAATACATAAATGATCTAATCTTCCTTTTCTATCTGCTTAAAAAATTTAATAGTTCTGGAAAACTGCCTTTGGCTTCCCCATCACATTTTACAAGGTAACACTTTTCTAACTTTTGAAGATAGTCTTTCTTGGCACGGAACGATGTCAGTCAAATCAATAACTGTATAACAATTCTGTGTACACACAACTTTAACTCTGCCTAAAAGAGGAATAATTCCTGTTGATAGTTTTTGTCACTTGCCAAAATAGCCCAGTTATGTCGACTGATCCACATCCCACATATCTGAACTTTCTGTTTTGTTCTGTTTTTCTATAGGCTTCTCTTGAGTTTCTTACCCTTGCTAGAACTTCTGCAAGCATTACAATGAGGAAAGCTTTTGCTAAGCATATTCAAACGTAGCACCAAACTTTATATCTACAAAGCACAATGCACTTGGGAGGGTGAAGCTCCTAAAGATGCATTTTGCAAGCACTTTTTGTAGGACTGAGATGATATTGATGATCTCTATCAAAACAGGAGAAGAAAATGAGATTACAGGCTAGAAGAAAAGTGGCGTGGCTTAAAATCTGAACACAAATCAATTTTACATAATTTTCTGGTAACAAACGCTTATCTGTGTCACTCACACAGGTTCATATAAAAAATCATGAATAGTGCCACTTCAGCCGTTACTCCAATAAATGATTATCTTACTTAGCCCCCTGTTAAGATGCTACAGTCTGGAACTGATTTCCTTTTTCACAAAGCCTGTGTTCAATATTTATTAACTACATGTTTTGGGCAAGTTATTTTTCTAAAATAGGGATAATGGGAGCACCCATCTCATAGGCTTATTGGAAACAAGTGAGTACCTATATGTAAAGTGCTTAGAATAGCTCCTGGCAAATTGTAAATGCTCAGTACATTTGAACTATTGTATTAATTAGCTTCTAAATTACTCTGGGGAAATTCATACAATATTTTTCTTACTATGCCATGCTATGTGGCTATAACAAGCGATTTTTTTAAAAAAACTACTACCTATAAAAAAGCGAAGGCATAGTAGTCAAAAGTATCCATAATAGAACACTATTACTACTTGTGAGACAATCCATGATCATAAATGGAAAAGAATAAAACGAGGGAATGAACACCTAAGTCAAAAAAAAGACCAAAGTCTTCCTTCTTTTTGCTCAGTTACCTCCCCCTATTGCCGCACTCTGCTACCATCTCCAATAAAACTAAATCTAATGATAGTCCTGACCAGATGAGGTGGAAATTCTCCTTCTTCCGTCTGAACAGCCATGAGGCCACTTCTACAGAGATAAAACTTGCCTCTTATAGGCTTGTACTGATGTTACCGCTAACCTGCTCAGGCTACTGTCTTTTCCTAAGCTCAAATTTTAGAAGTTTAGTCCAGCAGATATTTGACACTTGGGGATTTAATATTTTAAATTTCACTTATTCAAGAACGACCCTGAAGCTCTGTAATATGCAAAATCCATTATTTTGCACAATGTAAGTTTAAATCATGCCATCCTGATGAAGCCAACACAGGAGTCAGCCACTGATCTAGTGAATTGGATCCTCCAACCCACTCTTTTCTGAAGATGTGAAAAGCAAATTTATTCAAGATTATGAGTTAAGATATGATACTTTTCGTTCACCCTAACAGTAACAGTGGTTCTGCAAATAGCCTGTGCATCATTTGCACCTCAAAATGTTTTGAAGTAAGAGTAGTTCAAAACACTAGTTGCAGGGGTGGCCCAGTGGTATAATGGTTAGGCTTGCATGCTCTGCTTCAGTGGCCTGGGGTTCGCTGGTTCAGATCCCAGGTGCAGACCCACACTGCTCATCAAGCCATGCTGTGGTGGTGCCCAACATACAAAAAAAGGAATATTGACATGGATGTTAGCTCAGGGATAATCTTCCTCAAGCAAAAAGAGAAAGCTTGGCAACAGATGTTAGCTCAGGGCCAGTCTTCCTCACAGAAAACAAAATAAAACAAAACAAAAACGCTAGTTGCAGTTATAAATAAATTAAAGTTCATGGAATAATCAAAACTTTATTTGAACTGCCCCTCTGCCCCAGGGCCATTGGCAGTATTGGTGATGGGGTGAAAAGGATTCTAAAAGTGTGAAGGTTAATCCAAAACTTTAAAAGTTAATTTCATTTTTATATTTGTATGTATCATAGAACCGTTAGTAGTCTAAAGAGAAAGTCATTTAAAATTTTTAGTTAACTTTTATCTTTAGAGTCAAGGCACGTTGTAGTAGAACTGACAATAATTTAGGGGTTCTTTCAGGTCTTGGGCAGCACTGTAGGTAAATTACAGAGAGTTTTTATGTTAGCTCCACTCTGCCCCCCCGGGACAGTTTCTGACACACTTCACATATCATGTGTAGGTGTGTCAGTGTGTGGGTGTATATACATGTGCATGTGTGTATGAATTGAATTTAAGCTTAAGTATGATTTTAAGATATGGGCAAGTAGAGTCAGGAGGCTTCATATCACATGATCCAAAGAATCCAAAAGCCTCCTCCTTACGATGTTACCCTCTTCTCTTTACTCCTAGACTTGCCATTGTACCTTCAGAGTTTTTTGTTTTTTTGTTTTTTAATCAAATGGAGCACTTGATTCAGTGAAGTCTTTAACAGAAGCTCAAAATGAAAAACAAGTGAAACCAAACTTCTCTGGTAGGTGGCCCAGGTAGCAACGTATGGAACTGTGCTTCCTGCCTTTTTACCCTCTGTGCTTTCTTCCCTCCATCCCCATTATGGAACAGCATGGAAGGCCTCTTTTTAGAAGAAAATTTTGCCCTAGCCCGTGGAAAAAAAACCCTCAAGCTAACTTAAACCCCTAATCCTTGTTGAAATTAAAAGAGAGAGGACGCTGGTGGAGTCCAGACTCTCCCTCTCGACAATTACATGAAATCTGGCAAAGTGGTCTCCAAGATTCATTTCCCTCACCATCAAAGGAGACTAACAGTCAAGAAGACTAAGTAAATTAGGTTTACTTACTATATAGTACATAGAAGTGTGACATTATCATCAGCAGGTCATTTATCCATTCATTCATTTGAGCATATATTTATTGAGGACCTACTATGCGCCAGAAGCCATGCCAGATCCCAGGAAATCAAGATAAAAAGGCACAATCTTTGCCTTGTAGAACTCTGGTAGTGAGAAAGTCATGCAGAGTTCCTGGAGGAGATTAGGGGAAGCCTTCCAAGAGCATTTGCACAGTACCCAGAGGAAATGGTGACATGGGACTGATAATTTAGGTGGGCAAAGAGAGGAAGAAAGTTATTTCATCCTTTGAGGATGGAGCACTGCAAGGGGGGCCATGGGCATCTAGCTAAAGCTTCTATATACTGGAGAGCAGGGCTCTCCTCATGGCTCTCCATACACTCTGCTTTAAACAGACTGTCTCTATCACTACCCGTCTACAGTGTGTTATAATTATCTGTGAAATAGTGTGTTTTCATCACTACAGTGGGATCTGTTTGTTCTATATTGTGTCCCTAGCCCGTGACTGACAAATGAATGACATCCACTTAATATGTATTGAATGAAGGAATGGATGGACGATTTAATGAATAAATAGGGAGAAAGTATATAAAAGAGATGTGAGCAGGAAGACAGTGTTTGCTTACTTCAAAGTTTACTTTGGATCCTGTTCAACATACTGATAAATCCTATCTTCCAACCCACTCTTTTAGGTAAATATGAAAAGCAAATCATTTCAAGATTATGAGTTAAGATAGGCTTCTCTCACCCTAATAGGAGCAATGATTCTGCAAATAGCTATATGTCCCTGGCTTCCTCTCCACAGTATTTGGACTGTAGATGATATGTGCCATCTGGGTCTTTGGGACTTTGGAAGATGGCTCCTAATTCTTCCCCATGCACTTGAAGTACATGTGACCTCAACATGTAATCTGTACAAGGCAAGCATTTATGAGCAATGGAACATCCCAGGAATGAGCAGAGAATAAACAGAAAATTTTGTGTGAAAGAGGGATGGGAGGTGGGGGTTGGGGAAGTCTGTACAATAGGGTTTTCATCTTTTATGGACCTGGGAAACAGAGTATCTTTGGGAGAAAAAAGCTCAGGCATATATATTTTAGGTTTAACAAGCTCACAAATCAATCTGATTATTCAGCAATTCAACTAGGATCTGCTTTACATCTCGTAAACAAACACTTCTGGTTTTACCTTTTTGGGTTCTGGCATATTATTAATATAAATAGTGTAGATTCCACTTTTATTAAAACCAGCTTGATATACATCTGCACAGTCTCTAAATGGTTTCTCTTCCTCTTTTTTTCCTCCCTTTAGTAAAACTGCAAAAAAAAAAAAAAAAAGATTGCAATTTGTGAATAAGAATATCAGTACCGTTAGTACCCAAATGGACTCCAAGTATAGCTAAGCAAGTCTTCATTTCCTCCAAATAAACGTCAATATTGCACTTACTAAAAAATCAATCATAAAGACAATACTAGATTTTGAGCTGACTCACAAAATTACAAAATTAAAGGAAAAAGCTGTAGAGCAATTTCTAACTGAATACTTCTTACATTTTGCTTAATTTCTTAAATCTCGTTTTTCTCTATATCTTTTCCAGAACAACAACTCAAGGGACAAATGACCTGATCGTGTAATACCTCCAATTGGTAACAATTATGTCAATGTTCCTGCAAAATTTCTAAAATGTTCTTACTTACATTTCATGGGAAAGTTTTTTAAAAAATGCTGAAACATTTTTGGAGGAAGAGGAGATGAAGATATCTAATTCAAGTATAAAAATATAGTATGGAGGTTTAAAATGCTAAAAGTAGGTAGTAATGTTTCTCCATAGCTTTATATTGAAGACCTCCTAGAAATCTTTATTTAAAAAAATTCTTAAAATAATTAGATTTAGAAAGTAGAAAAGAACCTCTGACCCAATTTAACTACCTAGAAAGAAAAGGGAGGTAAACTTTGTTTTTTATTTAGTGACCTGAAGTTCAACTATCAGGCAGATGATACACGAAAAAACAAAAATGAATAAGATTTGAAATTAGGTTATATATGAGAGGAGCTCAGTAAAGGCTAGAAGTCACGGGGAAAAGTAAATTTAATTAGAGATAGTCTCTACTGAGAGCTTTATTCACTGAGCTTCACCCATTAAGTTCTTATTAATAAGATCAAAATACAAAAATGACCCATAATTAGTAGTCCTTAACTAAGGATATAAGTAGTATATTTATAAAATATTTATGATTTAGCATTTTCTAATAAACGTATGTTATTTTGGTAACTTGTCTCATTAGCCATTTTCTAGAAGTTTTTAAGATTAAGAATATTTTACTGTTTTGCCCTTAAAGTCTCATGTTATTTGATAAATATCTGCTTTCAATCACTTTGAGTCACAGTAGTCTCCATAATAAGAATACAAAAGGTAAACAATGAATCAATGCTTTTAAATTGATTTTAAATGCTCTAATAATCTAAAATACTAGCCTGACTTAAACTTAAAATGCATGATGTTACTAATTTATAGATAATTAAAAACAGTCCGATCTTGGTGGAAAGAATGACTATCTCAATATAAATATTTCAAATTTTCAAAAATAATTATATTTCAAGAAAGTGAAATATCCATGTCAGATATGTTCCCACAACAAAAATATAGAATTATAACATTTAATAGTATCATGGTTTTCTATGTAGCTCACGTTTGCACTAATGGTTTTGTCCACTTATATTAATAATTAAGTCTAAACACCACCATAACAATTGCAATATCAATGCAGAATAAGTAATCAGAGGACTGTGGGTTCATACAACAGGGGAGAAGCATTACACAGAATGTATGCAAATAGAAATTTAAAAATAAATATATGAATGCTTACTCAAAAACCATCTTTAATGGCATTGAACAGTCAATGGATTGTATAAAGGTATCGTTTTCAAAAACATCAATGCTGTTCACTTGTGCTTACTTATTTTAAGCTAATGGACTGTTACTTTTCTAAAACAAAACCTTTCTAAGTTCTAAATACTTGATGTTCTTTTGAAAAGTTGAAAATAACCAAATTAGATTTAAAAAATGGGGATGTAAAGAAATATCAACTAAAATTTATGATCCCTTGAGAGTATGAAGAACACAGGAAGATGTGGTCAACAGGAATTCACTGGTAAACCCATTTTCCTTTTCTGTGTGAGAGATGGAGAAAATCATTTATCTAAGGAGAAAATACTTCTCTTGTTGGATATACCACTTCCTGCCCTCCCTTATTTAGTTATGTAAGGAGAACACATTCCCTTCCCACTTCTCTGCCACCTTCCCTCCCCTTTTCTTTTCCTCTTCAGGAAGATGTGGGTGAAGAGGCTGTTGTGTGGGAAGAGGGAAGCTATTTCACACATATTTTCAATAACAGAGAAAAAAAGAAAAAGTTGGGTATCATCTTATTTTTATGGAAACTAATTGTATAAAAATGTTATCCAAGCTATGAATGTAAGTCCTATAACTGGAAAAGTCGTTTGAAGATCCTACCATAAAAGGTACAACTTATACTATGGATTTGTTGTTGTTATGGCAACATATCTGATGTAGATATTTCATTCTTTTGAAACATAGTTTGGTATTTTTGAAAAAATGAAATACGTTCTTTCCAGAAAAAGTCATTTTTTCCAGAAAGATGAGACTGTTTGTTTTTAATTATTTATTAATTAGCAAACATTGTGCTTGAAAGTTTGATCCAGGCTACATTTTTGAGTATTATAGCATTTAAAATCAATTTTAAAGCTCCATTCAGAGCTTACCTTTGACATTTGTATTATATACTATGCTTTGAAGAAGGCCCCTTCTATAAGGGTAGATTGACCTTCAGAGTTTTTCTTTCTTTTTTTAATCTATAAAGTGAGAAGTTTTAATCTATAAGTGAGCATATCTCTGAGGTAAGTATGTGAATTACAAAACACAGAGCAGACTGACTGAATCATAATAAGTACTCAAGAAATGGTAGTTATTATTATTGTTGTTATGGTTAATAATAATATTATTAATGGCAACATTATATTACTATTCTTTCTTCTGGACAAGGCACTAGCAGGCTGCAGAAGGCTAGCGAGTCCAGCCAATGGAGTGGTGAATCCTGCTGTCTGTCATTCTGAAGTCCAAATATTGTAGCTGACTAAATGCAGGGAAGTTACAATTGACTGGGTACATTTAGGATCATATTTAACCGGCCTCTACTTGTCAAAGTTGGCTAATTGGCTTATTTTATTCATTGATTCATGTATTAATCAGGTCATACCATTGTTGTTTAAGTCTAAAAGAACCCAGGTAATCTAATCTTGCTATATATTGTAAGCTTGTATCTGAATAGTTAAGTTTTAAAGACTATATCAGATGAAATGATATATGATGTAAATACAACACGTTGATTGAGGAGGTGTTAATCTCATAACTTTAATTTGCATGATGAATTACTTTCTTTGTTAAGTCCTGGAGAGTTCTGAAACTCAGTGTTATGATTAGATATTGTAAAACTGGACATGTAGTAACATTTTTAAAACATAGGAAGACAATAACAAAAATGAATTTACTGAACATTACACGTGTCAGAACTAAGGATACATTTTTGTAGGAGCCCTTGAGATTGAATAAGATGGAAGATAATGCCTGCGGGAATGTATGGTAAATGAGAGACAGACATGGAAAGCCTGATGGAAGAGGACAAAAGAAGTATCAACTAGACAGAGCTGGAGGAGTGACCTGGAGACCTGATACAAGTGTTTATCTATCTGTCAAAGTGGTTTAAACTTCTTATAATAATAGACTGATTTAAAAGCATGAATTAAAAATTGATCTTTATAAAAGTTCTTTCTTTGACCACATACTCTTATCTTTTCCTCTCTCATTCTTACTTAATGAATTTGTCTTTCTGCTAATTCAGAATCTAGATCCCCACCATTTACCTTCAGCCCATTCCTAGCCTCCCATTTCTTTTGTCCTACTTCCACCTCAGGGTCAGTCATTAAAGAACAGTTTAGGGAGAATTCAAAGCTCTCTGTATCTACTGACTTCCATCCATGAACCCCTTGCATGGGTGGATTCTGACCCAAGGAAGGATGTTTATTCACTTTCTCACCCTCACTTCTAGATTGGAAATAGTAAAGTGAGGTTATTTACTGCCATCCAAATGCATGTTTTTGAACTTCAGCTGTGCTCTCCATGCTGCTCAGACAAACCCTTGGTCATTTCTAATAGACTTTTGATTACATTTCGTGAAGAATGTATTTCAAATCTTTCCACTTTTTTCAAGACTAAATCTCACTGCTATCTTCTCTCACTCTTCACATATAACCTTGTTTTAAGGTTTACTATGAAGGTCAAAGCCATTTGACATGTCTTGACCTTCTTCCTCTTTTCTATAGAAGCTGTCTTTGCTGATCCTTCCCCTTGCTTTATGTGTTGAACTCTCTTAGTCCCTTTTCTACTTCTTTAATTGTGCTTTCTCTTTCATCTTCTTTAGGTTATCTTCCTCTCCTCACTTACCATATAGATGTCCACCAAAATTCTGTTCTTGGATGTCTATTCCTTATAAATCTACTCTTTTTGCAAACTATCTATCATGGCTTCAAACTTCTACAAAGAAGATTTCCAAGATGCAAGCATTTTTGACACTGTGTATTTGATTCATTCTTGACCTCTAGATCTGTATTTCTACTTGTCTATGGGGCAGTTCCTACTGCTACCTCAACTTTCCTTTGTTTAGTGTTGCCTAATCTTTCCAAATTCTATTCAATCTCTTTCTCTTACTGGTCCCACTATCCCCTTTTAGTTGTCATCAGTTAAAAATTAATGAAAGTCTAAATATAAGACAAATAGACTGAGTCTTTTCAATCAGTTTTTCAATTAAAAAGCCTGCCTTCCGACCCTCTTAGTTTAGTCCATTGCATATTAACTTAACAAATGTTGATAAAACATCTTCTATTTGCATGACTTTTCCTAGGCAATGGAGATATAGACATAAGAAAACCACAACCTGCTCTTAACGTGATCACAATAATGATCATGTTAAGATGATGGGAGAAAACCTACTATATTAGTGGGTCTTCTATGATAGCTCATGATAACTATATCCATGTTTAGTATCATCCATGATAGAGGAAAACCCAACTCAAGGTTGCTTAAGCAAAAAGATAATCCATTGAATCATATAATATATGTTCATATATTAAATATGTTCGTATATATATGTTCATATATATTATATATGAACATAATTGAACAATCTAGGATAGAGTTTTAGGTAAAGCATGATCAGGTTTCAAACAACATGAATAGGAATTGGTTTATCTTTTTCCTGATTCACTTGTTATTGACTCTCTACCCGGTCACAAGATGGCTAGCAATATAATGTTTCCAGTTTAAATATAGCACCAGAGAGAGACAATGCACAAAATTGCTATCTTGGAGGTGTGGATCAAGTGCATCGGGAGTACGTAGGGAGCATACACTCTGTCTGCCAGGTAGACCTGCGGAAAGCTATTCAGGAAGAGATAACACCTGAATGAATAAAACATGTAAAAAAGCTTACCTGAACTAAATTATAAGAGGCTGCTATGCCAGTTCAAAGACTTTACCCACACCAATATCAGCAAAGAGATCTAGCAAGCCTTAGGAAGGAATCATTATTCATTCTTTTCATTTAGTCTTATCTGTCCAACCAAATCTTTGTGATCTAAAAGGAAAGAATAGGGACACGAGCAGGTGCACGTCTATCTTTCACCAGCCGACATTCAGTCAATAAGCAATTTGACTCCAGGAGCTGTTGACTTTATCTAGCTCTTCCTTTCAGTTGCCCGGCCAATTTCAATCCAGATGGTGTGTCTGCCACCAGGATGACTTCAAGGAAGAACCATGAAAGCTGCGGCAGAGGGTCACTTCAATTCAGATGAACCCTCAAGAGAAAACTTCCTGGAATGTGGAATTGGTAATTCTGAGTCTTAGCAAACTTAGCAGAGAACACGGAAGGCAATTATCCCTGCTACCAGAGATAATGTAAAAAGCCAAAGTCCTTGATGCTACTCTTTTCCTAAAAAGTTGCTAAAAGGGATCAATTCTTCAAACATTCTTTTTAAATCTTAGATGTGGCTAATGGTTCATATCTCTCGAGTATTTAAGAAACATCAGAATGTATGTGGATCAAGTGATTGGTTTAAGGATTATCCTTGTAGTACTTTTTCGGCCATCACTGTTAGGGAGATAATAGTACCAGGAATTGGCCTTAAATCTGTGATTTTCAATACAACAGGTCACTGAGTTAATTGAGCATACAGATAAGTAAAATGACATATCTGACAAAGTACAAACAATTGATTGATTGTAATCTGTACTCTTCAGCCAGGTGTGTGGGCATTTTATGGAAAGACCATTTGAAGATACTCTTTGGAATCCTAATTTATCCGAAAGGCCTTTTAGAAGTGGAGAACGGTAATACCTTGCATTTCAGCGGTGTGGAAAAATTAAAAGAAGGCTTGCAGGCCATATTCAATATTTCAATATTTTGTAGGTAGATGTGAGGGTGAGAGAGACTTACCAATGATTTCATAAATGCATATCACATATGTATAGCTACATAAATACATAAAAGCTTTATGCTTCTACATTGAAAATTTCAAAGTTTGTATTTGATTTCATATAAACATATGCATATGAACCTAAATATCTGTGGGTTTATATCTCAACACGAT
Source organism: Equus przewalskii (assembly GCF_037783145.1). NCBI lineage: Eukaryota > Metazoa > Chordata > Mammalia > Perissodactyla > Equidae > Equus > Equus przewalskii. The sequence goes on from NC_091838.1 coordinate 53,464,727, forward strand.
TGTTTTTAACCTACAAAAATGGCAATCGTATATGATTTAATCTAATATATATACGTATAAATGTACGTATGCATATATAAAATATGAATTGCTATATCACAATATAACAAACATGTGATATATTCTATTTGTAAATAAATTTGAATTGTTGAGTTAAGTAGCTAAAAGCTCTCTTTTTTAAAATGTATTATTCGTTTTCTCCATAGTCCCCCCACCCCTGGCATAAGGGAACACAAGAACATCATTTACTTACTGCATTATTATTTTAATTAAATTTTTGCAAAAAGAACTATTTTTCCTCTCGTTTAAATTCTTTAGGTGTATATATTTTGTAGGTAATCTGTAAAATCTTAACTATCCATCATCTTCTTGGTGGAACTATAATAATCATGATCATAACAAAATCAACCAGAATTAATGGAACACTTACTATGTGCTCAACTCTGAATTTCTCGTGCTAAGTATGTTTTATATGCTTCATTTCATTTAATGCTCATAAATATCTTGAGGCGGATTTATCAATATATGGTTTTATATATGAGGAAACTGGATCTCAGAGGTGCTATCTGACTTCACCAAAACTTATAGGTAGTGAAAGTCTTTAACTAAGAAGCCAAGAACCTTAACTACTTTTTACTGACTTCTGGAGCAAAGTCAAACCCAAATAGAACTCCAATGAGTTATCTGTCACAGAGTCCCCAGCAATATTTAGCTGACTAGGTCACACCCAGGGTCTTGGGTGACTCAGGACAAGACTTAATTCTGAATGGATACAGGCTCTTCTCATGCAAGTAGGAAGTATGGGAAGAGTGACAGGAGGCAGAAATGAGAAGAAAGCAGAAAAATGTTGAGAAGAAGATAGAAGAGAGGCATAGGCAGCAGAATTATCTGTGAGATGGGAACTCTCAGCAGAAATGTGAAGCAGCGATGGCCCACAACTTCAAAAGCTAATGCAGAATTAGGAAGTAAGAGGTCCCTGAGCAGCCATACTGGATTTAATAATGTCCATACCCTAAAGCCATGCTGACCAGGATTTACCCCCATTAGTTTTAGATATTATTCTCACAAGCCTCATTGCTTGATTCCCAGCCTATGGACTATTTGCTAGAAGCCACAAGTTTAGAGCAAAGGCCAGTCTTGAAGGTGAGAGTAGGCATATGTGTATGTGTTTGTGTGGGAGTGTGTTTGCATTCATCTTCTAGAATCAAGCACGAAGACAAAGAGAAAATGGATAATTTAAAGCTTTCTGTGTGTATAAGGAAAAGACAGTACATTTTTAAAAGTAGGCCAAAATAAGAAATGATAATGGTTTGGGCAAGTATATAAGATAAGGGATAAATTATATGCTTTTCCAAAGGCATCGTGGTAGTATGATGCAAGTTAATTCTACTGATAATGAATTAAGTTATTAGAAAAAGCTTTAATTTTATTTAATCTTCTCTTAGAGGAAAAATAGGAGAGAAGATATAAACAACGCAGGATGTTTATCATCACAATATTTTTCAATTTTCTTAAAATGTTACTACTTAAAAAGATACATTTTAGGGGGCTGGCCCCGTGGCTGAGGGGTTAAGTTCGCGCGCTCCGCTGCAGGCGGCCCAGTGTTTCGTTAGTTCGAATCCTGGGCGCGGACATGGCATTGCTCAACAGACCACGCTGAGGCAGCGTCCCACATGCCACAACTAGAAGAACCCGCAACGAAGAATACACAACTATGTACCGGGGGGCTTTGGGGAGAAAAAGGAAAAAATAAAATCTTAAAAAAAAAAAAAAAAAAAAAAAGATACATTTTAACTCTCTGGAGAATATATTACCCATTATGTATAACTGTAGGTATATATTATATATATATATATATATATATATATATATATATATATACACATTTTTAATGACATCATGATATATGCATAAGTTAATAAACTGTTAAGTCTATGTGGACATGCAAAGCACTCTATGCCATAGGTGGATTTTTATGGTACTCTTTTTTTAGTTTAGAATATTGAAACATCAAATAATTCTACATATTTCTACTTTATTTTGATTCGTGTATTTAAATAAATTTTCTAATGCTTCTCTAGTGTGAAATGACTTATGCACATGATTGAATGCATATTCAATGTAAAGCAACTAAGAATAAAAAAATTGACTAAATGTTGAAAATGGATTTATACACAACTTTTGTTTAATTGAATGATCATTCATTTTTCATAAAATTCATTTCTGTGTTTTCCCTTTGGGCCCCAGATGAGCAGTTATGAGTGCTACGTGACGCTTGCCATTTGTTTGGAAAGTCATTTTGTTAACAAAGATATTGCAGGTGTTTCATGTTTGTTAATTTCCCACGTAATGTTTTCAGCCTGACTGTAATATATTGATTTTGAACAAAGGATTTCCTATGCACATGAGAAAGCTTCAAGGGCATGTTTTGTGCCCTTTTATGAGTAGACAAATCATTGATTTCAGCAAAAGCCATTAAAAATGGAATGAAAGTCCTTGGGTTTTGCTGTAAACATAGAAAGTAGTTGCCAGATGCTTTTAAAAACTGACCAAAAAACCCCACAACATCTTCATTTTGAAGTTTTAAATAAATAAAGGCTGACTGTCACCATCGGTATGTCACTTTAATTCTTACTCTTGTAGTGAAATATACTTGAAGAATAGTGCTTAATTGCCAGCTGAGGCTCTACATGCGATTCTGCTCTGAACTTAGGGCTTCCTCAGTAATTATGATTGATGTCAAATCATGAGAATTTATGGAATGATGATGGAAGTCATACAATTTGCAGGTCTGTGTAGGACACCAGGCAAACCTAAGGTGTATGGTACTTTTATGTCAAGCAACCTGGCAGCAGTGCTGGGTCTAGAACTCAGATGTCCAGATTCTTGTTCCTTCTAGACCACCATGTCCTGCCCTCTAGATGGTGTATGTCATAGCTGCTCCAAGACACTGGTGAGGAGACCATCTCGATCTAAGTCCTAGTTCTAGGGACGTGGGTAGGATTAATTACGGTTGAGATTCAGTTTATTTGTGCATTTGTAACTGTGTACATGAGGCTGAAACAACGGCAAAACCTTTCTTTGGAACCAAATCTCCATTACAGTTAAACCCACGGTCCAATTTCGCTGTTCTACAGGAACTCATGCTGGTTGTGAAAACGCAATGTTCATACCTAAAAATAGTCATGAATACACGCAAAGACAGGATAAAATTAAAAGCGGTTTGACTTAATTGATATTGCATTTAATAATTTAAATTCATTGAAAATTTTATGATTTACTTATCTGTTCTTGGTAGGTCACATATTAATGTGATTCCTTGTCAGAGACAGTGCCACTCAGAACATGGACGTCCAAGCCAGAGGTGGGTGAGATGCCAATGCACATAGACTTAGTCATGATGCTGGTATTCTTTAGTTGAAAATAATGATAAACTCCCATAGGAAGCTAAAAATGTTTTTTTATCAATAGTTTTAAAGGTTCTTTGCATTTGTCTTTGAGAAAACTCTTATGCTAAAAATCAATATTTTGTTTATATATATTGAAGCCTAACTGTACAGTTGCACTATTTCTCAGGGTTTATTTCTTTTTTCTCAGTTCCTAAAGCATAAGAAATTTCATGAAGGTTTCACTCTATGGTTTATGTGATGCAAACATTGAATTATGTTAATAACATGTTTTTCTCTTATTTTCTCTCTAAGTATAGGTGCTATTTGGCTCAGTGTAAAGCACCACAGCTTATCTGTAACTAATGTCCACTGCCCCATTATGATCCTGGACTTAGAAAATATCTGTTGAATTGGACTTAAATGTGGATGAGTCCAGGAAATGACTTAGTTAAAATTCTATTCAAAATATTTTGTGCTTCTTTGCTTTCGCCAATCAGGCCATGAAAAGCACAAGAGAAGACGGAACGGAGTTTGCTCATGGTAATGTTGGAACATCAAGGCAACACTTTTCTTTTGTGGCCTTTCACCCTGGTAACTTCCAGACCCAGCTGGAACCAGGAGATATCCCTTTTCAGATAGCCTAGTTTCTGAATTTGAAACTCTAATTCCAAAAGAGAATTAACCACAAAATTTCAAATCTCCCCCGAAAGATGTGGTTTAGAAATAGTTCATGGGAGAGGTCAAGGACTGTATTATTTTTATTTTGTTATCATTAGTTTGGCTATCTGCTATTCACACAATTTTTTTAATAGAAATTATGACTTTTCAAAAGGCAGATAACACGCTTCATCAAAAAGGAGAAATATACCATTTCCAAAAATAAATAGTTACTTTCCCCTTAAGCCATTGGGTTTTATGAAAGGAAGTGCTAGAAGTGTGGTTCATTTTAAGGAAATTGTAAATGTTTGACATATAATTTTCTGTCAAGATAAAGCATTTTCCTCATTAAATGGGAACAAGTGCTCTCTGTAGCGTTCACCGGATGACTTCCTGTATTTTTCTTTCTTTTTCCACCTAATGTTAAATTGTGCATTACAAGTAGTCAACGAAAAACCAAATATTTTACTCAGTCAATGAAAATGATATTTTCTATTTTTATCAATGTTTATATGAGTGACATTCAAAATGTTTTAATTTCCTCCCATCGCTTGTGATGTTTTTAGAGTGGTTCTTAACTCAAGGGACTTGCGAGAGTTCAAAGTGTCTCATCCCTTGACTGAATGATTTACTTCACAAACTCAACAGACACTGCACGGGAGGTAAATTCCTTTCAGATGGTAGAATTGTTCTGAGAACAGAGCCAAATGTCTCCTCAGCACTGGGAAGGAAGCAAATGCCTCATTTCCCCTTTTCTGAAGGCCACAGGACTGAAAGTAATGATCAAACGTTCCATACCACTGCAATCAGCCTCTGGGAAAGACACTTTAAACCAAATAATTTAGATCACTTAAAAATTTGTAGTATCAGTCATTGTGTCTTTCAGATGATGTGAAAGGAGTTTTTAAAATGAATTTCATGAGAAGCTCTTTATAATTTGAAATTTGAGCTTCATATTAGGGAACTAAGTACATAAATATGCTTGGGTCTCTTGCCATTTATTTTTAAGTTACTTTTATTCTTCTCTACCCTGTGTGCCTTTCTACCCAAAACTGCTGCCGGTCCTTTCATATTCAAGTTTCTTGGATGTGGGTAGATAACATTTTCCACTTTTACTTCCTCCTATTCATTTCAGTCTTTGACCTATGCAACTGAGCCATATACTTCACCCAAACTCTTCCTTCAGAAGGTCACTTCCCAGTTTCAAATTTCACTTTTCAGTCTTTTTTTTTTTTTGTATTTGACCTTTCTGCTTATTTGCCACTAATCTAAGATCTTTCATAACAGTCTTTTCTCCCTGCCATAACACTGCTCACTACTGGTTTTTCCCCTAATTCTGTTTTCTTTTTGGTCGCTTTTTATCTATCCTTTAAAGAACTCCCAGTTTTCTGTCTTTGATTTTACATTCTTATTACTATAAAATGAATTCATAATCTTAGTATGTAAATTCTCTGAAATTGTACATAAACTTGTGCCTGGGTATTTGCACTAAGGGGGAAAGAAAGTTAGGCTAGTTTTTATTAGATTCTCAAACACATCTATAATCCCCTCAATGGTTGAGTCATTGCTTTATACGCACTTTCAAGGATTTCACTTGCTGCACGGCTTTCCCACTTGTCTCCTCTGAGGACAATCTGGTTATCCAGATTTCACTCGTGAATTCCTGATTCCTATTCCTCTGCCTTCCAGATTCTAATTGTCCTACAGTCACCTCAGCCAATACGCCCAAAACTAAACTCACCTTCCCCGTTTAACCTGCTTCTCTTCACATGTTGTCGATTTTAAGGAATATCATCAACATCTTCTCAGCTACTCAACCCCAGAAATTTGGAAGCTCTATTTGACTCTACTTCTAGTAAGTTGTTATTTCTTGTTGATTCTAATTCTTCTTTGTTCACAGATTTCCCCTCCACCTGTGTTTCCATTTACCCCGTTTGATCTTGCCAACATTATTTCTCTCCTAGAAGATCCTTTTGAGAATCTGTTGAAAATCATTGTCAACTCTACTTTCCCTCACCATCCTAGAACAGTGGATAAAGTACAGATTCCAGAACCAGACTCTCTGGGCTCAAATTTCACCTTGCTCACTTGATAGCACTGTGAAATTTGGAAATTATTTACCTCTCTGTGCTTAGTTGCTTTATCTGTCATATAAGGTTAGTAATAGCACCTAGCTTATAGAGTTATCAGAATTAAATGAGTTGATATATGCAAAGAGCTCAGAATATTAGCTTGTACTCTTCTAAGTATTTGTTAATATTTTAATAATGGCAAGAACACCTATATGGTCCCTCTGTTTCCAAGCTTGTCAACTTTCCAATATATTCTTCCTATATCATGACTGGGGTAACTTTTCTAAAATGCAAATGTCACCTTTGTCCTGATATATTGACAATGACTCCTTATTGCTTTCAGGTAAAAAAGGCAGCTTCTTTGCTCTCCTCAGTTCACCTCTCTAACCTCATCTTTCCCTGTTCTCCTGCCTTTGATTCTGAGATTTATGCTATTCATTTGGATGTACGCTCCCGCCCAACCCCCGTTCCCATGACTCCTGGCAAACAGACATGTTGTTTGAGCTCTCTGGAGTAAGATCTGTTTTCTTTATTTTGAAGACTCAATTATTATCTCCCCGTTAGAGCCATCCTGCCTATGTTTTAATCCTGGATCCACCTTTTCCAGCTATGTAACCTTGAGCAAATTATTCAAGTTCCCTGTAGAATTTATAAGATGAGGCTAACCATAGTAGTTCCCTCATACTGTTGTGAAGACTAACTACTGTTGTTGTGATATACAGCTTAAGCAATGCCTGAATCATAATAAGCGTTCAACAAAATCCTTAAAAAGACTCTGCAGACGCTGGATTCTGTGTTCATCCTTCTGTCTCTGCCATGATTTTAATATTTCTCCTGTGTGTTGTTAGTGCCCTGGCCTCACCTCTAGCAAACAATTATGAAATATCGTTGTTTATCTGTCTCTTTCCCCACCAAATTCTAGTTACCTTGAAGCCACAGATTGAATTATATCTGTCCCCTCTTCCCTGATCTGAACAGTATCTGGTGTGCTATAGGAACTCAGCAAATATTTGTTAAGTAAAAAATGCGTGAATATCCTCATCCCCAGAAAAGAATCTCAAACAGAACAGTTGTTGCATAACTATTTTTTGAATGAATGGATAAATTTTATTAATCACATCTTGGTCTAGCAGGAGTATGCTCCAAGCTGATCTGGACAGTAAGACAATCAGCCCATGTAATTTTATGATGGAGCCTAAATCCTACTTTCTTTTAAACTTTTCTTTCTTCCCTTTTTTTATGCTTTGTTAGTAATTAAATTCTTGATCACATAATATGATGTTTGCCTTGTGTATGCTGATCACGTGATGATGTTTTAATTACCTCTGAACATAGATGACTAGTGAAAGTTTGATAGTCACTGTGCCTGATTATCTTCCCCAAAAGAATTCTAAGCCTTGTTTCCATGCCATTATCAATGTAAACTATTTAATTCCTGCCATAACTGTGAATTACCAAAAACCTAAAGCAATCATCTAAGCTCTGACACTATGAAAACATTGAGGGCAATATTTCTTTGGTGGGCAATGATTCTACAAATAAATGCAACCAAATGTTTGCAGACAAAGGTTAGACAAAAATGAATGTGTTACTCAGAAGTCTTACAATATGGATGCAATTTAGTATGAAATGACTATTTGCCTCAGACATCACTATTGCCTATTCAGAAAAAGAAGAAGAATGTTTGGTGAATTATTTCAGAAAATGTATTTATTAATTGTATTTAGCTTAAATGGATCTCATGACATTAGTAGGAAAAGTTCTGTGAAACTAAATAAAAATATTCCCTATATGCAAAGATTGATTTATAGTCCCTAGGCCAAATGCATGATTGGGAAAAGGATAAATTTCCTTTTCTTACTTTTACCATATAACTTTAGTGAGTTATAAGCACTTTAGAAAACATAAAAATAAAAATAACTACAATCTTTTGAGCATTTACTATGGATAGGCATCAATGCTATGTGTTTTACATAAACCTCTTTTAATTCTTGCTATAAAACCATCAAGTATGTATTATGATCCCATCTTAGAGATAAGAAAACTGAAGCTAAAAGAAGCTGCTTGGATGATTGTCAACAGTCACTCACCCTGGAGCATTATATTCAGACATTTTCTGTGAAAGAAATTTTATTTATAGATAGCACTTAATAAATTTGTGTGTAGTTAAATCTTGTCACTTGGAGAAGGAACTAAAATTTAATGAGTCAGTTACGTCATGTGCTCTTTGCTTTTATAGGCAGTATCTAATTTAATTCTTTCCTTATCACTGTGAAGTAGACACAATTATCTTGACTTTATAAATGATGAAGCAGCTTCCTAAAGGTTTAATTAGTTGCCAATGACAGAAAAAACCCACTAAAAATTTATTTTCTTGCCTTGTAGTATTATATTCAGGCTGTCACCATAAATGACTGAGTCAAGTTGGAACCAGAGGAAACTTAAGGTCTATTAACAGTTTTGGCTTTTTGGATTATAACACAGTTCATGATGATTTTGCAAAATCTTTTAGAAGACTACTCTTTGAGTTTTTGAAATATGCATTTTAGAAAATTGATGCATTTATTGTGGTGTATTGATTTTGGCAACTTTGTATATATCTAAATTTCAAAGTAGAATATTTACATGTAAGCTTTTGATAAGTAATAAATCCATTTGATAAATGAATTTTTGGTCATAAAATTAGGGAAAAGTTTTTACTTATGTGTTTTAGAATTAGAATGAAATAAAAGTTCGTTTTAGCAACTGGTATTTAATCCAGTATTGCCATTTAAAACTTTAAAGTCACCATAACTAAATACTATGGCACCAGTGAAAATGAAGATATGCAGAGAATTAAAATCTTAATCGATGCCTTAGTGAGAGGCATTTTGTGTCTCTTACGAGTCCTTAAATGACCAAATATTTAGTTAGAGTACTAAACTGTGGGATTAAAGAAAAAAATATTAACAAGAAGCAAATAAAATCTGTGGTTATGAGACCACAGAACATTGGAAAATAGGGCAATCAGCTTACGGTAGGATCACAAGTGCTGTAGTTAAATCAGGATTTATTTTAGGATTGTATCATTAAAAAGAAAATATTTATCTAGAGGCCTGAAGTATTAGGCAATTTCTGTCTCGAGTATTACTTTTTTTATTTTTGGATATGCTATATCATGGAACAGACAGAGGTACTTTTCTCACACCCTGAGTGGATGTTAAGGGTAGCGTCTATCAGGAATGCCATTGAAATTGTTCAATAAATGTTTCTTGAATTTAACAAATGTTTGGTTGCCTTATGTTGCACCCAAACGCCAAACCTAGCCAGTGATTTTAATTCTGAAGTCACCCCCTCACCTCTAAAAGTTTACAGACATATTTATTAGATAAATACTCAGAAAAGAAGAGAAATTATGATAAGCAGGGAGACATATGAGCTCTGTGAGAATCACCAGAGCCTGATATTTCTAACATCATGAAAAAAAAGAACTACTCGACTCCATGTGCTTTAAGTCTCCTGATGATAAGAAAAACATGTTTTCAATCTTTCCCCAAATGTATTCAGTTCAATATGAGAATAGATATGTCTCATATTAATACTTAATTTATAAATACTCATGAGCTCTATTAAAATTCTCTGGCAAAATCTTACCATGCTTTCCTTCCAGTGGACTCTAACTCAAGGTTTTGGCAGGCTCTGACTGATTAGCAGGTTTTTTCCTTCCCAATCACATTTCTGAGCACGCCCAAGTGGAGCTCTGGGAACTCACTGTTTAAAAAGTATTCTTTACAAAGTATATTAAGGCCTTGTTTAGACTATCTAAAGAAGATATAACTCAAGGTAATGGAGTGTAATAGAGAAATGTGAAATGTCTTTAAAACAAGATCACTTAATATGGAGTTATCCTCTATACTCATATCTATACATGAAAGTATGGAATTGAGCTAATTTTTCATATAGCTCAAGCCCACTATTAAATTAAAGGAATCTCCACATTTTGTATATTGCATTTGCACACAAAGCCTTTACATGAATGCTCATAAGTCACAGCTTAATGACAATCATAACTTTCAGATGTAAGTGGTGTTCTCTTTCACTCATCACCATTTACCATTCCATCTTCACTCAGAGAAAGGCTGATCAGTGAGCAGAACTACAGAAGATGACCTTAAGCTACAAGCTTTGAAGAGCTCTCCTGAGGCTCAGGAGAGGTTCTGCTTCAAGTGGACAAGTGCACACAGAGGCACTCATTCAATAATTCTTGGGTAGATGGATGGACAGATGGATGGATGTCTTCTAAAGAGACACAGGCCTGCAATATTTCCAATGGTTAAATGGTTCCAGATATTCTAGTGATATTAAAAGTTTGTATTTCCACTGTCAAAAAGACACCACAGAATAGATGTGCCTAGACTCCTTAGTTAGGTCTCCTCTGCACAGAACTAAGCATAAGTGATCTTGATAAAGACTTTTAATAACAAAAATTCTATCTCCCTCATAATAGTTATTGGGAACTTCTATATCTCCTTTTCTCTGCAGGCAATTCTTCCCTCTCACCTTCTGCAAAAGAAACAATTAATATTATTTTTAAAATGGGAATTCTCCTGAAACTTTCCCAGGTACTCTTAACTAATCTTTAGCATTGGCTAATTACTGTCCTGTATAATTGTGTCTAACACCACCACACCAAATAGTTATCGATGATAGTATAGATTTTATCTAAGGTTAAAAAGACTAAGAAAGAAAGAAGAAAGTAGAAAGCCCTTTTAGAAAGATATTGTGAATTCAAGCTTATGAAGACACTCTGTGAAAAGTTAAAAACGTGAGAAAATTGTCAGTGAAAACATTATGAAATGCTTCTAAGAATAAAGTTCTTTTGCTGCTTTTACATAGCAATCAATGCAATGTAGAAACTTATATGGAATATTTACTTGCTCCATATTAAACAAAATATTTACTGAAATGAGGAAGAAATTCTTACCACCTTCTTTAGTGCAAAGGTTGACGAGGTTATGCACTGTGTCCATCAGCTCCAATTGCTGCTTCTGAAGGACACTGTTGTTGGTGGTGGCCCTGTTCAATTGTTTCTCCAGTTCCTGGATTACAGATGTTTGACGAGTAACCAAGCTTTGAAGATTCTCTTTCTCTTCCTTTAAGGTGTCCAGCTCTTCCTTGTGCTTTCCTTCCATTTCCAAGATTTTATGTTCTAATATACTACAAGGAAATGAAGATAAGATAAAAATGCTATACAAAAAAATTGTACAACTAATTCCTGAGTTTATTTAAAGGTAGAAATTTTATTTAAATATTTCACCATGGAAATTGTTTTTAAGGGAGAGACTCAGGATATATATATATATATAATATATAATATATTTTTTAAATCGGAGTGACATATACAACATGTCAAATGAATTATTAGACTAGTTGTTGTGAGAGTAGTGTTTATTTACTAAATATAATTTATTTCCTAGGGTTTATCTCCTATCCAGGGTAGCTGATTTGGACCCAAATAAGTATAGTCTGGAGAAGTTTCATTAAGGAAATGGAGCCGATAAAAAACAGAATAGTTCAGAAAAAGAACGTATGAACAGGGGCCGGTCCAGTGGCACAGTGGTTAGATTCACATGCTCTGCTTAGGTGGCCTGGAGTTTGCAGGTTCAGATCCCAGGTGCTGACCTAGCACCACTTGTCAAGCCACACTGCAGCAGCATCCCACATAAAAGAGAGGAAGACTAGCACAGATGTTAGCTCAGCAACAATCTTCCTGAAGCAAAAAGAGGAAGATTGCCAATAGATGTTAGCTCAGGGCCAATCTTCCTCATAAAAAAAAAAAAAGAGCATGAACAAAATACAGAAACTATTTTTTATTTACTTTGCTTCATTCATTTGGGATTCTCAGAACATTAACAGTGATTAAATTTTGTAATAGTTCTGTGGGGTCAGGGAGTAGTATGTTGATGCAGAAAACACAGGACCAGAAACTAAGCTATCTAAAGTCACAATGAACTGGATTTCTTGGGATTTTTGGTGCCTGGTCACATATCATAACCACGAGCTTACTTTATCTCTCAACCTAAGCTTCAAAATGAGGCCTAAAGTCATCACAAATTCCCAAATCACTGAATAATTGATTCTGAAAAGGAAGATCACATTAGGCTGGTGGCATGGTCTCACAGTAGGATTTGGGGTGCTTTGCTCAGGGTGATGCGATCCTCAACTGAGAACCTTCTTTCTCTCAGAATGCTTCAAAGGATACTCCCCTTGCGCATTGCACATTAAAAATGATAGAGAATGCAGAAGCACTCTTGAATCCTAGCAACTGACTGGAAATAAAAGCATTTACATTTTATAGAGTGTGTAATATACTAGTATTCTTCAGAGAAAAGCCTTATCCAGTTTTCCCAGTTCCATTTTCAGAAGGTTCAAACAGTCCTTAGTTTACAAGGTGTTATTCAAATGTAACATACCAGACTAAGTACTTAATTTACCTTGGAGAGATATAACAGTGAATCATTCCTATAAGTTTTGAAAAAGGGGACACTAGGGAATGTTTTAAATTTAATACTTAAATCATAAAATAGAGTATGTTTGAAGAGCCAAATTTTTCAACTCCATGTACTGGGGAACAAGCTGGAATATCCAATTGTCCTTTAGATAGATTAAGAAATGTTGAAAGGGCCAGTCCTCATGACCTAGTGGTTAAGTTTAGTGCACTCCACTGTGGTGGCCTGGGTCCACTTCCCGGGCACAGACTTACACCACTTGACTGTCAGTGGCCATGCTGTGGTGGCAGCTGGCAGACAAAAACAGGAACATTGCAACAAATGTCAGCTCAGGGAGAATCTTCCTCAGGAAAAAAAAAAGCGTAGAAAGAACTGCCCATGGGCATTCCAGATCTTTGCCAACAAACCTGTCTCCCAAGAAAATGCAGCTTAGAATATGGCAGGAAAGTTGCCTGTTGAACCAAGCTTGGAAAATACTAGGATGCTTCTATGTATAAGACTCTACTGATTTACAACACCTTTAGTAGCATGACAAGATTCACACGTGAAAATTTCACATTGAGACCCATTAGGGGCAGCTCTGTGATGTCTGCAAGATAAGAAAAGCCATGTTTCTGTTTTATATATACATATATTTTTAATTGCAGTAATGTTGGTTTATAACAGAAATTTCAGGTATACACCATTGTATTTGACTTCTGTATAGACTACATTATGTTCACCACCAAAGGTCTAGTTTGAATTGCTTTCATTCTATGGGACACCAACCGTGAAATAAGACCTGACCTGACTGGTCATTAAGCAAACTCATTGTTTTGGTGAGGAAGAGTGGCCCTGAGCTAACATCTGTGCCAATCTTCCTCTATTTTGTATGTGGGATGCCACCACATCACAGCTTGATGAGCAGTGTGTAGGTCCGCACCTGGGATCCAAACCCACAAACCCTGGGCCACTGAAGCAGAGCATACGAACTTAACCACTATGCCACAGGGCCGGCCACAGGCAAATTCAATTTTGATAGGTCTTGGGTGCAGCGATTTGGGGAAAATGTGATGGTCATTTACAGTTTTTAAAACGTTTTTGCAAATGGAAAATTTAAGCAAGAAGGAGTAAGATGAAAGACTATCTCTAAGGAGTGGGTACGATTCATTGTCTTTTAGTGTTTTCTTCTGTATCAATAACTTGTTGTTGAAGTTGACAGTTAAAAGCAAACAAAACAAAATAAAACAAAAGTATCTCCCCTATTGGTTAAAAAGTTCATCCCACCCACTGGTTTAGTGATTAGCGTACTTGCCATGGATGTCAGAGGAGGTCTTCTTTGTGCCTATTGATTTTTGGCCTTTAGATCTGAGAATTAACAATGATCAATGCCTTAGAGCATTCTCAGCTTACTTTTAATTATTTTTGTTTCTCCTCATAGAGTAATGATCAGATGCAAGATACCCATAATATAGTCAGTTAACTTATAAGAAAATTGTCTTTTAAATTTACGAGAGTTATACTTTGCTATCAAGAAATCTTAGAATTAACTGTTAAAATGACAATAATGTAAAGATTAAAATTTGAATGATATAGTCGTATAACACAGGATAAAAATTCTGAATTATCATTTTGTTCCTAACATAAGATGAACAGTGGCTTTTCAGTTTTCCTAATTGGTAGGCAACACTCTGGTTTGGAAAATATCATATTATACTTATAACTTGTATTTATTAGTTGCTAAGTACCAATAGTGGTCTCAGCACTATGTAAAATGTAAAATGACACTATTCCTATCCTAAGAATTTATTTTTAAAGAGAAAACTTCAAATAGAAAAATAGCAGCTATAAGAAACTTCTGTTTCAGACATAATACTTCTTTTTTGCTTTTTGCATCAATGTTTTTCTACTTTTGATGCATACCTTGTTCAAGAGGACAGATACTTAAAGATGGCTACTACCTGAGATGTTGATAAAGGAGTTTTGTTTTGTTTGTTTGTTTTATTTTTCAGGATAATTTGGAAAAAGTTGAGAATGGAAAGTTGATCAAAGAAGTCCTGGTGCCAAAGGAAATAATTCTGGACACTGGCTTGTGGAAGAAAGGTCCTGCATTTCCTGAGTTAAAGGAATATACACTTGGCGTGTTGGAAAGAACATTAATTTTCATAACTCACCAAACAACCTTTAATGCACCATCACTACCAAGTATCAAAAGACATCAACATAGCCTGTCACCTTAAAATAGATATTCATGTAAAGTAAAGAAAGGACTGCTCACAGAAGTAAGAAGCCTGTTCTGCATCACAGAGATTTCACAGGATTGAGAATGAAATACAAGCATGAAAAAATAATATGAAAATGATTTCAGGCAAATTGGAAACATCTCACACTGTTCCCCAAATGGCAGGTCTTACCAGTTAATTCTCTCTTCCAGTCATTTTCTCATTTCACTTCTTCATTTGGAGTTCCTTAAAAACCTTCTGTACTCCAGTAATTCTCTATTAACTTTATTTATTAGGGCTATCTTTTATATTAATGATCACATTTTAGACTTCTTCAGGCAAGACTGATCTCTTTTTGACCGTTACATTTGACTCTGCTCATCCCTCCTTTGCATCTCCTCTTCATATTTGGCTTCAAAAAAACTATTCTCTTTTCTTTGCTACTTCTCATCCATTGGTTGACATCTACTTGGGAAGTCAGCCCGTCCTCCTCACTATTTCCAAACTGGTTTAAGTCAAAAACTTTCTTGCCAGAAAAATTCATAGACTATCTCTACTTATTAATCACGATGTTGTAATATATCATTATGGTTGTGTAGCATTTTAAAACTCTTATCTCCTTTGATTCTTAAAGCAATATAGTGATATAGACTGAGTAGATGTTACAACCCTCAGTTTATAGGTAAGAATCTAAATATCGTGCCCCAAATTGTGCATATATTGTGCCAGAATCAAGATAAAAACCCATGTCTTCTAACTTGTCAGATTAGAAATCTAACATCCCAGCACTGTGAAAACTAGCATTAGAGTCTCATCTCTTTGCCTTAGTGTAATACAATCTCTGCCTATTTCAACCCCTTTATACTTTACCAGGAATCAAGGCATAAGCTTAACATCTCCTTAATATTTGCTGCTCTCTATCTGGTTATTTTGGGAGCTTGTCTTTCACAATATTCCAAACTATCAATCTTTTCCATGTATAAAAACAAAATTTCTTTGCCAAGCCAGTTTTTTTTTTAATCTGAACTGAGATTTACTTAACTCCACTCTGCCTTAACCCTTCTGCCATCAAGTTTAATTTTCTTACTCATTATATTATTAATCATAATCCATTTTGTCCTCAATCTTTTCGTTGCTTGTCTTACATTTTCCCTATCCCAGGGGCGTTGGGAGAGGCCATCTCAGCTAGGCACAGAGACCTCTATATATAAAGGTTGATCTGAAGGACAACATTACAGATCCAATGTTCTAAAATCAGATGAGAAAAGTAGCCATATTTTCCCTTCAGTGATAAGGTTAGCTTAGGTTTAAATGCATAATCCAAAACCTGGATGTTGATTCCAAAATTCAGTGCACTGTTTTCTAGAATGCATTCAGTATATTTTTATTAGGCATTCCATTGTTAAGAGTTCTATTATCAAGTTTTGGGGAAGCCTAAATTAAATAAACAGTTTTTATTATGATGCATCCTTTAGGGTTAGTGTTTTATGGAACAACAATTTATGAAACAATGCACCTAAATCTATTCAAATAGACCTAGAAATCCAAGGACAGAGTTTCTCACAGAATTCTCACTACTTCCTGTTTCCCATCTTTCTGGAAACACTCTGAGAAGAGACATGCATCGAATTTTGGCACTTAGCTTCTAGTTTGAAGCAGAGGTGCACTTAAATGAAGAATAAAATAAACAAAATAATCTAAGCCTTGAACTTCAGTAAGAGGTTCTCACTGAGTGTATACAAAGCCCTATTTGAATTTTTTGGTTGACTTTTCCCCCTCATTTCCAGTCTGCCTGCTCCATCAAATCTTATTGGAAATATTTCAAATCATTGAACACATTTTGAAACTTTCACAGAAAAAGCTTTCTCTTTCAAACTGTTTCCCACAATAGAGTTCTTAACATAGCAGCCAATGAATTCACGGCAGTGACAGTTGCCTAAGCTCTATGTGTGTAAACACAGCCCTTAGACAAGGAAGAAGATGTTGAAAATATAGAAAACTCCTCAATTTTATCTATTTGAACCTACTTACAGATGGTTCCATTTTTTAATTATTTTTAATATGCATGTGTCAATATGTGTAGCAATTTGGGTTTTAAACAGCAATTTTTTCCCCATTCAAACAAGAGTGTACTAAGTTCATGTTAAATTTGTACTTTAAGTTTCTAATTTCAGCACATAAATTTTCCTTTAAAATATGAAGTTAAATATTTTTGCAATTCAGATAGGGAGCAGAAGCATAAATTACCACAAGTAAATATTGGCAAATAAATTTTTTAAAGTTTAGGGTAAATAAGAATGAGCAAAATATGCTGTGAAAGCCAGAAATCAAGAAGAAAAAAGTATATACATTTAATGACATAAAAATGTAATAACTCTATAAAAAATAGGCTGAACAAAAAATGATAAACTAGAGAAAATATTTGAAACATACATGAATAAGTTTTAACATCCATTAAAGAGCTTATGCGAGTTAATAAAGCAAAGATAAACATTTAATAGAAAAATGAGAAATATACATGAATGAGCCAGTCACAAAGAAGAAATGCAAGTGGTCAATAAACATGAAAAGATGCACAAGTTAACCTCTCAGGTAGACAAGACAATAGCTAGCAAAGTTTGGGGAAATTAGAAAGTTCATGCACACAAGGGGAGAATGTAAAATTTAGAGATAATTTGTCAATATCTATGAAAATTTTAAATAATCTCATAACAATTCTAATAAATTGTAAATTATAGTGCATCTATAAAAATTAATGAAGTATATCTGTAATTACATGTACAATACATCCATGATAAATTATTATGAAGTAAAAAAATGCAGCATTTAAAAAATGGGTACAATCTATACATATACACATATATCACATACATGTCTACTTTTGCATTTGTATGATTGTATATGGGTATGTGTCTGAGTAAACACACACATAACTATGCACACTCTATACACATGTATATCTTAGTATATTCATAGAAAAAGTCTGGAAGAATAAGCACCAAACTCTTAATCTGCTAATGATGATTCTCTGCAGGGGTTGATGGTAGTGGAGGAGCAAGGAATTAGGGAGACTTTGACTTTCAGTTGTATAAACATCTATATAACTTAATGTTTAGGTGGGGTTTTTTTTTTGGTAAAGATTGGCACCTGAGCTAACATCTGTTGCCAATCTTCTTTTTCTTTTTCTTCTTCTTCTTCATCTCCTCCCCAAAGCACCCCAGTACATAGTTGTACATTCTAGTTGTAGGTCCTTTTGGTTATGCTATGTGGGATGCCACCTCAGCATGGTCCAATGAGCAGTGCCATGTTGGCACCCAGGATCCAAACTGGTGAAACCCTGGGCCACCAAAGCAGAGCATGCAAACTCAACCACTTGGATATGGGGCCAGCCCCAGATCAAGTTTATGTTACATTTTTTATTAATCAGAGAGGTGTGGTAAGCAGTCATGGGTCTATAATGGTCTGGGAAGATACCATCTTAGAGATTAAAAATTGGGCTGAATTAATGGACCTCAGAACATGGACTGATAAACTTGGGTGCCATGCAATGGGCTTTTGGGTGCAGAATAGCAGAATAAACACCATCTGTATTTTATTTATACTGAGAATAATTAGGAGTGACATCAGCAACACAGCAAAGTGAGCTGTTTGCTTTATCTCTTCCCCTTTGAACTACAACTAAGTGGACATTCATTGATCAATGGAAGATACCCACACAGCACAAGAGGAAATCTGAGAGATCCATACAACCATACAACTGAAGGTGGATGGACTGGGCCTTTGGGAAGTAGTGGAGATAGGTGAGCATTCTGTGATTCTTCCCCAGCAGCCAAGATATGAAGAGCATAATTAATAAGATAAAAAACAATCTAGAATCCTTAAAAAATAGAGCTGATGTTATGGAGGAAAGAATTAGTGATGATTTAAAGGATAGAAATCCTTCAGCTAGAGGAGGAGAGAGAGCTAAGAGTTTAAAAGAATGAAGGAATTCTTCAAGAAATATCCGACTCAACTAGGAAAAGCAACATAAGGATTATAGGTATTACAGAAGGAGAAGAAAGGAGCAGAGAGCTTGTTCAAGGAAATAATAGCTGAGAACTTCCCAAACCTGGTGAGGGAACCAGACTTGCAAATACATGCACCCAACAGAACTCCTAATTACATCAATGCTAAAAGACCTTCTACAAATCATATAGCAGTAAAACTGGTAAAAGTAAATGACAAAGAATAAACATTAAGGGCAGCAAGCCAGAAGAAAATAACCTGAAAAGGAACCCCTATCAGGCTTTCAGGGGATTTCTCACAGGCAAGGAGAATGGAATGAGATATTCAAAATACTGAAAGACAAAAACTTTCAGCCAAGAATACACTATCCTTCAGATATGAAGGAGGAATAAAAGCTTTCCCAGATAAACAAATGTTGAGAGAGTTCATCACCACTAGACTTCCTCTACAAGAAATGATCAAGGATGCCCTCATACCTGAAACAAAAAGGCAAAGGTCTACAAAGCTTTGAGAAAGGAAATAAATAGACAGAGAAAATCAGAAACCTATATTTGTCTTTCAGAACAGGGAAGCAAATGCTTAATTATAACTTAAAAGACATAGGGAAGAAAAGCATCAAGAGTAACTATAAACACTTCAACTTAGTCACAAGCTCACAACACAAAACAGAATAATTTGTGACAACAATAACTCATAAGGGGAACAGGAAAGGAATGGAACATCCTTAGGCTAATAGAGATAAGAGGCTATCAGAAAATGGACTATCTCATCTATGAGATCTTTTATACAAACTTCACGGTAACCACTAAATAAAAAATCAGAGCAGAGCCACAATTCACTAACAAAGAGAAAACTGAGAAAACCAACAAAATGAAATGGCAGTCAAGAACACAAAGGAAGAGAAACAATGGAAATATAGAACAGCTGGAAAACAATAGATAAAATGGCAGTATTAAGCCCTCATATATCAATAGTCACTCTAAAAGCAAGTGGATTGAATTTTCCAATCAAAAGACACAGAGTAGCTGGATGGATTGTAAAACAGGACCCAACAATATGCTGCCTCCAGGCAACACATCTCAGCTCTAAACACAAACACAGGCTCAGAATGAAGGGATGGAAGATGATACTCCAAGCTAATGGAAACCAAAAAAAAAGCAGATGTTGACATACTTCTGTGAGACAAAGTAGATGTCAAGATAAAAAAGACAATGAGAGACAAAGAGGGCCAGTACACAATGATGAAAGGGACTTTCCTCCAAGAGGAACACATGAACATACATGCACCCAACACAGGAGCACCAAACTATATAAAACAACTATTAACAGACCTAAAGGGAGAAATTAACAGCAACACAGTAATAGTAAGGGACTTCAACACCCCACTTACATCAATGGATAGATCATCAGAAAGTCAACAAGGAAATAGTGAATTTAAACAAAACACTTGATCAGATGGATGTAATAGATATTTACACAGCATTCCATCCAAAAACAACAGAATACACACTCTTCTCAAGTGCACATGGAAAATTCTCAAAGACAGACCATATGGGAAACAAGGCAAGCCTCAATAAATTTAAGAAGATTGAAATCATATCAAGCATCTTTACTGACCACAATGCTATGAAACTAGAAATCAACTGCAAGAAAAATGCTGGAAAAGTCATAAATATGTGGAGACTAAACGACACACTACTGAACAACCATTGAATCAATGAAGAAATCAAAGGAGAAATTCAAAAATACCTGGAGACAAATGAAAATGAATATACAACATACCAACTCATGGGATGCAGCAAAAGCAGTTATAAGAGGGAAATTCATAACAATGCAGACCCACCTCAACAAACAAGAAAGATCTCAAATAAGTAACTTTAAACTATACCTAATAGAAAAAGAAAACCAAACAAAGCCCAAAGTCAGCAGAAGAAGAGAAATAATAAAAATCAGAGCAGAAATAAATGAAACAGAAAGCAAAAAAAATGTAGAAAAGATCAATGAAACTAAGAGCTGGTTCTTTGAGAAGATAAAATTGACAAGCCCTTAGCCAGACTCACTAAGAAAAAAGAAAGAAGGCTCAAATAAACAAAATTGGAAATGAAAGAGTAAAAATTACAATGGATACCACAGAAATACAGAAGATTATAAGATAATACTATGAAAAATTATATGCCCACAAAGTGAATAACCTAGAAGAAATGGATAAATTATCAGACTCATACAACCTCTCCAAGGTGAATCAAGAAGAAATAGAGAATATGAATAGGTCAGTTACAACTAAAGAGAATTAAATAGTAATAAAAAATTCCCCCAAAATAAAAGTCCAGGACCAGATGGCTTCTCCATTCAAAGAAGATTTAGTACCTATCCTTCTCGAACTATTCCAAAAAATTGATGAAGATGAAACACTTCCTAACACATTCTACAAGGCCAACACCACCCTGAGCCCAAAGCCAGACAAGGACAACACAAAGGAAGAAAATTACAGGCCAAATATTGCTGAAGAACATAGATTCAAAAATCCTCAACACAATATTGGCAAACTGAATACTGCAATATATTAAAAGGATCATGCACCATGATCAAGTGGGATTTATGCCAGGGATACAGAGATTGTTCAACATCTGCAAATCAATCAGTGTGATACACCACATTAACAAAATGAGGAACAAAACCCACATGATCATCTCAATAGATGCAGAGAAAGCATTTGACAAGATCCAACATCCATTTACAACAAAAACTCTCAATATAATGGGTATAGAAGGAAAGTAACAACATAACAAAAGCCATATATGACAAACCCACAGCCAATATCATACTCAGTGGGGAAAAGCTGAAAGCCATCCCTCTGAGAACAGGAAAAAGACAAGGATGCCACTCTCGCTAATCTCATTTAACATAGTACTAGAGATTTTGGCCAGAGAAATTAGGCAAGAAAAAGAAATAAAACATATCCAAATTGACAAGCAAGAAGTGAAACTCTTGCTGTTTGTAGATGACATGATTTTATATATAGAAAACCCTAAAGAATCCATCAGAAAATTATTAGAAATAGTCAAAAACTACAGCAAATTTGCAAGGTACAAAATCAACTTACAAAAATTAGTTGCATTTCTATATACTAATAATGAACTAGCAGAAAGAGAAGTCAAGAATACAATCCCATTTACAATCGCAACAAAAAGAATAAAATATCTAGGAATAACTTTAACCAAAGTAGTGAAAGATCTATACAATGAAAACTATAAGACATTGTTGAAAGAAATTGAAGAAGATATAAAGAAATGGAAAGATATTCCACATGCATTGATTGGAAGAATAAACATAGTTAAAATGTCCATATTACCTAAAGGATTCTACAGATTCAATGCAATCTCAATCAGAATCCTAATGATGTTCTTCACAGAAATAGAACAAAGAATCCTAAAATTTCTATGGAACAGCAAAAGACCTTGAATAACCAAAGCAATCCTGAGTAAAAGAACAAAGCCAGAAGCATTATAATGACTGATTTCAAAATATATTACAAAGCTATAGTGATCAAAATAGCATGGTACTGGCACAAAAACAGACACACAGATCAGTGGAACAGAATTGAAGGCCACGAAATAAAACCACTCATCTATAGACAGCTAACCTTTGACAAAGGAGCCAAGAGCATACGATGGAGAGAGGAAAGTCTCTTCAATCAATGGTGTTGGGAAAACTGGACATTCACAGGCAAAAGAATGAAAGTAGATCATTATCTTTTGCCAAACATAAAAATCAGTTCAAAATGGATTAAAGACTTGAATGTAAGACCTGAAGCCATAAAACTCCTAGAAGAAATTATAGGCAGTTTACTCTTTGACATCGATCTTAGCAGTGTCTTTTCAAATACCATGTCTACTCAGGGAAGAGAAACAAAAGAAAAAATTAACAAATGGGACTACATCAGGCTAAAAATGTTCTGCAAGGCAAAGGAAACCACGAACAAAAACAAAAGATAATCCACCAACTGGAAGAAAATATTTGAAATCACATATCTGACAAGGGGTTAATTTCCAAAATATGAAAAGAACTTACACAACTCAACACCCAAAAAGTAAACAATGATCAAAAAATAGGCAGAAGATATGAACAGACATTTTTCCAAAGAAGATATACAGATGGTCAACAGATACATGAAAAGATGTTCAACACCGCTAATTATTAGCGAAATGCAAATCAAAACTACAATGAAATATTACCCTGTATTAGTCAGAATGGCTATAATTACCAAGACAAAAAACACAAATGTTAGAGAGGATGTGGAGAAAAAGCAACCCTCATACACTGCTGGTGGGAATGCAAGCGGGTGCAGCCACTATGGAAAATAGTATGGAGATTTCCCTACAAATTAAAAATAGAAATACCATACAATTTAGATATTCCACTACTGGGTATTTATCCAAAGAACTTGAAATCAACAATCCAAAGAGACTTATGCACCCCTATGTTCATTGCATCATTATCCTCAATAGCCAAGATGTGGTAGCAACCCAAGTGCCCTTCTATGGATGAATGGATAAAGAAGATTTGGTACATATACAATGGAATACTACTCACCCATACAAAAGACAAAACAGTCCAATTTGCAACAGCATTGATGGACCTTGAGAGTATGATGTTAAACAAAATAAGCCAGACAGAGAAAGACAAATACTGCATGATTTCACTCATATATGGAAGATAAACAAACACATGGACAAAGAGAACAGATTAGTGGTTACCAGAGGGGAATGGGGCTGGTGGGTAAGCAAAAGGGGTAAAGGAGCACATATATATGGTGACGGATAAAAATTAGACTAGAGGTGGTTAGTACCACGTAGTCTGTATAGAAATTGATAAATAAAAAGGTACACCTGAAATTACACAGTTATAAACCATTATGATCTCAATAAAATAAAAAGAACAATATATTTATAATATTAAATGTAAATACTATGTAATTTGTGCTTTCTATTCTATTAAAAATATTTTTTAGTTGTGTGTGTGTGCGTGTTCACAGATAAATGACATTTGTTGAGATAGAGCTACTGGGATGTTTGCCAGTTCATCCTTTATTCAACATTCAAAAAGCGTTTAATGCTATATAGACCACCTGTAGAGAATTGTGCCTGGGAGCATAAAGACAAAGATAAATAAAACGCAATCTCTGTGTCCCAGAAGGTCATAGCCTAATAGTAGAGAGATAGATACACACACACACACACACAAGTGCACACACGCATATATTACAATGTGATGGGATAATTGAAATAATGGGTGAAAAAACAAGGTGCAGTGTTATCACATAAGTTGTAGTGAGCAAATCTATTTGGCAGAGTCAGAGAAGAGGTCTTGAAGGGGGTAACATTTGCAGTGAGTAGGGTATTACTCAGGGTAATTGTATTGAAGGGTAGACAGGAGTTTTATAAATTGAATAAAGAACTACAGGGCATTCTTGATAAGTCAAACATGAAACACATCTGAAATAATATCAAGTCTTCAGTGTGATACTCACAAGTAACATGATTAAATACCTACTGTGTGTGTCAGGCACTGGTCTCAGTGCTTTATATGCATTAACTCAATTATCCCACATCAACTCCATGCACTGCTATTATCATCATTCCTGTGTTACAAATTAGGAAACCAAAGCACAGAGAGTTTAAGTAACTTGCCCAAAGTCACACAAATAATTTGTGGCAGAGTTGGTTACAGCAGGATGAAGGAAAAGTGGAAACCCAGGTTGTCTGGCCTCGGGGCTCATGCTCTTCACTAGTAGACCATACTTTCTAAAATATAAGACTTGAGGAAGTACAGGTATAAAATTAGGCTTATAATGATCATGGATGGTGCTCTATGCTAAAGAACTTGAACTTTCTTCAGTTGGTTACAGAGAATCATTAGGAGGTTGGGCAGATGGCTGTCTAGAGATTAAAAAATTGGGCTGAATTAGTGTGTGGGGGAACCTAAACAAAAGCAAAGAATAACCTGACTTGCATTTGAGAGAGACTTTGGCAGAGCTCTGGATGAGAGGTCTGAGAGGCCTGAGGCTTAAAGCACAGAGGTCACTGCAAAGGCCGACACAGAATTAATGGAAGTTTGGTCTAAAACATAGTCAGTGGAGACAGAAAAACAGGAGGGACTGTAAAAACATTTAGGAGATGGAACTGATTGCATCAACAGTGATCCGTGAGTTGCGAGGAACCAGGGAAAGGAAAGAATGAAGGTGACACTTGTATTTCCCGTTTGATTCAGAATTCTCTTCCACTCTAAGATCCTATGGTTAATAAAATTTAAATGAAAAAATGCTATATGCCATTAAATTCATTTTTAAAGAACGTGAGAGGGGAAAAAACATTTTATTCAATCGGTGTCTGTAGGTCTTCAATTTACAAGGTATAGAATAGAGTAGAATAAATTCAAATACTTTTCCTTGATCCTTTCTATATACAACTAACATAATTCAACTTAACTTATTGCTAGAAGTTGGCAAGATTTTATTTTAGTAGAACTTATCAAATGGAGGATAGCTTTAATTTAGACTGTGACTTAACTTTTTTTAGTCATATTAAGTTATTAAAAATCAATATTTTATTGTGCCACTAAAATACTTTACTTGTAAGGTACAATTTAGTATACTGAAATTGCACACACTTCGATCACTTAAAATTAATTAACTTCATTGCTTCCCATAAACTTCAGCTAGAAGATAGATGAGGCTTGTCAAAGAAGTTCAGAGAATTCCCAAGGTAAAATGGTTTATATTTCATACTCCAGTATTGGGGGAAGAAATAATGATCTATATAGGAATAGGCCAAAAACAACTAGCCTGACCCTTTCTTCAAATTTGTTTGTGTTAGGAGGATAACTTGACAACCACATCCATTAATCTGGAGGCTGCATCATGTTGAAAAAATATTTTTATAATAATTAAGACACAGAACCATCATGGACTTAAACCCTAATTTTGACATACACTAGCTGTTTAGTCAAGGGCAAGCTACTCGATCTCTGTAAACTTCTTTATATACAAAATGGGAATAATAATAGGTTCTTCGCAGAATTATTTGGAGGATTAGCAACAGTGTATGTAAAGCACCTCACACAAATATCCACCTGATACTAGATAGCTAGGCAGCAGACGGTTTTGCTAACACTATGTAGGAATGGCCATCATATGTGTAGTTCCACTTCACTCTGAATGTCTTACTGAATATTTCCCTAACCTTTGCTCTGCATATTCAATACCAGCATCAAGAAAACCTAAGGGCTCCATCTTTGTGTACATGGAATGGCGATCTCCCTTCCTGTATACCCTGGTGAGACAAAAGAATTTCTTCTGGAATATTTTTTCACCTGGCTGTGCTCGCACGTTAGAAAAAGTTGAGGTTAAGTTAGAGATGGGAAGGTGCCTTGACACCGAGTCAGTTGACCAAAGCTTTAGACTAAAAGATCCAGTTATATATTTGGTTTAGCTGAAGGAATTTGCATTTTGACATCTTTCCTTGTCTACCTCTGTTTTCTATCGTTTTGAGCGGAAGTGGTAGGAAACATACTGGAGAAATCTAATAAAAGTTGACAATTACTTCTCCCACTTTGTGGTCACAGCAAACCCCTATGTGCAAAGTAAATGTTAACGCTTCTCATTTCTTGGGTTCTTGGTTGTGAAATTTCAATCATATGGGCCAGTTACTGATCCCTTGCTTGCAAGTGCTGTGTCTTTGAGGCAAAAAACAAAACCAAGTTTTGAGATTAGGATAGCATCCAATAAAAGAAAAAGAAATTCCCTAAGAAAACAAACCAGAAGCTTCTTGGAGTCAGCCCCCACTAGACTGTTAGGAAAACAAGTGGTAGAGCAAATGTTGTTAATCCTATTCCTGCTTTGTATCTTTGACCATTTAGGGGATAAAGAAGTGAATCTAATGAGGTTAAAAATCCATTTTCAACCCTACAAGTGATGCATTTAATTTGTCAGGATGTAAACCAGCAGGACCTCTCAGCATGATTAGTAGTATAATCCTGTCCATAAAATATTCTTCCTTATTCTGCCAAAGAAGTGATGGACCCTCCTAAGGTCCAACTCACCAACTTGGCAGCCGAGGCCCCATCCTGCTCAAAGTTGGTAAGTCACACACCCAGACACAACCCCTGACATTCCTTGGGGAGGAAGCAAAGCTTAATTTAGATAATCCCCCTTGCAAAGTGTATTAGCTGATCCAAACCAGACCTGGCCGACTAAAGGCATGTTGCTTCTACATTTCAGAGATGCTTCAACGTAGAAATAGCTTCTTGTCGCATTTGGAGGATTAAGATTCATTTAAGGAATAGGTAGGGATGATCAATAAACTATTTTAAAATATACAAACAGCTTCATGTTTGCCTTTGACCTTTTATCTACTTAAATAGTGGGGGGAGTACATTTCTTTGTTATTCTAGAAAGTGCTTGGCAGAGTTCCTCTGATTCCATTTCACATATGAAAATAAACAATAACAATAAACAGAATAGGGAAAGTATGCTGTGTATCACAAATGGATACTTTTGGTTTATAGAAAGAAAAACACTTTTTTCTAAGTGGTTCATGGAAGAATATGCCTGGGTTAAGCATAGATGTTCCACCACCACTCTATTACGCACATTAGACCCTTCAACGGAAGACACTCTATAGTCTAGAGATACGGCAATGGAGGGAGATAGAGCACATTGATAGAAAGACACCCCCAGGAACCACATGTGAGGTAATGTCAAACTTGAGGGTCAAAAGAAGAAAGGGGTGTAGAGTAGGAGTGAAAAATGCATGTAAGTTTTTGTCAGTATGAGCACAGAAATAAATTTCAAATTAAAACTGAACTCCCTGAATTGATTGTGAAATACCTATATTGCTGTAGAAGAGAATTGTTATAATCCTGAAAAAATTATGACTAGCAATAAATGAGATGATTTATATTTTTAAGAAAAGCTGAATTTTCCTTAGAAATTAGAATTCAATGAGAAAAAAATTCATCAACAAAAGCATGTATGTACTTATGATCAGGAGTCAGCTTCCTCTGAGAGGTTGTGGCACGTGCAGAAGCCCCTTCTACTTGACCTACAGCCCTTTTGAGAGCTCAAGCCTTGACTCAGCTTTACTGATGGAATAGAGAAAACTTTTAAGCAATTTCCCTTAAAAAAAATCCCAGCATTTCATGGTGAGAATCCCATGGTAAAAAACGATACCAGGTGCCATATCAAGAATCATGATGGAAAGACAAAAAACCCCCAAATAATATGAAACTAAGGTAGAAAGGATATATTTTTTAGAAAAGAAGAAGAGAGAAAAAAAGAAGCAAAGAAAGAATGAATATGAGAAGGAGGGAGGGCAAGGGAGACAGAGACAAGGAGAGATGAAGAGAGCTGAGTATAGGTGACACTTAAGAACAGCATTTATTTCCATAGTTAAGAGCGAGCCCTCTCAGGTCTCCCAGATTTTTATGGTATCTTGACAGCTAAAGTGTCAGATGTAGACCAAGAGATAACGCATATCAACTGAGGAAGAATTGAAGAGTGTAAATTCGTGCTGACAATTTTTTAAAAGATAAAACTTATGTGGTAACATACCTAGCAAGAGATGGATTAAAACCATCCTAGGTTACACCTATAAAATGAAATACCTTGCAGTTATTAAGAATGATATTTGAGAGATATTTTTTGATTAGAAAAGATATCTATCACTAAAGAAAGCAGGCTTCAAAACAGTATGTATAGCGTAACACAACTTTTTGTGAAAAATATATTTATATATAATATAGACGGACATATGTAGCTCTCTCAATGTTCTGGGACTGTGTTTTTTAATTATCTTTTGTGTACATTCTCCTTTTTCTACAGTTGATGTGTGTTATTTACATAATTATAAAAACAGCCTAAAAAACAAGGCAAAATTGTCTTTGTTTTATTTATTCATTCCTAGACAAAGCTTTTACCATATCATCTTGAAATACATGACTATAAACAGGGTTCATTTTTATCAACAAAGATAAAGCATAGTGGGACCCTAAATCAAGGGATGGCTGAAGAAAAGTACACCTGTTATGTGTATGTGATGGTTACTGTGAAACTGCAGTAGGATAACGGGTACTTTTCAACAGAATTCTCAATTCCAGAACATTTCATCATGCAACCAGTTCAGGGTCAAGTCCTGTCAAGTTTATTTATAGCTCTACAGTTTACCCCATGACACAGGACAAAGAAAATAAATGCAAACTTAGAAACACAAGTCACAGAGCATGAGTGACTCCTTTCAGAATCGAAACCAACAGCCAGGTTTATCTTCTTCATGATGTAAAACCTTACTATAATTGTTGTCACTAAGGTCTACTTCTAGCATGAAGTTTGGGAAATCCTTCTAGGTTGCAGATAATGTGCAACACTGAAAAGAGCAGGACTAAGAATGTAGAAACCTGGATTATATTCCCCATTCTGCCACTAGCTAGCTGTGTGACCTTGGACAGGTCACTCATTTCCACTGAGTCTGTTCCCTCACCTGTAAAGTAAGAGGAGAACTAGCAGTCCTCTTAGGTGCCTTCCTGGTTTGGAATATGGTGGAAACTCTAGTTCCACCAACACAACGGTATTTAACTAGTATCTAGCAACACAATGGTCTTTAACTCAATATAACGTATAAGAACTGAAAGTTCTTCAAGTCATCCAAATATCCAGACGAAAGTGCAGTTAATATATACTATACTTGTCCTACAGAGGTTACTGCTTTGATTGAATTGTTCATCATGAATGTCAGTGCCTTCAAAATAATATAGTCTATATGCCATCCCAGCTTTCAAGATCTCTGAGTCTCATATCACTTACTTGAGATGATTCATAGTTTATAAAACACATCTATAAAGCTAACTAAAGAAATTTATCATGTCCAGAATAAATGGCTTTAAACTGGGGGGAGCAAAAGAACATCTTGAATCAACTTTGCAAGTAAATGATTTTCTGGAAAAATATAAATTGCATTTTTCTCTAGTGCAAGATCTCTGAATTCAACAATCCTGTAGCTTTGCTCAAGCTTAAGGGCCAGTAGAGTGATGATTCAAGCTACAGAGTTTCAGAGGCTCTATTCTCTATTCCTATAGATTTTGATCCTGCTGAAAACTGTCAATATTTTGTGTCAGTGAATTAAATCATAGAATCAAATACAAGCATGCTTCGTTTTATTGTGTTTCACTTTATTTTGCTTCACAGATATTGCATTTTTTTACAAATTGAAGGTTTGTGGCAACTCTGCATCAAGCAAGTTTATTGGCGCCATTTTCCCAAATTGGCTCATTTCATATCTGTCACATTTTGGTAATTCTTGCAATGTTTCAAACTTTTTCATTATCATTATATTTGTGATTATATTTGGTGAGCTATGATCAGTGATCTTTGATGCTACTCTTGTAATTGTTTTGGGGCACCACGAATCATGCCCATATAAGACAGAGAACTTAATCAATAAATGTATGTGTTCTGACTCCTCCAACAGCCGGCTGTTCCCCCATCTCTCTCCCTCTACTCAGGCCTCCCTATTCCCTGAGACACAACAATATTGAAATTAGGCCAATTAATAACCGTATAATGGTATCTAAGTGTTCAGTTGAAAGGATGGGTCGCATGTCTCTCACTTTAAATCAAAAGCTAGAAATGATTGAGCTTAGTGAGGAAGGTGTGTCAAAAGCTGAGACAGGCCAAAAGCTAGGCCACTTGTGACAAACTGCTGGCCAAGTTGTGAATACAAAGGAAAAGTTCTTGAAGAAAATTAAAAATGCTATCCAATGAACACCTGAATGATAAGGAAGTGAAGCAGGCTTTTTGCTAATATGGAGAAAGTTGAGTGATCTGGATAGAAGATCAAAGCAGCCACAACATTCTCTGAATCCAAAGCCTAATCCAGAGCAAGACCCAACTCTCTTCAATTCTATGAAGGCTGAGAGAGGTGAAGAAGCTGCAGAAGAAAAGTTTGAAGCTAGCAGATGTTGGTTCACGGGGTTTAAGAAAGCAGCCATCTCCATAAGATAAAAGTGCAAGGTGAAGCAGCAAGTGCTGATGTAGAAGCTGAAGCAAGTTACCCAGAGGATCTAGCTAAGCTCATTAATGAGGTTGGATACACTAAACAACTGATTTTCAATGGAAATGAAACAGCTTTCTATTGGAAGATGCCATCTAAGACTTTAATAGCTGGACAGGAGAAGTCAGTGCCTGGTTTCCAAGCTTCAAAGGACAGGCTGACTCTCTTGTTAGAGGCTAATGCTTCTGGTGACTGTAAGTTGAAGCCAATGCTCATTTACCATTTCAGAAATCCTAGGTTCCTTAAGATATGCTAAATCTACTCTGCCTGTGCTCTATAAATGCAACACCAAAGCCTGAGTGACAGCACATCTCTTTGCAACATGGTTTACTGAATATTTTAAGCCCACTGTTGAGACCTACTGCTCAGAAAAAAAGATTGCCTTCAAAATATTGCTGCTCATTGACAATGCCCCTGGTCAACCAAGAGCTCTGATTATGTACAACAAGATTAATTTTGTTTTCATGCTTGTTAACACAACATCCATTCTGCAGCCCATGGATCAAGGAGTAATTTCGACTTTCAAGTCTTATTATTTAAAGAATACATTTCATAAGACGATAGCTGCCATAGATAGTGATTCCTTTGATGGATCTGAGCAAAGTAAATTGAAAATCTTCTGTAAAGGATTCACCATTCCAGATAATGTTAAGAAAATTCATGATTCATGGGAAGAGGTCCAAATATCAACATTAATAGGAGTTTGGAAGAAGTTGATTCCAACTCTTCTGCATGACTTTGAGGGGTTCAAGACTTCAGTGGAGGAAGTAACTGCGTAGGTGGTGGAAGTAGCAAGAGAACTAGAATTAGAAGTGGAGCCTGAAGATGTGGCTCAATGGCTGCAATCTCATGATAAAACTTTAATGGATGAGGAGTGGCTTCTTATGGACTAGCAAAGAAAGTGGTTTCTTGAGATGGAATCTACTCCTGGTGAAGATGCTGTGAAGATTGTCTAAATGACAACAAATTATTTAGAATATTACATGAACTTAGTTGATAAAGCAGCGGCAGGGTTTGAGAGAATCGACTCCCACTTTGACAGAAGTTCTACTATAGGTAAAATACTACCAAAGCATCACATGCTACAGAGAAACCACTTGTAAAAAGTCAATCAATGTGGCAAACTTCACTGTCATCTTACTCTAAGAAACAGCCACAGCCATCTCAACCATCAGTAATCACCACCTTCATCCATCAGCAGCCATCAACATTGAGGCAAGACCTTCCACCAGCAAAAAGATTACAACTCACTGAAGGGTCAGATGATCATTAGCATATTTTAGCAATAAAGTATTTTTAAGTTAAAGTCCTTACATTGTTAGACCTGATGCTATTGCACACTTAATAGACTACACTATGGTGTAACCATAATTTTCACGTGCACTGGGAAACCAAAAAAGTCATGATACTTGCTTTACTGCGATACTCGCTTTACTGCAGTGGAATGGAATGGAACCACAGTATCTCCAAGGTATGCTTTGTAATTTTTGTAGATATGGTGGGATTTGAACAACTGAACATTAGATAAGTTAGCGTTAAAAGTTATAAAAAGCAAATATTTCAACAGTGTAAGCCACAGTATTAATCTTGCTGACATACTTGCTGTATTCACCTTTTGCTCTCCTTTCTTTTTATGTTAAAAATTAATTTGGCTCTATATTTCCTTTTTCTTGCAAATCACTTCAATTTTTTTTAAGAGTTGGCAGAGAGGTGAAGGATAGAAATAAGTGCATACATAACTATTTTTGGAATACAACAATCCTCACCTGTTTTTCTCATGAATCTTTAGGATTTCATTTGTCTGTTGAAGAAGTTGCTTCTCTAGTTTGTACGTTGATAATGAATTCTCCAGCAGTTGTATTTCAAGTCGAGAAGTTTGATTCAGTACCTTACGATAAAAGATAAAAACATTTCAAACTTCAATCACAAAGAGTAGAAAACAATTATTTGAGTTTTTTTATTTAGCTGTGTTTTCTTCTTAAATTACATTTCTTCCACACATTATTAAAATAATTAATTAAATGGTCTACATTCTATTAAATGGTATACATTCTATTAATTAATGCTTTACAAGTCTCTTAAACATATTTGTTTGAAATTGAGGTTGCAGTTGAACGAGAAAATTGAGTTGTTAAATCCACTTTCATATCTAAATTTTCGTGTCCCAAATCCCTAAGATATTCCACTGTACTAGTTGCTTTATATATATTATCTCCAATATTTACAAGTTCAAGATGAGTATTAGTACAAGGTCTTAGATATTGTGTATAGTTAAGAATAACTAGTAGGCAGGTAAAAATATGCCTGCCTCAATCTATTGCCTTAGAAAAACCAACTAGAAATGTGCAAATAACTCTTGACAGTTTAAACAGATTCATGATCATACATTTATTGAATATCTATCATGTTAGGTCATGTAAGCCTTTCCAGATGTCATATCATAGACATGGGCACCTGTCGAAGAAGGAATTGTTGTCGTCACTTTACAAATGAGGAAACTGAGGCTCAGAGAGAGGCCCAAATCCACACAGGAAACAAGGCAAGAATTAGGTTTCAAACCCAGACAGTGTGACTCTAATTCTGATGCTCTACACAGAAAGCTAAGAAGAGGGAGAGTCAAACCATCCTGGGTCTTAACCTGAGGAGATGGAGTGACCAGGAGCCCAGATTGCACTGAAGACAGATTGTAGTTATCCTTTCAACTGCCCTACACTGGGTCCTCTAGAAGCTGTAAATGTTCGACTCATCTTGAATCACGAAGACTCATGATGCTAGTTAAGCTTTAATAGGACATGAATCTGTGAGCCATGAACCCAAACCTACACATCCTCCGAGCCAACATCACACACTCCATTCATAGAAGATGCCTTCAAACTGGGCTATTGCCCTTGTCCATCCCTGCCTCTGTCCTGTCCCCAACCCAGCTTCTTCCCTAAGGGAGGTACAAAGGGCAAATGAGAAGGTATAATTAGTTTTAAAAACTCCTTCTGTCATTTGAAAACTTTTACAACCAACACAGCTTTCTCAGAATTACATACTGAAAGGGACCTGGGAAAACTTCTGGAAAGTCAATATCAATCTAAAGGTCCTCCTCTAAAACGACACCATTAGCGCTGTCTTCCTTTCCTATAGCAGGTCTAAACTTGGGATTATATCAGATGCACATAGAAAACCTTTTCAAAATGACATGGCCAGGGCTGGGCTGGGGCTGGAGGAGATTGCTGGGGGAGGGGGTGTATTTGCAGGGGAGCAGGACAGGCACTAGGGTGAGATGGGACAGGAAATTGCCTCAGTTGCAAAATTTAAAGAAGTGCCAAAAACTCAGTAATCAAGAAAAATGATATTTTAATGCAACATTTTAAAAGATCAAAATTAATACCAGAAAAAATCCACGTTGAACAGAATATCATTTTAAAATAAAGAGCAGTATCTATTCCTGCACATGTATAATTCAGTCTTGCACAACTTTATCTCACTCCCTTCACCCTAGTCCCAGCCCTGTTGGGGGGTTTGGTGGGTAGGGCTGGGGGAGGCGGGTGGAGAAGAGAACGTTGAGATGGGGCATTTGTGCTTTAAAAATGTTTTAAGCTGCTATGACTCATTTACACAATTGTCATGAATATGGATCTAAAAGCCAGTCTCAAAGTTACTACTACTAATCAAACCTTATACTTGTGGACTATTTCAGAGTTTTAAAAAATATTTTCCTGTTCTGAGTTGTTTCATTTGAGGAAAAACAGGAACAAGAGAATTTGGGATTTGAAGATAGAGTTAGGAGCTGCCCAGAGGAAAAGATGTTAGAGAATGTAAAGATTGGGGATACACAGATAGCACTTTCAACTATTAAATGTATTTTTGTCCAGGGAAGTTTTCTGTTTGTTTTTCTATTAACTAGAATAACAATTCATAAAATAAATTATTATTAAAAACTACAAAATAAATTAAAATAGCTAAATAGGGGATGAGCCATCTGTATCTTTTGGTGACACTTAGAACAGTGCTTGGTACAGAGAAGACACTCGATATTTATTGAATGAACAAAAGATACATTGTCTCGCTGAATCAAGTGTATTATATGCCATTCAAGAAAACAGATTTTCTCCCTTATCCATGACACTCCCTAATGAAACTTCCTGATATTCTCAAATACCAAAATTTTATTTTATAAAAAACAGAAATTGTTCCTCTCCATGTCACAGAAGAACATGAGAGAACAATGAGAACACAATGGAACTGTCCAAAATTAAAAACAAAGCTGCCTATATATGTCTAGAAACTACTATGGCTCCTAAATTTCTCTACTTTGCTACATAGCAACCAGAGTGATATTCTTAAAAACATAATGCTTCAGGGTGGTGTTTATCAGTGGGAAACCTCTACGTTGATAGGAACCAACATTTTGAAACATGCTGTCTCAGTAGAAAGGGCCTAATAAATAAGATAATGTCATCTCTTACGTTAAATATGCTAACGGCTTCCCTTTGCAATTAGAATAAATTCTAAAGTTCTTAGCTTGATCTAAGAGGTCTCATGTGATCAGGACCCTGCTTACTTCTCAGATCTCATTTCCTGCCACTCTCCTCTTGTTCGTTATGCGTCAACAATATTGATCTTATTTCTTCCACTCTAACATGCCAGATTCATTTCCACCTCAGGGCCTTTGCACTTGCAGTTTCCTCTGCCTGGAATGCCCACCCCTTACCAAATGAATAGCTGATTTCTTCTCATCATTCAAGTCTTGCTAAGGGAGACCCTCCCTTGCTACTCTCTGTAAAGTAATTCCCCCATCATCTTCCATCAGGTCATCCTGTTTTAATTTTTATGGAACCATCACTATCAGAAATCATCCTATCCATTCTCTCATTTGCTGTTTCTCTGTCCCATGAGGATGTCAGTTGCACAGAGGCAGAACTACTCCCTCTGGACCCTGCCAAATCTCCAGAGCCCAGTATGGGGCCAAGCACAATGAGCACTCAGAGCTATTTGCTGGGTGATAAGCTAGACAGTGGACAGTGAGTTGTTTTTCAGTTTGAGTAATGGTCAGAAACAAGGTAAGAGGCCACATGAGTATCAAGCTGGACTTCAATTATTACAGCCCAAATCTAAAGCAGCATCTGAATGTGGGAGAAGGAGGGGGACAAATCTCAGAAGTCCAGGCTAAGTGTAGGGTTTCTCAGGCCAGTTTGAGCACAAATGCCAATCCCTTCTCTTCTCTCCCCATCACCTTGACTCAATAGCTGCTTTATTTCAACTCTCTCCACCGAAGTATTAAAACAGGCCTGAAGTTCAAAAGCAGGCAACTGAGAGAATGGCACAGGAAACCATGATAAATTGACCACTCTCTTGCCATGTGTCTATGGAACTTGCTGCTTAGCAATAATCTAAGTGTTCCATTAAAATGACAAAAGACATTTCCTTCTTTAGCTTAAACACATTCCAAAAGCACATCTCTGCAAAAAAGAAAGAAAGAAGAGAAAAGAAAAGAAAAAAGGAGAGTTAAGGGTATGTGAAGCAAGACCCCAAGGAACAATTTCAAATTTAAGTTTTCCAGAATATACCACAGAGTAAGGAATGCATAAGGCTTGAAACCGAGGATTTATGGACTACAAAATTTTAATTCTTTCTTTAAAAAAATAAACAAAAATTTTAAAATAAAAACTAGTTCCTCAAAAAAGGAAGTTAGAGAATTTCAGCCAGTTCCCCTTTAATACTTTTGAGGGTGCCTCTGATGTTCCTTAAGAGGGAAAT
Source organism: Equus przewalskii (assembly GCF_037783145.1). NCBI lineage: Eukaryota > Metazoa > Chordata > Mammalia > Perissodactyla > Equidae > Equus > Equus przewalskii. The sequence goes on from NC_091838.1 coordinate 53,501,391, forward strand.
CTCCCACAAAAGAAAGTTTCTTTCATTGGCATATTAACTTTGAAATCAGCCTTGTTTGTAAGTTTCTATTCCCTTTTATTTTAATTATGTTTTCCCAGTGAAAAATACAACACAATGTATGATACCTTGGCAATTAGATTTTTACAGAAGAATAAAAGCTGATAGATGTACAAGGAATGAGAGTTAGAAGATCACCATTTTACAAAATAAATGAAATAATTTATTTGGTCAGTGATGGGCAATGTGATAGGTCACTTGTTAATTTCCAAGGGGAAACAGACCACTGGAATGGAAAGCTAAGGAGGCGCTTACTCTAACCAAGTTAATACAGCATCACTGAGAGTGTGGCAAGCTGGCATTTGTGCCTCCTAATCAGATGCAATAGGAAGAAAGCAGTAATTTTACAAAGCACTGCTACTGCAATGTTTAACTCAATCTAATTGAGCCTTTAGAGTTAACTTCCAATTTAAAGAAACCGTGGAGTATGGAACAGTAAATTAAAACACACTATAAAGAAATATTCAGACAAATTCAGAATATGTGACAGTTTTCAAAACAATTGACTCAGTTTATTAAAAGTCTCAAGAAAAAAAAAGCAAAAGAATGCTCGAAATTAAAAGGGACTATTAAGTCTTGAAAAAGAAAATGCCTATAAAATTTTCAGTAGAATAACCAAGGAAATTTGAATGTGAAAATTAGATAATCTTAGAGAATTATGGTTAATCTTAGTTGTGATAATATAATACAATAATATATAATGAATATTATATAATCATTTTATACAATATTTTATATTTTTATTATATACACATATACAATATATATTTAATATAACGATAACCTCATTGGTTTATGGAGTTTAGTAGAGACGGAACTTATATTACAGATGTAGAAATTGCAGGTAGAAGTAACTTGCCCAACAGAGACAAAACACAGTAGTGTGAGAACGCAAGCCAGACAGATAGCCTGTCTCTGGAGTCTGGGTTCTTTCCTGCAGGCTCATGTAGCTGTGCACAAGCAGCTTCCCTCTGGCCAGGAAAGGTACCTCCTCTTAGTATCTCCTCACTGCCATCAAAGTGGTTTCTTTCAAATTACCATGAGTGCTTATGCTTGTGCAGCTGATGGCTCCAATTTCTCCCCTCTCCCGACCCCAACACTAAACTAGCACTATGAGGCAGGAAAGTGACCAAATTTCTCATGCTCCTCAGAGTACAGAGAAAAATAAATTCAGCCAATGTCCTTAGTAGGTCAAAACATCTTTGCAGTAGACTGCTTCTGTTCCAAGTCCTATTCTGACCCATTAGCAATTTGTGGATATATATTACTATCAACACACAACCCTTAGGACATTGCCCTTGGGTTTGGGAGCATTGGGCTGAAATCTACAGAAATTAAGAGAGCAATATTAATTATTGTAATCATTTGACAAGCGTTGATTGAGAGCCTACTGTGTACTAAGTACTGTTCTAAATCCTAAGTATAGAGCAGTGTACAAGACAGATAAAATTCTTGTTCTCTAGGAGTTTGTATCTTAGTGCGAGGCTTGGCTAGCTTTTTGGTAAAAGGCCAGATAGTAAATATCTTAGTCTTGGAGGACCATATGGTCTCTGGTGCAAATACTCAACTATGCCATTGTATTGAGAAAGCAGCCATATACAATGTATAAATGAATGAGTGTAGCTGCGTTCAATAAAACTTTATTTACAAAAAGAGATGGCAGTTCAATTTGACCCATGGGTCATAGTTCACCAAGCCCTCTCCTAATGGGCTATCAAACATTTTTTCCAGAGCTTGTGAGAAAATTAATTACTAGGTTATTTTCCTTGGATTATCCATTAGCAAATTTATTTTACTGCCATTTCAATTAGGGTAAAGTTAAATGATGATTCAACTATTCTCTCATCGAATTAAGGAGATCCAGTGGTTCAACATTGAGAGCTGCCTTTTCAAACCTATTTCTGCCTAGAGATTCATGCTCATTGATTCAACTGTTCCAAAACAGCCTTAAATCTGTAATTGTATGACTAAAGTCCAAACAACAGGTGTGATAGTTTATGACCTCTGAGCAGCAAATGATAAAATGAGTTTAGACATGCAGGAAATTTATTAAGGGAAATGCCTGGGAGAAAAAATTGGGAAGAAGCCAAAGTTAGCTAGGAGTGCCTTCCGATTAGGATGCAGGGCTAACCACAGTGAAGAAGAGAGGGAAGGAAGGGAGATTGAGTGGAAGTCCTCGACTGCAGGGCAGTTGTGAGAAAGTTTGGCAAAGCTGGTAGAGAGCCCTTAGCCAAAGTCATGTGTCAGCGGAGTCCTGTTGCTCCCAGGAGCAAGTCTGACTAAGTATGGCTGTCAAAAAGTGTCTTGGCTGGAAATGGCCACTGATAATTGTGGCCTCTGCACCAATACAGTGATGGATTTCAGAGCACAGCAGCTGGGCCATTGGCCAATTATATCCCCCACAGTAGGAGATTGGAAAGGCGCACTTTTCTAGCTATAAGGAAAGGCTCCATCGCTAATTAATTTGATGGAAAGTTAAGAAAGAAATGGTTTAGAAAAATTTCGCTACATTAACTCAACTAAGCTCACTGAGGATAAGGACTGCTTTACTTACTGTTGTATTCTATATGGTAACTATTAAAATATCTTGCATTAAGGAGGTACTCAAAATACAACTTTTTAAATTTGATTAATTTCTAACATTATGGTTCCCACATAAATGATTGAAAATTGGAAGAAATTTAGGATCAGTGTCTAAGGGACTTCTCTATAGTTACACAACAAGCAAGTGGCAAAGACAACACTGGATCCTGGGATTGCATGAGATGATGTGTAGACACACAGTAAAATGGCAACAATTGGTGGTACCATCAACAGCAGCAGAACAGCAGCAACATCTTCATCATTTACAGAAAACACTCAGCTGCTACTATTAGGTTCACATCACTTTTGCTTTATCTGGTTTCCATCTTATCCTCTGCTTGGACCCATTTAGTGTCCACAATCTTAGAGAGAGAAAGGAATCACAAGAGAGACGTCGTATAGATAAAGAGCTGGTAGAGCATTTAGACTCTGGTGCCAGACTGCCTGGGTTCAAATCTTTGCTTTAACATGTCCTAGTTCTTTCATCTGGGGAAAGTTTCTTCATCTTTCTGGGTTTCAATTCCACATCTTTGAACAAGGGATGGTACTCGCACCCACTCCATAGGATTTTTAAAAAATTATTAAATAGCTAATATATGTACAATTGCTTAGAACAGAGCTGAGCACAGATTATTAGAGGTGAATTTTAATGTAGTTTGTCTTTTAGTGTGCCTTTAAATAACATTGGCCTGAGGAAGAAGTCAGAAATAGACTCACACTACAGGAAGGGACATGAATAATGCCTGACTTTAACCTCTTCATACTGCGCCCTTGGAAAGAGGAACTGGAAGAAGGGGAGATATTGGTACAAACTGATAACGGAGTGAGAAAAACACTGCAAGCTAGACTAAGGAGGAAGGACTGGGCACGGTGTTGGTTCCTGATTCTCACCACCATGGCCAGCTGGGTTGTTTAGATGTGCTCATTATCTGTCTCTTTTCTGACCATGATGCTTATTGAGCATAAGAGTATTTTTAAATGCCATTGCAGTAAAACTGTGGCTCTACCAACTTTTGTTAAGCGTCAGTTTGGAAGGTCAGTGGAGGACTAGAAAGCACTGAATTACTTATAACATTATCACGTGAAAGCTAGGGCACTAAAATATATTGCAAAACTATTGGCATGAATTCCTAAAATGACTGAGGATCTGAAACCATTTTAGGAAAGCAGCATTTACCAGCGTAATACAAAGTACTGCGAATATGGGAGCAAAAACCTGTGAGCATACCTGGATAACTCGAAAGTATCTATTGTTTTACAAATGCTTATTACAAAAGAATAAAGTGTATTGAGATGAAGGAATAACTCAGGAGTCATTCTGTAAACTTGGCCCTGCATCGGGACTTGAGTGCACTCGAATGCTTATGTCTAAGTAGAACATGGCCTATTGCAAAGCTTCAAAAAAGCACCACGTGGGTACATGGTCACGAGAAAAAGTTTTGGAGCATCACACCTACATATAGAGTAGATAATCAGAAGACACTAAAATGAAGATGTAATGAACACTAAAGAGTCACTTCTTCAGGTCAGACATAGTTTGTCTGGGCTATTGTCTTCCTTCTTCACCTTTCTCTCATTGCCAGTTCTGGTGGATTTGTGATTTTTGAGATGTTTTCCAGGTTTCAGCTATCTTAAAATCCTTCTTGGTTCATCTAATAAACTTTCATTGGCCTTTAGTGTCTATTTAGGTTTACCTGCTCCACATAGGGAATTATTTTCTTTCTATGACTTTTCTGTACTATTTTCCATATTTTCCAAGGTACGTATCTCTCAACCTTAAGAATGAAGAATGTGTTATCTCTTAAAATCTTACTTGGCATTCATCTTAACAGTCTGGAGACTAATATGATGACAATGGAAACTCTTTCCCCCCACAACTCCAATTCCCAGGTGGAAAGAGGACAAAAACAACTCAAGAGACTTTTGGGGATGGGAAAAATAAAACAAAACCCTGCTACGTATATCATAAAACTTATTATAACAAAAATGCATAAAAATTTTAAATGTTCAATCAAGTAGGGTAATATTAATTGTGTATTTCAGTTTTTGAATATATATACAGCTTTGTAGGAGACGGTAAACATTCTGTTTTGTTTTTTTTTTTTAAGATTGGCACCTGAGCTAACAACTGTTGCCAATCTTTTTTTTTTTCTCCCTACTTTTTCTTCCCAAATCCCCCCAGTACATAGTTGCATATTTTAGTTGTGGGTCCTTCTAGTTGTGGCATGTGGGACGCCACCTCAATGTGGCCTGACGAGCAGTGCCATGTCCGCGCCCAGGATGTGAACCAGCGAAACCCTGGGCTGCCGAAGCGGAGCATGCAAACTTAACCACTCGGCCACGGGGTCGGCCCCTAAACGTTCTGTTCTAATAAAAATAAAAGGAAATACACTCAGATTATTTATACCACAAGAAGCCAATGCTCATAGATCACCAAGCTTGCTTAGTGTGATGATAAATGATTATATAAAATCTCATAATTTTTAGGGGCTGGCCCGGTGGCATAGCGGTTGAGTTCGTGCGTTCCACTTCAGCGGCCCAGGGTTTGCTGGCTCAGATCCCAGGTGCGGACATGGCACCGCTCATCAAGCCATGCTGAGGTGGTGTCCCACATAGCACAAATAGAAGCACTCACAACTAGAATGTGCAACTATGTACTGGGGTGAGGGGTGGCGCTTTGGGGAGAAGAAGAACAAAGAAAAGAAAAAGAAAAAAAGAAGATTGGCAACAGAGGTTAGCTCAGGTGCCAATCTTTAAAAAAAAAAAAAATGCTCTATCCATATAAATTATCATTGTTATTTCTCTTTAAATACCAACATATGACCTGTGATGCCATTAACACAAATGAAATAAAACAGAAATAAAGTTGCATCTTTCTTTTGAATTTGTGTTGCTAAAATAATTAACAAGGAAGCCATTACAAAGTGGCTGTAATGCCTTGGTAACCCACATAAGCAAACTAAAGCCTAAGCCAGAGTCAATGCACTTGAATTCAAGATAATGAAACTTAAGAACAATCAATCACAAACAGCCATGGAGGCTTTCCTAAATAAGGCAGCCACTGAAGCTATCGCCAATCGAATAATTGTCTTGCTTTGCTTCTGCGTCTTCTCTTTTGAAACCTTTCCCTTAGCTCCTGCAGTAGAATGCTCATAATTACTTCTCATTAGGCACCGCCCACTTTGAATCGATGCTTGCTCAAATAAACTCTTGGAAATGTTAATGTGCCTCAGTTTATCTTTTGACAATATATTTCGTTTTGATTCCAGAAATCAACTGTATTGAGATAGAATCATTCTCTGGGTTTCTAAATGGTAACTGGAATAACTATTTCCATGGTTAAAAGGGGACCAAGAGACCATCTTCCTGTCATCAAAAATGATATTGTCACTGAACTGTAATGGTAGCTTTGTGACAGTGATGACTGAAGGGAAATTTACTGGTTTGTACATAAATAACTACAACTGCACATAAATAAGTATGTCATTGTCCCTGGTAGGGTAATAAACATATATATGAAGATATATGTATATATATGGAGAAAGTTTTAATTGACTTCTCATTATAAAATCATGCTGAAGAAAAAAAAACTCTACACATTCCTGATCAGTTTATTTGGGATTTTCCTTCCTACCCACTGAATGCACAAAACCTGTGCAGGTGCAATTCTGGCTGGAATACTACCAGGGACAAAAAAGGACGGATCAAAAACGTACATCAAAGGTGTCGATTTGACCCAAATGGTTATTTTGGTTGACACATATCATATCACAGTTGGTAGCTGCAGTGTTTATTTGAATTTAAACGCTGATTAAGTCTTTTGCCAGTCCTGTTTTTGCAAACACATACAAAGCTAAATATGCCAACCCTCATTAAGTCAAAAGAAACACGCATAGCATGTCAGGCAGTCATTGTTGTTATTATCAATAAACAAAAATGTATACGTTTCACCAATCCCAGTGCTGCAATGTGCTCTGTGTTTATGGAGTAAGCAAAAGGAAAAATATCTTCCTGGTTAAGAGTTTGTTGACTCTGGCCCAGCGGAGTACCTGGGTCTCAACATCTGTCAGCTTTCTGGTCTGTTCTGCTGTCTGAGAGAGGAGGCTGGTTCCTATCTCGAGCATGGTGGCCGTGTGGTTCTGAACTGCGTTCTGCTGTATCTGGGCCATCTCCGACTTCATATTTTCCACAATGTAATTCTCAATCTGCAAGAGATAAAGGACAAAATACAGTACATTATAAGCAAAGCCTCTCAGTTGGAACACATCATATTTACAATGACAAAATAAGACACAGCTGGCAAATCTGCCATCTGCCAGGGATCCTCTGCATCTTCGGGAGTTGGGGAAATGGGAGCAGAGCACACAGGGATCCAGTTGCTAACAAAGTCCCAATATACTGATGCATATATGTTCCAAATCACAATCATCATGAAAATTTGCACGTGGATGGTGCTCTCTTGTTTTCAATGTCATCTCATTTAACCCTCACAGCAAAGATGTGAGAGTTAGGCACAGATGGCCTCATTGTTCTTTTTATTTTACAGCTGAGGAAACAGAATCAGAGAAGGTCAATTGTGAGCCCAAGGTCACTCAGCAAGAATACAGCAGAGTTAGCACGATAATTTAAATCTAAATCTTGGTTCTCCGGTCTTTCCAATACATGATATTGATCACTCATCTCTGAGAAAAATTCAGCTTCCTTCTCCCATTTCTGTAATGATAAATAAAAGACCATGCTGGGTTAGGGGATGGGACAAGGAATGTGAGGAGGGCACATGCCCCAAACACAAGCCTTTAAGGGAATATTAAAGTATAGGCAACAGCACATGAAGTGAGCTGCAGAGCCTCAGAGCTAGCTAAAACCATTCTCCAGTGCTCCTTTGCAAGCTCCAAAATGGTATTGTAAATATAAGCCCATAAAGCAGCATTTGCCCTTCTCACCGTGGGTAACATTTAGTCCTTTATGGTGCCATCTTAGCAAATACTGTGATTGTAAAACAAATGGTACCACAGGGGCCAAGAAGAATTATTAAATGACTTACTACAAGGGAGTCTGTTAGGTACCTGGCAGAATAAAGCTAAGCATATGCAGTGTTTGAAAAATATGGAGGAAGCCTGCACCTCCCTGTCAGTGCACTTAATTCTCCCCCACCACTGCGTGGTGACTACATTTTATTACTCAATTACACATATGAGGAAATTGCATCCCAGAGAAGTCAGGTCCAAGGCCACACACCACAAAAACAACTAGACTTGGATTTGAGTGCTGAAGTCCTTAACTTTCATACCAACACTCTTAACCACTTGATAGCTCTGCCAAGTCGTGCTTCACAAGCTGGGTTCCAAATCATTAAAGGCTACGTGATTTTTACTGATGCTAGTGAACCATAATACATCCAGTATTTTCTAAATCATAGTAACATTATTATCTTATAATCAATATAGCCTCAAACGAAATTCTCCTTTGTGAAACTTTGGCAGTTCACTTTCTAACACCATCTCTTGTTTATTTCTATTTATCAAACATGACTCTTCCCCAAGCTCAAGAAAACTAAAGGTTAAAATCAAACTTACATTGTTACTGATAAATTCTGACTTTGTTCTTTGTCAATATAAGGAACACCCTTTCATTGTCTATTCCCAAATTAGACGTAGGGGGAAAAATTCAACCTACAAAAATGTATTATAAAACAAATGCAAAACAGATTAGAATGAATATCTGGAAATTATCTTAACAAATTTTAAGGTCTCTAGGCCAGATTTGGGCTTTATTCCAATTGAACTAACATATTTAAACAACGATGGGAGAGTGGGGGGAAGGATGGTAGTCAGAGTATGAGACTCTTGTTTTGGATTCTGCCTCCTGTGTTCCCCCTTCTCTTAATAACATCCCTTAACTTTCTTCTGGGAAATCACCTTTTTCCCTGCGGAACAAATGACTCAGGCGAAGTTATCTCACCCTAGCTTCAGGAGTGGGTACATGTTTGAGCCTGACAGATCAGAATGTTCCGTTCTTATTTAGAGAGAGGGAATTGTTCAAGAATGGAAAGATACTGTAAGCAAGACCATTAAGTCTCAGTTCTGGAATTTTGTCCAACTATTTTACAAAAGAACTTCTTTTTCCTCTGTGGTTAGTAAGCTGGTAATATATATGCCTGATACCATTGAAGCCCCATTTTGCCATCACAAAACCAGAGCCAGCCTAAGAATGAGACCAACTCAGAAAGATAGATAAGTAGATAGATAAACAGATGATAGATAGCTGGCTGATACAGACAGAAGCATACCTTTAGAGCACCTTGATCCAGTCGTGTTTTTAGCCAGATCTACCCTTGGACATTCAATTGTAAATTGTGTGATCTAATAATCTCCCCTGAAACAGCTCGCCTTTTTTTTTTAACACAGAAAGAGTCTTGACTAATAGATTTGATGGATGTTTAGCAAAGGAAGCCTCAGAAGGCAAACATTAGCAGTATCTTCCTTGCTTGTCCAGGGAATTTGGGGTTGTATACGAACATGTGTATTCTCAAAAATGGGAGGTAAGTCTCCATCATGGAGGTGATATCCGCCATTTACAGCTGGCATTTATCAACTGTAACTCTGTGGCGGGCACTGAGCTATGTGCGTTCCTTTTACAACGGCACTTAAACCTCACAACAACTTTATGTGGTAGGTATTATCATGGCCACTTTGTAGGTGAGACTACTGAGGCTTAGAAAATAAATAACTTGCTCAAGAACAAACAAGAACTCAACTCTCAATGCCAAAACCCATGTTCTTAAACTCTAACCTATTCAGTTAGCACCACTTAACTACTTTATGCATTTTCTTACGCAGCTCCTAAACCTTGTCTATTCGTCAAAACTGCATGGAGGAAATTTTATAAATGTGGATGGAGGTACAATACACGAAAGAACTCTGAATTGGAATTTTCAAAGTGTATACTGGGAAACTCTATGTTTTAAAAAACTTCCCAATATAATTCCAATTGAGGCAAAGGCCAGTAGTTCACAAAATGTGGTCCATAGAATAACTGCCTGTATGAGAACTATTTGTGAACAGTCTGCCATGAGACGAGGACATCGTGCCAGAATGCAAATCATCTATGTCACTAAGCACACTGTTTAGTTCACTTATACACTATATATAAATAGGAGCAAGACTTTCCATGAAGACAGTGATGCTCTAACGCTTCAATTTACATTCTGGTGCAAGTTTCTTACCTTGCTTGTGAAACGACAACAGTTTCCCTGAGTAGCAGTGATTTAGATCATTACATTTACCTTGTACGTCAGGTTCCCTTTTGCCTAGAAATTTCAAATAACAACTTGGTTTCCTATGCAGATTTCTCTCCTGAGAGAAAATCCACTAATCAGTGAGTTCCAATACAGATCTGCTTGATAATGACACATCAGTTTATTATGCAGTTGGTAAGTGGGAGTCAGTTCCCCGACCTTGACTTGCTCTGCATGTAATAGGAACCATGTGCCACAGTCTCCACAGAGGAGGACACCCTCTGGCACAGGGTGACTACATCAACGTTCAGCTCCTTTGTGATTCTATCTATGTTAGAGCCTATCTCTCTATTCTGTATTACCGTGCTTTTTTTTTTAATTTTAAAATTTAATGCCAGCAAAGCAAAATAAGTGCCTTAGGACAGCATGCATCACAAAGAGCCTCCCAATTCTGCGGACGCTGTTGTAGAAATAAAGTAGGTCTCCAACCTATACTAAAACTCTTAGTTGGGCTGCCATGATGAGTTACATGAATACAACTCTAGTTAATTATTTTTTAATCAAATGGAACTGCTTTCTCTAGGAGGAACTGCCTTTTAATGCAAAAGGTAATGGCACACTTAAGTAGCGAAAACCAGATGTAGTTGATTTAAAGGCTGAGGAGGGAGGCAGAAGTCAAATATACAATGTGTGATTAATATGGAGGGCTACTTTCATCTTATCTGTAAACATTCCTCCGTAGATGGATAACTGTGAAATTCATCTTGATGTGCCATATCAGCCAGGTTCAGGAAAGACTTGTGGCAAATTTGATTGTCTTCATATATTCCCCACTGATTTTAAAAATATGTTACAGAATATGATGGCTTCCTTAACTTTCAATATTTTATAAACACCTAAGATGTAAATTTTAAGCTTAGAAGTTGCTGACCACAAGAGCTGATGAATTATAACTTAGGGTACTCCCAACCTGAATCGTAAAATTATTTGACTATACTGCCACTCTCAGCATCTGACTCGAATTTCATAAAGCACTGTCCAAAAGACTAGCAAGAGGATGTAGGATGTGGTTTGAAATGAGATAAGGGACAATAATTGATGATTTTTAAGCAAGGAAAAAATGTTACCTTTGTAAAGTGATTTAGTGTTTACAAAGAGCTTTCATATATATTGTTTGACTTGATTCTTATATGAGCCCTACAAGGGGAGTACTGACTCCACTTTCTGATTTAAGAAACAGAGGCTCAGAGGCCTTAGGCAACTTGATAGAAATGAAAGAAAGAACTCAAATCTATCTTCTGATGTTCCACTAGCCTCAGAGTTGTATGAACAGCTCTGTTGTTGGAAAGGTTGGATGGTTGGTTGACTGATTAATTGACTTCATTTTTAGCCAGCTCATTGAGAAGTCTTTTACTTATTCCTTTGAGAAAATCATGCATCATTAGAGGGTAGTTACTTTCACTTTGCTTCACGATATTGGAGACCAAGTTAATTCGAGATGAGGTGAGAGGCTCTAGGGCCAGGTATATGGAAAGTTGACTGTGCCAGCATTTTTACTACAAGGGGTCACTGAAAATGCCCTCGTCAGTTCTTACTGGTTTTTTTTCAGTATGTAGTTCATAGCATGTTTGCTTTCTTCCACTTATTCTATTTCTCACAAACCATTGTAAAATACAACAAAGGGAATAACAACAACAACACTTCTACCAAGGCAAGGTACATACCAGGTTTTACAAATATGTAGCTCATTGACTCCTCATAACATCTAGGCACTGTATTATTTTTCCTCATTTCACTGATAAGGAAACAGGCTCAGGGAAGTTGTCAATTGTCTATTATCACACAATGAGTCAGTGGATGAGCTTGTATGTCACTTTGAAAGAGGCTAGATGGTCCTGCAGGTTGTGCTCCATTCTAAAGGGTAGTCACCCATCAAGCACAAGCACACCACCACCAATGTCATAGACACATTCTGATAACACACAATATTCATGCAAGGAATACATAAAATGAAGGCTACAGAAGTGATGAGATGAAACACAGTCAAAGATAGATAATTTTTCATTTTTTATTTTTTTTAAATTTTTTATTTATGTTTTAAAGATTGGCACCTGAGCTAACTGTTGCCAATCATTTTTTTTTCTTCTCTCAAAAGCGCCCCCAGCACATAGTTGTATATTCTAGTTGTGAGTGCCTCTGATTGTGCTATGAGGGACACTGCCTCAACATGACCTGACGAGTGGTGCCATGTCCGCGCCTACCATCTGAACCAGCGAAACCCTGGGCTGCCGAAGCGGAGTGTGTGAACGTAACCACTCTGCCACGGGGCTGGCCCCTCATTTTTTTATTTAATCATTCTCACACTGATTGATGGGTTATAAAATCCGGGGAAATGTTATAGGTGGTGAGAAAGCAAATATACAGTCAACTGTATGATTAAGTAGCATTATTAAATAGACAAAAATATTGTTAAGAAGTCAAAATTATCAGCCATTTGTAGTTCACTCGTTTGCCCATATCTTTTGCCCAATGACTAGCAGAGAATTAATGCTTCCATTTTCCATTACAAGAGAGTTCTGGGAGAGCTCGCTTACCGGTCTCTCAAAATTCTTGCAGCTTCATGTTCATGAGAACCAAAATCTGTGTAAGATTATGACATGCCTTGCATGTGAAATGTATTCTCTGTCATTTCACTTCAAGAGATCATTTCAAGGGGATCTTTTAAATGAGAGCATATCTCAAAGCACAGAGAATACTTTCTCCATGTAATCCTTAAGAAAATAACATTTTAAGCCCTATAAAAACGGACAAAGGCATTGTTCACTTAAAATATGTTGTAGATTAAGTGGATTCTCACTGAATATTGATGCATATGGTATTACTCAGTTATAGCAAAACAACCATGAAACAAAGTAAAAGGGTAAATATGGGAAAGCAATAAAAAGGTAAAACAATGCAAAAAATGCCTTAAATGTTAACAGTTTTATCTAATATCATTGTTTCATAAATCAGCGGCAATATTGAAAATGCAACTATATCTAGGTTTATGGTTTATAAAAAAAGATGGCAGAGGCCAAATATATTATTTGCAGGAATTTCTATTATTAGGTCTCTCAGTATACTGCTTCTTTTACCAAATGGAGAAGTATAATTGTCTTTTTAGACAATCGATCTACTTAGCTGACATTTGAAACAGTTTCTGTACTGATAGGCATGACATGTATCCCATTTCTCATTTTGGTATCTGAAGGAACACTTGCTATTTATGGAAGAAAGAAAACCATTAGAAGAATCAAGCTGGAGGAGACATTAAATATTATGAGCTCCCAGGATCTTGTTTTATAGACGTGGTGACTCAGGTTCAGGGATGTTATAGAAAGCAAGGTGAAACAACTAATTAACGTCAGATGCCAGGTTGTGGCCATTCAGTGTGTGGGAAATAGACTTACATCGGCAGGCTGAGCCAACAATAATGGCTGCCGGTATTGTTGGCCCACTCCACATTTCTTTCCCAATTCCTTGTTTCCTGCTACTTGCTTTACTGCTACTGGCTCCTAATTTGAGGTTCCCCTTTCACAATATTGATTCATGCCCCTTCAGTTTTTGGGGTCTTGACTTTGCTTTCTGGACTCTATCTTTGCTTCCCAGAACTGACACCCAGCAACTGCTCCTCAGCCATAGACCTCAACATCTCCCGGATTTTACTCTTCCTATGCATTACCCCAAAAATGGCAAAAATCAGGACCAGACTCTAAAATTAGTTCAAACTTATTAACCCTGCATCAGTTCGATTTCATTCTAGCAAGTATGTGATAAACGCATCCTATGTATTAAGCCTAGTGCCAGATATTACGAGTACAAAGAGTTGAGTTTTGTCAGAATTAGACACATATTGATGGGTTATTTCACTAGAGTTGTGAATATTCTGATAAGGTTTACCTCTAACTATATGTCTTCCTGTAAGTATTATTATCTCTGATAGGGAGAAGCGCTCAGCTATTGACATTAATAATATGAGTGGATGTTTGTTATATCACCTCCATTGGAGTGGTAGCAAGACCCCCTTAGAGGCATATGGAGAAGCTAAGCTATCAAGATATCCCAGAAAATCCCATATGAACAATTCTTCTGCAATCATTTTTCTTGGTTATGACTCTTTTAAGACCTTATTTTTGCGGCTGCTGAAAGTTGCCAGTCATGTATAGTGCCCCAGACTTGGGTCAGGACCCAGGAAAGTCATTCTCTTTTCATATTAACAAATGAGATGTTTCCTGTGCCAAAACACATTTTACCAGCTTGGCACCTCTCTTTCACCCCATTTTCTCATGCCCAGAAAAAGACAGAATCATGAAACTTTAAAAATATTTATGTGTCTGATTAATTTTTCCCTTTACATTTTTAAAAGGCAGATGGTATATAAAAAGCACACTCAGCAAGGAGCCAGTTATTTGGATTTTAATCTAGATACTATTTTTGACTGACTTTGTGAACATGTGCAAGTCGCTGAAGCAATTTGGGTTTCAGATCTTCATCTATGACTTAAAGGGCTGGGTTACATTATTTGTAATGTCTCTTGAAGCTCTCAAACCACTTGATTTAAAACTTCCTTTATAAGGAACAGGATTCTGCAAGATTTTAATTTTTATTTATTACAGAAAATTGAATATAGATGTATATATCTGCGTCTATAAAATATTTAGTACATATTCTTAATGGCACTTAGGAAACGATACTGGAACACGATAGACAAGTCCTGGATCAAGTCTTTCCAGCAAGCACATCTGTTTTAAGAAAAACAGCTAGAATGTCTGATTCCCTTAATCCCCAGGCACCATTCTGTCCAAAATATGTTCCTTGTCTTTCTCCAATACAATCTGGTTTTCTTCCCCTGTTTCTTTTATCAATGAATGGTACCGCCGCTACCCACCCATTCATCCAAGCCACGGGGAGTCATCTTGACTATTCCTTGCCTTCATTTTCTACATTCAATTAGCACAACATGTGTTGTTTTTGTCTCTTGGAGGATGCCTAGGTCCATCCCTCTCCTTGCTTCCCTTTCTCCCTACCACATCTCTTTATCTTCACTGGCAGTGACTTCGGTCAGACTCTCATCATTTTTCTTCTGGATTTGTTAATGGCCCTATAACTGGTCTCCTGACTCCAGACTTGCTTCCTCCAATCCATCATCCATGGTGCAACCAGAGGGATCTATCTAAAACACAAATTTGGGCTTGTCACGCCGCTGCTTAAACTGTTTCAGTGGTTTTCACTACCTGCAGATAAAGTCATAACTTCTTAATCAGCTTGGAAGACTCTTTATGATCTGGACTCAGCTTCCCTGCTTGTACCTCATGCTCCAGACACACCAAGTTATTTGCATTTTTTCCAAACATACATTATTTTCTTTTGCTTCCATGCCTTTGCACATGCCTTTGCTCTGATTGGAATATTCCTTTTCCTCCTCATTTTCCCTTATCCTGTTTTTGAAACCTCAGTTCAAGTTTTTCCTCCACAAGGAAACTTTCTGTGATTCTCCTCTCTGTAAGACCCCTCCTTTGTACGTTTAGAGGATCCTGTACGTTTTTTCATAATAACATTGCCCACCACCCCAGTACACCATTAACTCCTTGAGGGCAAGCACTGTCTTGTTCAGCTTGGTATCGCTTAGTGCCTGTCACAGAGTGAGTCCTCAATAATATTTAGATAAACAAATTAACGCACGAATGAATGAACTTGCATATGAAAATACTGACAACTTCTAATTGTGAGCTTAGCCTAGTTACAGTTCTTCCTGAAAGTATGAAATATCCTATTACCAATTATTAAATGATGCCTTTTTGAATGTCAACGGACCAGTGTAAAATGACGTAAAAGTAGATAAGTCTGAAGACAAATATCCTCACTTATTGAACCACGTAATCCTATCTTGTCTTCCTGTTTCTTCCCTACTTTTCTTTTCCCAATCATCTTTATTATTTAAATTAAGTAAAATCCAGCAAACACATTGAAAAACAACCATGTGCTAATCACTGTGCTATACAATGAAAGCAAAAGAACGAGGAAAACTTGATTCTGATGATGAACACTACTTATAATGCAAGTGTGTTACACAAGTGCTGGAATAAAGGTACAAACGTCCTGCCTGCCTACCTAATGAGGTAGGATAAAGGAAGTTTTGAATCCTCTAAATGAAGGAATCGAGGAAGTCTTCCCAGTGGCAGTCCCAAATGAATATGGCAGGGAGGGCATAAATTTCTTATATCTGCCTTAATACACAAATATGTGACTTGGAAAACTTGGAGGATGAAGGGATAAAGAAGGAAGCCAGAAAGACTATGACAGCATGCAAGGAGCTGTGCTCATGTAGGCAAGATGACTCTCCTGACCACCTCCTGGAATGTGCTGTTCAGGAAATCAAGAGATAAATCAGTCAGAAGCAAGGGCATGCCATCGAGGCCACACACAGGGCAAGAGCATGCTATCAAATTTTCAATGTGAGATTCATACAGAAGGCTTAGGCAGATAATTTCTTTGTTCTTTATGATATTTTAAAGCACACTAATCATAAAGTTTACCTCTTTAATAACACATATAAGTGCATATATGTGTGTACGTGTATGTGTGCATGTGTGTATACTTGCACACATATACTCTCACACACATGTATTACCATACTCCCAACCGATGTGTCAGGTTCTATATTCATACTTTGTAGTTCTGTTCATTTCATTGTAGTTTATTTCATTAAGATGCATTTAAAATAACCAATGCATCACCTTCTTTTGGATGAGGTATATTTCATATCAAAATAATCACTATAGATAATGCATGTTAAACAGTCATGGACAGCTCCAGGATTCTGCCTAACAACCGAGAAAGCTTTTTCTCGAGTTCTGAATATACAAATGAAAGAAAAAATGGAAAAACCACAAGGCAACTTCATACACATTGTTTTTATGTTGATAAAAGTGATAGTTTTTAAAATAAAGAAGATATTGCTTCAAACAGAAAATTCCAAACCTACCTTTCTTTAACTTAATGCATTTTAGTTTCTTGCTTATCTGGAATGAAATTTAATGCTTTTGCATGCTACATGAAATACATTCTGGTTCACTCCAAAAAAGGAAGCTTTGGCATTTGAACTAGAGACCACCCCAGTAGACAGGAGGTTGTTGGGAAGCGATGGGGTAAAAGAGACTCTCCACAGGATACTTCTAAGAAACACCTTCTGCAAACTACCTTTTTTTCCTCCTATGACAAATAATGACTGTGATGCAAAAAGGTAGCTTATTATGTTCATTTTTTGAAGGAAACCCCCTGTATTAAATGCAACACTGTAGGATTATGTAATTTAAATACTCAGTAGATGATATAAGATACACAATAACAGAAGTTCAAAAGCCTTAATAATTAAGGGATTTATACATTTTTCAGGAATACCACTACCAGGTAGAAAATTGCCGTCATTTTACTCTGGCATTTCATATGAAATAGCAAGGTATTAGTACTTAAAATCTTACCTCATTCCAATAAAACCCCTCTGTTCAATATTCTGAATTTTTTAGGCTGTTACATTTCCATATATGCTGCTTCTTTTCTAGAAATAAAGTTATTCTATTCATCTTCCTTCTCTTCTGTAATATCTCTTAAGTTTATGGTTGCTTATTTAAAATTAACTTTCATCTGCTTAAACAAGGCAAAATTAATGGTAAGAGTGTGTGTGTGTGTGTTTCTTCTCCAATATGGGATTACTCAATGGAATGTACAGTAAGGTTGCACAGGCATAAAACTGTCAAAGTCATTGTATAACAAACATTCCAAAGCATTATGCGTGAGGTCTAAGTAATTTTTCCTGAATAATAGTTCTTATTTAAATTACCCTTGGTTCAAGTACTGGAAAGATTATTAGGATGGAAATAGTCATTCAAAGCATAAGAAAGGAACAATGATTGCTGACATCTTACAAATGAAATAAAATCCGTATTTTTCCTCACTTTCATCAAAGGACTACAGACACGCTGCGTTGTTTCTTCTTTCACAAGGACCATTTTGGTGCTCTGGTGATGCTTGTTACATCTCAAGTGCTATTGGAAAGGAATACAAATTACCATTACAATGAATTAGTCTCTCTCAGAATTAACCACAGAGCACAAGAGAGAATGAAACTATGCATGAGTAACTGTTAAGATACCTGTTCCTATTACCACATGTATTGCCAGAAGAATTTTGTAAGAGTACATTTTAAACATTCTCTAATCTAGTTTTGCGAGCTAAAGATCACTTCACAGTGTTCCTCTTGATATCCCCCCCATCCCCAACAAGCTATGACTACTTACAATCTTAGATTTTTCAATTGAAAGAAGGCTAATCTAACTTATTGGAAAGACTAAATCTTGGAATCTTAGAAATATTTTTAAAATCATGAAATGTTGGGAATAGACACCATGAAACTCTGGTTAAGATTTAGCAGTTGTCACAATCTGACATATTTACTTTGAATTTGTTTCTGTTTTAGTAAGAAATAACATGTACAGACAACCAAAGTCCCACCTCCACACACATTCTCCTGAAGCCCACGTGGACTTGTACTACATAGGTGTATACCCAAATGATAAGCCATGCCGTCTAGTATATTTTCAAGATTTACAAAAACATTACCTTATTGTATGGCTCCTTCAACTCTGTGAATTTTTAATCAACCTCGTGTTTGTGAGACTTAGGCATATTAGCAGGGTAATTCTATTATGAATTACAAGACTGAATCAGCTTTAGTAATGTTAACTGCTAATGAAATAGTCTTGTACTGAAAGGGCTGAGTTACTCTGAAGACAAGATACAAACTCTAATTAGATCTGTAACTCTGAGTTCTAGCTCTGTCACAAGATGGAACAAATTGTTTCTCAGCCTCTCACAAAGCCCCTAGGATTTTTTCTCTAAAGAGCAGAAGGAAAGCTGCGTGATGGATCTTCCCCCAGTTATAGAATGTATCTCAAGAATCTGTATGAAGAATTTTTATCTTTGGCAAATTGTTATTTCCCAGAGAGAGCAATTATGGGGTTGAAAAAGAAAGGGAAACAAGGAAATAAGTTACCAGAACTAAAAATTGATTCTCTAGTCCTTCTCAAGCATAAATTACTACATTAAGATTTTAAAATAACTAGGACCACAATTATAAAGACAGCCCATCCAATTTCCTATGCAGCCTTCCATTGAATAGATCATGTAGGCTAGATTTTAAGGTACAAAACGACTAAAAAGCATCAGCTTTCCATGGCTTTAAAAAACACACAAAAACAACCTTTCGGCTCAATATAAGTAGTATATGAAATGATACATTTAGCATGTTCTCAGTTATGGTAAGTGTATTCAGACACACATTTGTATGTATTGGAAAAAGAAAAGAAACACTGGATTGTGATCAGTGCCTATCTCTGGCTGATGGGAATACAAGTGAATTTTATTTTCTTCTTGAAATGGTTTGATATTTTCCACTTTGTTTAAGAAAATGAGAATTTAATTTTATATTCAGAAAAAACATAAAGAATGACAGAAAGACGGAAATGTGCTTAGAATGCATTCACTCAGTGGGAAACATAAACATCTGGCAGTTTGGTGGTGGCCTGGTCAGAGCAAACCTGGAGAACACCGCGGTGATCAGTAGACATACCCCAAGGCTTTGTTGAGGTTTCTCCCCTAGTGCTGTCCCCTACCCTCCCAATGCCCTGGCTTTATGAGAACTAAAGAAAACAAACAAATGAAGGAAAACAAAGAGCAGAAACAGCCCCAGGTAATTTCTGAAGGGGAAGGGTTTTGCGGACAGCCTATAACAATAGCCATTATTTATTGAGCACTTCTCCTGTGTCAGCCAATGAGTTATGGTCTTTATGTGCTTCCTTTGACTATTCCTCATAGCACTCCTTCGGAATAATACTGTTACTGTCTCATACCCATGAGATGGTAGAAGTTAAGTAACATAACCAGGGTCACAGAGCCCAAATGCTGGAGCTGGTATTCAAACTTAAGTCAGTCTGATGCCCAAGTCCATTCTTTCCACTTAAGTTGGCCTCAGCTCCTTGGTTAGTGCAAGGATCACAAATAGGCCATTTCTTGCCCACATCTGTCCAGTTGAAGTGTTTTGTTTGGCTAGCACATTATTGTTTAAGTACGATTTTAAGCCTTTAGCCAGGAGGCATAGTCTCCAATTAGCCACCACTCTTACCTCTCTCAGAGGTAACACTCCTGGCCCTTTTAGCTATTTATGGTAAGCTGCCCTGATCCTAAAGGCATTTGAGTTGCCACCAACTTGGGGGGGGGGGGGGGGCGGGTGGAATTAAAGGCACCTACCATTTGACTATGACCTTCCAATGATTAAAAACAAAAAAACCCAAACTCTTCATTCACTTGTTCTCCCTTTTAAAATACAATGCAAAAACCCCTTCACCACTATTATGCTCAGGACGATTGAAAGAACAACTGGGTCAATATGTAATGGGCCCTTTGAGGCCTTCCTAAACTGAGGATAAAATAATTATTTTATATGACAAGCTGACTTATTCTTTCCTCAGCTCCATGATGATATGCTATTTATGGCCTCATTAATTATCCTTGCTGAAAAGCACTAGTATTTTCTTTCATTTACTCAACCGAAACAGATACCATCTTCACACAGCATGTGGATTAGTATCATGCTTGTTCTCCTGTTCGTTACACTATCATTCCTTCAAATAAACACAAATGTCAAGTAAATATTTATTCTAATGCTCACATACACGCATTGAAAACTTATTGCCATAGAGTGTACTCTAATGTTATGATTTACAAAAAGTTTCCCAACAAAATTTCATCAATACTCTTCAAACAAGCCTTTTTCCTTTTGGAAATAAATGTTTTCTAGGTTACTAAATTAAAACATGCTGAACTATATCTAAATTGAAATTGCTGAACTGAAATAACTTTTGCTCAAAGATTTTTTAGTTGTTAAGTAAAACTACTTAAAGCTAAATATATTTACAGAATTTTTGCAGATACATATGTTTATATAGAATATTGAATTAGATTATATATATGTGTGTATATATATATATACATATATATATAATATATGGGATAAAGTAGTAGGCTGTGATTATCTCTCTTTGAAAATGCCATGTCTTATCAAGCAGGTGTAAGATTATAACATAGCAGATCAGATATCAACAAAGACACACAGGCACACACAGATGTGGGTGTGTAAATAAGTATGTTTATATAATATATACATTTATATACTTTCTTGTATGAGATAAACACAGTTCAATAAACATCTACTGAGTAACCTTTATATGTTTTCTACGTGAACAGGCCTTGTGACCCTAGAGATATAAAGATGCAAAACATATAGTTCTTGCCTAGGCCCTCTCTAGAGAGAAAGACCAGTACATAAACAGACAATATCACTATAATATGGTAACTGTTAGAAATAGCCTGTACAAGATTGTGAAGTGTAATACCCCAAGTTTATGAAATCCATGACAATCTATTCCACACACTCAGAGAGAAGAAATGATGAGTTTGGTAGACTTCTCAGTTACCTCAACATGACTGAGCACAAACATAATTTGGAGAAAGCACACGCTTCATCAACCTCTTTTCTGTCCTGATGTGCATTCCCACGCAGGGCTGGTTGCTCTCAGCATTCACAGCTTCATCATGACTGCTTTTATATTAAAATTATATCGGCATGATTATTTCCAGGAAACCATGAAGCCCCAACATTATATATCCTAGGATGTCACTGAGACCTTATATATTGACTTCTTAAAGCCAAGGTTCTCAGGCCACAATGAGATATGTTATACTAAAAAGTCAGGTAGGGGCTGGAAAATCACCGTCATATCAGGAAATCATGCATTTGTTTTCCCATAACTTTTAATCTGTAAAAAATGGAGAGTCAGAGAAGATAGGTAATTTCCCCAAAGACACACAGTTAAATAGAGCTCACAGCAGAACTAGAATTCTCACCTTGCCTTGTCTAAATCCAGAATCCATGGTTGTGCTAATACACACCATGCCTATTAGCCCAGATGTAAGGATCTCTCATATCAAAAGTTAAGATTTGTTATGGTCTACCTGATTTCTTCCAAAGTGGGAGGAAAGTCTTAGGGAACTCACATAAGCAGGGGGAATCTGGGATGCTGGTCTATCTTTAGCGTGGTGCTGTGGAGAGCTCCCAGGACGTGTCATCAGGAGACCTGAGTAATTTGTTCATTTTCTCTTATCAGCCATATGAACTTCACAATCTTTTACTCGTCAAAGATAGATAATTTTCATCAGTAAAATCGTCATGCTACTTTTACCTGTACTAACTATCTCATAAATTTGTTGTACAGATCAAATGAAGTAAGTGTGTGCAAACACCTGGTCAGCTATAAGATGCTATGCAAATGGCAGATACTTATGCTTTGGTCTGAAGCCAAGTTGGGAGAAGAAATTTGAAGATCTATTAGAAAAAGTGTGAATTCTCTGGTATAACTTTATATATATATATTTTTTTCAATGAGATGACAACAGTTAAAATTAGCCATCATATTATTTCTTTTACCAAATTCAGATTTAAAGCCACATGAAAAGCAGCATATAAGAAGCAGTGTATGAGAAAGAAGAGGAAGCTTTAGACTTTGACAGCTTTATTTTATTTATTTATTTATTTATTTATTTATTTATTTTTGGAGGAAGATTAGCCCTGAGCTAACTGCTGCTAATCCTCCTCTTTTTTCTGAGGAAGACTGGGCCTGAGCTAACATCCGTGCCCATCTTCCTCTACTTTATATGTGGGACGCCCACCATAGCATGGCTTGCCAAGCAGTGCCATGTCCGCACACGGGATCCGAACCGGAGAACCCTGGGCCGCCAAAGCAGAACATGCGCACTTAACCGCTGAGCCACCAGGCTGGCCCCAAAGACTTTGATAGCTTTAGACTGGCAACTGTTTTGCTGTGTGACTTTGAGCAAGTTGCTTTCCTTCTCTGTGCTTCAGCATCTAGAAAATGGGAATAATAATGTACCTACATCATAGTATTGTTTGGGGATTAAACAAGAAAAATCATGAGCATACCTACACTGAAAAGTAAAATAACAAGCTTCTAATGGAAACAAATGAGTTTAAACTTGCTTAGCAGGTGGATATAAGAAATGGTGTGAGAGAGTGAAGAAAAACATTTCCGAGAGATTTGTTCTTGGAGGCCTAGCTTCTGAACGCTTATTAGCATTGTGATTATAAAGAAGTCACTTAACTATTCTGTGCCTTGCTTTCCTCATTTGTAAAGTAAATGTAATAATACTTATGTTAAAGCAGTTCTGTAACGTTAAAATGAAAATATTTTGTAAACTAGAATCACACAAAGACACAAGATTTCTTAAAGCATATTGTCATCCCTGATACTACCGCCTGTCAATGCTAAAGGGTTTTGCAAATCTTCATCCTTAAATAATTAAGTATCTTTCCTGTTTACACTATCTCAGGAATCTATGTACTCCGGGCTGGCCAAAATGTCTTGGAACAGATAATAATATTTTATTATATTTTAATGTAAAGTCAGAAAGCCATTTATTATATATATTCACTAATTCTTCCAGATTTTATGGCCAAAGGGTATAAAGAAACCTCTTGTACAACATGTGCTAGTTGTTTTAAACCTTTTGAGAGAACTTTCTCCTTGAGCAATTTTAACCCAGAAATATCTATAATTATGATTTTGATAATGAGTCGACTCTGAATTGCTAGGCCAGTAATGAATAAAGTGCGAGACTGCAGTGAATAAAGTTCCCAGATGTCTTTCATAAAAATATTGTCGGAGAAGGAGTGGGTGGTGGGATTGGGGGAAGATTGTAAAAGGGAAAAAAAGAAACATTTAACATTTTAAACATTATAGTTAACACAACCATCTGAACATCTGACTTAAAAGCAGATAAAGTACAAAATTATTCACATTATAAAAATATTCATCTCTTTACTTAGGATAAGAGGAACCTGTAAAGTAAAAATATTGCAAGTGCTGATGGTTTGTTTTGCTTTGTTTTCTGATAAATTGACTGATAAACTGAAGATGAAGCATTTCAAGCCACTGATGATAACTATCAATAAAAATTTCAGACAAAGCAAATATGACATTAAACAATAAAAAGAGCATTTACTTGTATGGTTCACTACTGGGCATTTGGCAAACTTGACAGTGAAAGGCCTCAAATGGTTCTTTGCTCCATGAGAAGCAGTGCCTCCTTTAAGATAGATTGATGTTTAGAATTTCATAAACCTCAGGGGCTTAGCACTTCTTTATTTAATCACACAACTAAAAAAGCCCTTGTGGGTGCTTGCTACATGAAACATTCCAAATGAGTAAGTCCACTGAGATTTCTGAGTTTCCTGTGACGCTTACCATTATTGCATCTGCAACCCCCTGCTGTTGGGCATGAAGCAATGAGCCTTGTCCTTGCCTGGGGCTCATCTCATGGTGTAACATGTGAAGGTCATGGCACTATGCACTTTGGGATTTTATCTTTAAATGGATTCTAAACAGGAAGAGACTCTCTAACAAGGAGCCATTAAAATACTCCAACTTTTGAAACATTCACAGAGACACAATCACTAGAACAGAATAAGGTTGGTTCTTCTCGGGGAAAAAACACAAATATAACAAAGTCAGATTAGAGTAGAGGCTTTCTCATTTTTTTTCACTGTGACTCATACTAAGAGGAATAGTTTTAATCGGGACAAGGAACGAATACAAAACACACACACACACACATACGCACACAAGCTTGCACGTGCACACAAATAAGAAACAAAAGTTTCGGGAAACAATATTTACTCCAATGACACAGTACATAGAACCCAGGTCTCTGACCCTCTGAGACTTTGATATTTTATTTCGTTTGTACAAGAAGATTTGACTCAACCAATTTTTTAGTTTTACAACCTATTAATGGTCATGATGTTCAGCTGAAAAACACTGGATTGGAAGCTGATATTCATAACTACTATTTATGATGTTCTCACTACGTGTGAGGCAACGTGCTGAATAGTTTACTTAAATCATAGCATTTAGTCCTCAAACAACCATTAGGGATGAATGCTATTATATCTTTTTCATAGACAAGGCATCTGAGATTACGACTTGGCTCTGGTTATGCAGCCAGGAAATGCAAGAGGTGGGACAAGAAGTCAATCCTTTCTAACTCAGAATTATACTCATTACACCACCAAAAAGCCAAAAGTTGATATTTCAGGTCAGACTAGACAGAATTCTGACTAGATTAGTAGGAAAAACTATTTCTATACAATAAAGAAACTGGCAGAGCCTAACAATTTTTTAAGATCATTGTGTGTGTGTGTATATATATATATATACCCAATGCAGTCCTTCTTACAATAGAGATTCACTATTTTTTTTACACAAAGCTTGTTGTCATTATTTTAAGTGACCAATTGTAGAGCTTCTGTGTATTGCTATATAGAAACTTCAATAGGATAGATTCCAGCTATTGAATTTAAACACAAGTTTAGTAGGGTAATCAGCCTCTAAGATGGTCCAATGAGCCTCTCCTTCTGGTATTTATATTCTTCCGTAGTCTCCTTCTGCATTCTATCAGAGTTGTCTGTGTGATCAAGAGAATATGACAGAAGAGATGATATGCATTTCAGAAAAAGATACCATGGCTTCCATCTTGGTCTCTCTCTCTCTCTCTGTCTCTCGCCCATCACTCCCTCTGGGGGAAGCCATGTTATAAGCAGCTCCATGGAGAGGTCCACATGGTGAGGAATTGAAGCTCCAGCAAAAGCCAGGTGAATAAGCTTGGAATAGATCCTCCAGCCCCAGTCTTGTCTTCAGAGACTGTAGCCCAAGCCAACAGATTGCCTGTACCCGCCAAGGGACCCAGAGCCAGAACCACCCAGCTAAGCTGTCCTCAGATCTCTGATTCTCAGAAACTGTGAGATGATAAGTGTCTGATATTTTAAGTTATTATATTTTAGTATAATTTTTTTAGGCAATAATAGATAATAAATGCAAACAGTTACAGCTTAAACTTGGCAGGATGCTATCTCAAAAGAGGTTTTGTCTGCATGTGTTACACAACACCTTTCATAGCAAAAATGGAGTCCAAAAGTAACAGAATACTCAGGTTGGAAAAAATAAGAGAAAAGAAAAGAAAACTAAATCATGAATGGTGCAGGAAATCTGATAGTTTATTATTAGGTTTTCAAGTCAAACTACACAGTCTAGACTAGAGGCTGGTGATACAATTTATGAATCATTGAGACTCCTAATCCTAAGCAGTTAATAACAATTTGTCAGCCAATCAATTAATCAGCATCTCCTTTGTTCTTATTCTCCCCAATCATTGGCTATTTTAAACATCACTGGCACGTCCCACTTGAAGCTGAATAAGAAAAGAGAAGAGAATCGAAACTCACATATGTGAGTTCTGCTACTCTTTGCAGTTTATGCTGGGGCTAGTCTTTGAAAAGTGGGCAAAACTAGGCACCATCAACCTTCTTGAATCCCTCTCTCCTAGTACCTAGGATTCTTATGCTATCTTCCAGCTCCCTAACCCCTTCCACCATGGCATTTACTCAGGTCTGCCTTTCCCCACAATACCCTCCCTTTGCATTAATTCAGAGAAATCACAAATGAATGATTTCTAACTTGTTGCTCTTCTGGCTATTTTAATTTTCTAAAAGACACTTGTTTACTCAATTAAATTCTGACTTTTTAGATTTCAGGGAGGATTAGAAGCTGAAAGGAAGATTTCATAATTGAAAATATACATATCTTATCTGTGTCATTTGGACCAAAACTGAAATTCCTAGAAAAAAAATTTAACTTGTTTTACAATGTTAGGATTGTCATTAAATTATTTATAAATTTAAATAAGTTTTCTCAGCTCCAACACTATTCACATAGGGCAGGATAATGTTTCATTGTGTGTGAGTATATGGGAGGATGTCCTATGTATTATAGGATATTTGGCAGCATCATTGGCCTCTACCCACCAGATGCTGGTAGCACTCCTAGCTATGACAACCAAAAATGTCTCCAGACATTGCCGATGTCCGCTGGGAGTCAAGATCATGTGGAGTTGAGAATCACTAATATAAATAATTGCTACGTTTTTGAGCAAGTACGTGTATGTGTTCACTAAGAGGATGTAAGAAAATAATTTCAGGAAATGTGGGGTTATTTAGGAGGTGACCCCTCTCCTGGTACTTCTAAAATTACAGTCATATCATGGAACCAAAATGTGTCTGTCTAATTTTTATCCTGCATTTTAACAAAAGGTAGAGATTGAAACTACTAATTTTATCTTAATTATATTATTTAACTTATCAGATAAAAATTTGGCCATATTTACAAAACGCAAACAGATATTCACACAATGTGAGGGCTAGAAAGCATCATGGGTGCTGTCTCCTCAAATTTGCTCTCTTTAAAAACTATGGCCCAGAGAAAAGGTCTGACAGAGATTCAATCATGCGGTAAGGACTGGAACTCAAGTCTCTGATGCTCATCTGCTCTTGAGGAAGGTGGAAACAAGAAAACATACTTCCCTTTTGGTTAGGAATTTACCAACACTACATATAATACACTTTTCCCTGGGTTTATGTGTTATATATGTTACATACCTGGGGCACCGGGCAGAAGACACCAGCTTGACTGTGGACTCTGCCAGGTATTTGCATGACCTAGGGGTAAGGCTTGATTCTCTGCCTCAGTTTCCTATCTTTAACATGAGGATAACACCTATTGTGAAGGTTTTGTAAACTATCACATGTGATTAAAATGTGAATTAGCTTGTTGTCACACTAAAACTTTTGAGATATTTATAAAAATAATGAATACATACTAAAGTTTATCTCAGATAGAAAAAGCGATAATCCCAGTGCTGTCAAAACTAAATTTACAAAGAGCTTATGTTCTAGCTGTGCTAAGGTGCTAAAAATGGCCTATTTGACAAAGTGTAAATCCCTTTCCATTTCCTAACTGTTCTTTTCAGAATCTCCATTCTCTACTCTCTTAAGTGAGAATTAACTTCAATGCTATTTTTAGTCAAGTACAAAATAGATTTATCTTCATGAATAGGAGAATGCATTTGGAAAGATCTGAAGAAAATCTACAAATTTTGAAGGAACACTGTCTTTTTGCTCGTGCATTTGTAAGTCACATCAT
Organism: Equus przewalskii; assembly: GCF_037783145.1. Lineage (NCBI taxonomy): Eukaryota > Metazoa > Chordata > Mammalia > Perissodactyla > Equidae > Equus > Equus przewalskii. The sequence goes on from NC_091838.1 coordinate 53,529,471, forward strand.
ATTTAAGATTCAGAGGTTGAATTTTGAAATATGCTAGAACTTGAAAAGTAGGCAATTGACCACTCAGAGAATTAGACAGCAGATACAGTGATAGTATGTCTAAGTATGATCATGTTGGCTGTGTTGGAAGATGAAATGAGATGTAGATGTAATGGGTGAAATGATGTCATCCATGAGAGATCATTCATAGAAGCATTTCCTCTCCAAAAAGATACTATTTACCACTTGGATCTGAAAGAAAAAGTGCTATACTCTATCCTGATGGGAATTTTTCTTTCCTGAGGTTGTCCTGGACATTTTTAGTGCATCACTAATTTCTGATGGACTGAATGACTTATTAGATTTCCCTAAATGCCTTACTTTGCCCTTGGGAAAAGCCAAGGCTTTGAGGAAAAATCTGACTTATTGTATCTTATAATGGAGTATAGGGACCTAATCAAGAATAAAGAATTAAATAGATGAACACAGTGATGATTTTTTTTATGGTCTCTCATTATTCTCTTAAAAGAGATGACCTAGTTAAGGAAAAGTGACTTGGAAAGACATGGCCAGTGCTTAGCACCCAAGTCTTAAAATGCCTTTTTCTCAAGTAAAAGTCAGCTGTTTCATTCCCTTTCCAAAGAATTTCTGAACTTAGCGCCACTTCAGTTGACTGCTTTAAGAATGCTGACCTTCATTCCCATTTAAGAGAGTGAAGGGTTAGGATTAATGTTGCTTTCTTATATACTCTGCCTTGCAAAACCCTTTCCATTTACTCATAAAAGAAGTTTGCCAATCTTTTTTTATTGAAAGGATTAAGATCAGGTTATTGTCATCCTAATAGTGTGATCAAATACAGTTGTGGTAAGCAAACAAGAGACCAGGAGAGCCAACAGCAACAGGCTGTAACATAATGCCACAGACTAGTTTATCGAGTATATTATCAGGAAATCATTGTAAGATTAGAAAGTATAATATTTACATTTAATTATAATTTACACAATGGCAGTTCTCATGAGAAAATATACTTTAAAAAAAGACAAACCAATTAAACCAACATGCTCGTAAGCACTGTATATTCTGGCTCGAGATCACCAAGGTAGTGGAGCAGGTTCTGTCCTGTTCAAGGGCACCCAGTCATGGGCACGAGTAAGGGCTGGAATCAGTCCACTTTTAGCTCTCTAAACCAAAGTGCTTGATGCAGGACTGGGGTATTTTTCAATTCTCTCAAAAGCATTATACGGGTTAGTGGAGGTCCCAAATTGCCTTTCATCTAATGGTCCAGATGCAATCTTTTTTTTACTAACACTCCATCAGAGAAAAGAGAAGCACATGGTTATAGGCCAAAGAATTGACTTACATTTTCCAACCTGACATGATCACACACTCAGTCTTCAAAAGAGACTAGGGAAACCTATTCTTCACTATTAGAAATTCTGGTGGAAATCGGGGTGGTAGCAGATGGTATTTAGCTAGGGGAATAAGAAATGCTTAAACTCTTTTTTTGTCCAGTCAAAACCCTGTCCCCTTGAGGTACCCTAGGAAAATATAAGCGAAGGGACAGTGCAAAAAGAAAGCTAAGTTCCACATTATTATTAGTTGGGCTTTTGTGCCAAATTCCAATCCAGAGCTCTCTGATAAACTGTACTGGAGCATAAAGCCTAGCATAGAAGTGTAGGAAGGCTAGCCCATCCTCCAGTGAAACTGAAACTCAAATGTTATATGCCATACGACCTGAAGACATGGAGCACAGCACCAGAATGCTCTCTCCTGCCACGCCTCACACTCTGTGCCTATGTTTCTGCATACAACCATGCTAAATATATCGATAAAAGCTAAATTCACACTTCTTGCCCCAACTTGCACAGCATGCGTTTGGAATGACAGGGTCTACGTACGTGGTAAAGTTTAGCAAAATCTTAAGAAATAATTTCAATTTACATTATGTGAATCCTATAAGTCTATTATAGGACAGAATGTTGCAATTCGGAGGACAGAGGAAAATTTTCATGGGAAATGTAGAAGTTAAACTCAAACTTGATGATCGTCTAGGGAAGAACAGAGGGACAATTGTTAGTAGAAAGAAGAGCTCTTACAATGGCATAGAAGCCATAAAAATGCATACTTCATTTAGGTGCAGAAAGGAGGGAATAGTACACATTCTACTCCAGCCATGGGAGAGGATTTAGAAGGGAAAGAAGGAAGAAACAAGGGGAGGCCCAGACAAATTGTGGTGGGTATTTAGTGTTAAGCTAAGGAGAATTTAAATTTTGTCCCACTGAAAAAGGAGAAAATCCAAGGATATAGGCCTTTAAGTCTGACTTCGGGTTCTCACTAAATTCCAAAATTTTTAAAAATCTGTTATAACTGGAAACTTTATTTCCAAGCTACCAACATGTGATTTGCGGGTTGCTGCCTTTGGGAAATATAGAATTTCTAAGATTTTTGAACTTGGAGTTTAGGAAATTTCCAATTTTGAAGCAACTACTCTCTGATGTTCCAGAAGATCAAGTGCCATTTTCTCTTTTCCTTCCTTCTAATGCTTAATCTGCAGCACTCCATTCAAAGCACAGCTCATCACTGATTAGACAAATACTTACAAGCAGGGCTCATTTCTAGTAGGTAATGAAGTGTAAGGACGAAGCTTAAATGATGCAATATACCCAATGTCCAGCCTTACATAAATAAATAAAGGACCATTTGTTTCATTTCACTTCAATACACACTTGTGAAAGGGGATTTTCTATTTCTTTTGGCACACACAAAAAATTCTAAGTATACATCAACATCTTTTTAATGTTGAAATATAGCTTTCGTTTGTCTTTTATTCCAAAATAACTATATAATAAACATACTGGAAATTTTTTGGTGCCTTGTTCAAAAATGAACAGGCTGAATTTCCTCCCCAGATGCCTCGTGACATTGGCATGAGCACAGCAGGAAATTTACAGCCTTCCAGTCATAATCCCATCTGGATGAATCTGCTATGTGTGCTAGCCAAGCCAGAGCTCACCTGCAGATACTGAAATTTAATCCATCTTCAAACGTTATCTGGAGACTTCCTAAAGACAGCAACCCATTGGAGGAGAAGTCTGAAGATTGCCACTTTATGGGACTATTTGAAGATATTTTGGTCTTTGGACAAGTGGAAGAAAGTAGAAAGATATGAGGGAAGAAACTAACATTTTTGAGCATGGATCATATAAACAGGGCAAAGCTATGCTTTATCAACTTATTCCATCTACTCTTCAGTGCACACCTTGTGATGTAAGTGTTGTTCCACCTGTTTCCACAGTAGGAAACTGAAGCTGACATGTGTGAGAGCCAGTGTTACACAACAAGTGGTGGAAGTGAGATTTGAACCTGAAGGATCCTGATCCCAAGTTCAAAGCTTTCAATTATATAATCTTGTCAAGAATATAAAAACAGACAAGTGGATTTCATAGAAGAAAAGATGACCCAAGGATTAATATTTATAAACCCAAACTAATATTTTTGTTAAATTGACATAATCCTTAGAGGGTACATCCATCTAAAATAAGCTTTGATATTGCCATTTAAAAAAATCACATCAGTTGCCAAAATTGCCTCTGTTTCGTTGGTCTACACTGCTGCTTAAGATGTCCCAGGTGACCCAGCGGCTTGGCCAAGTGGATAACTGAAAAATTATCCATTGGAATTCTAACTGTAATCAGTCAATCTTGATAATTTGCACTACAAAATATGACTTTCCATATGAAGTTTGAAGCTGAGTTGAGATCGATTCACTACTCAATTAGATCAGCTTTTACAGGCCTTAAATATCCTTGAAGTTTTTAGTTTAAAAAGCAATGGAAGGAAGTGTTCCTCAATTGTTTTTGTTGTTGCTATTATTACTATTATTAGTGTTATTTTAGGGACTATATATTTTAACCTGCAACTTCCTCTGAAAATGTCTATTCACATTGTTTTGAAAAGGAAGTGAGGAAAGTGCAGTTGAAAATTTTACCAAACTCTAATCTCCAGTGAACATCGTGTGTATAGTATAAAAGCAAAATGCAGATGCCACTGATCTGTTAATTATCCTAAGAGAAAAAAGGTATACATATGTATGTGTATACATGTAGACGTGTATATATACTATATATACATACACAAGACTGTCTGTAATCCTAGAATCTATTCATATTTTTGTTAAATTTTCAAAAATTCTATAAGGCTTTGTAACTACATTTTTCTTATTTTAATTATAAAAGTGATGTTACAAATATTGAAGACAATGGGTATTTAGGGATGAGGGATGGAAGTTATCTGTCTTGAGGAGAATAATATTTTATCACTGACATTGTTTAGAATTGCTGTTGCCTGCTGATGATAAAAGGCAGACCAACTTTCAGTTGCTTTTGTTATTAATTTTAAAATATCTACTAAAAGGCACCTGGAGTGGACCACTTCAACTGCCCTTATCTTGGCATGCCACTGACTGAGGGCCTTCTGGGTGAAAATTGCCATGTTTAAATGTCTTGTTTCATTATTTTTAAAATGAAACTAGAAGTGTTTACTCCATAAGGCTGCTATGAAAGTTAAATAAACGACAATTTGGAGAGTGCTTAGAAGAGAGCCTGGCATAGGGTAAGCATTATAGCACTGTTTGTTTAAATAAATAAATAATATTTATGAAAAGCCTGAGGTGTGAGCCCACCAATTTTACAGATTAGGAAACCGAGTCTCAGCGGGGGTTAAAAAAATTTATCAAATGTCAAAATGATGAAATCAGCATTTAAATTCAGGTTCATAGGCACCAAACCTGTACCTACTCTTTCTCTTCCACACACAACAGGTGTTTCATGTTATCCATTCTCCTGGCACTAGATCATTGCTTTAGCTTTTTTTGAGTATTCTAAATATTTCCATATTTTGCATATTAACTTCCCAAATTATTTACCTGCATACATGTTTTTAACCTAAAGTTTCATGTTATTTCAGAACAGGTGCATTGAGGCATGATAAGGTAAGAGCTGATATTTATTAAGAAAGAGTGAATTTTATTCGATCTTTTAAGTTTCTAAAAGCACGCAAATTAGGTTGTTATTGTTATTTTAAGAAAAAGAACATTTTGTATTGAAAAAGTATGCCTTTCCAAGAAAGCACTAACCAGATGTTAGGGTCTTGAGATATCCCAAAGGAGTACTGGTAAAAAAAAATACAATGAGCAAAGAACTCCTTCTACACACAAATCTAAGAGGTACACACATTTTATAACTATGAATAGTTTGCAATAAATTTAGCAAATGTGCTTTATCATCAGACACCAGAGCCCAGGGATATCCTAGTTTTGAAAACGTGGTTTAAGAGAGAAGGAAAATACAAATAGCTAAGAAAAATTCCTAGGAAAATGTAATACAATAATTAAGTGGAATATAGAGAAGGAATGCCAAAAACCCAGTTTTTTACACACGTGTGCCAGGGACCTAAAGTCTGTGCGTGCTAATGAACTGCTCAGCCTTTGATTCTATTTACAAAGGCAGCATTTAAAGACTACGTGATATATTCATCAGCCAATTATTTGTCATCAAATGTTTATTGAGTGTTTATGCTATGCATAGCACTTTATTATATACATACTTGTATGTATGTTTGAAGGGAGAGAAGAAATGCACACACACACACTACAAACTAATTGCCATTTTAACTCTTTTGATTTTGTCTTCACTCAACTTACCTTTTTGTTTTTTATTTCATTTCTTAAAGTCATTGTTCTTGTTTATTGGAGGTTTATTTTAATTTTTTTTTAAGATTTTATTTTTCCTTTTTCTCCCCAAAGCCCCCTGGTACACAGTTGTGTATTTTTTTTAGTTGTGGGTCCTTCTAGTGGTGGCATGTGGGATGATGTCTCAGCATGGCTTGATGAGCGGTGCCATGTCCGTGGCCAGGATTTGAACCCGTGAAACCCTGGGTCGCTGAAGCAGAGCACGAACTTAACCACTCAGCCACAGGGTCGGCCCCTTGTTGTTTGGTTTTGTTTGCTGTACATTAGACCTCCAGAACTTGTTCAGTGATTAGGTTTTTTTAAATTGGTGATATAGATACAGCCAGTGTGAGCTGACCCTCTGTGACCTGTAGATCCCTTTATTAAGCAGATTGTTTTTTTAACCATTATTTTTTAACTCATCTGGTGACATGCCAATCCTTTCTCATTTTGCCAAATAGGAAATGTATCTCAAAAATGGACATAGCATTATTCTGAAAGAAAAAATCCTTTCCACAGCATATGATTCTCACCTTGTCCATGTATCTCTTCTAGTAATGTGGGGCAGAGCCAGAGAGTACAAAATACTGAGTTGTACTCATCTTGGTGATCACTGTGTGGGGCAGAGTGCCTTGCAGGACTCCACCATCCACTCAATCGTGTTTGTTTTGGGGGGTTTTGCTTGCGTGTATTTGTTTAATACTCTGTCGTTGGCAAAATAAAAGCAAGTTTCTCTATGTTGAGAAGTGTATTGAGTACTCTTCCAGATGGATTTCGCTAATTCTTGGGAAAGCCTGAAGTCTAGATAAGCAGAGACAGTAGAAAGTTGGATTCTTCCTGTTCCTGGTTTCCTTAGTGTTTTAATTTCGTCTCCTAGTGGGCAGCTTTTTGTTTTATGTCACTGGGCAGATGGCCATTGGCTCTCTCTCTGGTTTTATTGGAAGTTTCTTCAAATGGTCGTGGTAAATTTCAATGAACTTTTTTTATCATGCTCATTTCATTTAATTTGGTGGTTGGGGAGTTCCAAGTCAAACAGAAATTTCAGGCGAAATGTTAAAAGGGAAAAACTTGAATCCAAATCAGCAGGACTTAAAAGCAACACTGTGTGTGCCGGGAACTTGCCCAGAGATCAACCCTGTTGGATAGTGACAGGCAGCTGTGACATTACCTGTCAATGTTTGTTTCTCCAGAGGATCCCAAGAACCACTTCATGCTTACTGAAGCCCTATTTCAGAGCTTCGAGCCTGAGTAACTGGATATCTCTGAAAGAGAAGACTAGGTGCCCTCATGAAGGCTCCTTGCTGGGTCTTGGCAGAAGCGTGAGGGCAGCTTGAGGAGGAATCACTCTCACGAAGTCCCCTGAATTCTCTCTTTGTGAAACCCATGCCTTTTGTTGCTTGCTTCTGGCAAACTGAGAGCATCCTGAGAATGGGTCAAGGATCTTTCAAAGGAATCCCTGCCAGCAAGATTGAATCGCATTTCCAAAAGCAAAGTGGAACATTTTTCCGTGTCAGACTGGGACGTTATGACAACTGGGTACCGAGACTGTGGGCGTGATAGGAATGGGAGATGGACGGTATTTTTCCAAAAGACAAAATATGTCCTACAGGATATTAATTTTTAAAACTGGCAGAAGTTTCTTGGTTGTTCAGAATAATGCTGCTTCTCTGTCTGTTCCACCACTTTCTCCTGCTCTTCGCCTATTCTTTTTCTATATCTGGGCAGTCAAAAATAATTTTTCTTAATACATAGAGGATAGACATTTAGGAGTCCTGGTAAGAGGGACAGACTTGATTTATATGAGGGCTTGTCACTCTAAATTAGTGACTCCATTATTTATTTCTGCCTCTATGTTCTGAGTTGGCCCCAATGGTAGGTCAGTTATTATTTCAGACAGACCAAAGGAACTTAATTTTTAAATTGTATAAAGTGGGAGAAATACATCAGTAGGTCATAAATCTGAGAAATAAAAAGAAGAAATAAAAAGCAATTTTGACATATGTTTATAAAACTTTCACTTCCCTATTGTAGTTTTATTCTTTTCTTTCAACAAAGTAGACTACAAGAACAAAGAATAGTTTAGATAAACCACATACGATGGTTAGGAAAGAACATCCAAGTCAAGCTGAAGCATGTGTGAATTCTATACTTGTCACAAGATCTGCTGTGCATTTCCTGAGTTGGGTGCTGAAGCAAGTTCCCAGTTATCAGGTCTGTGCTCCACAGCACAAGGCTATTATAGATATATATCAGTGCTGTGCTGGTAAATTGGCTCCTGAAAAAAATGTGCCCCTATTTTTTATAGTGTTTGCCATTTTCTGTGGTGCAAATACTCCTACCACATCAGATTTCAAGCTACCAACTGACGTCACTAAACAGAGAGTTGAGAATGATATGCATATGATGTGCATAATTGACTCCTGTGAGCCTGTACCAGCCAGCTTCAGCATGTTATATATAGGCATACTTGGAGCCAGAGTCAACTTAGAAATCCTCTACCACAAACCCCTAATTTTTTAAAGGAGAAGATGAGTCTTAGAGTTGGAGCGATTTATTTATCTCAAGCAGAGCAAGAGTGGCTAAGTTGGGAATAGATACCCTACATTATTCCTAGCTCAGGGCCCTTTCTACTGCACTAAAATACAATAAATGAATTACTTGTGTATGTTTATATTTCAATCTGAACACTGATACAAGAAAAGCAGTCAGTGGTTATATTTTTTAAAATAGAGATAATAATAGAACCTAATATACTGAGGCAGGAACTGGTGCCTACTGAAAAGCTCTCCTTACTTCTTTCCATTGTATGCCCCTCCCACATCTTCTGCCATGGCCGTGTCATTTGGGAATTTCTGGGTTCAAGTCCATGCTACACAGGAACTGATTGCTGCTCAGGAGAACTAAACTTCTGACGCCTCTCTGTCTAACCACAGTGTACCACCAAGACTTTTTGATGCGTCTTCCCTCGTATCAGTGTAATGCAGCTCTATTTCAGTGACAATAGAGATATGGCCCCCTCAGACTTGATCTAGATCAGGGGCTCTCAAAACATGATCTGTAGATTCCTGAAAATTCTTTGAGACACTTTCAGGGGCTCTGCAGGGTCACAACTATTTTTATAATAATATTAAAATGTTGTTGGCCTTTTTCATTGTGTTGAGATTTGCCTTGGTACAAAAGTGATGTGGATGAAACTGCTGGCACCTTACAGCAAATCGATGCATTGTTACCCATCAATACTAGTCATCATCGCATTCTCCACAACCAAAAACTTACATTAAAAAAAAATCCAGTTTCTCGTAACAATGCACTCAGTGAAGCAGTAAAGGTTATCAACTTTATTAAATCTTAACTCTTAAATGCACATTTTTAAAAATTCGGTGGGAATGCATGGAAATATGCATAAAGCACTTATGCTACATACTTCAGTAAAAGCACTCATGAATTGCGTGATTTTCAGGCTGAATCTGCCTTTTTGTGCCTGGAGCATCAAGCTCACTTGACTGAATGACTGACAGATAAGCCACGGTTATTTAAACTTGCATATTTGGCAGACATTTTCTCAAAATGAATGAAGGCTTTCAGTTAAAGGAAAGCAACTAACAATATTTGTTTCGAAAGATGAAATTCAAGCTTTCAAGAGAAACTTAGAAGATTGAAAACCTTGTGTAAGCCAGACTTCTTTCCTAAATTTAAAAATGCTTCTGATGTAATAGTTGTTGATAGTAACAAAGTTGATCTTTTAGTATTGTACAATGAAGTATATCATAATTGGATGATGTGTTTAATTCAGTGAACCAATATCTTCCAAATGACCAATGCCTAATAGTACAAAATCACACACTAATGAAAGGTCTATTCGGAGTGCAAGACACACCAATGGATTTCAATGTAACAGAGTAAAAAATTTGTTGACATGGATTCAGATTCCACATTTGAATGAACATTAAAGAAATTTCCACAAGATTCGGTGTCGTATCAAAGAAGAATATTCATAATTATCTGAAGAAGTTACTAAAATATTCTTTCCTTTTCCAACATACCTCTCTAAGGCTGTATTTTCTTTATATACTTCAACCAAAACAATAAACTGCAGGAGATATGGGACGTCAGCTGTTTACAATTAAAAAGATTTCCAAAAATGTAAAATAATGCTGCTCCTCTCACCAAAACCTTTTGTTTTAGAAAATATAGTTATTTTCATTGAAATATGTTATTTATGTTAACAAGTAGTAGGTTTATCATTGTTATTTTTAAACAAATCAATAAATATTTTAACGTCTCCATTTTAATTTCTAATATAGTGGGAAAAGTCACTTCTAACTCCCAGGAGTATACAGAAGAGCTCCCCAGACATGGCACATGAAAGGTCTTCATAATCAGGAATGATATTACACATACATTTATTATCTATGTTAATTGTAAAGACTAGAAAAATGAGAAGCAGTATAATGTTTTTACTTATAATAGTAAGATTTCTTGATCAATAAATACGTAGTTCTACCCCATAGATAATTTTTTCTTCTTTAGTAGTGGCAAGTCTCAATGTTTTCTTGTATTTTGCTGAGAATTTATGACAGGAAAAGTGGTAATGAGAAGACATACTGCCTTGAAATTTAAGGTTATTCACAAGCTCCTGTTATCCATTAAGTGGAGCATCCAATAGGCAGTGTTTCAGAAGTCTATTTGTTAAAAATCAGCTTAGCCTAATAGTCAAGAACAAAGACTCTGGAGACAGCTTGCCTGGCATTGAATCTCACTCAAACACACAACTTCAGATGAGGTATTAATACTGTTAATAATAATTATATCCTAGAATTTGGGAGAGGATCAATACATGTAAGGTATTCTTAATAGTACCTGGCATGTAGGAAGTTCTCAGCCCATGTCAGCTATTATTATACAGTAACACAGTCTTAGAAGTCAATATCTGGTTAATATGCATGTGCAGAGTGCCTTTTTCTGGTAGACTATGATGCAGTGTATTTTGGAATTAATATATAGTAGAAACTGAGTAAGCTAAGGGCCACATGATAATATTATATTGTTTTTGGGTGGAAATTAATTCATTTTAAAATCACTTACTAGACACTAACTGCATGCCAGGTATTGTGCTAAAAGGTCGGTTACAAAAATGAATAAGATTCCTTTAAGAATTCATAGTTTAGTGGACTGCATAGACATGTAAAATATAAGGGCTCATAATTGCAATGCGCACATAGTACTATGGAAACAGATGAAAGAAGACACCATGAGTTGTTGGGGAAGGCTCCACAAAAAGGATGATTTTTGAGGCAAGTCTTGAACAAGATGGTAGAAGACAGAGAAAGGAGTAAACTATGGATTGAAGGAGCCGAGTATCAGCAACATTGATGTAATGACCTAAAGATACTCTCCAAGTTCAGATTTCTTTGTTTGTACCCATCTCTGCTTTATTGAGAATGACTTGAGAATTGCTAACATCTTACCATGAATTCCTTCTCTGTTGAGCCCATTATTAAGGCATTATTGACATATAATATTGCACCAAAATGCTAGCGAGCACTTCCCTCTGTGCGCTGCAAAATCCTAGGGGCAACAGAACTTTCAAATAGAGAGTTCTTAAACTGAAATGACGTTTTATGCCTGATGATATTTGAGGGAACTGTAACATTATCAATAATAAATTATTCACAATCTTTAGCAAAGTTAAGTTTTGAAAAGAACTTTGACATAGAAAAAAATGGTAGAAAAAGTTGAAAGATTTCAGATCCTGGCTAGGGTACTATTTAAAAAGACTTGTTTACAATACTGTAATCTCTACATAGGTTAGGTTTTTATAGGTTAAATTTTGTCTGTATGAGGAACTATTGCAACCTACTTTTTACCATTGCTAAAAAAATAAACGTCTAGTTTTCAAATAATTTATTAAAATGCCTGGATCCTTTCCAAATTTCCTTTCCAATTCCTTTCCAAATTTACAATGTCTTAAAGAATATTTTGGAAATTTCTTATATATTTCTTGTTTTTGAACTGCCATTTAACAGTATGAATAACTTGGACAACAATTACTAGTGATATTTCTAATCATTTCTCCGCAGGCTTGCTCAATTTATGATGACAAATTAAAGGTTTTCTATGAAAGAATTAATTTTATTTTTATAAGCTGATTTCTAACAGAGACTGCATGAAAATTATAATTGTGTTTTTTAAATTTTTTAATCTTTTTTATTTAATTTTAATTTTAATTTTTTTCCCACGAAAATCATAATTGTGAAGAAGGCATGGTGACCTCTACAACTCTGGCAAATGTTCTTGAAAGAAAATAGTGTACAAAATACTTTGATCAATGACTAATATATCCAGAAGGAGTCAAGTTCCATTTTGTAAACAGAAATTTTTTCTAAGCCTTCCTTCCCAAAGCATCCTAGTCCATTGTCATTTGAATAAACAAAACCGCCTGATTGCACCATTCCCGTACACCACCCCAATGGACTTCACAAAGCATCATCTCTAGAGTGGGCCTCCTTTATTGCAGCATTTTCAGTGTACATCGTTGAATCTGTAAAGAGACTGAGGCAGTAACCTTCTATGTTCTGGCGGGAGGTGGAGGTACACCTGAGTTGACTGACTGAGAGTGTGAGGCACTTCCTGCTGCCAAGAACTCTTTCTACATCACATGGATCATATTAATACTTGAAAGTACTCTTTTAATTGCTGTGATGTGAAATACGGAAGCATTATCTGGTAGAGCATTTTCAAAGGTCATTATAGACTTTGGTTCAGAGGAGGCTGCAATATTCTGTTGTTTAGTTTGCAGATATATGGCTAAATTGCACACACAGTAGGAACACATTCATTCACACAATTAAGATAGTCTCTGGGTTTCTGATAGACCAAATGCACCTAATATTTAAATGCCATATAGTTTATAGTCATGATGACCTAGTATTAATATGATTTCCTAGAATAAAAATGTGGTGATGTGAAAATGGAGAATTATTGAACCTGGAAAGCTAAATGCTAATCATGACTGCCACTACCTAGCACCGTGACTTTAGGACCTTTAGTTTTCTCATGTATAAAATGGGAAAACACATCTTCTGCCTACCTCAGGAGTTTTTTCTGAACATGGCAAGGGCTATATGCTGTGTTTGAATGCCCAGCATCCAGTCCTTGGTTTTCTTTGGGAATATCTAAATCCACCATGCATAACATGTTGGAGTTCTGTTATCCAACGTCAGCTTAGCCTGGGAGTTGAAGAGAAGCATAATTCTGCAACGGTCTGGGAGAGGTAAATTTGATACGGAAAGCAATTACGCTGCATAATAATGAATGTGGCAGAACTTTGACAGGAGAGCAAATTAAAGAGGATCCTTAGTCTCTGTTAGTTCCAGCGCCAGTCCTCCCCTGAGGTCTCTTCTGTGTCCAGATTTGAGAATTGGCTTAATTTTCCTGGACATCTTTTGTCTGCTTTAGCTTACGGTAAGGCCAAACAGAGGATAACATATAATAAAAACAATTACATACTGCCAAAGTAAACCTCTGTGCAAAAGAGGGGATTTGTAGCTCTTCAGAAACATTTAAAATATAATTAGGAATATATATATAATGCACAGAGTAAATCCAAACAACAGAGCTGTAGAAAATGGTTGTGGCTACTTCCTCCATCTAAAAATAATATCGACCCAGGCAATGTGGTAAGGCTGCTGTAATATCCTTCTGCTCATTCTTACATGCCAAAAATATTGAAACAGATTTTTTTTCCCTAAAAAAAAAGAAATCATGTTGCAGCAAGCACTTGGAGAATACAAAATCGGCATCTCATGGTTCCTACTTCCTTTCCAAAATGTGTGGTAAATTACAAATTTCAAAGGCTTTAAACCTAAACTCAATAAGTGCATTCCTTTCAAGGCCAACAGGCCAAATATACCACAAGGTAAACTACCCATGGTAATTTTTACCACATCATCTACTCTTCACTGATTTCAAGAGTTCCTTATTTTCATCTCATGATCAGAAAACTTATTTTCTTTATCAACCCACCCATTTAATTTATATATGCTATTGGAGAGAGGCCTGTAAGTATAGACTTGAGTTCTATGAAACTGAGCACGGTGGAACCTAACATTGGCCATACAGTAAACAAGAATATACTCTTGCTTATGATGGGAAAGTAAGACCTAATTCATTGTGATCAAAAGGGTTTGATCATTCAGTTCAGTTTGCGTCATAACACTGAACCGAATGCTCTGAAGCTTGCTCTGTGTTTAGTACAGAGATATTTAGATTAATGATACCAGTTCCTTACCCCCAGGAAGCTCACAAAACGGTTGATATCGTTGTTATTGTACAAAGCGGATAATCAAAATCATGATGCAGGATTAAATCATCCGAGAATCTATAATTTGAAGATCCTGAAGAGGATTCAGAATAAATCCCCAAAAGATTGCTTAGAAAATGATACAGAATGGTCAGAAAAATAAAAAGAAGTCATTACTATTCATTTAACGAATAAACACATATACAGCACGTCCTGTTTGTCTAGCTTTATTTCAAATGTTTTACAAATAATTACTCATGTAATTCTTAGAACAATCCTCTGAGGTAGGTGCAATTATTATGCCTGTTTTGCAGATGGAGGAACTGAGCCACAGAGAGGTTTAATAATTTGCCCAAGGTCACAGTAAGAGACCAAGCTAGGTTCTGAATCCAGGATGTCTGGCTCCAGAATGCAAGCTCTGCTGCCTCTGCTATTTATTCCCTCTACTATTAAAACAGATGGACATAACAAAAAGCCCTTTTGACTCAGAGTTCTAATGCCTAATATTGGCAATCATTAAAAATTTTGTTAAAAGGTTGCATTTTCAAATCAGCATATGAGTTACCAGGTATCATTGCAATAAAAATTTTCTCATCAAAAAATTAACTACTAGGGGCCAGCCTGTTGGCTTAGTGGTTAAGTTCATGCACTCTGCTTCTGCAGCCCAGGGTTCACTGGTTGGGATCCCAGGCGTGGACATACACACTGCTCGTGAAGCCATGCTGTGGCAGTGTCCCACATACAAAATAGAGGAAGATTGGCACAGATGTTAGCTCAGGGTCAATCTTCCTTACAAAAAAAAAAAAAAATTAACTACTAAACAAGAATTACTTTAACTCACAAATGTAGTTGCCCAAGGCAAGCCCAAACCCAGATTTCTGTCTGTGTCTATGGCTTCAGATGATGTGTGCCTTTATAGCTCTGGCTCCCATTATGATGTGGGCTGGGTCTCTTGAGCACAGTATATGTAACAGTCTAGTTATTGCCTCTGGCCCCAGCTTACCTGGAAGCCTGGCTCAGTCTTTTTATTTTCCCATATATTTTTTATTAATTTCAAAATTTGTATATGTTCATTATAATAGGTACAATAAGCTAAAAGTATATTTTCTAAAAATAATAATCCCCTCCACTCTGACATTCCTGGGTTAACAGCCCGACATTCTGGTGTGCATAACTCCAAACTTTCTCTATGTTCATACATATAAACATCTGCATATGTATTTGTTTTAAAACATATGCATACTGTTTTACAAAAGTGGGATCAAACTATACACATGATTGTGCAATGTGCTTTCTCAAAAATACACAGCAAATATTCATGAGTCAACTGATAAATATAATACACTTGTTTTAATAGCCACATGATATTTTAAAATGTAGATGTAACATAATTTATTAAACTATTTTACTCTTGAAAGAACTTTGGCTTGTCTCTTGCCCTTTAAACAATGATGGAACAAATATCCTTGAAAATAGTCTTGGATATAATTGTATGAGTACTGGCGCTTTTATTTCGTTGGGACAGAGTCCCAAAATGGCATGTAAAATTTCAATTTTGCCGTTTCCTTTAGAAACGATGGAAATAATTTCTACCGCCCCCAGTTTGTTAGAATATGTTTCCCCACATCCTCAAAAGCCTTAGGCATTACTCCTCTTTAAAATTTTCCAATCTGATGGAAGAAAAAAAATACATTTTATTGTCATTTTAATTTATATTTTGACTAAAAATGAGGATGAATACCATTTTATTCATCAGTCATTGGGGTTGCAAATTTACTGAGATAATGCTGTTCTTATCTTTGGATTACTTTTTTCCTATCAGTTTTCAGGTAATTTTTGTATATGAAAGATATTAACTGTTTGTCATAAATCAATCTTTGTTTTTTTTAGCTCCCTTGTGTTATCTTTTGCCATGCAAATATGTCTATGTTCGATGTCTGTGGTTTTGGGGTTTCCCACTTCTCCTCGAATATCTCCTCCATTGCTATTCTTCTCCTAAATTATTTTCTAATATTTTAATGCTATTTTTTAAATTTAAATTTTCAATCTATCTGGAATTAATTTCATGTGTGGTGTGAGGTAATTTTATTCCCTTCCAGAAGGACAGCTGGTTTTGCCAAACTGTCTACTTAATAAATGATATTTTTCTCATTGAATTGAAATGCCACCTTGCCATATATTAAGTTCCCATATATGCGTGGATCTATTTCTGGTCTCTTTATTCTGCTTTTTTGATCTCTTTGTCTATTCCTAAGCCAAAGTGTATTGTTTTGATTATGATGGCAGCTTCACTGTTATTGCTCATTAAGTAGGGCCTACTAATGGGTAATAGTAAAGGTTTGAACAAGAAGTGCACGGTCCAGAAGGAAAAAAGTTAGTGTTCAAGTCAGAAACTATAAACTGAAATTTTCATAGTAATCTATTTCCCACATCATATGTTTCTTTTTAAATTATTTCTTCCATCAGTGCTTGCTGATGTCTTTTTACCTATAAGTATTTACTATTAGTATTAGTTTTTTCATCTAACTGTGAACATTCTGCAAAAGACAACACTATAAGGACTAAAAATAGGTCAGTGGATGCCCAGGGTTTAGAGTGGGGAGGGGGGATAGACTGCAAAGGGTCATGGGGGTACTTCTTCAGACCACAGAAATGTTCTATATCTTGATAATGGTGATGGTTAAAAGAGTACATACATTTGTTGGAGCTCATCAAACAGCACACTTAAAAAGTATGAATTTAATTGTACACTAGTTATATCTCAATAAATTCGATTTAAAATGTATAAGTGTGAAATATGGTCATTTTTTTCTACATTTTGGGAATGAAACCGGATCTACTTTCTGCAATAGACAAAGTTGGAATCCAGTCTTGCATTTGTTTGAATCCCCTGTAACAAAACAAGAGCTGAATCTTAAGTGAAAATCTGTGGGGACTCCTGCCCCTGATATATTTTGACTTTCTATCTTTGGAAGTAATCTACGTTTGACCTATTTTAACTCCACAGCAATTTGTGGAGACCATTCATCCTGGGGAAACAATTGACTCTCTTACACAGATTCATAGATTTTATTACATTTTCCAAGAAGCATTCTATGAATTGTGAAAGATACTGATATTTTCTTAAAGCTAAGGGTTAGAGCTGGAGGTCTAGTCCTCAGTAGCACCTAAGCAGTAATTTTTCACTTAAGGAATCTGAGGCTGAATGAGGTTAAGATTAGCGGAGCCACAGAGCAACAGTGTTCTCATTCCCACTTTGTCTATTTTTGTCAGTGCATTTTAGGCAAAACTCTTCTCCTATTGACTCTTACTAGAATACACAAGCAAGAAACTAGACCATCTCTCAGAGAACAGAGACCAAAGGCAAGAGAAGATTGATGAGCATTTCTGCAGAGAGCCAGCCCCAGTCTCAGTCCCAGACAGAAGGCCAGGAGGTTCAACATGGTAATCTGTTGAAACAACCCTGATGGTAGCTCCAGATTTAATGTTATCAGGATTTATCCTAGAGGAGTTAGTTTTCAGAGTCAGAACAAGAAGGGCAGGGAGGGGTTAGGTTTAAGAGATATCATGACAATGTGCCTGCTTTTTCTCACATGTGAAAATGTAGGCTATCTAGAGGTAAACGGATAGGAGCCATCTTGAATTAACAGATTATCACTAATACCTTTTAGCCACTTATAATAAACTGTAGAATAAACTAATGCGATTTTTATTCCTAATACCATTCTAGCCTTCTGATGATTTTGCTAAGGTTTCCCTTCTATATTTATATTTACATTATGCTATGTTAATTTTCGTATCATTATTTGGATAGGATAATTCGGCATATTAAAACAATATGGGAATATTAGTAACCCATTGCAAATAACATGGCTTTTCCTAGAACTTTCTTATGGATGTTTTTTTTCCCCTTAAAAAGCCCAAGGATGATAAAGTTTGGCATAATGGCTGGTATTTCTTTCAAGTGGGGTCTCTCTTTCTATATATTGGAGACTATTAAGAGGATATTAATAATAATAAAGTAATAAATGCCATCAAGCAATATAGAAAGGAGCACTTTAAATGTTGAAACTGTTCAAAATAGGGTAGGCTGCCTTCAGAAAGGCATCCCTAGAAATGTCCAGGCTGAGCCTGGATGCTTGCTTCCCTTTGTTCATTCACCTTAGCTTTATTGAGCGCCTGAAGACTCCTGCCAGGTATGCGGTTAAAAGATTTCATGGTAGGGGCTGAGACTGGACACAATGGCCTTTAAGGTTTCTTCCATTTCTATGTTTTTTGATTCCATGTTTCCACATTTTTATTAAGAATTTCCAGTGGAGGGCACTAAGCCATGTATAATTCACTGGTTTCACAATTTCGTCTTCTATTGCTAAATAATTTACCACCATATCTTTGCCAATTAAAGATGACAGTAAACACCTCTACAAATTTGCATTGATTTATGGAAGTCATAACAAAATGACAAATGTAAAAACTTCTCATAATGTGTTTCACTTTGACCTGAACTATAAATCAGGATACTTCATAATATCTACAACAAAAATATATTGTCACTTCTATACATTAGGAAATAAGTAAAAAAATATGGATAATTATTTATGTATATGTTTCTTTGAAACATATCTTATAGATTTAACTCTGTGTCAGAGTATACCACTAAAAGGCATATAGAATCGAGACTTCTCAGTAGCCAGAGAAATGTCAGATTTGCCAAGAGAAAGCCAGGATGTACTTCTTAATCATTGTGTGCCCAGAGTTAAAAACTGGAGATAAAATAATTTGTCTCAACGAGGATATCAAAGTCATTTTTTATCCTCATTGTTTAGTGGAGCACTTTCATTCTCTGATTTTAGAACAGAAGCTTATGTGCTATTATGCTGTTAGGGAAAGTGTTTGGTTATTGGGATAGAAAGAACTTCAGGACCTGAATACTACAAAGAAAAGCTTGACTCTGTAGTGACTATTTGAAAGAGACCAGGATCTGTTTGTGCCTGAGGTAGTGCTAGAACAAATATATAATGATATATTGATGACAGTGTCAGGCAGGAGCTAAGGCTCTTGTTCACTTTGGCAATATTACAAGAGGATCAGAGACTGCCGAAACGTCAGGCTAGGAAATTCAGGACAGGCATACTCTGTCTTCAGTATGGCTACTTATCCTATCCAATTAGCTGAATTATCTTTCATTCATCTCTGCATTTTGCTCCTTGTAGGTATGACCTTAAACACCAACAGACATGAAAGTCCAGATTGTCAACTACCAAATAATAAAAAATTATTATATTAGGCAAGCCACCTTTATCTTTAGAAATAGAAGATAATGGAGTATGTAAGAAAATTAAATTCAAACTTAACTAAACATGACCCTTTTTAGTTAGATTTTTTTCAAACACTGACTAAAAATAGTCAGGGCTCACAGTTTTATTTCCTTCTGAATAATTTTATGAGATGAACTAAGAGGGGGTTGACTGGCAAGTTCAGTAACTCTCCTTTTGACTGTCTTGTGAGGGCTGTCAGCAAGGGAAGTGGACAAATGCTGATAACAGAAAGAAGAGAGAGATGGTGGGCAGGGAACTACAGTGTCCTCAGAAACTACCATGTTGCTGTACTTTAAAGGGATACTTAAAAGCTCAGTTAGGTAACTTTCATCGTTTGCTTTCAACTTTCTTTAACAATGACATTAGTTTCTTGTAGAAGGAATATATTATTATTATTTTTTTTTAATTTGGCAGGAGATTACTACCAAAGCATCTTTCCTAGAGGAAATGCATATGTATTTATTTAAGTATTTCTCACCTCCTTCTCCTCCTGGAAATGCCCATAAGGGCAATGGGCCAGGGACATCTGAAAGGGCTATGGTAGGCAATATGAAAACGATGCCAACTGGAACATTTTAGGCTCAAACAAAATAAATCCAGATGCTTCTGACTCATACAAACATTTCCTTTATCTTATGGTGACATGAGGGTTTCCCCCTTCCCTCAAAAATGAGTCTCTTTATTTCCCTCTTTATATGAGTCACAAGTCTGATAACTCACAAAAATACTAGGTGTTTCATGAACATAACTTTATCGTTAAAATTGTTCCCAAGGACCACTTCTTTTACAGCTTCCAGATCATGGAAGCTATACTCTAGAGCCAGGCAGTACTACCTTCTTCAAACCTAAAGTTGGGTAGGAAATACTGAGGAAAGTCATCAAAAGAAGTAGTCAGGACTCAGAACAAACCATTCACATTTGAAGGATTTTCTCATTTGCCTCCATTTTCTCTACCCCATTCCACTCCCATAATCTTGCTTTGGGTTCTGTTGAGGTCGTATTATTAGTCCTCAATGAACACATGAAAACCTAGTTAGCAGACATATATTTTCACACTCAAAACATTCATTCTTTTCAACAAAACCACCAAATGCCCCAAAACACCAACTTGCCCATGCATGGAAGGGCTTTAGTTTCCTACAAATCAAATACCAAAGTTGGAATGAAACTAAATCGACTTATCAGATTATCAGGGTTTGGCTGACTCTTTGCCCTTCATCACAAGGCAGAGAAATTCTCCTGAATTGGCTTCCTCCCAAGTACTGACAATACCTCTGATGGTATTATGGGAGGGATCGAAGTGTTAAGTACCCCTGGAGGCCCTGTATGTATTCTAAGCATGCAGCTACCTGAATAGCCACAGTCTATTAATATGCCCAAAGGAGTAGAAATAGTCTTCACAAATTTAGTTCTTATTTTATGACGAGACTTTGATTCCATTGAAGATCGTAAGTTTTACAATTGTTAATTGATCGTAAAACATGTAGAACATCAAAACACCACCTAACATACTAATAACTTGTGACAATTTTAACAATCCATTTCATTTTCTTGTGAACTGCCTGAATTTGAAATAGTGATGGAAACTTCTTACTTTATTCAAATAAATAGTTTTAAACTGCCTACTCATAGTGCTACAAAGTGTCACTTAGCTTGTTTTAATAGTTGTTGAAACTTGGTAAGTGGTACAGGAAGATTCCTTAGGCTATGTCTTCTACTTTTGTGTATGTTTGAAAATTTCCATCAAGTAAACTTTCAAAATATAATTTAAATTTAAATTGTATTAAAATTGCTTTTAAGGCCAATTATTTCAAGGGAAGCATCAGGACTTCACTCAAAGATTTGCTTGATTGCAAAGGCAAACTATCTACAAGCTTTAAAATTCTTTACAAGTTTTAAATTTCCTACAAAGTGTAAAAATGCCCTGTGAGTTAAAGGGTCAAAGATTTTGTATTGTTTGCAATACTCACAAGCATGAAAGATCCGTTGATGGTTCATATAATCTATTTTCTGGTCGTAAAGCACACTTAAATCAAAATTGTTCTGGACAGAGTGATACCTAGCTTTTAATTTTTTTTTTAAATCCACAGAAAGCTAAATATATAATTCACATATTATTATAAAAATCAATGTTTTTATTCTGATTTTCAAGGCTACTTCTACAGGGGTGGGATGGGAAAAGGAGGAGAGGAGAGGAGATTACTATTAGGAGGAAGAGTAACCATTATTCCGCTGGTTATTCCACTTAGGAAAGGGCCTAAGAAGACACTGGGACATTTTCAGTATTTCATAATTCTAGTTCTTCTGGGAAAATTATGAGAAAGATTCTTTCAGAGTTATTTCAGGAGCTGTAGTACTTAACCAAATTAGGAAGTAACAAGATCAGATAAAATGTAAAAGAAATTAGAATATGTATTTAAAACACATAAACAAAATTTAAAAACCACCAATTTCCAAAGCCTCCATTGGTGTTCCAAAACATCCAAGTAGGTTTTAGTTTGGATTAAATTAATTTAAATGTTTTGACAAATATATAACAGCATATTAATATTACATTCAGTGGCTGTAACTAGGGACCAACATTTAGACAGAACAGTAATTACTGGAAAGGAAGCAGGACAACTTCATGGTGAAACTCTCACTCCACTTTCTGTCCCAAAAGCTTCTCTTCGTGCTTTCTGACTTTCTTTCTGACCTGTACCTTCTCCATGACCAGTGTCAGCCTTTTCTAAGGTCAGTGAGGGTAAGTCAAGGACTCTAATAGTCTTGGGGGAAAGAGTTAAAAAGAGGGAGATAGTTGGCAATTTTTTTGATTTTCCCTGAAAACAGGATTTGATTCCAAGAGTGTTACAATGTGCCAAACAAAAAAGCTATCAATCAAGTGGCTGTAATTTTTAGTGTACTATCAAAAACTATTTGCTGCTTTAATATTAATCAGCATGAAGGAATATGCACTTTTCTCTCCAAACTGTTTGTGTTTATCAGACTCTTAATTTTGCTTCTCTAAAAAGTATTCCATCTTAAATATAGGTGATTCATTGACTTATAGGGATGAAACAGTAAAGGTCTTTCAAGATCCTTTGCAGACAAGGAGGTCATGGCTGGCCCGAGAGCCTTCTGCAGGTTAGTGGCTGAGCTGGGCTCTAGCCTCACAGAGTCTCCCTTCCCAGAATGTCCAGAGGTTCCAGCTCCACACCCTTTCCACTCCATCAACACAAGAACGTGAATCCTGATAACTCACATGACAAAATGACATGACTTGAAAGAGTGGACACAGTGGTCGGATGCACCAGAAAACACCACCATTGCTTTCAGATGCAATCTCACTGACAGGTTAAGGAGTCAGGTGCCTTAATTTCTAAACATGTGGGCTAGAATGGGGTTAGAAAATGTTGGAGTAGCTGAAACGTTGCCATACCAAAACTGGCCTCATCAGAGGAGAGATCAGCATAAGAAGTAGGAATTTGAATAGCAGGTCTTCTCTCTCCTTCCAGACCCCGCTTTGCCAGAAACACAGTAGAGGCAGCTGGACATGATTAGAAGGAGGATGGGGGCTTTTTATAAAACATGTAAATATTTACTAAACACATACTAACTACTGTTCATCTGTTACTCTTATGGGTTATCTATACTTTGTTCCAAGCTCCTTTCTGATGCAGGGCATTGATCTTCTAACCTCCATCTGTAGGAGGTCAGATCAGGAAAGAGGGGAGTTGGTCCCTTTCAAATCATTTGTGCAAACACATTTCAAAATATATTTCATAATTTCGGGGCTGGCCCGGTAGCGCAGCAGTTGGGTTTGCACATTTCGCTTCAGCAGCCCAGGGTTCGCTGGTTGGGATCCTGGGTGAAGACATGGCACCGCTTGACAAGCCACGCTGTGGTAGGTGTCCCACATATAAAGTGGAGGAAGATGGGCACTGATGTTAGCTCAGAGCCAGTCTTCCTCAGCAAAAAAGAGGAGGATTGGCAGCAGATGTTAGCTCAGGACTAATCTTCGTCAAAAAAACCCACATAAATATATATATTTCATAATTTAAGTCCCCATCCCAAAAAGCATGCTCCATGAGTATTACTAAATACATCCTGATCCCTCAGCTGAACTGATGACTTCAATAGTACTCTTTTTGGTAATGCTCCATGAGAGCAAGATGTTCTGTCCAATTTGTTCCCTGCTATAGTCTGAATGCCTAGAACAGTGCATGGTACACTGTAGTCCTCCACAAATAGCTGATGAATAAATGAGAGACAGTGTTTTACAGCAGTAGACATCAGGCCTCACAGCCATCTGGAAAACAGTAACTGTCAACTAGAAAATACAGGAACACCAAGGGTCAAACCAGAGCTTTCCAAGCAGGTAACAGTATTAATATGCTCTTCTAACTTGAAATTTCTTTTAGAAATAACTTGAAAGTGCGCAGAGTTAGTCTAGATCCTGCTAGAAAATGGTTGATTTGTTTCAAAAGCATGTGAATGTCCACCCCCTCCAACACACCAAGGATTGATTTTAACATCATAAAGTTTCTAACCTGTAATCCTGCTGTAAAATGTTACTTTTTGAAATGCGTTTCTGGTGCTCCTGCAAACTGTTTTGTAGCTTGCTGACTCTTTTGAGTCCATAAACTTCACTTTGGGGGACCAAAACCAGGACAGTATACCCACAACAGTTGTTATTTTAAGCCCCTGTGGTTTGCGTGCAATTTTTCTACTGTTCGGCAGCTCATTGTGGGAGATCCATTAACATTGACTGGTCTTCGGTCACTAGACTAAATGTGCAATATGTGTTTCCTTACCTTTGCTTGTCATAATTATACTTTAAAAAACATAATATTCAGATAAAACATTTCTCTTCCTTTTTCTTTTCTTTTTCCAAATAAAAATACTCTTTCAGAACCACTAAAATGCAAGTCATCAAAGAAGCTCTGTAACAATGTTGGCTGTTTCTACAGGTTAGAACAGTCATTTCATTTTGGTAGCCTTATCCACTGTTGAGCAGATTAGAGAGAGGAGATAATGTCCTAAAGATCTGAAGCAACCTGCTTTTAAATCCTCAAAAGGATAAAACATAACTGAGGGCAATGAGTGGGTTGAGCGATAGTCATTTGCCAAAGGGTAAGAGAGTTGGACTTCACATAAAACTTCCATTAGGTTCAACAGTCCTTTGATGCAGGATTATTCTATTTGCACTTAACAATATGGTGAAATTCACCATAGAATTCAGATTTGTGTGTGCACATACACCGTAACTAACATATGTTTATATGTATATAAAATATGTCATTGTTCATTTTACAGGTTCTATTTCTTGGAAAAATCAGTGTGGAAAGACCTGAAAAAAAAAAAAAACCTACAATTAATACTTAAAACTACAATATCTCAGTGATGTTATGTCCTTGTTTCGCCTTCATGCTGATGTTGAATAAAACAACCTTCTATCAATGGCATCCTAATTTTGCTTCTCCTCTATCCACCTCCAGGATTTTAAAATACTAATGAAAAGATTTAATCAGACACTGGGTGATTATCTATCTGGGATGTTATGGAGAGCAAGCTGCTTCATCGGCTGAAGGGCGAGACTACATAAACTATAAGAACCAGTCTCTTGAAGATGCAATACTTCCCCATTGTGTTGATTTTCAAAAAAGCAGGTTGGTGAAGCACATTTGGGTGGAGCAGACTCATTTTTTGTAACTCAGTATGTCAATCATAAGGAAGTTTCATATTTGAGCATCTTCTGTGTTAAAAATCTGCTCTGACTCCGAACTGTAATATTAGAATCCAGCTCAATTTATGGTCCCAGCAAACAAGACAAATAACAGAGGCAAAAGCAAACCAAGAGAATTCTAGAAACCTTAGATATGAAAAAACAGTAGTCCAGATAATAACCTCAGACTTATCATTCTTTCCTTCACTTGCTTGATAAATATTTATTAAGCAACTAATATGTATCAATTTACTGGGATAAGACGTGAGGCTACACAGAGGAACAAACACTTACACTGATCTAGACAGTTCTAACAGCTTAAAAGGTATTAATTCATCTAAATCTCACAAAAATCAAATGAAGTAGGTACTTTTTTATCCCCATATTACAGATGAGCAACTAAGGAAGAGACAAGTTAAGCAACATGCCTAAAAATCATTCTGGGTAGTAAGTAATGTGGGCAGGAACCCAATCAGTGCCATTTGTGTCCTTAGTCCATGATCTTACTCTCGAAATTAAACCACTACCAAAATTAAGAAATATAAGAATAAGAAATAGAGTTAATCAATTATAGCTGCAATATCCTTAAAATAATTTTGAATTTATATTTAAAGTGAGCCTAACCTTTAGCCAAGAGTCCCACTACTAAGAATCTCTCTCAGGAAAACATGTGGACAGATTGACCAAATTGTACATTTAACAACAAACATTTAAGCTTTGTTTGAGATAGTGACCAACCGGAAACAATCCTATATCAATTGGTTTGCTTTTGGCTGCAAGTAACAGAATACTTGACTAAGGTGGATTAAACAATAGTAGTTTATTAGCCCATAAGAAAGAAGGTTCTAGTGTTAGTTCAGCAGCTCAAGAATGTCATCAAAGATTCAAAATCTTAACCTTCACACTCTATAATCCTTGGCATAATTTTATTCTTAAGCTTCATTCCTCATGGTCACAAGAAGGCTCCTGCAGCTCCAGGCATCACACCTCACACAATCACATCCAAAGCCAGAAAGAAGGCAGTTTCTCCAAGCATGTCTATTGTTATCTAGGAGGAAAACCTAGTCCAGAAACTTTATTTGGCCTCTTTGGCCAGATTTAGGCTTCATACTCTAGTCCTTAGCTGCAAGGGAGACTGAAAAAGTGAGTAACTGGCATTTTCAGCCTATAACATAGGAGGTATTTGTATTTTAGATATCATTTAATATTTTTAAATTAACATAAATTACTTTTATAACAGAAAAGACTGTTTTCAGTTTTGAAAAACAATAAAATTCAAAGAGAAAAATTATCTCCTATCAAAATATTAATGTTCTTTGGCTCAGCTTGGAGGCAGAGAGTTGAGCCGTCAAAAAATGAACAAGACATCCTAATCAAAATTTGTTTTGCATTACTGTCATGAAGAAATAAGAGAAAGGCAAAAGAGAAATCAAGCAAAATGGTCACTGGAGGCTTTTAAAACTGGAAAAATAAAAATGTTTTGTTAAGAGATGATGATACAACCCAAAGCCTTAAAGAAAGGGCTGTTGCAACTTAATATATTGGAGGGCTTGCTCTATGGGCTTTTCCTCTTGTGAGAACGCCTTTCAGTCCTGCCAAGATCAGCTTGATGCTGGCCACGAAAATTAAAATACTTTAAGGGAAGAAGAAAAATACTCTTATTTTGGGGAAAGTAATTCACAGTTTTAACAGCATGAAGTTATCTGCCAATATATTCCTGTTCGGTTAAAACAAATGGCTTACACTTTTCTTGGTTCACTGAATATTTTAAATCATTTTAATTATACAAGTTATACATAAATACTTCTCATTGCAAAAACTTCAAACACCATCGAAGAATAAAAGTGAAAAATGAAATTCCCGTCTTATTGCCTCCAACAATCCTTGGCTCATTTCCCTTCAAAGAGATAACCACTGTTCTTTTGTTGCTTTTTTTTTTTTTTTTTTTTTGAGGAAGATTAGCCCTGAGCTAACATCTGCTGCCAATCCTCCTCTTTTTGCTGAGGAAGACTGGCCCAGAGCTAACATCCCTGCCCATCTTCCTCTACTTTATACGTGGGACGCCTACCACAGCATGGCGTGCCAAGCAGTGCCATGTCCGCACCTGGGATCTAGGTCGGTGAACCCCAGGCCACCAAAGCAGAACGTGCGCACTTAACTGCTGCGCCACGGGGCTGGCCTCTAATTGTAGCAAATTTTTAAATGTAGAAACATATAAAGAACAAAGCAAACATCACCTGTAATTCCACCACCTTTAGATAATTGATATTTTTTCATAGTCTATTACGCACAATTAAATATGTACATAGTATGTATATGTGGTACAGCCATATTATACATATACATGTATAGAAAACATTTGTTTTTAAGATTGAGATCATACTGCATATATTCATTCATATGCTTTTTCTCTTAACAGTATATTGTAAATATTATATTACTGTTCTATATTGATTAATCTTCAAAACATGGCTATCATATGGCTATACTGTAAATTTATTAGCCAGGCCTTTATTCTGTGTTGGACTTATAAATTATTTAATATTTTTAAATTTAAAATAAGATTTGCTAAATATCCTTGGAGGTAAAATTTTATATTCCTCTCTTTTCTTCATCTAAATTCTATAAGGAAAATGATTGGCTAAAATAGTGCAAACATTTTTAAGTCTTGGGATTTTCACTTACATTTTAAACTATGTGACTGTGTATATATCTTCTAATAATTTATACTGATGTTTGAGAGTGCTCGTATTTCTATGTCCTTGGAATAATAGGCATGAAACAGAGTTTTTAATCTTTTATACTTTAATAGATTAAAATATTATCATATTGCTTAATAGGCATTTCTATAATTACAGTTGATATTGAATGTTTTATCATATGTGTTTGAGTTCAATCCTTTGTATTTATTCTTCATTGAATTTCCTAGACATATTCTCTGCCCATTTTTCAATCCAGTGGTCTACATTTTCATATTGATTTATAAAAACTCTTTATATACAAAGACATTAATATTTTTCTCTAGTTTCTTTGAGTTTTTAACATTCACTTCTTTAATAAATCTGCCATACATATAAGGCACAGATTTAACTTGATCAAAACTATGTGACGATCGATATAAATGGAAAACAAATATTGAAAAAAGTTGGCCTAGGTTTAGAAACCTTGGAATATACATGGGCAATGTTCATGCTTCTAATATTCATTCTAATGCAACATTTTCAAGTTATTAAAAATCACTGTCAATAGCCAAAACTATATGAAATCCCTTTTTGAGTGTCCCAGAATTGAACTACACCAGCATTAGTGGACTCTTTAAGAAAGTTTTCAGTATCCTTTTTTTTCCCTCTGAATGGAGATTTGTTTTTCAGTTTTATTGAGAAATAATTCAGATACATCACTGTATAAGTTTAAGGCATACAGGATGATGGTTTGATTTACATACATTGTGGGAAAGTTTTAAGTATCTTAATGAAATATATGTCTACATTCTTTCAAGACTAATGTTTAGGTTTTGAACTAAGACTAAGATAAAGGAAATTCAAATCCTCATGCTTTGTGACCTTTGGCAAGATATTTAACTTCTCTGTGCTTCCTTTTTCTCACTTATAATAATACAAATGAGCAATAATACTAGCTATCTTATAGGGTTTTTAAAAATAATTAAATTACATAATTTTATGTAAAGCACTTAGCATTATGCTAAGTTGGAACAAAATTGTTACTCCGTAGATCATAATAATGACTATTCTAGAATTGTTTGTATTACTTACAAATAAATTCCCCTTACCATTAAATTCTACGGCAAACAAAAAGCAGTTTTACATAAAGTCTATCTGCTTTGGGAAACTCGTTTAAGTCAGTTTATGTCTCATGAAAGCCTGTAGTGTGTTGGTCTTTCAAGAAATTGTGAGCATCTTTGAAGTGTTGGTGACTCAGATTGATGTGTTCCTTCCTCTTTGGTGTTCATTCTTAGCCCTTGGACCATTGAAACAGAAAAGACATGGCTGGAGGGCATTCTTTTCCACAATGGCGCTTCCACAGATTTGACCCAGGCCATGCATACGGCTCTCAGTAGGCGGATTTTATTTAAATGAATGAGATTGTCCTATGCTTTATTCATGACACAAGAATTTAAAAGCACTGATAGAGAGGTTACAGCAAAACAGAACTCGATGGGGATCATATTTTTATAAACTGCAGATTGCTCCTTACAAAGCAGATATACAAAATACCAAACTGCATAATTCAAGAAATAGCCTCATATTTAGAGCTGTATGTAAATACCAAAGACGGATGAAGTGCTTTTGAATTTCCACCACTGCTTTGTGACTTTCACTTCTCTTCATCACTAACAAGGCTTCATGTAGAATTTAAAAGCCTGTTTTCAGAAGAAAGAGGATGGAAACATTGTCCTTGAGCATCCCAGAAATCTGGCAGCCTACCTGGACCTCATTCAAGTGCTGTACTTCCCAGCCCCTTGCATGGAAAAAGGTAGCTAGTTCTAAACGAAAAAAAAACATGAAAGTCTTCTCAAAAAAACACATCTAAGAAAGCTCAAACAAGCGAATAATAGAAACAGCCAAAACTCAGCCCTTGTGATTGGTCACTCAATTTGTTTTTCTTTCCTCTCCTTCCTACTGCCTGACTTTTGGTCACTTCACTGCTCCTTGGCACCTCTAAGAGAGGGGGTGTGCATGTAGGGGTCAGACAGGGGAAGGGAGAAGATCATTAGTCAATTTTGCATCTTGCTAGTTGTTCTAGAGAAAGGTTGCGCTGAAACAGAAGACGACAATGAGGATTAGGGATTATCTGTGACTTTCAAAGACCATTGTTCCTCCATTATTATGAAAACAGCAGCAGCAGCGGGCTGCAGGCTCACTCTCATTTATTCCTGCAAATGGAGAAAGTGAACTCAGCATTCGCATATAGTCCAGAACTCACAGCTCTGAAAGTAAGAGTAATGTACAGAAATACCATTCTCTTAAAAAAGAAAAAAAAAAGCAATTTTGAGTCAGACACAATTAGAGAAAGCCAAAGTCCAGCTGTTTTCAGAATTTAGCCAATATTAGTAAGATTGTGGTTTTGCAATAGCAATATAAAATGTGCTTTCGGAGGTGTTTTTCCATTTAATTCACTGACTTCTAAATGTTTGCTATTTTAGCCATATGTTCCTAGTTTCTGTACATCGAATATTTAAAAAATGTCACTTTGCAAGAGCTATTTGATGTTCCAGAAGGCTTTTTTGTTGTTGTTAGAAAGCAGAAATCATGATTTGTAGAGGGAAATTTTACAAGTTTAAAACGATTGCTTTTGAGGTTTCGCTTTACTTCATTTCCCTTGATGTCTTTTAGAGAGAAAAGTGTATTCCTCCGTCTGACACTGAAAAGTCTTCATGATGAAAACAGACAGACAGAGCAGGAGACAGGGCTGGAGGTGAGGGCTCTGCTGTCTTTATGAACTGCTACTGTTCAAAATCAACCCATCCAACTTCTTGAAAATACAGCTTCAGCAATGAAACGTGTTTAAACAGAGATAATGGATTGCAAATAAAGGGACTCTTATCTTTGGAATTTTGAAGTAGACACCAGGAAGCAGTGCAAATTTAGTTTTAGACTTACCCCCAAAGCTGAACTTTCGTCTTTTATGTCAGCCTGCGCTTATGTGTTACAGGAATACGTAACAGAGCTTTAGAAGCCTGACTAATCACATATAAAAATAAAACGTATAGCACTTTATAAAAACACCAGGAATTTGAGGTAAGATTATTTGTTATTTTCACAGGAGCACAGTACCAGGTGAATGAGGGAAAGTTGTGAGAATAACATATAAACGTGTCATGGACAGCAGAATAATAAATCTTACTCTATCATTCATTCCTTCATCCTCTCATCAATCATTCATTTATTCATTCATTCAATTATTACTCCACTATCAGTAGTTGCTCCTGAAATGAGGAAAGATAAAGTATCATTATAGATAAAGCTCATTTTTTTAATAATTCATGGATCTCCATTCTCTGATTAATCCAAAGGCAATTGATAAATAGAAAATCAAATGGCTACAGAAGTGGCAAGAAAGATTCTAACCTAGAGCAAAAAAATGTTTCTTTAAAATAGCCCCAGGCCTTCCTCTTAACCATTACTAAACCAGTCACCCCAAGGCTAATTCTTTCATCTCTCATTGATAGAATATTCTTCCCTTTTCATCAAAAAAAAAAAAATCTCTCATGGAGTTCTCACCATTTTTCACAGTCAGACTTTGTTCCTGCAGCCCATCTGTTGAGCTTGGATTCTTGGGATGCATCATCCCATCGGGTTTGCCAGTGGGACTCTGGTTGGTTCTGAAGAGCCTCCTCCTGGCTCCTTGGTCCCATGGCCTGGGCATTGGCTCAGAGACACTGTCCTGGTCTGCCCAGGCCCTCGTCCTTCCAGTCTCCACTCAGCCCAGTGTTGCATGGACCGCAGTCTGGACACTCAGTTTTTCCTTCCTCAAAATGGTTGTCCTCCATCAGTTCCTGATTTTCTTAGCGCTCTACTTTTACTCTTCCATGGGCAAATTCTCTAATCACATAACCGGGGCTGGTGCGATTACAATATTTCTTCCTGCCAATATCTTTGCATTTCAACTACGGTCATATTTTGTATCAGAAGTGCCTCCCTTTGAAAACTTTCTAATGTCCGCTTCCTTTAGCACCTTCTAAACTTTCTCTTCTAAACTTTCAGAACCTCCACTTATAATTGTATTTACTTGACCTTCTTTTTTGTCAAACTAGATTTTGAGCCTCATGAAAAGTGGGAACATATTGATTGTATTTACTTTGGGATCCTCTGCATTTTGCATAGTACCTGGCATGAAAAAAACTACTAAATACATATGTGCTGAATAAATTCATTCATTTATCCATCCATCCATCCATCCATCAATCTATCCATCCATCCATCCAAGATTTACTGAGCCAGATGCTGGAAAGTTATGACAGACCCAGGGGAAAATAATTAGGGCCAAGTGGGCCTCTTGATGCCCTTCAAATCACACTCCACTGGCAGCTTCTTACACCACTTGTGCAGGCCAGCCCTGGACAAAGGTCAGAGGGGTGAAGCAGGAGCAAGGACAGAGCTCACAAATCATTGGCTCCTGACACTTGCAACAACTTTGAAAACATTTAAAACTGTTACCTTCAACTTCAAGGATCTAGTACTCACCCTACTAAGACGCTTTTGACACTCTAACTCCATCACTGCCTTCCCCACCACTGACTCACAGCAATCGGCAGATCTCAGGATTGATGGTCTAGGAAGTGGGAAGAAAGTCCCTAGGTCAGGGTCCTAAGGCTCTGGAATTCCCTCTCTCTCAAGCTTTGCCTTCTTCTACACAGGGCAATGTGCCAAAAGAGCCCCTTTAACTCCTGCAGTCTGCCAGTGACAAAGGAATATCTAAACCTTCACCATTTTCTGAACCTCTCTTTCCCTCATTCTGCAACTGGGCCCTAATTGTTTAGCTAACTGTCCTGTCTAAAAAAGCTAGATGATTATTTGAACCTCAGAACTAACTAGAAAAAGGAGATTACATTTACTAAAATCTTCTCATGCTATGTTAATTATACACAACAGCAATTTTCAGCTTACGCCTAAAGTGCAAGAATATCAAGTGACTTGACACAATGAACAAATAGAAAATGCGGTGGTTTCTCCTACTATTACAAATATACAGTCAGTATAAAATAAGTTTAACCACTACATATTAATCAAAATGACACCTTAGTTGATTTTTTTAATGAAACTTGAGTGATTTGTGGTTATATTTCTCAAAAATTTCACCCAATTATCATTTATCTCTCATATAGTACTATTAAGCTTTTGTGTTTCATGAAATGTTATGTAGTTGTTTTTACTGATTAATTCTCATTTCAATTTTTTGTAGGACTCTACAATCATTCCATTTTAGAGACATAATGAGAGAAACAAAACTGTTTCAATATATTCTGACAAAATTACAGAATATAAACTTTCTAAACAAGAGTTAAGAACTCAAAATCCTGGAGTCTCAATTCAACTATTCAGTGACTATTTAAAGATCTATTTTACAAAACACCTAACGTAAGAAAACTCACATAATTCTACTCCTTTGTTTTTGCCCAAGGAGAAAATGGCTAGACATGCCAGTGTTGAGGAAGAAAAGAGGTTAATCTATAGGTTTCAATTTCTTAAAACAATGGCTTAGAGATGAAGGGTTTTTTTAAGTATACTTTTTTATTTATTTGTTTATTTTATTTACTTATTTATTTATTGGTGAGGAAGATTGGCCCTGAGCTAACATCTGTTGACAATCTTCCTCCTTTTGCTTGGGGAGGATTGTTGCTGAGCTAACATCTGTGCCAGTCTTCCTCTATTTATTTGGGGATGCTGCCACATCGTGGCTTGATGACTGGTGTGTAGGTCCGTGCCTGGGATTCACACCTGCGAACCCTGGGTCACCGAAGCAGACTGTGAGAACCTAACCACTACACCACCAGGCCGACCCTCAGAAGAAGTTTGACTCCTATATTGTCTCCAAGTTATTAAAAGTGCGGTTGTATAATATTGAAAGACCAGAAAAGCCAGCTAAGTATAAGAAATTATATCGAAAAAAACATTGTTTGGTACACATTTATTCTTAATTCAACAAATATCTCTTTAGTCCTTTATTATATATTATCAGTCAATAAAATCTATGTCTTTCAATGAAGTTGATGAGACTTTCAAAAATATATATATACTGTACATGTTCAGTGTAAAAATATATAAATCTAACTGAAGTAAAAGACTATGTAGAAAATTTGAAAAAAAAAATCCTATAGTTATTAAGATTAGAACAATCTTTTGGTTGAAAACCATAGCAAAATGGAATTAGCAACTGCATTCCTATTGTTTAATGAAGAAATATGTACCTGTTTACATAGGTTAGGATGCTTTTAATGGCTATTAAAAATAATCTGGCTCAAATTGGCATAAGCAATTAGGACATACATTGGCTCAGGTAACTGAAAGTCCAAAGACAAGACCAGCTTCCAGATTAGTTGCTACAACTACCTGAAGATGTAATTAAGAACCCATCTTTCTTTGTAACATCTACATTATTGAGCTTCATCCTAAAGTTTGTTTTCCTGCGGTTGTGTGGTGGTAGAAGCTATCAGAGAGAGTTACATGCTTCTTAATTTATGTTGTATCAGGGTTTCTCCACCTCAACACTACTGACGCTAATGATATTTGGGGCCAAATAATTATTGTGCTGTCCTGTGAACTGAAGGATGCTTAGCATCATCCTTGGCCTCTACTCACTAGATGCAGTAGCATCTCGAGTTATGACAATCAAAAATGTTTCTAGACATTGCCAAATGTCTCCTGGGAGTCAAAATCACCCACAGTTGAAAACCACTGATATGAAAAGGCCCTCTAGGCAAATGAGAAATTTTCTCAGAAGCCTGTGGAAAACATTTTCTCAGATTGAACTGACCTAAATTGCATGGCCATACCTAAACCAATCAGAGCCAAAAAGATCAGAAATACTTTCATTAGGACTAAGTGAGTCAAATTCCTGGCAGTAGAAAAAGAGTCAGAATCTCTCGAATCTTAGGGGCTACATAGGGGAGGGCGGATTCCTGAACAAAATCAGGGTTCTATTAGGAAGAAACAAAGGGACAATGGATTCAGAGTAGGCAACCAACAACATTCACAAAACAGTTCCTCAGAACAAACAAGATTGACACTGACATATATATTCAAAAGAAACTACTCAGGTAAGTCTTCATAGAAGAAATACTGAGAAATGTGGTTGACTCATTGATTTAAATCTTCATTGAGTATATTCTATGCACCAGGCTACTAGGTGCTATTGACAAGGTGGTGAACAAGCTAGATACATGGAAGATACACTTGAAAGAGATCACTACAAAAAGTATGGTGAATGTTATGTTGTCAGATGTCATGAATAAGAATAAAGGAATGCCTCTCTAGGGTTTGCCTGCCTTGTTCACTCTCTATTCCCAGCAGATGGAAAAATGGATGGCTTATAGTAGGCTCTTACAAACATTTATTGCATGAGTGAGTAAATGGAAGCCAAAATAGTAAACTCTTACTATGTGTCAGTCATTGTTTTAGGTTTTAAGAATAAAGCAATGAACTAATTAATGAGAAGAAGCAGACAAAATCAAATAAATAGATGTGGTGAATATATAAAACAAGTCTAGCTTATAATATAACTAAGAACTTCAGTATATTTCTGTCTCATCCTCTCCCTTTGTTTAGTTGAAAGAGTTTACTTAGTCCTGGATGAAAAAGTAGCAGGCACATGACTGTTCCATTTACTCTTACATAATTCAGCCTATGGTGACTTTCAATAGCACATATAGTCTTAATCCAGAAATTGAGTGACCAGTCCAAGGTAATTATTAAAACTTCACATTTCACCTAGGGCTAAGTCTTCTTCCCTGCCTCCCTCGGATCAGCTTTAGTCTGGAAGGCAAAGTCCTGATCCCTCTGCTCTCCCTGCCTCCCATCCTCTAATCCTTTGCAGCTATTCTGTTCCTGATTCAGGCAAAAGTGAAAACTAGCAAAGCCAAGAAATGGAGGTCTGGAGAACATTGTTGGGACTGGAGTGAAGGGAGTGAGGTACATGCTTCAGGCCAAAAATTTAACCAAAAAATTCAAGAACCAAGATAAATAGCATTTACTAAAATATTT
Organism: Equus przewalskii; assembly: GCF_037783145.1. Lineage (NCBI taxonomy): Eukaryota > Metazoa > Chordata > Mammalia > Perissodactyla > Equidae > Equus > Equus przewalskii. The sequence continues at coordinate 53,565,223 of NC_091838.1, forward strand.
ATTATAGAATTGATGTTAAAATATTAATCAATGTTGATATTAATGTGAAAATATTTTTAAACCAAAATTAATCTTTAAAAATCCATGATGAAGAAAATATCCAAATTTTTAAGAAAGATAGCATCAGTGACAGTGTCGTGGTGAGCCAATTGGAGCCTGAAGCAAAAGAAAAATGATCAGTAATACTAACTCAGGGCAGTGCGTTTTGTGAAAGGTGGGTGGGTTTTAGAGATATCTTGGAGGTAGAATGGTAAAGATCGTGATTGACTAGATCTGATGAGATATACGGTCACTCCAATTATTGGGAAAGGGAGTATAGGAAGACAAGAAGGTTTGGTGATGAAAGTAAATTCAGGAAAAATAATGATCATGGCACCTGAAAGTCTTTTGTCTCATCACGATGTCCAAAGGGCCCTTGATACATGGGTGTAGGGTTTATGATAGTATCCTTAACAGTGTTAACTGCTCTGTCGGGAACACTCAGTAGACCCTGAAGAGAGAATGCTCAATGGAGGCAATTCTTTGGGATCTGGTGGGATGAAGTGGGGCCCCCAAAACGATGGAATCCAAGTACACAGCTTCTGGGAGTCCATCTTGATTCAGATTAAAAAGTAGATTAAAATTCAGATTAAAAAGCAGACTAGCTAAAGGAATGAATGTACTCCATGTACTCCCAATTATTTCACATTCACATTGTTTCATTTAATCAACCTTTTGATAAAAATCAAACAGCAGCTAGATTGAGGCTACCACCTTTGGAACAGGCTGAGAGTTCAGGCATTTGTGTTTCAGATTAAGGACGAATAAAAATCAACTGACTAGATAGTTTTTTTAACATTACAGGAGTCTAACTGAACTTTTTGCCAAGGCTGTCCTATGAATAGATACTGAGATGGCCGTGGCTGTGATATATTTTGCCGTGAAATTTTTAAACAAGACTTCTCTCTCATGACTACAGAAAAATCTCAATATTCTAACAACAAAATACCTGATTATAAACAATGCTAATGGGGGCATACCTTTCAGGAAAGTTAGTTGCAATGTGTCATAGTAAAGTACTAAGTGAATTTACCTAATATATGGACAAGATAGAGGATAATAAATTAAATTCATGGAAATAATGTAGAGAATCCTGTCTTAGAGAAGTCGATCTTAAGACATTCTACCTAATAACTGTTAGGTAACAGAAGCTTTCATTCGTTGAAGCCACTCCTAGTAAATTAATAACAAAAATTAATGCATAAATCATGTATTAGGGTGTATGGGGAAAGAAACACAAATTTCAAAATGTGACAACATCAACATTTTAAAACATAAGGAATCAGTTTCAGAAATTATTTGTATTTTGATTATCCAATTTGCAATTTTTATGGATTATATAAATTAACCTATAATTGAGCACAAATTTAATTTGAGGTGTAATGTGATATACACAGTGAAAAAATTATGTACCTAATTAATAATTCTATGAAGAGATAATATTGATCATGGCTTCTTTACATTCTCATAATAATTGGGAAGCGGAGACTAAGGAACAACTCAGTTTTCTGCTCTATGCCTTTAGGAATATAAACTCTCAAAATAATTAAAACAAGCAAATAAAGTTTTCTTACATATTTTAATTGGTCTTATTAACATTTTATGATGAACCATAGCTATTAATTAACCATATACAGTAATTAATAAACCACACAAATGAATTCACTGATGAATTGTTTCCTTGGAAAGTCACTGTTTTGCTTGGATTTCTTGTATCAGCATTAAAGACAATTTTCCAAGAGAAGTGTTAGCCTCTTTGAACAATTTTCTTTGTTAATCTCTGTGCCAAAATGTTTTTTAGATTATCTTTTCTATTTAAACAGTTTCATGCTATGAATAATAAACACTATGTGAGTCAATCAAAATGGATTCTAATTGATTCAAAAGCAATTTGTTTCCAGAAATATATAAAGTATCTATTGTGGAGGGTAGGGAGGAAGAGGTTTTAGGAATGGAAAATTTTCAACTCATGATAGATAGAGCTAAGATAAAGTAATGATTATCACAAGATTTTAGTAAATCTTTGAACTTGAAAAATCTAACACAATCAGGTAAAATTTACAGAAAAATATTAGCATTTAGGAAAATATTCAGCTCAAGCATTAACACTCTCCTCAAAAGGAGAATGTGCTAGAAACCCCTTTTTTAAACAGAAAAGTGAAAACCAAAATCCAGACTGTCTTAGACGTTCTGGCCAGTGAAGTAAGACGTGAAATAGAACTAGGAAGTAGAACTCTTGAATGGGCGGAGACAAAATTACTATTTGTAGACTGTTCACATATTCATTCATTCAATATCTTTGTATTGATTGCCACAGGCACTCTTCTAGGTGCTGGGAATACAGTGATAAGCCAGACAGATAAGTTCTAAGTTCCTTGCCAGCTTTAAGTTTCTCTATTTGTTCTCCACTAAGTGTCATACTGCTCTATGAGACATCAGGATGACTAAAGATAACAGAGACCAAAAGCAACAGGGCATAAACAACATAGAGCGTTATTTCTCTTGCACATAAAAGTCTAAACACAGCTGTTTAGATCCGTAAAGAAAGCTCTGTTCAACAAAGTCCTAAGAACCCAGATTGTTTCCAGTTTTCTGCCTGGTCATTCCTGGAAATAACTCTCTTTCTCCATGGTCCCTTAGAAGTCTAGCTATTACATATAAATTCCAAGGATTAAGATGGAGAAGACGGGAAGAAAGAAGAAACAGAAAGCACAAGTCTGCAATCTTTAAAGGAAGTTTGCCAAAAGCTGCTACATCATGTTTCTGCTAGCATCCCATTCATCAGAATTTAGCCTCATGGCTTTGCTTGTCTGTAAAGGAGACTGGAAAATGTCAATTTTTGTTTTGTTTTGTATTTTCTTATGAGGCATCCATAGGCACCGCAAAAAAAAAAAAAAAAAGAAAATGAGGGTTGTAATTCAGAAAGAGCAGGTATCAGGGTAGAAAAGTAATGGCCTCATCCAAACCAGGCAACCATGAAATCATCTGAATTCACATCAACCTCTGAGATCTGGTACAACTCTTTCCACTTCCAAGTGCCTGTCTGAGTGCTAAATTCCAAATGTAGCATAATCCAACTACAAATATAGCCTTAAATCTTTAAAGTTTCTGGAAATCCCATTTGTCTGTTAAAGGAATAGAAATCTATGAACAGCCAGTAGATATGAAAGGAGGTTTGAAGAAAGAAAGGGCATGATCAACTTCCACAGAGTTGCCACTCTGAATTTTGTCACCCTGGTTACAATATTAGTTCCATAAACTGCTTTGAACACACTAAACAGATAATAATAGAAAACAGGCCTAAAATACACTTCTTACTGGAACTTGAATTCTGCCTGGTTACTGAAGTCAAATCCAGTTTTCACTGCCCTGATAAGGAATGTGGGTTGCATCATTCCAAACCAGCATAATTTAAAGATATCTTGTACAAAAGCAGTCGTGCTAAGAATAGTTGCTTGTCTGTGATTCTGTTCACCATGATTATACGGTAAAGTACATGTGAACATGTCCCACGGGAGGGGTTATGTCTAAGTGGAAGGGTTTTCTCTTGGAGTAAAACCTTAAAGCAAGACTATTCATTTTGGATGATCAGGAATGAAAGAACCGAATAACTTCTAACGTTATCTAAGCTTGTGTTTAGGGTCAGCTAAGATTTCTTTTAGTGACATTCTAGCCTAAGAAAAAAACATTGATAATTTTATAAAATGAACCCGAAACCTTTCAATGATGATACTCAAGTTTCCCATCATAGAGCTTTGTATGTCAAACCAAGTGTGTGAGTTTATTAAGGTATTCTCCATTGTCAGAAAAGGCTTACTTTACCCATTAAAATCTCACTCAAATGAATATCAAGTATCTCTTGTGTCTTGTTACATGATGTAATTTAAGTCTGAAAATGTCCATGCTTTGCTTTAACCAGAAAGTTAAAATCTTTCTCAATGGAAGCAATAGAGTATATCACTGATAATGTGAAGGTGATCCAGTAAAGGGTCATGACTTAGCCCTTTCTGGACAAACAACGAAAAGAAACTTGTCTGCTCCCATGCTATGTGGCATCAATAATCCAGCCTATTTTAACACACCAATCCCTTCCATGCTTTGAAGCCAACCCTTTCCGATATACCATAGTAGGTGACTGTGGCAGCTTCCCCCTAACAATATAATAATGACAGAGCTATTGAACAATTATGTGCAACCACGTACTAGCCACTGAAGGAAACAAATAAATGAATAAGATATAATGTCTATTTTTTTTTATTTGGTGAGGAAGATTGGCCCTGAGCTAACATCTGCTGCCAATCTTCCTCTTTTTGCTTGAGGAAGATTATCCCTGAGCTAACAGCTATGCCAATCTTCCTCTACTTTTTGTATGTGGGATGCTGCCACAGCACGGCTTGATGAGCAGTGTGGAGGTCCGCATCCTGGATCCGAACCCACAAACCCCAGGCTGCCAAAGCAGAGCTGCCATACTTAACCGCTATGTCACCAGGCCGGCCCCATATAATCCCTATATTTAAAGAGCTAACAGTTTAGTAGGAAAGGAAATCTGACTAGAAAATATAGGAATTCTGACTCAAGATCTCTATGACTGATGTTATAAGAGAAACAAAAAGCTGAATGAGGGAAAGATCACATTGGTCTGAAGGAATAAGAAAACCTTAAAGTGAATGTGGCATTTGAGAAACATCTTGAACAGTAGGTAGAAACAGAAAGAAGGGCTTTGAGGAGCTGCTGTGAGATGGGGAAATGAGGATTGTGTTTAAGATATAGTAAGTAGTCAATTGGTTGGCACATACAGTAGGAGTAGGAGCAAAGTGAAGAAAGGATGGACAGATAAGCAATTACCACATTGTGAAGGGCACTGACCAGGGAGTGAGGAATGTTACTGAATTTATAATCATGTGGTAGCTATTAAAGATTTTTGCAAGAGGAAGTCATGATAGAGCTGTACTTGGGAGAACCATCTGACAGCAGGGTGTCAGGCAGAATGGATGGAAAGGCCAATTAGAGGCCATTGCCATTGTTATCACACACTACAACATCAGGAACATCCTGGTTATTTATATGGAACTCTGAGACAAGGGAGAAAAGAGCAGGATTAGCATTTGCCAAATCTCTTCTCTTTGGAAGGATGGCTTCCAAGCTTGGCATTCTCATTCAAGTCTTCTTCAAACAAGAAACCTCTCCAGGTCAATCTTGTCCAGCCCCCATTATTTTCACTCCTGGAAAGAGAATTTAGCATCTGCCCACATTTAAATGTTCCATTTCCCTCAGATAGATCATGAACACCCTAGGAGCATCTAAGATAAAGGGGGCTGCTGGTAGCAAGAGTACATCTTATCTCATTAAAGAAAGTTGCAAGTTCATCTGGGGAAATCAAATCTGTCCAGGAACTATCTGAAAGATAGTTATTTTCTCTCTTCAGCAAAGAAGGATGTTAGGAGATGGGGCAGAAATGTTACATGACTGTGAATCTGATCAGTCGGTTTCAATCCCAAACTACTTAAACAGAAGCTATGGAAACAACAGCAGCATTTCTAAATTATGTAATTCTACAGGGAGAAAGGAGAGTCTTAGAGGACAGTTTTCCCTAGAGTCTTGTAAAATGATGAATACATCAAGCAAGGCAAATAGAATTGTTCTGTCTTTGCAAATTGCAGATGTTTACCTTCTGTAACATGTTACGACCTCACATCCTTTACTAAAAATTACAACTTCGTAGCATCTTCAAGAGACTGAAGCACCATAGCACATTTTTCCTTTCTATGTGAAATGTATATGAAACTGATATTTGTTTCTAATATAAGAAGGAAGGTTTAGACTTGTTTTTAAAGTCATAGAACATAAGGCAAAATATGTGGCAAATATTATTGAATCAAATCTGATGGAAAATAGTGATTTACTTTATCTTCTCTAGACAACTCTCTTCCACAATTTTATCACTTTCCATGACAATTGTATTTAACTGAGCATAATGCAAGCTTTTCAAGCCAAAAGCATTACAGCTGCTTTTCTTTAGACAACATCAACAAAATCTGATGAAAGAACTTTAGAAAAATGGGCACATGAGTGTCTGTGTTCTCTTGTTTGTGATGATACCAAGTTGCTTAGTAATTACACGACATTCCACTGAATTTGGTATTGGCCTGGGATGAACCAACAGATTTAGTGAGACACTGAGCTAATCTGGGCTGGCAGATTCCATGCTTCTCTATTTAGTTATCTGAAGAAAATCATAAGAATATAGTGCAATATTTGCTGAAATAGGTCAAAACTACTTGAAAAATCCAGCAAGAAAGACAGTGAAATTAAAAAGGCTGATGGCTTTTGAAGGTGTAAGTAGAGTAGCAGTTCACATACAAACGACAGGAAAGAAAAAGGTGACACAACATCTGGCTCATACATAATAGGAACTTTGGATCCAGTCTAGAAGCTTGCATTTTGTTCACATAATGAGAGCCAGCTGAGGCCAGGCAGAGATAATATATCGGACTCTGTCACCAGTCATAAAGTACTCGAGCTCTTCCTTCAGTGTTCCTGAATTAATAGAGGTTTGTTTCTATTCAGACAAAGTTGTAAAACTGCCTGCAGATAATAGTTCTCTCAAAATAAAAAAGAATCCTGCCTCTGGAATTACTTGATGTATTCGGTTCTTTGTACAAAAGGCAAATACACATCTTTCACTTCTGTTCTGATCTAGAAAGTTAGATAAGTATCCTAAGCCGAGAATTAATTCATAAATTTATCAATAATATCTTTTCTAGGTCTAAAATCATTCACAACCTCCCTCATCCTGTCATGCACACAATTGAAGAAAGAGAGAGAGAAAATATGCAAATTGACCTAGTAGGACAAACTTCAACCCATCCAAAGTTTTGTGTTATTTCAAAGCTTTTCTTGTGAGTGGAAAAGATTAGATATCGAGGTTTAACTAATTTCATAGAGTTTCATAGGATAATGCTTCTTAGTTGCACTATAAATCTGTCATGTATTGTACTCCTTCTATTCTATCCCAACCACTGTGCTAAATACTTTACATTCATGATTTCATTTAATCTCTGCAAGAACCTTATGAGTTAACGTGTACCCATTTTACAAACTAAGAGGAACCTGAGGCTTAGAGAAGATAAGGGCAGGAGGCAAGATTTCAGCTCGGGTTTATTTGACTCAGACTCCAAAGGCCACTAACCACAAAGCTTACACAGAATGCACACCATAATTGGTTTTGCACATTGATTGTTGCTCATGTTTATTTGATAAGCAATCAATTATTCATCTAAGTTGCCATCTGAAATTATTTGTCTATAATTATTTACACATGAAAAAAGAAGGACTTGCTGCTGTGACTGCTAATGTTGGACATAATACCTCTGACCAGCAGTCAAAGAAAAACACCTGGGCTTTTGTTCAGCCCCAGTTCAAATGTAAAAAATGTTTTTAATCCTTGGTCGTATTAATCATGAACTATAAATGCCATAGCCCATGAGTTCTTTAAAAAGAAAAAAAGCTGCCATTATTTCACTCTGAGAAGGAATCCGCAAGATTTACACATTACAGTTTCACTCTAAGTTGTTAGTGTCTCCTCCATTTACTTGATGTTTCCATTCATAAACTTAGGAGAATATGTTGTTAAATCTGCATATACTCCCAATCAAGTAGAAAAGAACAGCCTCAGGTTTCACACCTCTCAGACATATAATAAGGAATTGTCCCAAAACTTTTGCTATCAATCTGTCACTTAGATCATCATTCATATGTGGTCCATTGAGAATGAATCGCTAGATGCTTGCTTTAGAAATGTCCTCTCATTACATAAGAATACACAAGCAGTTCAAAAAGTTAAAAATAAAATGCTTCTTAGCTCTGAAATACACTCCTCAATGTAAAACATACAGATATGTACCACGTCGCTACTGTACCCATCATTAAAAGAACTTCTCTTATGTGAAAATTGTATTTATTCATTAATATTTTGCCTAACATTTATATTTTCTGATAAATACATAAAATTAAAACGTGTGAGAAAATGATCCTTGAATGCTTAATTCTTTACATTCCACTAGAATATTTCTTCCACTTGGAAATTTTCTGAAGATAGTCGTAAACTCTGACACTTCAGTCTTAATAGTTCTTGTAAAAATAGCAAGACAATCTTTTATTTTACTTTGACAGGGACAATACAATAGTATGTATTACTGAACATAATGTTTTTAAACTTTCTATTACATATCAAGAATCTTGGAAATGCATGGAAAGGTAGAGTACATCCTTTATTTATCTAGTAGCTGCCAGCATTTCTCATCGTGAGTGAAAAATTGTCTTTTCTTCTCTTGTCAAATAACAATGGATGCAGTATTAGTCACAGTTTGCATGGAAATCTGCCAATAAAAGAAAGGTAAGTAATATTTCTCTCCAAGCCTAATAAAAATGTCCTGTGGCCTTTTGTGAGAATATGAAGTATGACTCAAGATACCAGTCAAAACAAAGTAAAAATGGAGGGAAGAAAAGGAAAAGACAGTAAAGTCTCACTTTTCTGTACCATCTACAAGTATCCTAAAGCCGTGCCAAAGAATAAGAGAAATGTGACTTTGCTGTGTCTGTCAAGCCTTTCCTGAGCTACAAAAAGAAAAGAAAACCTTCTTCCCCATCACAAGTGTACAAAAGAGGAGTCTTGCTGGTAAGGTTAGCATCTGTCAATATCAGGCCTGGTACAAAAGCAAAGCCGCTCTTTGAATTGTTTGCTTAATGAGATCTCCCAGTGAATGGAGTGTATCTGCAGCCTGGGGTTTCACAAGGAACACAATATTGCATGTGGATGATTTTAGATAGAAAGGTGGTTCGTTTCAGTAAAGCAAGTGAGAAAGAATAAACTTGTCATTTTATTCTAATTTGAGTATTTGCATTGAAAATGATTAAAATAGTTTTTCTGTACATTATCCATAAGCGGGATAATTTCTATCTTTTATCCCAGCCATCTGATTTTTCTCTGGGACATTCTTATATGTACTGGCTTCCACTCATTGTTTGTGTTCCATTCGTGGACCACTGCTATAGAATTTTAATGAGTTTCATGTTAAACACCTATTAGAATTCATTCTTTCAGAATCATTCTGCCAGGAGCAAGCCCATACATACTCCTCCAGTTTACTACTATCTTCTACTACAAATTAAAATAATTTATTCCAATTTTTAAGGGTAATTCCAAGAAACATAAAACAATTACTTTGGTCTACTGAAAACTCCACACTGAGTTCCAAATACTCAGATTCCAATATTAATTACATCTGCTATAATTTATCATGCACTTGTATGGCAGGCAATCTGATGCCCCATTTAAACTTGTCAACGACCTGCAAGAGAGGTATTACTTTCTTTTATAAAGATGAGAAAACTGGGGATCAGAGAACTTGAGCATTTTCCCAAGGATATGTGGTTATAATTCCAACCTGAATCTCGATAAAACTCAGGCTCTCGCATTATACTACATTGTTGTTGCTCCACAACGTTCACAAAATAACTTTAGCTTTTTCTTCTTTAAAGATTTTATTTTTTAGAACATTTTTAGGTTCATAGCAAAATTGAGAGGAAGGTACAGAGATTTTCCGTATCTTCCCTCCCCCCACATGAACAGCCTCCCTCATTATCAATATCACCGACCGTTATACCGAGTAGTATGTGTGCTACAAGTGATGACCCTGCATTGCCACATCATGATCACCCAAGGTCCATTGTTTACATTAGGGTTCACTCTTGATGTCATATGTTCTGGGGGCTTGGACAAATATATAACGACATATATCTATCATTATAGTATCATACAGAGTATTTTCACTGCCCTAAAACCTACTTTAGCTTTTTAAAAATAACCTTGTACAAAAGAATAAATATGTTTCTAGAGCCCATTAAACCTATTATGGCTAAATTCAGAGCACAGCTGATACTGATCTTGTTTTCTTGGTCAGGGCTCAGGTATCTTGATTCGCTGCTCCAGAGTGTTTTCCAGTATCTTCTTATAAAAGTTTTTAACATGATCACCCGCATTTGTTAACTTGCTTTTAGTCTCAAACATTCAGAAACCTTTAACTATCACATTTGGAACATAAAAAGGCCTGAACTTTATGACATAAATTTTACATCTAAAGTTTCCTTAGTATTCAATCTAATTTAAACTTTTATTTAACCTAAAGAAATCACCAGATTAACTCCCAAAATCAATATTTAGATGTTACCAGGAAAATTTAAAAAATTTAAAAAATTTAAAAATTTACTCAAATACATATACCTAAGAAACTGAATATGTACAGGCAAGTTTTAAACATCACTGCAAAAAGTTCTATAGTAAATGCTTTTGCAGGAAAGTTTGCAGCTTGTATATATAGAGAGAAGAATTGAGCAACGTATTTCTTATATGCTCTCCCTTTTCACAAAAGGAAATAATAATATTATTTGTACCAAAGGCTTATCGATGATTAAAGTGGATGTTCTGGTGCCTATCCTCCTTCTGGGAGCTGACTGTGCACACCTCTTCTCAACTCCATATTCACTATCAACAAATTGACATCTTGAAATTGGCCATGGCGGGAGTATTTACACTATAGAAATTGACAAAGACTACAAATCAATTCTGCCTCTGCTTGCCCCTATTGGAGCCAGCTGGTAAACATGTATCAGCATAACACTGATGAAGTGAGATAATACATTAGAGTGGATATGAAATGTGCCTTCATTCCTCCAGGTGCAGGGGGTGTTGGCTGTTGATGGCTCTCAGATGTACCCTTCTGTGACTTGCCCTTAGCTGAAGGCAGTTGCCCTCCCCAAGATTATGCCCTTTCTTCTTTGAACAGCCTGGTTGATGTGGGGTACAAAGATCTGGGCCCCAAAAAAGCCATTCTAGCTCCAAAGCCTCTTGTGAGATCAGTCGAAGTCTCTGTTTCAATTGCATCATAGTTTCATGCTACTTTTGGCCTGTCTTGCTTCAATCTCTCCTTTATAGATGTTGCTCCTGAAAGCAGGCCCCCAAAACTACACAAAAATCTCTCAGTGTCTGTTTCCCTGGGAAGCTGACCTAAGACACACATGTAAGATTTCCTGGCACAGAGTAAGTGCTCAATAAACGTCAGTTGTTAATATATTTGTAACCATTTGTTCACTGTACTTTGTTGTGAGAGAAAGAGGAAAATGGTTTTAAGTCTCTTTTCCTCTTTTTAAGTTGAAAAAAAGATTCTGCTATGGATAATACAACAAGAAAATAATGGTTGTCTTTAACCATTAACTCTTCAAACTGCTGGATCTGAATGAAACATATATTTGGGCCAAGTAAACACCTGCAAATTGAATGGATTCCTTGAGATTTTATGCAGTAAAAATGCCTTTGAGAGTCAGAAAAAGTGGTAAAATTTGACCAAAAAGGTAACAAAAGAATTTTAAGAGTTCATCAAATTTTGGTTGTTGAACTTTAGACATGTGTAAGATCTAAGACACTGCACTCAGGAATCGTTAATTTTAACATGAATGCAAGTTTGATAACACCACAATTCCGAGAAGGATGACTAAGAGGCTTCTTTCCTCAGTAATCTGAAGAACTGATAAAAACCTTCTTTGGTCAATTTCAGAAGAAAATTGAATGTGAGATCACATTATTCCCTTCCTTAGACTGCACAGGATCTAAACATAACGCATCCCTGGGGGGGAGGATTCGACGCAAACCACAGCAGAAAAACACTGGGCCGCCATTTACAGTTATCCAGTAAAATAATATTCTGTGTACATTCTGGGTTATGCATGAATATCATGATGACTACTAAGGGATTAATTATTTTATTTGGAATCATAATATTTCTTAGAACCCTGTGAGGAACTCAACAAAATTAAGTCATAATAATTCATGTACTGGTCATATATTAAAATAAAATATCTCTGACACATTAGAAAGACATTTTTAAAACTTCCCACTCATTGGAAAATCACATTAAAGAAAGATTGTTCAGTATCTGATTTCTAGTATGGAATTCAGGCTCAGTTAATAATATAATGGCTATATGCTATTACAGGAGGATGTTACCTTGATTTTTTTCCTGCTCATTTGCTGATGACTTAGTTTACCCAGACATTCTGGACAAGATATTTACAGAAGGCATTGAGGACAATGAGAGAAAAGAGGAAGGTTATTCCTCTCACAGAACCTATAGTTTATGGAAGAGATACACACATAAAGAAATAAATTCAGTTCCAAGTAGAGGTAATTTAGTAGCTACCCTCTGAGCATGTTTTACTTGCTTTTGTACCACACTGCTCCTCAAGATCCGTTATCTCCATTATCCTTTCCATGTGGCACTTTTGGGGGCTACCAGTCACAGAAACTAAATCTCTGAACATATCAGCCTCAAGCCGAGTCTACCAGAGGCCTGTCCTGGGATTGTCCCAACCAAGGTTTCCTGCCATTTGGATGAGGAAAGATGTGAAGGGGAGGCTGCAGGCAGTTATTTTCCCAGTTTGTTTGAATAATAAAGCCAAGCTAAAAAGAGCTGAAATGGGTCCAAATCTCTCATCCATAAGACACCAAGAGTTGGTTTGTATCACTGATCCTGGAAGCAATCTGGGTATACTTTCACAATAAGCTTGGATTGAGTTTCTCCAACTCTCAACACAAAGTGCTCACTATGCAGGTACCAGGAGTGGCTTCAGGTTTTGTGGGGTCTGAAGCTTATATCATTTGAGAGTCCTCTTAGAAAAAGAAAAATGCAAAATTATAAATGAACAGCCAAGTACAAATGTGATTGATTATTTCAAAGAAAAAAGGAAAATACAAGTTCCTAGATCCTTGGAGGGTTATAGCTTTGGTAATTTACTAGACCTTGCTTACACAGAATTGCTTCTTAGTTGCAAACTGACCTACCTTCCCACACAGAACTCTCTACAACAACCAGCAACTCCTAGGACACAAGGAGGCATGTGCAAGTGAGGGGCCCTGAAGCTCAGGCTTCACTCACTCAAGGTAATTCTGCCTCCAGCAGCTCATATGTCCAAAGCACACGGGACAATAAAGAGAGAAGGGGCAACCCTGGTCCCAGGAAAGCTTTCTCAGCGGCATGAGCACTCACCTGGTGGTTAATCAGTGTTCTAAAGCAAAGAAAGTGTGGGGCCCAAGACTGTATGGGTTCTTTGCACTATGTTATGGTGTCAAGGAATAAAACATGTTAGAGAAAGCTTATCCTATTTAAATGTGAAGAAAAGGTGATTTCGCGGTGGCAAGTTGGAAAATCCCTCTCCACGTATCATAGAACATGACTGTTAAGTATGTAGTTCTCCTCCCCTCTCTGCTCTTCCTCCATCTTTTTACTTCATTGGCCTTTGGGCTTCTCGGAGGGAGAATAGGTCAAAGCCCTGCTTCCAGGATTTTTATGTACAGCATATGCTTTCCATCTTTGGGATTATTTCCCCAAATCCCAATATTTTGTCCTTGTCCTTAAAATAAACATGGCACTCAAAAAAAGGAGAGGAAAAAAGGAGCTGAACAATAACAAATGACAAGGCTTTTCCCTTTTACACCAAGACCCTTAAGACACTGAGAAGCTTAACAAGAATAACAAACGCTATCCTTTTGCATATAGGAAGTATGTCACCAAAAGTTCACCAATACGGTGCTGGATGCAGTAGGGTGGAAAAACAGAGGACATTTTTTAAGTAGAGGAAAATGACAGCCCATATTTTTAAAAAATTAAAACCAAGTTCAACTTTTCACAGAACTTACACAAGAATTCTAATATGGAAAAAGAATGTGGGTCCAAACACAGCTACCCATACACTCCTTTTTCCTGATTCAGATACAAAACCCTGGATAAGGTGAACTTGGTGAGTCCTGCCAACTGTAGTCAGGACCAGCCCACTTTAGTCAGTAATACAGTTAAAACTAAAGAGAAAATCTTGGTCCTTGATTGCTAGAATTGTGAAGGGCACTTTTGTGTGTGTTCTGGAGGAATAGTTTGGGGAGGCAGTCTGTGTAAGGTCCAGGGCAGAGCTTTGTTTTGAAATTTCTATAGCAGGAGGATTTAGGATCCTGTAAAGATTCCTGTACCAACCCAGGGTTAGACTGTAAGGACCCTACCAGACGTCTTGCCCAATCAAACTGTGATACCAACTCAAGCATTAGAAAGCCAGCTTTGAGCCATTTGCGAAGCAGATGCTGATGTTTGCAGAAGCTTCTCATCTGTTCTGTCCTATACCAGCTAATTGTTGAGGCACTTCTTCCTCCCTCCAGTGGTAGACACCATCCTGAAGATGCTCCTGGCTACTCAGGACATATGGTCACATCTGGGCCTGTCCTTCAGGTCATTGTTCAGTGTTCAGCATTCTGTACCTTTCCCAATTCCCTTGTCCATAACATTTCTCTGTTTGAGTCTCCCTTTGCCAAAATAATTATAATCACTAAGGGAAGACCTCTCTGCTATTATATGTTTGAAAGTTGTATGAATGTTGATTTATTTTAGAGTCTCTTCCAGTATAGTATACACGTGTGGCCTATGGTAAGGGAAAATTGTTATGGGTAGGGGTCAGCATCTTCTTCCAACAAGAGAAGGAGGGAAAATGAATTATTATTCCCAGTGTCATTTATGGGAAAGATGCACCTCCCAAGACAGGACACTGGAATTGGGAGGACAGACAAAGCAAGGCATGACAGGAGGCTAGGTTGCCTGAAAGGGTCTACCCAGCAAGTAGATCAAAGCAAAGGGATCCACATGTTGCACATTGAAGAAGCCATATTCTGAAAGTCAATTTGTCCAGTAGGTGAATTTTCAGGCACCAGGCAGGACTGTACTTTCTGTTTGGCCTTTCATGTGGTCCTTCTCCAATTATTACCAACCATGAAGCACCTGGACTTGATGTTTAGAGAGCAGGAATATTTTCCTGCAACTACAAATAATGAAATATGGTATATAGGTTTCCTGCCCAGATGACATTCATCTTTTATGTGGCCATCTGCTAACTGCATCTCATTATACATGAATTCAGTTAGCGTGGAATGTCTCCTATGTGTCTAGCCCATGCTAGGGCACCTTGAGAGATTACAAAGGATATAAAAGGTCCAGGGCCTGCCATGTGGGAAATAGGATTAACTCCCATGAGACTTTTTAATACAACAATAGGCTTTTCAAAGTGTAATATCCTATATTAGAAGACTAATCAAAACCAAAACAAACAGAATGGTGCTATTATCACATGTCTCAGAGAAAATGAAGGTTTTTCCAAGGTTCTATCTTCAACCCTTCTTTTTGGATCACCCCACACACTCTTTTTTAATGATGCCATAGTTTCTAGTTCAGGTCTCTCTTAGTCTTTCTGCCGTGCTGATATTGGCAGTTGTTTAGTTTTCTTTTCCTAGTGCTGAGCTTGAACAAGAACAATCACAGACACCTGCCAGGTGCTTTTTTAAGCAAGGGCACATATTTTGACAGTTACTGGTGATAGCCATGTCACCAGTAGTAACTAACCTCTATAGGAATCACACTTGTTATTTTGACCTCTTAGCTCATTCTCTAATCATGTTGGCAAAATTCCTAACCCACATAAAGGCATTTTAAAAAGCATTCATATTATTGAATGTCGTCCCCTAAACCCTCCAGTAAAGTGAAGGAAAAGCTACTCATTCAATATTGCCTTTTAAGCAATTTGAAATCTGAATTCATTTCCAAATATGCTAAAACAAATTCTGATATAATAGAATTCTGCCATTTTAAATCGTAAGCATCATGTCATGTTACATGGTCTGAGACTTGTTAAAAAACAAAAACAAAGAAAAGGCAAAAAACAAATGGTGGTATTAAAGCTGTTGAAAATGGATAACAAGATGAGTTAAAGATAACTGGCTATATATCACTCTATTTAATAGATGCCTGTATGGTACGACTATAAGCTGTGAGATGATACGATACCCCTTGCAAGGTCGTGAGAGAAATTGGGGAAGAATCATTTAAAGCGTGGAGGAGCACAGCGAGCCACACATAGGGTGCGACAGGTTACTGCAGTGAGTGCAACCAGGACTCCCCAGAGAGGCTCTCTAATCAGCATGTCATCACTTAACAGTTCAGTTAACAAATTTGGACAAAAAAGCAACTAAAAACTTCATCTCTAATTATCGAACCCCCTTGAAGCTTAAGTTTCCAAAGGCTTTGCTAAGAGAATGGGTGTCGCTAATCAATAATGACACTGAGTGAGACACTCCTAAGGAGCTGTCTTTCTTAGAGATGTTTGTTAACCCAGCAGGAAGAGTCTGCAATGAAATGCTTCTTACTTCAGGGTTAATTATTCGTCTTTTCTCCCCAAAGCCAATGGGAGTTTGAAGAAAGTATGAAAGCCTATTGCTAAATTCCAGGAGGGCAAAAAAAAATCAACTCTGCTGGACTTCTAGCAACTAGCTGGCTTTTGGATTGCTTTTGTCTTGGTGAGGGAGAAATTCCTGGAGCATGATCAAAGGCTAGTCACTGTTTTATAGTGTATATAAAGGAGTTTTTTATAAACTAATATTATTTTGAAAGGCAGGCCTTCACAAATCTTTTGTTTTAGGACACTGACAATATAGTGGTTTGTTATGATTTACATAAAAGTAAAAGCAATAAAGAGATAATCTCAAAAAATACACACCTGGGTCAATAACTGTATTACATTTCATTTCTGAGGAAAAAAAGTCCATTTGTCATGTGGGTTCTTTTTCATTTAAAGTAAAAGGCGAGGTAGTCACATACATATGAATCAACTTCTTGGTTAGAATCTTACTTCTGGAATGTACTGGAAGGATCTGGGTTCCTTTTTTTTTTCCTCAGAATTAAAATTTTTAACTTCAGTATATAGAAAAAAATCCAGGAAGCATTTTAACTCCTAAGGTAATACTTGATGTTTTGGGAATTTCACAAAAATTGTGAACATGGTAATAAGTTAAAATTGTTTACTATTTTCTCAACAGAAAATTAATTTGAGACAATAGTCTTTATGGGGTCCTGATAATATTTCAAATTCAGAAGAATGCTGTGTGGCCCTCTGTGTAACATCCTTCAGCTAATTGTTAAGTACTTACTGTATACCCTCTAGCACCTTGCCCCATTTTATTGTCATTTTTGGTTGACAGGCCTGAGTTCCCACTGGACTGTGAATACCTCGAAAGCAGAGTTCGTGCCTGTTTACTCTTCCTTACCAAGAAGAACTTAAACAAATATTTTTCCTAGATTGCATCAGTCTCTGTGGTAGGCTAAATAATGGCTTCCCCAAAGATGTCCAAATCCTCAACCTCAGGACCTGTAAATATAACTAGGTTACCCTACAAGGTAAAATGGACTTTGTAAATGCAATTAAATTAAGGCTCTTGGGATGGAGCAGTTATCCTGGATTATCAGGGTTGGCCAATGTAATCACAGGGACTTTAGAAGAGGGAGGCCAGAGGCTCAGTGTCAGTAGGAAACCATGTGACCACAGAAGCAAGAGGTTGGAATGATGACAGGAAGTGGCCAGCAAGCCAAGGATTGCAGTTGGCCTCTAAAAACTGAAAAAGGCAAGAAAATGGATTCTTCCCTCAGGGCCTCCAGAAGGAACCAGACCTGCCAAAATATTGACTATGTTTGAAGTAATCTGTTATAGCAGCAATATACAACTCATACAGTCTGTTATTATTTGGTGTACTAAAATCATCTCTTCTCCTTGAGTTCCCCTCTGATGAACCTCATGGTGTCATGTGTTCTTTGAAAAGGCAGTATGTGAAAGGTGAAAACTCTTGGGCTCTTAAGTCAAACTTCCCATGTTCGAATCTCAGCTCTGTGCGAATTGGCTGATGATGTCCATGTCCTTTAACTTCCCAAAATCTGTCTCCTCATTGGTAAGATGGAGAAAATAGTAGTTCTTAAATCATAGCCTTTTTCCCTCTGAAGAATAAGGTAGAATGTGTGTGTGTATGTGTGTTTAGCACATTATTAACAGATGGTAATTGGTCAGTGATTTTGTTTTTAATAAAAAATATAAATATAAAAATATTGACTGTGTATAAATAAATCACCTTAGAAAAACATAGATTCTGGTTAGAAGTCACTTGTTGCTTTGTCCATTACAGATATCCCACGCGCAGGTTATCACAAAGCATACGTGAGTAGGAAGTTTCTGTGTTCTATTTTCTGAGAGGCTTGGTAACTGAGGACAGATCCAAGAAATAGCATGAGTTAAGCCAAGATGAATCCAGCTGTGTTCTGGCTGTTAGAGTATATGTAATTTTCTTCACATAGCCTGTTCCCCCAGGCCTCCAGAGACTTGCACATGCCACCTGCCCTCTGCCAGGAATGTCCTCCTCCTTCTTACAACTACCAACCCCTTTCTCCCTTAGTAAGAACCCGCAATCTCTGTGAAGTCTTCCCTGCCTTCTCAAGCTTCCGATGATGAACTCTTCAACTCTCCTGATACACTTTCACGAGAATCCCCTTAAAGTTTGCATCCACCTCCCTATCAGTTCTTCAGGAAAATGGCTGTTTCTTTTTTATCTCAGAGTACCATGCTAGGCACTAAAGATATAATTCAAGGAAGTCAAAGACTAGATTATCTGATAAATCAGTCTTTGTGGGTGATCTAATGGTTTAAGTTACTTTAAACATATATACCCCTCCACAATCACACACAATTATCTCATAATAAATTTACATCTTGAAATAAGCTTTCTTGGCCCCAACATTTTAATCTAGAAGAATAATTATATTAGTACATATTTCAGCAAACTCTGGCAAATCAGTTGAACATAGATGTTGACATGAGAAAGATTCTCGGTGCCTTTCAAATAACACAGTGAATTACAATAACAGCACAAATGTGAAAACATTTTTACAGTGTGATAGAGGTAATGATGTTTAAAATTTTCATTTCTTAAAAAAATGTATAATACATTATACAATTAAAACAATAATTGAACTATAAAATCCTTCAAAAATAGAAATCAATTTTACTTTCCCCCAAAGACATTGTAAGATATAAATAAACCTTATTCTAAATAAATTATTTTGGGAGTATGCTCATCCTATAATGATGCTATAATGAAAGTCAAGTGAGACAACAGGATTCACTTTCCTGCTAAATTTTCTGAAATACAGCTTTCTAAGGAAAACAAGGGGTATGGGCATGAGCGTTTAACCCAACTGTCAGATTTTAAACTGTTTAATATGTATTAGACATTTCCTAAGGTTGTTAATGATAGTTATTTGTTTCAAGAGAAATATATACCTAGACATGTAGATATGAGAATTGCTATGTCCCACTGTCTATGAGCTTTATAGAATCTCCTGCTTTAATTATGCTTTTTTACTTAGGCATTTATTTCTGTAGGCATTCCTTCCAAATCGCAATTTATAAGTCTTGTGCTTACAAATAAAACACATAATGTCTTTGTTCATAAAAAGCCTCAATTTAATAAACATTCATAGTTCACATTCATGTGGAAGAGTTATTTTTTCTCTCTCTCTCCTTTTTTTCTTAAGATACTTCTTAAGCATTGAACTAAATAGTGATTGAGATTATTGTCCATTTGGTCAGGGTGTAGGAGAAATGGAATTTTTTTTTATGATTCCCAAAATAGAGAGTTGACACGTAGGGGGGAAAATAGCCAGAAGTGAATTTCAGACCTTTCATTTGGTGCCACATGATTCTTTTTCATTACACACAAAACCCAATGGCTACCATGTGCAAATAAATGTTGAAGAAGGAACATTCTATTGCCTGTGGGTTGGAGTAGTGAGTTCTTCCCCAGAAAACCAGGTCTGCCTCATGAAATAGTTCTGTGGCTTTCAAAATCTTGTGCAGAGAAAGAACATTTAAAGGCGTTGTATCTAACTAGGTTATCAATAAAGAGACAAAGAGTAAAGGATTAAAAATGAAAGGATTGCCCCAATCCCCTGCCATGTAAGATGAAACAGAAAATTGTACAAATAAAGATACTGGGCAATATTTTTCTCATCAGGAAAATTAGTGGATTGAAAAAATTATCCTTCAATTCCTTTCAGCTATTAGAGTCTATGATTTTAAATGGATGAAACAGGACATTAACCTCCATCATAAGCCAGGCTTCTAGCACCAATTCAACAAAAATCTCATCTTGTTAATGCTTTTCCTTTTCTTAAATAAGAAGTTTAAAGTTTTCAATACATACCTTTGTACAAAAGGGACATAAACCAAAAAGTGCAAAATATTTCTAACTGGAGAGTTGGAAGTGTATGTCTCATCCAGATGTCAGAGCAGTTCCAGGTCCAAAAATCTTCAAAGGCACAATTTCAAAGATTCCGTCATCCATTCACAAATTTATACATTCTTTATTAAGCTCCTACTATATTCCAGATACTATGAAAGGTGGCAGGAACAAATAATTAACTATAGCATAGTCCTCATCCTTCTATATAACAAATTTGAGTTAAAAATGAAATATTGAGGGGCCGGCCTGTTGGCGTAGTGGTTAAGTTGCTTGCTCAGCTTTGGTGGCCCGGGGTTCACAGGTTGGGATTCAGGTGTGGACCTAGCACCACTCGTCAAGCCATGCTGAGGTAGCACCCCGAATAAAATAGAGGAAGATTGGTACAGATGTTAGCTCAGTGACAATCTTCCTCAAGCAAAAAGAGGAAGATTGGCAATCGATGTTAGCTCAGAGCCAATTTTCCTCATACGCACACACACACAAAATTCAATATAAGAGAGCACAGACAGAAATAGAGGCCATTCTGATTGAAGAAAGGAGTGAATATAGGCGAAGTGGTCATAGACACATTTGACTTGTTGTCCAAATACTATTTCAATGTCTAAGTAGGGAGAAAAAGAGATAGCATTACACAGTGAGGGAACAGCTTAGCAAAGACACGGATGTGTAATATGCTTGGCAAGTTTTAAGAACAGCGAGAAGTGTAGCATGTCTAACAGACCGGGTGGGAATGTGAGAGTGGCAAGCAATGACACAGGAAAAATAGGCTGGACTAAATTTGTGCTAGGGAGTTTGGACTTCATTATGTGGGCAATGTGAAATCATGGAAGATATTTAAGCAGAGGACTTGAAATAACTCCTCTTGGAGTTGGGAAGAGAGAGTGCAGGGGATAAGGCTAGAATCACTGGGGTCAACAAGATCATTTATTTGCCTACTCAGAAAGTCAGGGAGAAAGATGTTAAGGATCCGAACTCAGTGGAGGAGATGAAGGAGTAAAGAGACTTTTCCTGAAGAAAGTCAGTCTCAGCTAACACAGATTTCTAAAGAAATACAAAACTTCAAATAGCAACCTAAGTTAAAGGTTGTAGGCTGGCCTGACAGTGGCCCTGATTAGATAGCAATGATTTGTAATTAACGTATTAAAGGAAAAGCCTAAACTCTTATGGCTTCTGCTTTTGTTAGACTGATAAAGTTTGCTTGTAAATGTGTGCCCAATAAGTTTAGAAAATAAACTGTTTGAAAATATTTTGTTCCCTGAAAGTGGTAAACATTCTCCTTAAATCACATTTGAACTCTTAGTTGTTTAGCAAATCCATTTAGATGTGGTTAGTGCCAAATTAAATCACAGTGAAACTCATTTAAGAATTACTTTTATTTATTGAAGTGTGAATGAAAGAGATATTTGTTCACCCTTTAGTTATTCTCTTTCTAAAATGGGTACTGGCAGGTAGACATTAAAATAATGTTACTATATAGTTGCGCTTGGGGTTGAAATGAGAATGATTAGAAGTGGACACAAAGGATCTTTTTGGACTGATGGAAATATTCTGAAATTAGACTGTGGTGCTAGTTGCACAACTCTGTAAATTTACTAAAAGTCATGGGACTGTACACTTAAAATGTGTGAATTTTATGGTATGTAAATTGAATATACTTCATTAAATCTATTAAAAAACATTCATGTATATTTATTAGGGATTTTAAATCTACTAAATGTGGTGGTAACT
The DNA here is from genome assembly GCF_037783145.1 of Equus przewalskii. Lineage (NCBI taxonomy): Eukaryota > Metazoa > Chordata > Mammalia > Perissodactyla > Equidae > Equus > Equus przewalskii. The sequence continues at coordinate 53,587,193 of NC_091838.1, forward strand.
TATTCAATAACAGTCATTTATCCAATAACTATTTATAGAGAAATTACTAGGGACAGGTATGTTCTAGGCCAGTGCTTCTCAAAATTTAACGTGTTTAAGAATTATCAGTGAATAGTAAATACAGATTCTAACTCAGTAGGTCTGGCTCTAGGTCCATAATTCTGTCATTTTAACAAACTTCCTGGTGATGCCATGAGCTGGCTGGAAAATTGAGTGCCAAGGCTCTAGGCCCTGGGAATACAGCAGGGAACAGAAGATAATTTTCTTGCTCCCACAGAGCTGGCTTCCTAGGAGGAGAAGCAGGTGATAACCAAGAAAATAAATAAAAGCTCAGGATAGCTTCTCCATATATACTACACAAGCTTTAAGACAACCCTAAGATTCAACAATCTTTCAAAATACTTGTATTTGCTGCCTCCCACGTGTCAAGCATCAAGATAGGTGATGGAGACAGAGTTGTGAGCAAACCACAGTTTCTGATCTCAGGGAATTTACAATCTATTGCTAGACTCATTTCACCCTCAAAACATCCTTATGAGGTGCGTCATATAATTCTCTTTATTTTCCAGGAGCAGAAGCCCACACAGCTCATATCAGTGCTGAGTCTCAAACCCAAGACTTCATCTCAACACTATGCTAAACTACACTGTCCTCAATTTCGTGGTTAAATTTAAGAAATGAGAAATTTAGATTGCATTTACTGTCACAGAATACTACAGTCGTTTTGGCTTTGGTGCCCTTGGCAAGTTGTACTGTGTTTGTACAGTTTATTAGCCTGGCTCTTTCCTCCCTCTGGGTCTCACGTTATTAAAGCACTCTTGTGCTTATATGGAAGATTGTTATTGAGGTCCACATTTCTTTCTCCTCTTTGCTACCAATTTCAGCAACCTTCTGAGGATCTATATATTCTCTCTCCTCTTCTGGGAATTTGAAGTTCATCTTCATTTATCGTCTGCACATGTACTTCTCATGCTACTTCCCTCCTTTTTTCGGTTCACTAATGATGTCGTTAAACAAAATAGAACTCAACACTGACCCATGAGGACAGCTCCTTGGATTCTGAGCTCATTTTATGTCAATCATCCATTCCTTCAATGGAATGTTTCAGCCCAAAGTTCTCATACTGGGACAAGAACAAACCACTGTAGTTTACATAAGAATAGAAATTCCTAGATACTTATGAGAGAAACATTTGAAAATCAACTTATTTGCAGGAATATGAACAATGATGGAAATAGAAAGTGGGAAATTATATGCTAGCATATTTGAACAATTAATAATAGCTAATATTTATTGAACATGAACATGTCAATCACTTAATTATATTATTAGTATCTCTAATTTTAAAAATCATCTTCCAATATAGTTTCATTTCTTATCACCACCACCACTTCTATTTTGCAGGCCTGAAACTGAGAGCCAGTGAGGTGAGACGGCATCTCTAGGACCTGTGTCTCCAAGGTTCGCATATTTTTCTAATACTATATATTGCTATTACATATTTCTTTGAGTATTACTTAGGTTTTTGGTTGTAATTTTAACTGGCCTGTTAAGAAACTAACCATGCTACCTTTTTAATTTGGGATAGGAAACTTCTCAGTATTCTTCCCAAAAATACTTGATTTGTAGAATTTTAATGAAAGTATGTCTCCCCCAGGAACAGTTGACTCTATGAGAACCAGTAATTTGGTCTGGCGTGTTATAGAGTTGTTACTAGCTACCTTGAAAGAAGTTTTGTGAAACAAATTTCAGTTTTTATAAAGCTGAAGGAGAAAAGAGAATTAAAAAAAGGAGTCAAGTATGTAAATGGCCTATAGCATTTGAACAGTCATGGTTTCAAGACAATTATATTAAATACACAAATCTGGTTTTAATGGCCATGTTTAGAAGATGGACAGAGTGCTAAATGTGTAAGTAATTATGAACTTGGCACAGTAGCTCTGTTTATTTTAAGCTCTCTTTTGCTGCTTTGGTTGAGGATGTTTACTTAACCAGACTCTATTAAACATGTTAAAAACATTATTGCAGATATTGTCTTTGTGAGCACTTTAAATTGACAAGCTGCAGAGGCGATAAATCATCAGGCATAGTGGATGCTGGCAGACGGGCTAGAGCAGACCCAAAGAGGACAAGCAGGTATCTTTTTATCTTGGACCAAAAAAAATTTCCGCTGAATTAAGTGTTTCTGAAGAGCAAAGGACTGACAGCATTGGAGACTGACGTCTTCTATTTACCAGACATGGGCCCTATGTAGGGAACTGCAGGAACTAGATGATGAGTCCTCTCTGGTGTCAGGAAACTCTCATGCTGGCAGCTATTGTATGGAATTCAGCCTCTAAATCCAAACTTAAATCAGTTACTCTGAAAGTTGAATAGGTACATAACACATTAACCATCCACAATGCTATCTAAGCCTAGGAAACTAGAAAACTCTTAGGTGTGTTTCACAACGCAGGGACAAGGAGCTGAGAAATGACAGAAACTTGTGTCAATAATGATCCATGTGGAAACCCATTTTTCAGCTTTATTATTACTTTCCCTTCTTCCTCCTTCTCTTCTTACTCTCCCTCCTTCTTCTTCCTTTTCCTCTTTTTCATCACCTTTGTTGTCTCTATATTTATTGATCTTTTCCGGGGAGTCAATTTCATTTTAAATAATTGCAGTGGTATTTCCTGAGAACGATTGTTTAGCCCCATACAAACATATTTGAAATACTCATCGAAAATAATTTGATGATTTCTACAGAAAATTATAAAATGTCATGTTCTCACAAAATAAGTTCACAGTAAAGGAGCAGTGGTTTTATTCTAAACAAGGGAACTGAAGAATTTTTACCATGCGCTGTAATTATTTATCAAAGTAATCTAGAAAGGCAGTGAGTTGGCAGGCAGGAGAAAAAAACTTATGTTTATCTTTACTATTTACATAAATCTCAACCTGATAGAGATTTTAGGCCATGGCTATCACAGAAATTATCTGATATGTTCTTTTGAAGTTTGTTGACAAAAACCACTCCAGACGCAAATCCATTTCATGTGGTGTGTGGTCTTGGGGAAAAAAAGTATTAGCCTTCTTTAGCTGAAAAATGGCCATCTTAAATTGCCAAGGTTTATAGAAAGACAGGATTAATGAATAAAATAACATAAGAGAATGGTTATATGCTACACCCTTTTTAAAAAGTAGCATATGATAGTTAACAAACAAAATGTACATTTTTAAATGAATTCAAAAATGAAATAAATGAATTTTTTTGAGATTCGAATACAATATATTATTATTGTATAAGGTTGTCCACATATACAGGGCTTCTTGTGTACCACGGGATACTGCTTACAATAGTGTTTATGATCGAAATAACAAAGTTTTTATGTCAGTCACCACAGCACCGCTATTTATAAGAAAAAAGAAAGTCTAGATGCATATTAATTCTTGGACTTATAGAAAACCATTTAGAAAAAGGCTGGCTATTATAATACCAGAATTAATGCCATTAATTTAGGAACCGTTAAATGTAGATTCCAGTACAGGCCAGTGGAGCTAAGAACTATGGCTTCAGAGTCATATAAACATTGGAGTAAGATACTTAACCTCTTCTAACTTTATCGTCCTCATCTGCAAAATGGGCATGATAATTCCATTGTACAAAGTTTCCAGGAAGACTGTAGTTGACAACATTGTGTTGTATAATTGAAAGTTGCTAAGAGAGTAGATCTTAAAAATTCTCACCACAAAAAACCAAAACATTATACTTATGTGAGGTGACAGACGTGTTAACTAATCTTATTGTGGTAATCATTTCACAACATAGACATACATCAAATCATTATGTTGTACACCTTAAACTTACACAATGTTATATGTCAATTACATCTCAATAAAGCTGAAAAAAAAAAGTTTTCAGGAAGACTTAAACGAGATAATTTATGTCATGACCTAAGCCCAGCACCTAAATGTGTTCAACAACTTTTAGTTTCCTTTACTTTAGGAAGTTGGCGTGCTCTTCCTAAGGAAAAGAGCTGTGTTTCATCCATATTTATAGCTGTCAGAGTGCTCAGCAGAGTATCTTACACAAGTAGATACTCAATAAAATCTGTGGAAAGAAGAAAGAAGAGAGGGAAGGACCTGATTCCAATCCTAAACCAACTCCTAATCTAGTATGATAGACAGTACTTACATAAACAAACATTTATGTTTGAAATTTATATATAAAAATAAATACCACCCTAAAGGCACATACCAGCTGCTAAATTATTTGAGTCAGGAAAGAAGTTTGTTTTGCTGCTCAAAAGGCATTTGAATAAAAGGGTTCTATGGCTATTCACAGTGTCCATGAAAATAAGGAAAGGATCCAGACAGGCAGACAGGCTCATCAGGAGGCCCTCAAAATGTAAAATAGGTGCACAGGCCATGGGCCAGGCTGAGAGTGTGGAAATACAGAGGAACGGAAATGAAAAAACAAGTCCCCCAGAATTTGGGACTAGTCTGGAGATGGTGAGGGAACGGAATGGGCGAGGGAAGCCCAGGGTCCCTGCCTGGAATCAGGATGCACGGAAAGCAGAATAAATAGGCTAAGGGGAGACCACAAGTTCCCTTTTTTTTTTCCCCCTATGTTTAGATTTAGGTGATGGCAGAACATCTAAGTAAAGATGTTCCATAAACAGAAAGAAATCTGTTACTGGGGAGAATATAAAAGGTCAGGGCAGAAGAGGAAGATCTGGAAATTGTCTGCATAGAGGTGGGTGGTAAATAAAAATGGGAGATCAAGCATCCTTACTTGCTCAGAGGACATGAATTGCAAACCACAGAAAATTGTAAAAAACACTTTCTATTTTAATTACATTTAATTTTTAGGTATTTCTGGCTCCTCTCTGGGGGTTAACATATTACCAGATTTTACGTACCCGTTTAGAGCTAGAAGACACTTCAGAGATTTCTGATCCAATTCTTTCATTTTATAGGCAGGCAGAAGCCCAGAGGTGTGAAGCGACATGCTCAAGGTTATTGAGCAAACAACTTTCCATTTGTTCATTCATTCAATAAGTACAAATATGCAGATATAGATGAGTGCAAATATGGGATGATTTAAAATTCTATATAGATGTGCATATTTATTTACAAATCACCAATCCCTTTGTGACTGTAATTTAGTCATACTTGAGCTAAGTTAAAATATATATACTCTAAATGATTCACCCGGAGCCAGATATGATATCATAATTGGGAAACAAAAGATTTTCTACAAACATTAATATGTCCTTTAAAAAACAATAGGCTAATGATATAGAAACATATTCACATTCAGAAATACTTCTTCAGTTAGTCGGTGCATCAAAATAATCAATAGATAATGTAGGGTGTTTTCCAAACTTCAATTTGAGGACACGTAAGATTCCTATAGTTGATCCCAGTCATGTTATATGCTTAGCTTGAACTGTATAATGTGAACATTTAAAACTAGAGAAATGAAGTATACTTTCCAAGTTACCCATTATGCACGTGGGTAAAGACAAAGGAAAAAAATAAATAAATCTAGCAGAAACCCAGCATGGCTATAATCTAGGCTGTCAGCTTTCAGTTGTTTATTTGGAAAAATCATTCAATCACTTTCTTGGTACTTATCCTAACTGCACAGTTTACTCAACTGACAGTAGCCAGAATTTAAAAAAAAGGCAAATTCATTAAACTACAAGGTTTACATTTGATTGTTTTTTGGTAATAGACTATCACATAGCTACAAAGCCTATGACTGAATGTGTCCAATGACAGAAAATTGATTACATTTGAAGCAAGTGTGTCTATCTTTATAGCTTTGGAAACTTCTTTCATATGTAATGATGCTTCCCTGCAATTTACACATACATATTGGTTCATATTCTACCCCCAGGGATCATGCAAAGCAATAATCCTTTCAGTATTTGAAGAAAGCTGCCAGGCTCTGTCTGAGTTTCTTTGTACCCTGGTCATTCCTCCTAAAAATTGTCTTAAGCACCTTGCTCCATTGGTTTTTCTCCACAGAATTTGCTCCTGTTCGCTCTGGACTTTATTGCAGTAGTGCCTAGTAGAGGAGACAGAAAGTCAACTCCGGAGTTCAACAGATCTTTATTTGAATCTTTCCTTCATCACTAACAGTATGTTTGATCTTCCACAATTTATTTATCCTCCTTGAGCTTCAGTTTTCTTACCTGTCAAATTTACAATAAGAATAATGACCTCAGAGTCCTGTTATGATGACAAGATGAGATCATACATGGTCCAGTGCCTGGTCCAGCACTTTTCAAACCCACACCCCTAAAAGGAGTCAGATCTTTGCAGGTAAAAAGAGGATTCCCATCACCACTTAGACCCAGATATCTATTAGCTAAAAACCAAGGAGAATTGAAAAGTCTACTGAAATATTTGCATATTTCACATGTACGCATGCACACACATCCTCCGTAAAGAGATCTTGAGTACAACTTTAAAAAATGTATTCACACTGAGTATCCTTGGCAATGCAAATGGGTGAAAATACAAAAGGAAAAAGAAAAAGAGTACATTTTGGCAAAAGGTAATATAGACCAATAAAAACCAATAGCTGTTATGTTGCACTCAAATTTTTTTGTGTTACCATCTAACCTAGTTTCAGGTTGTACTTTTCTTCCTATTCTAACTCATGTTTATTTTAAAGGTTTTACAAATGCCATATCTGTCATTGCATATCTCATTAACAGGTAACATATTTGTCAAGAAAGAAGTGGAAGAATAAGCAAACTAAACCCCTTAAAATATCGTCAGAGTGTGAGCTGCTTCTCTTCTGAAATGATTTCCTTCTGTAAGACAATGGGCAGACTTTCTTATATGATTACCCTCACTCCATAGCAATGATTTCATTTCAACACACACACACACACACTAAATTGTGCAGTATAGAAGTACTCCTGAAACTGTGTCTAAATTTCGCTATGTCCCATGAGTCTTAGTAACCCCAAGCCTGCTAAGCATCTGCTTGTAAGAAGGTGCCACATTTTTTCTGCATAGGGCAAATAAGAAAACATTCTTTCAGCTACACTCATATGTCTGCACAATGTCTTCATGTCAGAGACCAGAATTAAATATTCTTCCCCTAATGTGGAATGCCCAGCTAGTCTCTCTTTCAAAATTCTCAAGACTCATTCTCTATTAAGCATGTTCGAATCACCTACCAGCACAATAGATAATTTCTTTTTTGTGCTCCCATTTTCTACTTTATATACTTCTATCACAGTATCTATAGAACTTAAAAGGTCTAATTGGTTTACTTAGCTGTCTCCCTCTTTAGACCATAAGCTTTCTGAGGGCAGGGGATGTGACCTAGTCATCCCAAGTGTCTGGAATAGTACCCAGCTCAACATATTTTCCCCTCTCCAGTGAATATCTTTGGTTCAATTATTAAGGAAAAATTACATAGTGGAACGACTTGGACTGGAATTCAGGAGGCCTGGGTTTCAGTCCTGGTTCTAGCTCTCAGTTATTAATCAATGTCTTTGGGAAAGTTAATTAACTTCTAGAGGCACCTAAAATAAGGAGGTTGAGCTAAGTCATCTTTAACATTTTGCTTGGATTGAAAATTCTGATTCTCAGTACTCAAGCATCCACGTTGTACTTTATAATGTGTGGGAGTAATGAAAGATTTTAAAAAGTACATTAGTATACCATTCTAGCCAAAAAGATAAAATGAGATTGGGTCATCAGTATGACTGAACATGAAGTGACCATGCTGATGGACACAAAATGACCTCTGGTTAAAGTGTTCTCTCAAATTTTAAGTACAGATTCAGACTATTTGGGTATGATTTACTATGCTTGATGGCAATGACATTAGGAGTGCCCAAGAAAAGTTAACATCCTTCCAAATTTGTCTAAATTGTTGTCAGAATATCTCCTGTGAGGAGAGAATCTGACTCAACATGTCTGTGGGTTATATGTGGCTGTATCATGTTTGAATTACTCGCATCATTGCCTAAAGCCAAATACAAAACTCCTAAACCCCAAACTATTAAGTGTTCAGCAAGATATTTAGTAACACTGGGAGTTTTGAAAGTATTTCTTATTTTGGCTTAGGATACCTAGGGGAAAAGACAGGTTTTAGCACTAAATTGAACCTTGAGCATCATTATCTTTCACATGGAAACCAGACACAGTTAATGAGGAAAAAGTAAATCACTCGCTTTTCAAGGATTCATTTATATGCCAAGATAACAGGCCAACCTTCTTCTGTTTTTGTCAATTGGTCCAAGTATTTGTTGAACAATATTACTGAGTACCCAAATGAGGCCAACATTCTAGCATAAGGCCTTACCCCTTGTTCTCAGTGAAATGAAAGTTCTGTAAACTTACAAGAAGATTTTGCATACAGAGGTAAAACTTTATGAAAGTGTCATCAATAAAATCTAGAAGAATCCTAAAAATTTGGTTAAGTCAAGCTGATATACAATTGAAGGAGACATACAGATTGGCAGACTATACTTATGTAGGGTTTCCTAAATATTTTAGAGTTTTATCAGGGACTCCCTTTAGTTTCACACTCAGGCATCAGTTTCATTACTTTACAACAGTTATGAGAGTGAAAAATTATTTAGGCCAACCAAGCACATAAGACAATGATTTGTAGATCAGATGATGGCTATTAATTTATCATGGAAGATAAATTATGCCTCTACTCCTTTTCTGAAGGGCAGAGCACTCCTGAGACCAAATAACAAATCAAAACTCTGTTGAGTGAACCATAAAGGGGAAATTCAGCATGCTACAGGGAGATTTACATCAAATTTACATATTTTGAGATGTTATTCTTCTTCCCTGCAGGAGTATTTCTGTCTAGACACCTAGGACTGGTCATTAGAATCAATGTACTTCACCCTGAACAAGACTGACAATACACACTAATTTGCACTCTCTAACTTTATTTTTTCTGCAGCAGTGTGCTCTCTGCACAGGCTCCCTACAGTGAGTTACATCACTTCCCCATCATATCAGAATCTTTTTTTTTCAGAGGCAGAGAGCTTCAGGAAGCATTTTACTGTCTTCCTTACTGGATTATCCACTTCTGATGGATCCTGGTCTCATCAGAATCTCATTGCTCAGTGGATATTTTTTATTTTAATTTTATTTCTAAAATCAGAAGGGCTATTTGGACACAATGGAGAAAGAGAGAGAATGAAAGTGAAGAGAAGAAACTTACACTCTTACCTATCCTTATTTTTATCCCTTGGAAATGCTCCTGGGTCCCTAAAATTCCTTCATAATTTATAATTTTTAGTTTCTATAAAGTATGTATTACTACATTTTACTTCTTTCACAATATATCAAGTGAATAATTGCGTATGATTCTCTTAATATGTAAATGTCATTAAAATAAAATATAATAAGAATTTACTTATAAATTTGAAGTCAGAAAAAACCTAGAATTCAAATGTCTTTGTAAAAATTAAGTCAAAGAATTTAACTATAAAAGTATGTGACACTATTAATCTTTACTACAAACAATACAATATTTTGATTTGTAATTTGATCCTGAATGCACTAATTTCAGGAAACAGGTTGAAATAGTGATATAAATATGTAATCAGCTAAAATTTTCGCTGACTTTAGCAAAGTACTTGGATTTCTTAAAATTATACTATGGACCTCCTATAGTTGATTCTATTTCAAATTCTATTTATGTTTGTATTATGGGCAACCTGCCCACAGACCCGTGTCTGAGGACAATCATCAATCAGAAACCAATAAACTTTCAATTAGCTTTATTACGTATCTGGTCAAAATCCTACAGGGTCTTGGATGGAGGAATCAAACATAGTTTCTGTTTTCGAAAACTCAGAATCTTTCAGAAAAACAGATATGATGTCACTAACAGATATGTAATCACATAGGGTATGCATACTCTAAGGCAGCATTACTCAATAAAAATAAATCTCAAGCCATATGTAATGAGAAGCCACATATGTGATTTTAAAGTTTTTGGAAGACCACATTTAAAAAGTAAAAATTAAACAAGTGAAATTAATTTTAATAAATATTTTATTTAATCTAATGTATCCAGAAGATTAGCATTTCACAAGTGTGTAAAATCACAGAAGGTATATTTTACACATTTTTTTATTGTCTTTAAATGAGATATGGATTTTACATTTGCAGCATATCTGAATTTGGACTAGCCACATTTCAAGTGTACAATAGCTATATGTGGCTTGTGGCTATGGTATTAGACAATGCAGGAAGGATCATACAACAAGTTCTGAGGGAACAGGGAGGAAAAAAAGATTAATTCTCCCTGGGCCATAAGGAAAACTGAACAAAAAAGTTGACATTTGGGTTTGGCCTGTAGAGGATTTTATTAGGTAAAGTGAGAATAGATTGTGACCAGATTGTGCAGCTCTACATTAAGTTTGAATTTTATCTTTTAAGCTGTGGCTAGGTTTTTAAGGCAGAGGGTAAGAGGATCAGAGTCTTGCTTTCAAAACATAAATGTTGGCAAAAGGGAAGATGCATTGGAAAATGAGAAGAGTAGAACCAAATAGACAACTTACGTGGCTATTGCAGAGTATGCGACATAGATTTAAATAAAATCTGTTTGCTTAAGACTCCCCAATTTAACTCCTCAACCCAGATCTCTGTTTTAAACTTCAGCCTGAGAGTTTCATACTTAACCTCTCCACTTGGCTACAAAGTAGGCAACTTTGGCATAAAATAACAAAAACTCAGCTCCTAATCACTAAGACTTGCTCTACACCAGCCTTCCCCATCGCAGTGGATGCACCTCTTTCCTTCTAGTCTAGCTGCTTAGACTGAAAATTTTAAACGTATCTTTCATGCCTCTTTTTCTTTTCATCTCCCATATCCAATCCCTTAGGAAATCCCATTGACTCTACTCTCAAAACATATCCACAATCTGACCACTTCTCTCTACTTCTACTGCTACCACCCTGCTCTGAGCCACCAGCAGCCCTCATTGAATTGTGACAGCTCATACCTGGTCTCCTTGCTTTTTACCCTTGCCTATAAAGTATATTTTCAGCACGGAAACCTGATTGGAGCTTTTGAAATGTAAATCAGATTATCTCCTAAAACCCTGCAAGGGCTCCCATTTTACTCTGAGGCAAAGTACCTATGTAGCAGATTAGACTGTTCCCAACTCATCATTTCCTCTCTGTAACAGAATTATGCATTCACACTCATTGCCATGTGAATTTTTAGTATTTCTCACAAGAGCAAACAGAGTATACCTCCCTCTCCCACTGGCTTTGGGCTTTGGCAAATGACTTTCTTTGGCCAATGAAATAGATAAAAGAGATGGTGTTTCAGTTATGAGTCAAAGCTTTAAGAGACTTCTTGTGTCTTCACTCACTCTTGCACTATGCCATCCATTATGAGACGAGTACAGCCCAGATAACTACTGCACCCAGAATGAGGAGACATATGGAACAGACTTGATCCCAACTTGCAACCTGGACCCAAGCCCAGCCAATTCAAACCAAACTTAGTAGAGTCACAACTGACCTGCTGACCCCTGAGTGAGAAATAAATTCTTGTTGTTGAAGATATTAAGTTTTGGGGTTGTTTGTTATGTATCATTATTACAGCAACAGCTGCCTAATATACACAACAATGGCCTATAAAACCCCTCATGATCCACACACATCCCTTCCCTCCCTCTTTCTTTCATCTTTATCTACTATTCTCTGTATCATTTACTCCACTTCCACTGCTACAGCCTCCTTATTGTTTCTCAAATATACCAAGCATGCTCCCCCCTTAGGGTCTTTGCACAGGCTGATCCCTCTGCCTAGACTACTACTCTAGTTACCTGTGTGGATCCCTCTCTTATTTCCTTCAAGTTAAATATCACCTTCTCAATGAGACCTATCCTGACAGCCCATTTAAAATCGCACGTCCACCTCTCACCCCAAGGATTGATGGAGAAAGGGCATGAGGGAATTTTCTGGGGTCATGCAAATGTTCCATACAGGGTGATTTATTATATGAGTGTACATATGTGATACAGTTCATCAATTTGTACATTTAAGATGTGTGTATATCACTGTATATAAATTTACTACAAAAAGGAAAATCATAAACAAAAATTGAACTCTAGTTAGAAGGTTTGCTTTTTTACAGTGGTATCAGTTATCAATTCTGAAACTATCTTTTTTATGTTTTATTCATACGCAGATGAGTAAATATGTTGTGGATAATGAAAACCAAGTTTCTTCCTTTGGAGAAGACAGTTCGATACGTGGAAAGAAGGAAGACTAGATGGAAAATACTTTCTAGTGTTGTAAAAGAATTGGAGATAGAAATATGAACTAACGGTTTACACACACTCACACATCTTATATAGACAGATTTAGATGTAGATATCGTAATAAAGATATAAAGACAGAGATATATATCTTAACTGTTCATTGAGAGGGCCTACAAGCAATGTGGCACCAGTAACAATAAGTTAGTGCCCAGAGCTTGATTTCCACATCCCATTCTCTAGTAAAAGAAACCACAGCTCCTTGGATAAACAGCTCCCTTGCAGGGGCAAGGAAAGTACAAGATGAACTGGAATACCTTGGTACAGCAGAAAGTAACACAGTGCTCGAGGCATCATGTGGATGTCTCAAAAGGTCACAGTCGCTAGCTTGGAGGAAATCCTACTGGCCAAATCTGGGACCAGTTGTGCATCAAAATAAAGACAAATGTAGATCATAACATATTGAATACAATAAGAACCCATGAGTCCATCTGGTACAAATAAATGAATGAAGAAACAAAGAAGGAAATGAAGAAGGGAAACGTCTTCCTTATAGTAGAATGCCAATCGTAAATGTAGACGTAATAATGGATTGAGATAATCATCAATGGATGGAAAAGTAGGGATTGAAAATGTGATGAAGAACAAATACTTAAATATTCTCAAAGTATCTCCCTACAAATTGCTTAGTAATTACAAGGTGAGAGTGTAGACTTTACAGTGGAGAAACCTGGTGGATCCCCACCAGATCAAAGCTAGCATCACCGAAACTGGAACAAGCCAACACCTTTCAACGCTTGATATGAAGTGCTGAGAAAGACTGAATATCATTTTAGTGCTTTTCCTGTAAAACATGCATCATCTTATTCAATTCAAGAAGAAACAAAGCAAATTCAAATCAAATGTCACTGGCCTGAACTTTTCAAAAATGTCAAGATCAAGAAACAGAAGTAAAACAAATAAAATTTGACAATAAAATTCAACACATGATCCTGGACTGAATTCTGTGCCAGGAAAAAAATATCCTGATTTGGATAACTATGATGCAACTATGTTTTAAAATGTCTTTATTCTTAGGAAATGCACACTGAAATATATGGAAGCAAAGGGACACAATGTCTTCAACGCCCTCCCAAAAGTTGGGGTGGAAATTCTGAATATATGTGTATGTTTGTAGACAGATGAATGGATGGATAGATAGACTAACAAAACAAACAGAGCAAAATGTAATCAATTGGTGTATCTCAGTGAAAGGTATGTGGATGTTCTTTGTACAATTCTTGCAACTCTTCTGTAAGTCTGGAATAATATCAATTTTTTAAATGCTTCCCACTGCTCATGATCTATCAACTTACCTTATTCTACTTTTTGCTTTTCCATAGCACTTACCTCCCTTTAAGATGCTATATGTCTATCATTTATTCTCTATCTGATCTAACTGGAACAACTAAAACACTAATCTATGAGGGCAGGGATCCTTGTCATTTTGGGTTCACAGTATATTCTAAGCTCCTAGAAAGTGCTTGGCACAAAGTAGGTGCTCAATAAATCTTTGTTCCATGAAAAGAGGGAGATAGCAAAGAATAAACTACGAAAGTGGTGATGGTAATAGAGAGGAGGTTACTGAGTTGATGATAGCTAACATCATAATAAAACAGGCTTACTGAGCATTTCTTATATATGCAATGTAACTGTAAGTGCTTTACACATATTGCTTATTTAATCCACTAACATTTCTGAGATAGATACTATCATTATCTGCACTTTACAAATGAGAAATCTGAAGCACAGAGAGAAGAAGTAGCTTTCCCAAGGTCATCCAGCTAGTAAGTAGTGGGGAAACAAACCCAGATGTTCTGGTGCCTACAGTCCATTATTCTGCTTTCTGAGGCAAAGGGAGAGGCAGTGTGGAACCATGCAAAAGCAAACCATTCAGAATCAGACCCCCTTGGGGGTGAGTCCTGAGTCTATCACAAATTAGCTGTGTCGCTTTGAGCCAGTAACTTAATTACTCTGTCATCAAGTTTCCTCATTTAAAAAGATGCAGATGACATCTACTACATAAAAATGTAAGGCTTAAGTGAGATAAACAAGATAAAGTGCCTGAAAAATCATACTCAATCATTATTAGTTTTACCCTCCTTCAAGTGAGTGACTAATTTTTGTTGTTGCTTGTTGTCTTTTTTCTTTTCTTTTTTTTTGTGAGGAAGATTAGCCTTGAGCTAACTGCTGCCAATCCTCCTCTTTTTGCTGAGGAAGCCTGGCCCTGAGCTAACATCCATGCCCAGCTTCCTCTACTTTCTATGTGGGACGCCTACCACAGCATGGCTTGCCAAGCGGTGCCATGTCCGCACCTAGGATCCGAAACACCAAACCCAAGGCCACCGAAGCAGAATGTGCGCACTTAACCACTGTGCCACCAGGCTGGCCCCTGTTGCTTGTTTTCTCAGTTGCTCACTAGATAGTGATATTGTTTAATAAGCTAGAGAGCGGTTGTTATATGTGGTCAATTCCCATTTCAGGTATCATTCATTCTTTAGTCTCTAGCATTAATAGACACACTTTCTCCCCCATTGTCTGACCTAATAGTCCATGTACATCATCCCTTCATATGCAAGTCTGAGGATGGTATACACTGGAACCAAAATATTCAGGTGCAGCATAAATTGACTTTGCATATATGTTATAAAGTAGTTACCTACTTAGTAAACTATATATTTGAATCTATGGTGTAGATAGAAATTTTCACTGGCTTTATAAATCTCTTATTAATAAAGCAAAAGAAAACAAAACTTCTTATGTTCTTAAGGAAAAAATGTCTCAGAAGAATAAGAGACCAAATGAACAGTTTCATTTGAGATTCTGGGGCCCAACGATGACAGAACAGGTAAGCAGGAGTGTTTAAAGATTGGTGCTCAAACAAAATTTTTTCATATGGGGATGTACTCTATCTGTTACATAATATAAATGAGTCCTGTTTCTCTACCTCTGCGTCAAATCACGTAACCAGATGGAGCTTCGCTTGGAATCAACATGTTTTCAACTCTAGCATGACTTTTTGCATTAGGCAACATGCATTTTGAATTTAGGCCATGTTGTAATATTTATTAATTTCTTGGTTTGTACAAAGCACTTTTTTTAGTTCTTTATATGCATTAGCTCGCCTAAGTCCAGTGACATTAGGTATTATCTCTTTGCATATTTACCCTGGATGATGAGTAGAGACATGAAATTTATCCATGAAGTAATTTTCTTTGGGTTGGGTTTCCCTTGTTTTGATTTGTTATAATGTGGATACACTTACAAAGTTTAGAAGTAGCTAAATATCTGATTTTTAAATTTAGACTTTAAGAGTGAACCCAATAGTCAGCAATTGTTAAAATCTTTAAAATGCGAAAATGCATTATATTAATTAGTGTTTTGATTAAAAGCACAAAATGAAACAAGAGAGTGTGGCAAAAGTGTCCTATTTGAATCCAAGTGGTATTGATACAAAACTAAAAATGATTTGAGTTCTTGGTGGAACCCAATGGAATATTAGATACTTTTTGAAAGATTTCAGGTTTTTTAAAGTGATTTTAAAGCCACTGCACTTGATAAACCATCTGTATTACTTCTTGTTAGTATCCACATTTCATGGTTTCTACAGCTAGTTACACATTCTAAGCATCTGCTAAAGCTCAAATTCTGCTCTAGCTTCCTGTTGAGGAGTTAAGGATTATTTGCTTTTATATGGTTCATTTCTGTCTGTGGTATGTGATAAAGGTGGTGATTTCTTGACACAGCAATATAAATGGGTTTTCCCCATTAAAAGCTCTGTTGGGGGCAGGGAGGGAACCCTTATAAATCACTGTGTGGTCTTGTAAATCATGTGTTGTAGGATATTTTCCTCCCAGGTTCGGATCAGAATAACAAGCACCCGTGAAATTGCCAAGAGCATCCAAAAAGACAGCAAAATCACCCAAGACAAACGAAACAAAGTTTAATATTATTTTAAGAAAACAATCCTGAAAAATTCTTTGACCCAAATGAAATATTTCTAAGCGTGTTGCCAAAAATAAGAAAATGAGAATAGGTATATTATGTATTCCTATTTTAACTCAGGAAATTATAGAACAATAATAAAGCTATAGTAATATCCGTAACAGTAGAATAAATCATATTTATTGAGCACGAACTCTACTTGACACTCTGCTAATTGCTTTCCCTTAATTTACTTTAATTCCCATAATCATACCATACAGTTAGTATCATGTTATAGATGAGGAAATTTATGACCGCCTTCTGTATATTTACTAGAATATTCTGTAAATGCGCCATGATACTTTTATTTTTAGTCACATCTCATTTAAATAAAAATTATTTGAGAGGATGTAATCTCCCTCCTTACTCTTTATGGTCATACCTCCAATGAGGGCCAGAGAAAGTATCTTCAAAAGTGCATTTCTTAAATTAAAAAAATACTTACACTTCTAGGATTTGTATTAACTCTTTCCTATCATCTGTTTCCTAAATAACGGTTACCAACTGTAGACACAATTGAGCACTGACTGCACATGAAGTACAGGTGTAGGGAAGAGATTAAAAACGAGAGACACTGCTCTCCCAAAACTTACACTTACGCACAAATACACACACACACATGTTTTTTAACCTTATGATACTAGGTGCAATACCTTCCAAAGAACACCCTGGCACTAAAAAAGTTAAGCTTTAACAGATATTGACCTTTATTTATAATGGAGGAGATCTTTTATCAGCAGAAGATTTTGGCTCATTGTTAACAATGTTGTAAATATCTTAGTACTATAGAACAGACCTATACCTAAATGGTGACATTTATTCATTTTACATTTTCTCAAAGTTACTGAAATGGATGACCCTTTTAAACACGGAACTTGTTATTTTCTAAGTCATTTGGACAATGATTTGTGAGAGATTCTGACTAGGGCATTCTAAAGGGGAAATAGACATGAAAGTCTCATAACAGGGATGCTATCGTGGAAGTCATCCTATGCCCATGGTGATCCCTTGTTGAGCAACAAAGGAAGATCTTTCTTTTTAGAGCAAAGACTTGCGAGTATCAGGGAAAATGTATTAATCTTGAATTCCTAAATTCTTATACCTCATGTGTTTACCTTTTCCTTTGTCAGAAAATTTAATTGTTGATTCACCACTAGCAATTTTACAGGACAATATAGTATGTATTTCACCATGCTGATTCTATTTTCCTATCTTTATTTTCTGTTTACCTAATTCCCAAATGTTTATTCTATACTTCATATGTGTATGTATGTGTATATTTACATATCTACATATATACATGTGTGTGACAGTGTACCTTTGCTCCATCAAGTTCTTTATAGAATAAGACAAGACATTAACATTTAGAAATATAAAATCAACAAGCATTCTGACACAGTACTTACCATAATATGTCATATTTTATAAAATATATTCTACGATTTTCCATAGGTAGAGATGTATACCAAATTTTCTTGCCTCTAAGTAAAAGATGAAATTAAAGACAATGTAAGCAATGAAACTTGCTCCTATCCTTCATAATTAAGGTCTTGTGGCTAGACTATGGCCCATCAAGCCAAACAGGCGTGGATTCCCATTCCATCTTGGCTTGGGCTATCTGTGTGAACTTGCAAGAACTGCCCAACCTCCAAGAGCTTTAGCTTCCTCATCTCAAAACTGGAGAGAATATTTTTTATTTGCCAGATGTTTCTAAGGATTAAATGAGATTAAGTAAATTTGATATACAGTACAGGCTCAGTAAATGCTGGATCTGTTCTTAGTCTTCCTCCTGGAAATCTCTATTCACTAGATCTTCACTAAACACACACTAGACATTCTGAAAATATTTAATAAATGAATTACGATGAAGAATTTATAGTGGTCTATTTTCCCTTACTAAAATTAACTCCATAAGGAGAAATTTACTGTAACTTTACATCCAAAAAAGACAAACATTAATGAATTTTTTAAATGATCGTGCCCAATGCTCATAAAAAGGTGTGCGTGTGCGTGCGTGTGTGTGTGTGCGTGCTTCTGCTTTTTGAGGAGTGGTCACTTTCTCACTCACAAATAATGTGAGTATAAGTTAATTTGGTCACAGATTGTCTGAAAATGTCTTTGAACCTCTGTATATTACCTTTGATCCAGAAATCTGACTTCCAAAATTTTGACAAAAAGTAATTAAGAATAGGTACGGAAATTTATTTACAAAGATGTTCATTGCAATACTATTTGTCATATTAAAGATTGGTTAGAAATCTATATGTTCAACAGTAGATGACTGGATACAGTACATTTAAATAATTGAATTCTAACTGGCTATTATAATGAGATTAAAAAGTACATTTCTTCTTTTTTTTTGAGAAAGATTAGCCCTAAGATAACATCTGCTGCCAATCATCCTCTTTTTGCTGAGGAAGATTGGCCCTGAGCTAACATCTGTGCCCATCTTCCTCTAATTTTTGTGGGATGCCTACCACAGCATGGCTTGATAGCAGTGCATAGGTCTGCACCTGGGATCCAAACCAGCAAACCCCGGGCCACTGAAGTGGAACTTAACCACTGTGCCACTGGGCTGGCCCCATACATTTCTTGATATGAATAGATGTACATAGCATATTGTTGCAATAAAAACAAATCTTGAAACACCATATATAGAGTGACTCTACTTTGGGAATGAATTTATACTTCTCTAAAGAAAAAACCCTAAAAGAGTTTGCCAAAAAAGATGTGAAGAATGTCTCTGCAACATGGCAGGTGATTTGTATGTCTTTTAGCCTATCCGTATTTTCTAATTTTTCAGTGATGAACACCTACTTCTTAGGTAATTAGAGTAATTAAGTGAAAAGCAAAGAACAACCACCTAAAGTTCAACCCCTCTTCATTTCCCTTCTGCGTTTCGCTTCACTGGTGGTACATTCCAAAGCAAATGGTTTAGAAAAGAACTGAGCATAGCATGTTACTTACACGGTGTGGTGTGGTCCCCAATAGTGGTTTTTTTTAATAGCTGTACTTGAGTGACCTTAAACAGCTTAAATATACAATAGTTGAGAAGGAGTTCTGTGAGGACGGGGAGGGTGACCAGGCTTGTGAGATATCATCAGCACTGTTTAGATTCTATCTCTTTTCTATTACTCAGGACATATTGCTATTGGACAAGACTGACTATTCTGTTTATTTATAACAATAGAAATCAATTTCCAGACAAGTCATTTAGAGCAAGTTTTGAGCCAGTTTTCCCTCACTTTTGAGTATCTGGTAGTACTATAGGCACCTTGATATAAACCTTCAACTGCTTATTTTTGTAGTCATTAGAGTAAACTGATACCTACACGTCTTCCTACACGTACAGAAATACACTACAGACGTAGACTCTAAGTAAGAAATAGTACACTTTCTACTCGAAAGAACTATCACATATATTGTTAGCCAATTTAAACAACTTATAGGTAGAGATATAATATACAACCCGAGTATCTAGTTTACTACTCTGCGAGGCCTTGAATTCAGGATGGGCATGTCAGATTTCTCCGACAAATCTCACCTGCAGAACGTTATTTCTGGCTCTTTAGTTTCCTGTCTTTTTAATAAATAAATAAATACATCTACACTGATGTAAAGTGGTCTATAAAATATTTTTGTATGTTCTTGTTGAGAAGGCAAAGAACATACAGTGGGAGGACCATCTCAGAGGTGTAAATGTCTAGGATGTACTTTCCTAAAACATTGCCTGTGTCTATAAAACGAAGTGGTTTGGAAAAAGGTTCCATCCTCTTCCACTGACTGTTGGCTCCCATATGTCTTCCTCTCTACCCACCTTCTCAAAATACTCCCTCAGAAGCATCTTAGTCAACCTAAGAATAGCTCCCAGATGTCTTGCTGCCTCACTGTGTAGCCTCTCTCCCCTTTACTGAGATTGTATGATCGGGAAAGATAGTAGGAAGAGTTTAACAACAGGACCTTTTTTTGGTTCAAAATAAGTTCATTGCATAGCAGGTCCTTTCTTTGTCTCTATGTGAATAGTTCAGAAATGTAGAAAACTGTTTTCTGTAACTTTACGAACAAATAATGTTTGGAAGTTATAACACACTGCTTTGCTTTATAGTTTAAATTTACATACCAATGTTTCTCTAATTTTAGACAAAGTTGTCTCATATAGTAAGCTAATAAGTGACTTAGACGCCATATGTCATCTGCTAAATGTCTTAATTGAATTCTCCACTTAGATCAAGCAAGTGTCTCCTGTTTTCCTACATCCTGTGATTAATAACCAACCCCGAATTCTCTGGTAATGTGGTAGGTAAGCGGTTTAACCCTGGCCTTCCATTCTAGGAATGAAAGTCAGGTAAATACAAAAGCCTTTGCATCATGCCCCTTGATGAACCAACTTATGTTTTGAATGAGGCACAATGTTTCAAAAGGAGAGTTCATTAATAAGAAAATAGATATTTATGGTAATTCCTGCCCTCTCCTCATAAGTCATTGTGGAAAAGTTTGTAATTTTGCTGCGGTTGTTTTAAATATCCCTTACCTGTGGCCAAACTTGCAATAAAACATCTCAAATAAGAGAGGCAGAGGAGCCTAGTAAACTCACAATCAAGGCTTCTGTCTTCAAGAAAGAATCTGGTTGGAGAACCTCCTTCCTCATTACTCTCTTTTGTCAACATTTTCAAGCATAGAAACGGCCTTAGAAAGACCCAAAGTACATGACTTTGGGATTGGAATGACGCCGTAAAAAAAGCATGTTTTTATAAGAACAAGAAGTCAGAAAGCTGATCTTCATTGGTTTTCTGCCTACCATGTGAAATGTACCCCTGAGACATGGTGTGTTCATCAGCACATCAGCTGATGAAGAGAGCAGCAGCATCGTATTAAAAATGGGATTCACCGTGCTTTCCTTTCAAATGAACAAAATTAAAAAAAAAAAATTTTATTACAGGTTCAAAAATGCTCTTTGTGCTGTTATAATTAGGTCAACCAAACATTATTTGGTCAACATTAAAACAGAAAGCTGGGTAGCAGTTGAAGTTACAAATAGTTTTCTGTGAACTTGGAGGTCTTGAGCAAAGCTGAGATGTTTGCATAATCTTTTCTGTAGCAACAACATTCCACACGCATATTTCTCTTTAAAAAGAACTCCATGGTCAGTGGTATTCTGGGTTCAAGGCCTAAATAAAAAGCATCTCAAGTCAAAAGTCCTGTTCTAAAAATTGAGATGTAGAGAAGGTCATAAGTCATTTGACTTCTCTTTTAAATCATTATGGATGACTAGAAGTCACATTGATTCAAAGTACAAATTTACTTAAACCTCTGAACTTGAACTTTAAGCTATCTAGCCCAATTTCTTCACCAAAACCTTCCCAAACTTTTGAGGTTTCTACAAACAAGATAAATCACTACACACAACAGTGAGCAGAGAAAAAGGTGAAATGCACAATAAACTTGCTTGCATAATTTTTTTCAAGGCCTGGAAAGAAAAATGTTAAATGTGGCCTACCACTTTTATGGCAGTTTTCCAAAATACAAATCTCAAAGTGTATATGATATAACATTTATTTTTAAAAAATGAAAATATAAAACCTAGAGATCCATACGTAAAAAATACAAAGCAAATCTCTGAATTATAGTTATCTTGAACATCTTTCCCAGGAGTTTGATCAAAACAGCACTTAATAAGGAAATATTTTTATGATGAAAATTACTTTGCTTTCTGCTTTGAGCCAATGGAAGATGCACCCCAAATTGTAGCTTTTCCTCAATACAATAGAGCTGTATCATATTCTCTTTTAATTTCATGAATCCAACTATGTGGTTAGTATCATAACTTTACTAGTATGACAGATAAAAATTCTACACAATAATATTTATCACACATATCCTTTATTATAGGTTGTACATTCGTTAGATTTTTACACATTAATAAATACATATCACTGCATAGAGTTGTATACGCAAGTCTGAAACTATTGAGTAAGATGCTCCCAATAATCTAAGGTAGAGATGAAAGAAGAAAATAATTGTCACATGCTTGTGTTTTGGTCTTATTTGGAAATAATGATAATCACCATAATAATGATTATGCTGTTAGCCAACAAAGTCATGCTAAGGGGTGAGACAATCAACCAACTAACCAAGCTGCCATTTTTAAGGGGAATTAAACATCACTGGAATAAACTGTAATATGGTTAACAGTTAATTCAGATGATTTCCACATGAGACTTCTTTGTGGCTATTGAGGTGAAAATTGATCCTAATCACTCCACATTAGTCCAGTAAGCAAAATTTAAAATAATAAATAGTTCTTTGCCGACTCCAACTTCTCTTTTCTGAGAGGTAAGTTGCAAAACACAACTGCCAGCTCTACCGCTAAAGTTGAAACCAGCCAGCTGAGTTGTTTATATCTCACAGTCTTAGTCAACTGAAACTATTAATATGTGGGTAAGGCTCTTTACCAGAAGCAAGTAATCCATTTCACTGTCTGAAGTTTAAACCATTCACTATGCCTCCCAAGAAGTTTATGTTTTAGGAAATCACACACACACACAACACACATACACACAACACACACACACCAAAGAGGAAAAAAATATCTAATGGAATATTTTTAGGACAATGACTCTGTAGATGGAAGTGAATTAGTAAGTAAATCTATTTCAGTTCCTTCTTTATCCATGAAAGCTGTTTTCTACAGACAGTTATATTCATACTGAATATGAAACCAAAAATAAAACAGAAGAGCATCTGATTTTTGTTCTGTCCAATAATTACTTTTAGGTTTCTGCAACTGAAGGCCAAGTTGGGATTAGAACAGTTCTTGTCCATATGTAGCTGAAATTCCAGTACATACTAATAAACAAGGTTTGACTGATGTTTCTGACATTAATTACAATGGTCTGATAACTGGTTTTTTGGACTTAATTGAGTATTTTATGATCGTATTGTAACATGCAGGATGTATACAAGAATAAACAATGAGTTTATTTATCTTTGAGATTCCAATAACTGCTGATTCTCTGTTTCAACGTATTACAGAAAAACTGCTAATGGAAAATCTGACTTGTATATCTGGCTTGTGACTAATAAACTTAAGCGCATCAAAAATTCTTAGGGTTGTCAGTGTCAAGAAAGTCTGAGTTCTTTGACCTAATTATAAGTTGGAAATGCTTCGAAACAAAAAGTAGAAGTATCATAAAGTATAAAATATTTTCTAAACTGAAACAAAGAAAAAATAATTTTAAAACAATTTGAACAAGACTTTGCAACTATATCTAGTAGATAATCTCTATTCCGGTGAGTAAAAATGACTAATTATATCTAAGGAGTGAGAAAGCATTAAAGGAAAAATCCAAACACATCAAAATGTTACGTTTGGTGCAGCAATATATCCCTTATTATAAATATAAAGAAAGAAGGTGAATTCCTTTTTATAAAATATCAGTTTCTCTGTCCTCTCACTAAATAAATATTAAATACATTGACATGGGTACTGGAGGTCTGATATCAAAAAACTACCTCACATATATTACCTCATTTAATCTTCCCAAGAACTCTATCAAATAAATTATATTATCCTCCCTTTACATTTGACATATGACAAAATTACGGCCCAAAAGCGTTAAGTAACTAGCAGAAAATCACATGGCTGGCACGTCCAAACCCAGAATAACCAAACTTGAAAACAAGTCCTCACAGTACCACCTAAGACAATTTGAGCTCTGTTCAGTAAATTCCTACTTTTTGGAATGCTCAGTTTACTCTAAGCTCTGGAGATGTATACCTCTGTGTCCCTGTTTTTTGCTATCTCTCTCTTTTTTAAATCTTCTATGGAGTAATCTTTGGTTTCATTTTATATTCAAGGTGCAAACTTGTCCATGTGCCCAGCAACTATATGGGGATACAGTACAAAACGCTTTACTTAAGTAAAGAAATTTCTGTCAATAAAACAAAATGAGAAGTTGATTAAAATTCTTATGTGGGAACTTGGTAGGAATAAGAAAACTCACTGTGTCCTACTACCAATGTTTACAACAGTTTCATTGTTCATAACTCAAAGATGACCACTTTCACTTTATATTAACCAATACAAGTTTTAGGCTACTTGGTTGCATGGTCAAACCAGTTTGCATAAAATAAGATATTTCTTGTATATGGTCCTAGACTTTTTAAAACATGTTCGATTGCCTTTCCAGAATGTCATTGTAGTAAGGGGAAAAAAAATGCAGGCTTCAAAGACACATCAAATAAACAGTACAAGGAACTGAATGAAAATGTAAATCTACTCTAAAACTCACTTTCAATTTTCTGCCCTATGCTTTAGAAATAAATGAAAAGAACAAAGGATTGCTGGTGCTAAAAACTTCTGTCATAAATTTCATGGACTCCAAGTGACTTCCAGCAAATTTGACCTGCCCTATGAAAACATGCAAAAGCATCACCATAATTTCACTGCTTTGGTTTGGACATTCATGTCTCCATGCTATGCTTCCATTCAAGGGACAAGGACATATCTGAGTCTTTCACAGTAAGAAGCTGGTGAAACACTCCAGGGATCCCCCAGGTAGAATTGTTCAACAATTCCAAAATGCGGTGGAGTGTGAAGTGTTTATTTTTTAACTGTATCTATAAGCATATTCTATAGCATGTAGAGATTCCCAATCCTTCGGGGGGAGGAGGGGAAGGCTGAGGAATGGAGATCAGAAGAGGGGTGGGATCAGGGGTGAGAAAGTTTAAGCAGGACATGTATGTACAGACCATGTCTTTGGATGCATAAAAAAGGGCTACTCACTGCTTATTTGGATGTTGTAAATAAAGCTGAAGATGAAATGGGGTTAATATGTCATAAAATAGATTGAAGCAGTGAATTATAACTCAAACATTTGTACATGCACGAGAAAGCACTTCTCTGCTTTTGGACAAATGAACAACTGCAGATTTTAATGTAACTCGTCCACTGGTTTTACCTAGGGTCAATTTAAATCCTTGCTAGAAAATGAAAGACTTTCTAAAGAAATAGTTTTGCAACGTACATACACAAAAGATATGCAGACAACACTATGCGTCAATCAACTTGCTACCTGATTCTAGCACATGACGGGTAAGGAGGAAAACTAACGTTCAATTCAATTATAGGAGATTTTTATGATCAAGCAAGGCAATTCCAGTTTTCTCTCATTTAGATATAATTCTCAGTTAAATCCTAACAGACATAACTCTTCTCAAGAAGGCGTTGCCTGGATGGAGTCCAATGTAGAATACTTATGTTAATACTCTTTAATAAGACTAAGCAATTTATTTTTGGCCTTTCTTTAGAATTTTGGGGTAATAAAACTCATGAAGATGCTTCGCTAATTCTATATATCGCCTCTGGTTGCCTGGGTCTCCAAGGGCGCTCGAACCTCAGAGGCACACTGCAGTAGACCTAGGAGACACAGAGCCGCAGGAAAAATATGGAACATCTTTTTGGAAGCTAATTTTACTTAAAAACTTGTAAATGAAAGCACTATTTTATATTAAAAGAAATTGACAATTTAGCATATTTCTCACTATCTCATTAACATTTATAAATTTTGTGTTGGACTAGATCATTTCAGGCTATACCTGAAAACTCTTAGGGTTTCATCCTCTCTCTCTCCTCAGGACCATTTCATTGGGAAAGTTTGAGAAGCTTGGGAGACTAATTATACTAGGACAAACCTAAATTAAATTTTAGTGAAAGGCACCATACTATTAAAAACTCTGAGCCATAGGCTACTTGGGAGTATTCACAATAGATACTTAAACAAAGCAACTTACTGTTTCCTCATCTCTAAATTATTGCTGTGGATCAGCTTGAGATTCAATCCTATCACGTTTTAACTTTTTCGAGTCAGGATACCCTTACACTCAAAGTGATAAGAAATTACTGTGTCATAGTTAAATTGGCATTATTTTTATTTTTTTACCTAAAATAATGATGGTGCTTAAAATCATTGGTGTCTTAGAGTCAATATAATGTGTTTAAAAAAAATCAATGCACAGGGGCTGGCCCCGTGGCCGAGTGGTTTAAGTTCGCGCATTCCGCTGCGGGCGGCCCAGTGTTTCGTTGGTTCGAATCCTGGGCGTGGACATGGCACTGCTCATCAGACCACGCTGAGGCAGCGTCCCACATGCCACTACTAGAAGGACCCACAACAAAAAATATACAACTATGTACCGGGGGGCTTTGGGGAGAAAAAGGGAAAAAAATAAAATCTTTTAAAAAAAAAAAAAATCAATGCACAGCCGGCCCTGTGGCTGAGTGGTTAAAGTTCTGCATGCCCCACTTCGGCGGCCTGGGATTCATGGGTTCAAATCCTGGATGTGGACCTACTCCACTCATCAGCCATGCTGTGGAGCCATCCCATATACAAGGTAGAGGAAGATTTGCATGGATGTTAGCTTAGGGCTAATCTTCCTTAAGCCAAAAATTAAAAAAAAAAAGAGGAGGATGGGTGACAGATGTTAGCTCAGAGCAAATATTCCTCACCAAAAAAAAAAAAAAAATCATTGCACAACCCCACTACACCATGGGCTTAATGTTACGAAGCCTGCCCTTCAAAATCCAGTTATTTTCAACCTATATTCAAAATGGACTCATGTCATAGTCAAAGTATATCATAAAATGTAATTTATTAATTCTGTATGCTAACTATATTTTGCTTGTTAATAGTTCTATTTTCACAAATAAATGAATAAATAAATACATAAAGAAAATGCACATTGGTGATATGTGGGGCTTTCTCTATATACTGAAACACGTAAAATGTTTTAGACAGCATTCTATTTTCAAAATAAGTCAATAGATGTATTATTTATATTCATTTTTATATTGAAGAACACAGCAAACTTGCAGGAAGTATCAGTTTAATAAACAAACCACTAGTTAAGAACACTTACGGGTCAAAGTTTTATTCCTTCACTGTATAATGGCCATATGAGAACTTTGCCTTGGGCTATAAACCTCGAGCAGGACAGATGGTGCAGACTAAGTTTAGTTTCATTTTCTGGGGGTTGAGTAAACTATCAGTACTTTATTGATTAACTGAAAAACAAGCACATGCTTTTAGATGGTAATGACAATGACGATGATCTTGGCAATGATAATGCTAAGAGAGAGAGGAAACAGACAAAAGCTGAGGGCCCAGACTGAAATTGGTCCCATTAGGACTTCTCAATGCCGCCTCTAAAGCAGCAGCACAGATTGGCTCTAGGCAGCATGAACGTGACTTAAGCCTCCCATGGAAGAACCAGCGGGGACTAGAGCACGTGGTTGAGTCACGCTAAAAATAGTGGGTCCTAGTGTTAGTATGAGAAGGATACATTCATAGATGGAGTCTTTAGAGCTGACAGCAGAGGGGATTTTAGAAATCGAGGGGTTAAATGTACAAGGTCTTTACAGCTGAGGTTGCTGGCATACATGCCCCATCTCACAGGTGATTATCAGGCTTTCACAGCTGGGGCTCCACAGATAGAAGAAGAAAATGTGACTCAGGTTGGGAGGGTCATTTAGCAGTAAATGACTTACAAATCACAAATTAGGACACACAAAAATAATTTCTTACTGCCATTCAACTATATATTCAATACAACCCCAATAAAAGGTAAAAACTTTTAAAGGTGTTGTCATTTTTTGCAATCTGTAAACTAATAGCAAGCATAAAACAATCAAATAACCAATCAAGTAATTCCCTCCAAAAAAAAAATCTTACAAAGAGGAAGGAAATTATAAATGGAATGCTAAAAGAAACATTAAAATTAAGCTACATTCCCCTCTCAGTCCTTTTTACTCATAACGGAAAGCACCTGTGGTAGGCAGACTTCCAAAATGGCCACCAATCTTCCCCGCATTCTAAAATTCACACACCTGTGTCATTTCTTCCCCTAGAGCATGGGCCGGATTGAATGACTTGCTTCTAATCAATAAACTATTGCAAAACTGATGGGATGTCACTTGTGTGACCAGGTTGCACAAGACTCTGACTTCCAGCTTCGCAGCAGACTCTCTCCATTGCCTTTTCAGCATCCATGCCTTGATTTAGTAAGCTCCATGCTGGAGAGGTCCATGTGACAAGGAACTGGCCCTCAGTTTAACCTTACCCACAAGGAACGGAATCCAAGTGAATTTGGAAGAAAATCTTTCCCTAGTCAAACATTCAGATAAGACCAGAGCCCTCACCAAGATCTGGATTTCAGCCTCGTGAGGAACCATGAAGCAGAGGACTCATCTAAGATGTACCTAGATTCTCTTTTTTTATTTTTTTTGAGGAAGATTAGCCCTGAGCTGACATCTGGCGCCAATCCTCCTCTTTTTGCTGAGAAAGACTGGCCCTGAGCTAACATCCATGCCCATCTTCCTCTACTTTATACGTGGGATGCCTCCCACAGCATGGCTTGCCGAGCGGTGCCATGTCCGCACCTGGGATCCAAACCTGTGAACCCCGGGCTGCCGAAGTGGAACGTGCGAACTTAACCGCTGCACCACTGGGCCGGCCCCCCAGATTCTTGAATCACAAAAATTGTCAGGTAACAAGTGTGTGTCGGAATAAGCTGCTAAATTCTGAATAATTTATTATGCAGCATTAAAAAACTAATGCAGTCCCCAAATGTCCTCCTGAGAGTTAGAATGTATTCCAGTTCATCTAGGACCAACAAGAATTCTGTTAACAACATATTTTCAATAACAACTGTCTGCAGAGCAAATTTCCTAAGTCTATCTTGAATAAGCCAATCTTTAAAGATAAGATTACATATATATGTATGCATACATGTATACACACATATTTCTACTCGTATGTACAGCTGCTGACAATTGTAGGGTATTCGTAAATAACCTTTTCAAAAGTGAAAGTTCTCCAGGACAAGTTAAAGGATTGCTTTAAAAGCTGCATAAAGATTTCTCTTAGTAACATTTGTAGACGTGTATAATATATTCTGAAGATCACAAGACTTTAAAAGCTCAAATAAAATAAAACATAGGTGCATTATAAAATTTAGAAAATGTAAAGATTGAGATAAAGTTAAGCGTATTGTTTGAAATACATGGACAGGATATGGAAAGACTCTTGGAATTAGCATTCACCTGGGGCTGGATCTGGCAGTAATTAGATGCATGAGAGCCAATTTAGTGTGGTGGATAAGAACAGGAATTCTGAAGCCAGTCAACCTGGCTTTTTTTCTTGCTCTGCCATCTAATAACTATGAGACATTAGACAATCTCTTCATGCCTCAGTTTCCTCATCTCCAACATGGAGAAAATAAGAATACCCACACAGACGAGGATTAGATGGGATAATACTAGTAAAGCATTTGGAATAATTTCTGGCATATGCTAAAAGGTAAAAAACTGAAACGTTAACTAAACTACAAAAGTGATCTTATGCATACGACTTACCTCTACACATCATGGTTTTTCCAGGTACAAAATAAGAGCTTGAATAAGACGAGTTTTTAAAGTCCTTTACAGTCTTACAATCTTGATGGTTTTGTCTTCTATCACTCAAAATACTTAAAATAGTAGAAAGACATTCATTCATTCATTCATTCATTCATTTGATATTTATTTATCAAGTCCCTGCAATGTTCCCGCTCCTGACTTCTGGGAAGTGATCTAGAGAGGAAGTAAAGGGTAATGTTATGAGCCCAAGCTCTGGAATCAGACTTTCTGGGACTTAGGGCTTCTGATATTGGGCAATTTCCTTAACTCTCAGAGCCCAATTTCCTCTCTTTTGAAACGGGAGCGATAATAGCTACACTCTCATAAGTTTGTTGTGAGGATTAACTGAGTTAATACAGATAAACCTCGTAGATAGAACTTGGAATATAGTAAGTGCTCACTAAAGACCATTATTGGGGACAGCCTAGTGGCGCGGCAGTGAAGTGCACACGCTCCATTTCGGCGGCCCAGGGTTTGCTGGTTGGGATCCCGGGTGCGGACATGGCACCGCTTGGCAAGCCATGCTGTGGTAGGCATCCCACATATAAAAGTAGAGGAAGATGGGCATGGATGTTAGCTCAGAGCCAGTCTTCCTCAGCAAAAGGAGGAGGATTGGCACTAATCTTCCTCAAAAAAAAAAAAAGAAAAAGACCATTATTGTCAGGAGGAGAGTCAGAAAGGAAAACACACACATTGTGGTAAGTACCGTGATGGGACAGGGGGCGAGGTACAGCGCCCAGGGAGGTAGAACACTAAGTCAAAGAGGATGCACAGCAGTATGGAGGGCTCAAGAAAGTTTCCCAGAAGAATCAATATTTGATCTCACATGAAAGAATTAAGAGAAGTAGGTAAAGAAGGTACAATATGGTTAAATATTTCACTGTGAAATATTTAAAAAGTATAAAAGAATTTCACCAAAAGATAACCAAGTAACTAAAGACTTACTCCATATCAATACACACTGACTGATGAGTCTAGGTTCACACTTACATCTCCATTTCCAAATAAATGCAATATAGCATCCACTGAGGTTGCCCATAGCTGTCATATGCAAGGAAAAACAACCCAGATAACAATATTATTTTCCTAGGGAGACCTGGTCCTAAACACAAATGTCTCCCCAACTGGGAGCGTTTCAAACGCAATTTGGGGCAAGGGTCCATTGTGATACTCCTGCCATGACATCACTCACCTAACTCTTTCCACATGATAACGCTCTTCAAATAGTTGGGCAGCTGCCAAGTGGACCCTAATTTAACTTACGTAATGCTAGGAGGTGCGTTACTAAGAACAAGTTCCAGGAAGGACTTCTATCCAGGAGAACTGCCTAATGCTTAGGACTGCTGTTAAAACCTCCGGGAGCCTTTTCCCCATCCCTCCAGATAGTGCCATTCCTGGCACTAAAAGCATTTGAGCAGACTAAATACATCACCTCCCCAGGAGTGCTATAACATGGATTGTGAAATGTTGGGCTGAATGATAAGTTTTCTGTATGAAGGAAGAAGGTGGACAAAATGACTTTGAAATTTCCACTCAGTCCCAAAGTGAAATTCAATTACTCATGTGTCATCTTACTGAGTATAAAATATGAGTCAGGAATACGAGGACTTCCTTCACAATCTTGTTTATGCGTATTGTCTTGGTAAAATTATTAATAGAACACGCTTTGAATCTCAAAAGGTTGCCCTGCCACTAGAGAATATTAAGTCCTTATTAAAGTGCCATGCTTCCAGGAGTCTGTCATGTAGCCCACAAAGATTGACAAGATGGATTCTAGGGCTGGAAAGAATAATCTCTTTGGTTTTCCTACTAAAGCAGGGTTCTACTCTACTAAAGGCTAGTGTCACTTACTGCTCCTCTCAGCTCAAACCCTAAACCTGCCGGGCCTGACATGCCCCACGCCTTCTGTGCAGGTGAGAGTGAGAAAATAATTAAGAAAAGGGAACCGTTTCTAAAACCAAGGAAAATCAAAGGATTTCAGCATTTACCTGAAGACTGGTTGTCAAAGATTGTAATTGAGGGAACATATCCAAATTCTACCCCTTACCCTCCAGCCCACCATTACTACCCTAAGTTAAGACTTCATTTCCTCTTGCTGGGTTATAAGTACAATGTTGAAATGCTAATCTTCATGCATGTCTTAGTCAACATCATGGCTTGACTAAAGATTTAGAACATAGACTTATCAAATGTTCAGATAGCCAAAAGTTAGGATTAAAATATAATTTGTTGGACAAGAGGCTGAAGATTCTTAAAGGGCTGAAAAAATAAACCCACCCAAAGAAAAATACAATTTAATATAGATAAATTCAAAGTCCTACCTTTAGCTTAAAATCAAACAAACAAAAAAATATATATGAGGAAGGACAGGTATAAAAGTTGTTCACATAAAGAAATCTGGAGGGGGCCAGGACCATGGCTGAGTGGTTAAGTTCAAGTGCTCCACTTCGGTGGCCCAGGGTTTTGCTGGCTCGGATCCTGGGCATGGACATGGCGCCGCTCATCAGGCCATGCTGAGGCAGCGTCCCACATAGAACAACCAGAGGCAGTCACAACTGGAATATACAACCATGTACTGGGGGGCTTTGGGGAGAAGAAGGGGGAAAAAAAGATTGATAACAGCTGTTAGATCAGAAGCCAATCAAAAAAAAAGAAACAACCTGGGTACTTTGGGAGAGTGTGATCCAATGTCCAATGGCGTGATAAAGCTACGAAGAATGGGTAATGTCTAGGTTGAAATATAAGAAGTACAATGTCCGGACCAATGAACAAAACAGTCCCATGGTTTCCTGCATTGTTAGGACCACCTGTGGATATTGTGTTCAGCTCTATAACTAAGGTGAAATTGACCAAAGTCTATTAACAGATGAAGAGACAGGAATGCCTAACTGAGCAGAAAAGAAACGTTAGGGAGGTAAAATAATCATAAACAACAACAATGCTACTATAATTACTATAGAAACTGCAACATCGATAAAGTGGTGCTTTCTAAGTGCTGGAGTCTGCTGGAGACACTTGAAACAAATTGTTGGCTTTGACTCCTGCATAAATCCTAGAAGGTAATAGTATTAGCTCCCTTTATTCAGATGAGGAATCTGATGCTCAGAAACAGTAAGTTGTCGCAGATTACTTTCATACTAAATATTTGAAGTCATTGTGTACAAGAAAGATTTGTTCTTTCCAGGGGAAATGAGTGGAAGCTACAACTTGACACAAAAGAAAAATTCCTGGTGTTCATAACTGCATTAGGGTGGAATTGCCTACCGGCCTAGTGGCCAGTTCTCCTTTGCTACATGTGATCAAGCTGAGGTGAATTGTCTGGAATAGACAGAAAAAAAGCATTCCTGTGTTGGTTGGGAGGTGGGGTTAGGTAACGTTCAGGTTTCCCTCCAACATTAAAGTCTATGATTCTGATTCTGAGAAATGGGGTACTTTCGTCACTTTGGTATTATGCACTACTTAAGTCAAACAAAAAAATGTCATTCAAAACAGTTGTTATACTGAACTGACAGGTCTCTTCAATGAAAACAGTCATTTCTATTAATCTCTGTAGACATATCCTTTAACTTAGTTCTGTGATTAATCACATTTCATTTGGATTTGCTATTTTTTAAAAGCAATTTTATGATTATGACCTATACATCATATTAGCAGCAAGAATAATAAGAGAGTCTTTATCCACAAGGCTATAGAACACAGTTACTTCAGAATCTCTCACTGCCCATGCTAGACATGTGCAGAAGCTTGATGCTGCTGAATGGAACGAGCCTCTCACAAGCTACTTCTGAATACGGATTAATGTCATAACTGAAGGAACATTTCAGCCAAAATTTGGCAGTGGAAAGCAAAAGTCCTTTACCACTTCTTGAACCAGCATCCTCCCTGAAATGTAAACTCCTCAAATATTATATAAGGCCCATTGTAAGTAGAAGGAAACCCTCTAACTGAGATCAAATTACAAGGTATTCATGAGAGAATGTTACCTATCAAATTGACACACGTGGGCTATATGTACATAACCAGTTTCCTCTCCCTTCCCCCAGTTCTTGTCAGTTGTTTGAGAGTTATATTCAAGTGGTTAAAAAAATATATCAAGCAACAATAGAGAAATTGGAAGAACCCAGGTCAAATACTTGTTACTTTGGGGAGTGGAACCACAAAACTCTAGGGTTACCCTTACATAAACACAGAGATAGACGCAGAGTATAGACAAATTGGGCTCATTAACTTAGTTCTTTTCTTTCTTTCTTTCTATTTTTTTGGAAATTTTTCTAGTGTCTATAGAGTGTCAGTAGCTGAATCCTTCAAAACCTGACCAATTCTAATCCTTCACTTTATACTCTCTGTCTTTATACTTCCCATGTCTCTCTTCTTTATTTTGTTAACTTAAAATCATTTGTGGGACCATTTGATTAATATCCATTTCCTCACCAGACTGCACACCCTATGAGGGTAGAAATAATGTCTGTTTTTGCTCACCTTTGTCCCCAGTGTTTCAGTACAATGCCTGGCACACATGCTACCAGTTAATAAATATTTAGTGAACGAACAAATTAATGAAGGCAATCTTGGAGAACACATTTTGATTAACCATTTGCACAAGCTCCAGGACAGACTTTATTATATTCAAGGAAAGTCTTTGCAGAAAAGTTCAAACCAAAACCATTCTCATACTGTTGGAGAACACTACCATTAATTGTGTCACCTCTGAAAACTAAAAAGGGCAATAAATACAGCCCACAAATCAGCTTTAAATTGGCCAAAGTCTAGAATATGTTTCCATCCCTAATTTATGCAATTTTGTCACTGCAATCTGTTTTTTTGTTGTTGTTTTTTGGAAAGCCAAGACAGATTTCTGGCTTTTCAAAATGTACTTTTTCAGCTCCTCGCTGACACACACAACAGGTTTGTCAAGAGTTTTCAAGCAATGAGATATGACATCAGACTATATGGTTAACACCATACCGCATCTTAAAAATACCTTTTCATGAGGCATACAAAAGAATAACATGATGTAGATTTTGCCAGCTTGTTTGAGTGATGTCTTTATCCACTTTCTGCAAGCTAAAATGAGCATAGGATATTTCATAATTGATCTCTGTACAATCTGTGTAATGCTCACTACAGCTGTTCCAGAATAGAGGAGTCAAAACCATATCCATATTCATCAACTAGAATACTTTATAGATCTGATGTTATATAATAAAAATCTGAGGATATTTTATTTTACAGTAAATATTTCAATAAATTGGTATAGGTCTAATTTCTTGTTCTGTTACAACTTGTAGCCTTTTTAATGATAGGCAAAAGAAATTAATGTGCTTTTTGAAAGAAAAATTATATCCTAAGATCTTTTACTCAAGGCATAAGCTTGTAGCCTCAAGGGCCTGGAAGAAAGACATTTATAAAGGCTGTAATGTTATGTTAAGTGTGTGCTATTAGCAAATTTACATATTTTTGTTCATTTGCATTATTGTAGAAGGGAAATAAATACATCAGGTTGCACCTAATGCACCCTCAGTGACCCGGCAAATTCATTTTTATATGCTCATGTAGGACTCTGTCTTTCAAAGAATACAATCTTTTCTACATATAACTATCACTTCACCCATAAACATTAGGATGTGTCCCAGGTTTTTCTGCCAGGTAGGAAAAGCCTTCTCTCTCTTATTTCAGGAAGCTTTTAAAGGATTGTTCAGATCTGAGAAGTTGAAATCTATTCTTTTGCAGGTCTTTTCCTTTTGAAATATCTTTCTATAAGGAGCAAGCACTGCCAAAAGGACTGTTCTCAGATTCTCATTGAGAGAATTATTCATGTTCCAACAGAATTAGCTGTTCTGTCTTCTTAACATCTGGAGAAATCTATTGTAGAACAACATAATCACTCATATCTTTCAAATCCACAGCAGTGCGCATTTTCACTAGGATTTGTTTGTGTTTGTTTGTTTGTCCATTTTATTAACTAAAGTCCATACTTTGTTCAGATTTCCTTAGTTCTACCTAATGTTCTTTTTTCGGTCCAGGATCCCACCCAGGATACGACATGATATTTACTCATCCTGTCTCCTTAGGCTTCTCTTGCTTTTTTTAATGACCTTGACATTTTTGAAGAGTGCTTGTCAGATATTTTGTAGAATGGCTCTAAATTGAGATTTTTCTGAGGTTTTTGTTATGATGAGACTGCAGTTATAGGGTTTGAGCAGGAGACCGCAGAAGAAGGTGCCATTCTGTGCTCTTCTCATAACACTGGTAAGCGGACATACTATCAGACATGACTTATCACTGTTAGTATTGACTTTCGTCACTTGGCTGAGGTACTGTTTGTCAGGTTTCTCCAGTGTAAAGTTACACTCTTTCCCCTTGTCAATACTGTTCTCTTTAGAAAAAGACGCTACGCGTAGCCTACACTTAAGGAGTGGGTAGTTACACCCCACCTCCCTGAGGGCGGAGCATCTATACAAATTATTTTAAATTCTTCTGCCCAGGAGATTTGTTCACTAGGATTTGAACTAGGGAATCTTAAGGCATCTTTATCTGATTACCATATGTCATGTAGCCCTAAGAAAGTCACTTAGCTTTGTTGGGTAGAATTTGTAAAGAAAATGTTCAAACATTTTAAAAACAACTGTAATTTGTTAAACACATGCTGTGTAACAGACTTTGTCATCAGGCGCTTAGAGAATCTTGTCTCACATAATCGCTATAACAACCTTATGAGGAAGGCATTATTATCCTCATTTCATAGATGCAGAAATTTGAAGTTCGGAGAGGTAAGGTAACCTGTCCAATCCATGCTTACAATTCATCACATGTTGAAAGCTAAACTATATATGTGTACACACATACACGACACACATATATATGAGTCTTATATATTATGAAATAACACCTTCTGATATATAACAAAGGCAGGAAGCACGTCAAAGATGCTGCTTTGTCTTTTTTTAAAGACGGAAAGACGTGGCTAATTGGATTTCTAATTTTGCCCCATTCATTTTCCAACATAAAGAATATAAATGGCTTTCTCATCCCCACAGCCACAAGAACTGGTCATCACTTGGTTTGGGGTGTCCAATTCTCTAGGGGTTGCGGTCATTTCAGTGAATAAGATTCCATGATATGAAGTCATGAGAATATGAGAGGAATGTGTATTTTTAAGAGGATGTGAATTTCCCAGTGAGCATATTTTATTTCTAGGCATAAATATGCGTTTGCTTAAAAATCCACATGTTCCATGTTACAAGACCATTATTCTTGCTCAGCAAACATGGAATTTCTGTGTTTTCACAGAACCAGATTTCTACCCTAACATTTTATCTGAAACTTGCATGACTACCAGGGCACACGTATTCCTATTATTAACCAGGAATCTCTCTGTGCTGTACAAAGTCACAAAATGCATCGTAATGCATGATCTACTTGGCAAATGCTGAAGAGCATTTCACATTTCATTATTACAAATGGCCATGCTTACAAATGTATGATGACAATTGAAAACACAAAGTCGGATTCAGGTCATTTAAAAAATGGAAAAAAAATGCCACATGAGACATATAGGTCAGCAAATATCACTAATATACTTTAATACCTCTCTGAAGAGAGATGGCTCTTGGTAGTTAACCAGTTCTTCACTGGAATGGTCAATGCGTTTATTTTCAGAATGGAACATGGAGCTTTACTTTTTCAGTGGGATTCACTTAATTTGCAAGGATCAAACAGATTTAAAAGACTCAAATCATTCCTTTATGTAAGTGTATATACAACACAAAAATAATAGTGCAGTATATATCTTGCCAGATTGTACAATTGAGTGTTTTTAAGTGGTTGGAAGCTTCAGTATATGAGGCTTATTACCCTTAGACTTAATAAGTAACTCGACTCAATTCCCTAACACATTCTGTGCTGTATAATCTGTAAGTGCATGGGGTACACCAAGGAAGGGAAGACAGATTGGGCCTCTTTACCTTTATCTGAATTAAGAAATTATAAAGCACCTTGGTATAGCCCTTTCTTCCTCTCATCTGAAAAGATGAGAATGGAGTCAATCTTATCTCATGTAATGTTGCGAATTACTCTCAAAGTCATCTGAAATTAACAACTCCATAGGACTCAAACCCAGAAACATTTTCAGTCATAATTTTACATTTTTTCACAGTGCTTATTACCTGAGTAAAGTACTCTTGTAATGTTCCCAGTTCTAAAATGTCAGTGTTATCTTCAACAAAGACTTGTGTTTTATTTTTATTTTCCTAAATGCTGTTATGATTTTCCCCTCAGAATTTCACCTATTACCTAATTCTCTACCTCTTTTCCCACCCTGTCATCTCTTTACCTTATTACTCTATTACTTTAGGTGAGTGTCAGAGCTGTGTGGGCCACTCTCCCTACCTACCATCCCAGCTTCTGGTTATTCACCTTTCATAATGCAACGGCAGAATGCAAAATCATTTTTTCACGATTATTACTATTTATGTCCATGTCCTTTAAAAATTTGATGGTAAGCTTCTATCATCTTGTTAGTCACCTTTCCTATCAAATTCCATTGCCTAAGGGTGAGTTGCAGGCCCTGTATCACACTTACTTATTAATTTAGCCCTCCAATCATCCATCTTTCCATCCATCCATTATTTAATACTATATGGAAAATGAGGGAGGAGAGATGCAAGGAATTTGCTGCAGCATAGAATGCACAAAGTTCAGGGAGAAGAATAAATCATGATATTCTAATAAAATTGCTAAGATTTAGATATGGCTGGAACAGAGAACCATGGAGTAAATTCAGAAAGATGAGACTAGAGAGCTGAACAAGGATCAGTTTAAGTAAGATCCGGAGTTTGAACTTACTTTGGGGCCATTGATGCATTTTAACTATGAGAATGGTATGATTAAATTTTGGAAAAGCTCTGACTGCCCAATGTAAATTGAACTGGAATAGATATTAAGAACTTGCAAAGTAATTTCACATATAATACAATTATAACTTCCTTAATCTCTCTCTCATACACCTTCCTGCTCTCTTTGCTACATCAAATCCTGAGGGATTTAATCCTGGTGTTATATTCTACAAACCTAGGTCACCCACTCACCTTGTGTTTTATAACTTACCTTTCCATAAGTTTTAAATAAAATTCTTTAAATGTATTTCTTCCTTTGGATAAAAAGAATAACATCAGCTAAGTTTTGTGGACTACCCTAAGCCAATTTCCACCTGTAATTCACCATTTCCAGAGCTTTCAACATCAACTTATCCATAAAAGTAGTGAAAAAGGGAAGTCAGAAACAAAAATTGGTGTGAAATGAATAAATGACTACCACATGATAAAACTGGATTCAGAACTGGTCTTATAAGAAGGTTGCTGCTGTGTGGTAAAATGTGAAGTTACCAAAGGAAAAAATCCCCGGTCCAAAATATTTCTCCTAGGTTTCCTTTACCTACAGATCCTGTTACTATTTCTAAAGGCCCATCCGTATTTATCTTTCCCTGAAAGCAGTTATTTTGAAACATGATGGAAATTTTAACATGGTCAAGTCTCCATCATCTCCACCTTACTCCGACTTATTTCAATTTGGCCTCAGTTTAAATGTACTTGATTTTCCTTAAAAAAAAAAGCTTATATTACTTTGATGATAAAAGTGGCACATGCTCATATTGTACAATAAATACAATAGGCATAAAAGAGAAAGTGCAAAAAATATTCTTGAATTCCACCATTAAAAATGAATCATTGTGAATGTTTTGGATGTGCTTCCTCTCAATGGTTTTATGCATATGCTTACAAATACACACCCACGTCTCCACCGCCCACTCTTCCCACACAAAGTCAGGGGTATAAAATGTGCAGAGCTTTTCTAAAATGAGGGCAATGTCAGTATCGATGTACAGAGTTGTAAGGATCAAATAAATTAACACCTTTAAAGTGTCTGTCCCAGGCTTGGTACGTACTAAATGCTCAAAATATTAGCTATTATTTTTTTATTGATATAATTATTCAGGTATATAAACTTGTTCACTCCACATTTTGTGGGTATTTTCTCTTGCCAAATATGATTTTTAACAGCTGCAGTTGCGGTGCCACTGAAGACATGGCCTTTCATCAGATGATCCTGGGTTGCAGTGTCTGCCAGTTGAGCCATTTACTGCTTGTGGGAGCTTGTGCGTGGTTTCCTCATTTGAAGGTGTGGATACCGCTGTTTATCTTTCAGAATTTTTTTTTTTTTAGGATTAGAGATCACGTGTGCAAGGTATCATAGTAAATAACCAATAAATAATAATATCTATTGTTTTTTAACGTTGCTGCTATGGTAGCTGCAATGAACATATTCATGCATATTGCTTTTTCCTTCTTTTGAATTATTTCCTTGGAAGTGAGTCCCAGAAGTAGGATTACTGAGTCAAGGGGATAAAAAATAGTTATGTTCTTTGTATTTATTGTTATGTTGTTTTCCAATAAGTTTCAACCAAGATATAATGAAATAAGCAAAGCATCTCCTCTATTTAAAGAATGTTCCTATACCTGTTTCATTCCAGTCCAAATCCTATCTTCATCAGTTAAGAAGGGGAGGATCTGGAATGGATTGTATTGCAGGAATTCCAACCTGCTGGGAATTGAACAGATGCTGCTAACTCATTTTGCATTTG
The DNA here is from genome assembly GCF_037783145.1 of Equus przewalskii. NCBI lineage: Eukaryota > Metazoa > Chordata > Mammalia > Perissodactyla > Equidae > Equus > Equus przewalskii. The sequence continues at coordinate 53,627,564 of NC_091838.1, forward strand.
GGAGACCAGCAGTCAACCGTGCTCAATAACAGCTTTCGAAACATCTGGATTTAAACTTACAGCCTAAACAGGACAGGTTAAGTAGCATACAGTTATAAAATAGCTTCATGCCTTGATTCTCAAAAATCTGAATTCACTGAGATTTTTACAATTTTAAATGATCAGAAAGATTGCAAACAATGTAAGCATTAAGATTCACATAAACTATACAGTATATCATTTTGGCATTGTGTACTTCTGGTCAACCTGAAGTTTAGGAAGGCTCACAGGATTTTTACAAATACTATTTTGAAGGTAGAAAAATTCTTATTAATAACTATTTTACTCAAAGGAGAGCAAAGATACATGCAGTCTTCAAGTTACATTTATTGAACCTTAATTTACATGAAACTGAAATCGTTAACATAAGAGTACAGAAAGGTAGTAAAACTATTGGCTTAAAACCAAACAGTTATGACATTCCACCCATGTCATGAGACTTACTGGAATGCTAGCTTCTGGAAGGCAGAGCTCATGTCTAATGTATGGCTCTTCAATGATTATCACACACCCTGCACAGGTGCTTAAGTAAATGGTGACTGTTCCACCCATACTATTGCATTCATGTATTATCCCCAAATGTAGTGGCTTGTAACGACCATTCAGTTATGCTACTAGGTTCCCAGGCTGTATGGGTCAGGATTTCAGGCCAGGCACAGTGGGGATGGGGTGTTTCTACTCCATGATGTATGGGATTTTAACTCTACATCTGGAGGTAATAGAGTGAGCGGGGGCTGGAAGCATCTGCAGGTTCATTCACTCATGTCTAGAGCCTGGGCTGGAATGACAAAAATGGGGACACACTAACCAGAGCACCTACACATGTCCTCTCCAAGTGGCTTGACTTCCTCACAACACGGTGGCCTCAAAGTAGATGGACTTCTAACATGGCAGCTTGGGGCTCCAGGCATGAGTATTGTAATGAACAAAATGAAAACTGAATTTCCTTTTATGATCCAACCAGATTCAAAGGGAAGAGAATTCTTTATGGGATGATGGCATGTAAGGCATAATACTATTTATGATATAATCCTATTACAATCATCTTTGAAAAATACAACCAACAATTACCCTCTAGTCCTGTTTTCTATTTAACATATACTCTTTCTACCTGTTAAATTAAAAAATTATATTTTCTTTGCATAGTTTTAGTTTCCAAAAATGGCAGAGTTTTTTTGTTCTAAATTTTAAAACTATGTATAATTTTTCAAACTTTAACTTCCTAAAAGATTCTGATACCCAACCACTAAGTGGACAGGTGGGACTGGTGTGTCTTTCTGATGAAAAATCACCTCCTTGCCATTGATTTCTCAATTGCCCAGTAATCAGAGAAGGACCAAGCACAACATTAATCTCATTTTCCATGGGAAATATTTTGTATTTAAACAGAAGAGAAATTCTCAAACTATTTGGTGAATTATTTGAAACATAAACAATTAAAAAATATATGCTTCTAGAGTTTATTTGAGATTTTTGGTTGCCTATGATATCTTTTTGGCCATAACTTTCAAAATTAGATCCAGTGGAAGACATTTCAGAATAATAGAATAATATATAGGAATATTTTATGCTTAGGATAATTAATTTTCATACTGATCTTTTCCCCTGAAAATTGCACAAGTTTGGTTTGTGAACTCAAAGTATGTAAGTTTTGGGGCTGGACCCACACCTTAGTGGTTGGGTTCATGCACTCCACTTTGGTGGCTCAGGGTTCACAGGTTCGTATCCTGGGCATGGACCTACACACTGCTCATCAAGCCAATGCTGTGGTAGTGGCCCACATACAAAAACAATAGAGGAAGACTGGCACAAATGTTAGCTCAGCAACAATCTTCCTCAAGCAATAAGAAGAAGATTGACAACAGATGTTAACTCAGGGCCAATCTTCCTCACCAAAAATAAAAAAAACTTATTTAAGCTTTAGTTTATCTATGAAACATAATGGTCACAAAAAGAATTCCCTCTCTCTCTGCCATGGGGACCTCTTAGCTCCTATATGTACTCAATTCTTGGTTAAGAGCTTTGTTGAGGGCTGAGTGCAGAATTTCCACTTCTACTGTCAACTTTGATCATTCATTTGACCCAAAGTCTCTTTAGTTCATTAGTTATCTTGACTTTCAATAAGAGATAATGATAGTTTTACTTTTACAAGTGTTTATTAATTTGCTGTTCTTTTTTCTAAGCATAAACCTGGGATCAAAGATTACTTTTATATACTAAAGAAACAAAATAAAATAAAATAAAAATACATAGCATGTGACCCTTTTCCCCAAAATACTACAAACGGGAACCTAATTCATTAATGTTGAAATAATAAACAATCTCCTCTATGGATTATACCGTATCCCTATTTGGTCTTATACACCCCAGCACTACAATATAGTGTTTATAAGCAAAAATGCAGATAAACTAGTTTAAAATATTATCTTTATTTGTATACGTACATCAGGGTAACCTCAACTGAGGCAATTTGTGTAAGCAACTCGCTGATTTGAAAAAATGCAAAAACAGCAATTAATTATTTGCCTCTGACATATTTTTAAATTTAAATAAAAATTGGTAGCCAGATAGGAATGGTGCTAGAAAGTAGCTCTCCTAAGAGCAGTTGCTTTCTTACAGCAATTTGTATACATGTATAACACATTATTCTGACCTGCAAAGAAGGTTATTTATTTATTTTGGATATATTCTCTCAAACTGAGAAGAAAGACTCATTCATTTGAACCTCTTCCCCGCTCTCCATGAATCAAAATTTGTTTTAATTTGTGAAGGAAAAGTGAAAGTGGTATGAACAAAGAAGAGCTTGTGATTTAACCACTCAGAATGCCTGGGTTCAAGTTCCATATCTGTCTCAAAGTTAATATGTAACCTTTTAAAAGCCAGTTGATCTCATTGGTCCTCAGTCTGCTTATCTATAAAATCGATACGATAATACCTACTATGTATAAAAAATGTACGTGCTTATCTATTTGGATGATGATACTGCTTAACCAAGGTAAACTTTAATACCCTACTTGTTACTAAACACCTTTCTTAAAATAGAATGTCATTTTCGTGCTTGCTTTGGTGACAGAACATCCAACATCCATTGCCCTCTTTGCAGATAAATTGATTTATTCCATATACAATGCAATAGCAATTTCATTGGCAGGAAATGTGATTATGTTATATGGACAAAATAAATCACACCATAATTATACGTCCACACAAAGTACAAACTATACAACTAAATATGGGAGGTCGCTTCTCAGCTTCTTTTAACATGTATTTGCTATTTTGTCAGCTAACTCTTGAGAGGAGATGAAAAGTACCAGACACGATAGATGAAAGATGAAAAATATGGAGGAGATGAAGAAAGAAACCCTTAAAATTGAGAAAGTTGCTCTCCTTAATAGTTTCCTGAAAACTGAGAAAAGGTCCTTGTTATTCAGCATTAGCACCAGAATCATCCTGACCACTTCACTGAGCAAAAAGTTGCCCCCAGATAATGAGTATCACACAATGCATTTAAGTATATATCCTACCAGTAGCTATGGGGCACCTACGACATCAATGTGCCACACACTGCCGACCTTAGCATTCCACGGAGAACTCAGGTCAAGCAAGTGGATACACATTGCATTGTTGTTGTTGTTTTCTCAGCTCCACTACGCAAAGGTGGATGAACAGCATGCCTGAATTCTATTTGGTCCCCATTCTGTTTTGCCCTCTCTCTCCTCTGGGACTCTATGAAGAAGTACGGACAGAGGGAAGTTAGGGGAGCCTGAAGTCTTTCCACCTCATACGATTGATACTTATCAGCTATAAGGGCAGCAACCTTCAAGCCCAGGCATCTCCATGGTCAGGCCTCTGAGATCAGGAAAAACAGAGGAAAAGCCAACACAATTGTCTGCAAGTAGCAGTGTTTTGGCCTTGGATCAAAATACCAGAGATATTTTAATTAGTAGGGACATGATAAATAAAATAGGAAGTGAGATAAGAGGTCATTGCCTGAGAAAACAAGGCTTTTCTTCTCATTTTTACAACTCTCTGAATGACCCACAAAAGAAAGTGCATGCAAATAATATTTTAAGTTCCAGGATGTGCTTTTGCTTTTCCAAGAAGGATTGCCCACAGATAGATCCAAGAGGGAGGTCATTAAATTGAACGGAAGATATTTTGAATAGGCAGCTTCGCCCCATGTAAAGACATTGTAAGCCTTTCTTTGTGTTCTAGAAATTTTTAGGTAAATAGTCAGATTCAGTTAAGCTCTGTAACTTCAAGAGATGGCGCTTCTAAGGAGACAGGCGGGAGGGACTGCAGACGCGGGATTCCTAGGTCTGTTAACAGGCCTGTGGGAGGGCAGAGAGAACCGGGCTACTGTACTTCCCTCAGCAGCGTAACCTACGTGTCATAGCCAGTTTCACCGTGCGGCTTTAGAGTTGGGAGAGGGACAAACGGTTGTCTGAAACAGAACTTGGGAAAGGGGCAACTCATTTAGTATGAAAGAATTAAGGGTTTAGATGCAAAGACTACCACCAAAAATTTTTTTCAAATAAACTTAAGGTTTGAAGACTGACAAGAGGAGACATGGTAAAAGTTGCTGTAGCTAATCCCACAGTTGGTTAAGAGCAGAGGTCATGGAGCCAGACAGCCTTGGTATTGGGTGCTGGCCCTGCCACTCAGCCACTGGGCAATCCTGGGCAAGCTACTTGCCCTCTCTGTGCCTCAGTTGTTTCATGTGCCTTGTGAAAGGTTATAGTACTATTCACCTTATGTTGGCTTCTGAAAGTATTCAATAAATTAATATATGCAAAGTTCCTCCAAAAGGCCTTAAATAGGCTTTAAAAGTGCTCAACATTTAACTATTACTGTAACTCAGACCTGCCCCAAGGAATAACCAATATTTACTTAACACTTACTATGTGCTAGAATTTATGCAAAGTAATTTACGTGAATTATACTCACTCAACTACACCCTGTGACATAGGTACTATTATTAGATCAATTTTACCAATAATGAAAGTGAGGTAGAGAGAAGTTAAGGAACTTGCCCAAGGTCACACAGCAAGGAAGTGACGCGTTGAGATTCATACCCAGGCAGTCTGGCTCTAGGTACAACACACTTCATTTCTGTGTGGTACTCATTTACACTTGACATAGGAAATACTGGACATAAACAATGCATTTGCTTTCAGGTCTGTTTTTTTCAGTGGGTTTAGGCTTCTCAACAACAGGGGCCATGGTGAATTCATTGCCACCTCCCAGTACCTAGCAGTGCATATTCTATTAGATAACTGGCTGAGCAGCTGCCTGTCCTTTATTAACGGCAGGTGCTTAGCTCCATGACTTGTGCCTGTATTCTAAAATCCCATGACAGAACTCATTGCCATCTCTCATGGAGCAGTCCTCCTGTCACTGCTCTGGTCCCAAGCCCCCTCACTGTGCCTCTCTGCCCCCAGTAAAAGGACAGTCACTAGTCTCCCTGTTCATTCAGCCTCCCACCTTCCTTCTAGCACTTCCACTTTAGAGTGAGTATAAGGAGGATCACATAGGACTTTACTGAAAACAATAGCAGAGGAGAGAAGAGTAATGAAAAGCAGAGACAGGCCAGGAATAGGTTCCGTGCACCCATGAACGAGAAAAGGGTAACTTTTGTCTCTCCAGCTCTGCAGCCTGCCTCATCAGCTCTCTTTTCTGGTTTTCTAGTCTCAGAAGTCTCCAAAGTAGGGAAAACACAGCCTGGCATTTGAAAAAGGCAGGCCATTGGGAAGCCAGAAAAAATATTATAACTGTCATTTCTAAAATAATAAGAAAGTTAATAACAACTTCTGATAAGCCCTGACCCTGGAGCCTTCACTCCATCAGTATATCAAAGGGCCGTGCGTTATTTATCTCCTGAAGAAAGAGGAAACGCTCCACAGAGCCAATGGAATTGAAGGTGCTGCCTTCGCGGGATTGTCCTCTTCCAGCATACTGTGATATGTCGCAGCTTAGGTGCATTTGGGAAAGTGGATTCAAGGATGATTTTATCTAGAATTAACTAAATTAACCTTCACAGTCTGAACAAGTGTCTTTTAAAAAAATACTAAATAACCAGCACATATGAACAAGAAAAGGGCAATTCTGAGATTCCCCTTCCCGGTAAATGTCACATACTAGAAGTGAAAACAAAGATTAGCTAAGAATTTTATAAAATTTTGAAAACAAAATTTTCAGCCAGAAAATTTCAAAAATATCAAAATGTCTACTTAAAATTCGGATTTCCATTCACTATCGTTAACAATGAATTCTGTTCTAAGTGAATACTGTACCTTGAGATATTAGATAATCAACATAATTCATGTTCCTAAACTTAAAAATAGAGAACTATAAACCATTATGCAACTGGATAATTTAGGAAATAGGTATGTTATATAATTTGCCACTAATTATCCAAGACTTGTCTATTATCTTAACATATTTGGGTCATGTTAAATATGGGTGGACATCAACATTTTTAGGAATCTAGAACAACCTGTACTTTTGTAATTTACATATTAATATTCTTAAACTGCCTTGTGTCTTCTTATATTTGCTTGCCAACAAATGTTCAAACTCTCAAGAGTTATGTTTCTTCTTGCCTGCCAATAGATTGGTTTTGGCAGCTTTACCTACCTAATAGTTGATTATTTGAAAGCATATTGCACTCCTTCACACATAAAGCATCCCTCCAATGATGCCTCTGGGAGACGAGCTGAGGAAGGGTCATGGCGGGGCCTCACTCCAGTTCTCCTCTAGCCCCTCCGTTTTCATCTAGATTACATATTAAGCTTCTGCCTAATAATTTGCTTGGAAATAGGGTTCCATTGCTAAGAAATATTTAATATTCATCAGTTCATTTGTTCAAAAATATTAAACCTTCACTATATTAGTAGAGTTTTAAAGTTATAAAATATTCAATTCATTCAATAAATTATTCATTTATTCAATAAATTTTAAACTACTGCTTATTATAACTCTCTTCTTATTATTTAAAAACTGAGTAAAATTGGAAAATAAAGAAAAGACTGGTGATATTAGTAATAAAAATACAAGTCTCACCTCTTCTATCTGTGTAATTGAGATGAGGTGGATGCAAGCTAAAGGATACAGCAATCCTTTAGCTGCGATAAATACTCATTAGACTTTGCTCTAGTCAATTGTATATTAACAGTGAAGACAAGAATACTGTTAAAACGTTTTACAGGGGTTAGCCCCATGGCCGAGTGGTTAAGTTCACACACTCTGCTTCGGCGGCCCAGTGTTTCACAGGTTTAGATCCTGGGCGCAGACATGGCACCACTCACCAGGCCGTGCTGAGGCAGCATCTCACATGCCACAACTAGAAGGATCCACAATTAAAAATACACAACTATGTACCCGGGGGCTTTGGCGAGAAAAAAGAAAAATAAACTCTTTAAAAAATAAAAATAAATAAATAAAGATATAAAAAAAATTTTTAAATAGGTTTTACAAAATCTTGGGACTGCCTTTAATAAAAGTTTAGAAATGAAATGTAATTTGGGATTTTAAAGTATTAATCTGTTCGCTGGAACTGGAAACCCTCCAATAATCTTTAGAGTCTGGTATTATAATTCAACTCATTCAGTTTCCATAAACAAAATAGAGCGTATCTATGAAGTATACACCTTCTTAATGAGTTAAACTACATACGTAACTAAATGTTAAAATACACCATCTTCCAAATTATCATCAGTCATTCCACAGAAATGTGCATTAAGTTTACCTGTTTGATGCCAGTGAATTTGGTGGCTTACGTCTATATATTACTAATGATTCAAGATATTCACATTTCACTTGTATTTCATTAATACTTTAGCCACTGATTTACTTTAGACACAGCTTGGTGTTTGATCTAATTTGCACACTCTTTCAACAGTACAACACAAACTTAGGAAATACATGCCAATGTAGACCTATATAGTCACGTGGTACATGTAAGCAAGTAACATTTATTACATTTACTTTATTCTATATTCTCCAATACTCACTGCCAGAAGAAAAGATCTGCATATACCCAAATACATTATTGATAAAATTATTAGCTACTAGAGGGTTATATCTGGCTTTATATGCTCTACATCACTTGCTCTGTTAAATATTACCTTTTCATTTGTTTGAAGGAAGAAATCAGATCATTGGGATAGGCAACTAAGACCATATAAGCTTGAAAACTTCTCACTTCTATTTTTCTCCGTAAGAATTAGAGAGGAGTGTTTAGGTACAGAGCATCCAAACATAAAGAAAAGACAATTCATGGAGCACTTCCTTCTTTAGAAAGCTCTTTGATAGGGGAGGGGGCACATCTTTTGTACACTTTGTAAAGAGATTTAAACACTAAGAGGCCCTCCCTTCCTCAGACCACGGGGCCAGAACCGAAGGGGTTTGGAACTTCCCAACTTCACAGTGAAGGATAATCTTGTATTGCAACAAAAGGCGAGGATGACTCAGAATGTAATTAGGGTTGTGCGTCTAAGCAAACGACACAATATAGCTTGTGGTATTAAAAAAAAGAAAAGAAAAGAAGAAGAAGAGGCCCAGGAAAAGGCTGCTAGTGTTTCCACACACAGACAAGGCCATGGCAAAATGAAAACAAAATCCTCTTAATTAGCAAATTATAGCATAGAGGCTGATAAACCTCTGTATTTTGTAGCTGAGCCACCCACTTGTTGCTCCTCCCCTCTCATCATCTACACAAGTGGGAACACTAGTAAATGTTTATCTAAAACAAACGGTAGAGGGAGGAAAGGTTTCTAAATACACTGAATGTAAGAGACAGAGCTGAAGTCCCATTTCTATGAAAATAGAATGCCTCCGATATTTTGTCAACATTATTGTTAATGCCACAACCAACAGGATGAAATGGACACATAAAGCAGAAGACCCTAGAATCCAGACTTGTTTCTGCAGAGGCTGCTGATCTGTACTGTTATTCAGGTGCCTTTTCTTTTTAACACGTATCTGCTTTTGGAATATTTCTCTGTTCACATGATGGTGGGCAGAGGAAAGAAAAGACATGAAATTTCCCTGCCTCTACTCCTCTAAAATGTCACCTCACAGCATGTCTCGATACCAAGCCAAGAAATGACTTAGTCAGGCTCTCTGCCAACTGGCATGGACCTGAAGACTACTTGACCTCCTGGAGGGTGATCTTTTTCCCACACAACAAACCTTAAAATTTACTTTGCAATGGTCTCAATATTATTACTATATTCCTCTTGTAATATAGGACAAAGGTCAACAAACTTTTTCTGTAAAAAGCTGGATATTAAATTTTAGGCTCTGTGGGCCATTTGGTCTCTGTTGCAACTCCTCAACCCTGCCTCTGTAAGAAGAAAGCAGCCATAGACAATACATAAGCAAATGGGTATGGCTCTGTTCCAATAAAACTTTATTTAAAAAAGCATAGACACGGGGCTGGCCCCGTGGCCGAGTGGTTAGGTTCGCGCGCTCCGCTGCAGGCGGCCCAGTGTTTCGTTGGTTCGAATCCTGGGTGCGGACATGGCACTGCTCGTCAGACCACGCTGAGGCAGCGTCCCACATGCCACAACTAGAAGAACCCACAACGAAGAATATACAACTATGTACCGGGGGGCTTTGGGGAGAAAAAGGAAAAAACAAAAATAAAATCTTTAAAAAAGCATAGACAATATATTAAGGAATGAGTGTGGTTGTAATACAATAAAACTATTTAAAAACACAGGTGGCTGGCAAGATTTAGGCCAAGGGCCATAGTTTGCTGATCCTTGATATAGAAGATGGAAACTCGCAAGATTAATTAAAATTTTTCCTATTACATAGTTAGCAGGGTAATGTATGGAATATCGGTGAGTATCATTGTCATACATTTATTTAATTATAATTCAAATCTACCCATTGAATTCATTCATTTCTCTATTCGTTAAAAAAAAATTATTCTTCCCAACTGTGTTCCAGGCACCGTGCTGGAAAAGCAGATCTTTTATCAAAAATAATAAATAAAAACCGGTGAACAAGACAAGTACAGTCTTTACCTCATAGAGCGTAGGGTCTGGGAGAATATATTCTGCAAATATTTACTGACGTCCTGCTGTGTGTCAAGTACTCTTCTAGGAGTGAGGTATACGCAGGGAGCAAGTTAGACAAGGAACTCTTGTGGCGTTTACATTTTTAGTAGAGGGAGATAGAATAAATAAAGTGACAAGCAATATGCAATACAAGGTCACACAGTGATAAATTACATGAAGAAATAATAAAGTATAACACACTTAGGAGAGTGGGGTAAGGAGGTAGGTAATGCTGCTCAGAGAAGACTTGCTGAGAAGACTGCTGAGCAAAGACATGAAAGAAGAGAAAGAGCCATCCATGCCAAGTTCTGGGGGAAGAATTCTCCAAGTTAAGTAAACAGCATGTAAAGTCTCTGAGACAGGAAGGAGTTGGTCTGTTGGAGAAATAATAAGGCAGCTAATGTCTTTGAGTGTCTGGAATGAGGGAAAGGTGGTAAGTGACGAAACCAGAGAGGAGTGTTGGGGCAAATCATATGCGCCTCTTGGTAAGAAACTTGGATTTTATGCTTACAGAATGTAAAATTGGGGGAGGTTTTCATGGAAGAGAATGACACATTCTTATTCATTTTTAAACTACATTGAACCAGTAATTATATACGAGGTGAATGCTACTAATAAGAAATGGCACAGTCAAGGGTAAGAAAGGGCTGAAGTCACCCATAGCAAAGGACCTACTTGCCATGGTCCTGAAACCTGAGATCCATCGGTGGAGACAGTTTGGGGAAGAGGCTTGCTCCTTCCCACAGAAAAATCCAAAAGGTTCTAATAGCTCCAACTGCCCAGTTTCTGGAGCCCAGAAAGGTTTCTAAAATATAACAAGCAAACAATAAAAGCTACCTATTTGTCGAAAAGTTAATACAGGTGTATTAACTAAAGGTCTCCTACTTGGGCTGAAAATCAGGGGTTATTCTTCAAATGAAGTTGATGGGGACATTTCTACAACTGCATTTAAAAGACAATTATTCCTATTAATCTTTCTTGGCAACTGCCATTTTTTTCCTATCTATGCATAAATCATATATGTGTGTTTTCTTCTAGTGTCAAATTTTTAAAAACATATTTAACAACTGTCTGCTCATTTCACATGTCAGGAAGTTCCCCCACATGTGCAAATAAAACATAGTGCATCCTCTCTGGCTTAGTATTGCACAGTTACCAGCCACCAAAATAACGCACAGATGAGAAGACAGTTCTAGCTACTTAGCTTTACAGGTGCACACATTATATGTAAATATATGCCATTATTGTATGCATAAATGGTTGCCTACTGGTCTGGAAGTACAAAATTCTTTTTCCTTCCAAAGGAAGATCTAGCTGACCCTCATATAACCCAACACTAAGGATTTAAACAAACTTTAACATCTGAAAGCAGTTACAAGGTCCCTTAACTTGCATTATTTTATACCTAGCACCACACACTTGAGCACTTGACATTTTTTATTTTTATATTATGATGATAGAGATATTGTTCAAACACTTGATAAACATCTTTGGAGACATAAAGATGGATAAAGAGACACTCCAGGGACCCTTAGTCCAAGTAGAAAAACAGGCCTCAAAACAAATAATGAAAATGACAACAATCACACAATATGGACGTGCAGTGCTAACATGATACATGCAATGTACTAAGATAACATTAGAGAACCCAGCCTGGGAGGGGAATTGGAGTGTGGGTACATTTCCCGGAGAAACTGTCAACAAAGTTGACTCTTACAGAATAATGAAGAGGACAAAAGAGAGTGACTATGTAAGTTTTTGAGATCCTAGATCATTGGCTAAATACAATTTGGATAATTAATAACCACCTACTCTAGACACAATATCGTTTTAATTAATACTAGGGCAAAAATAATTGTGGGATGTACCTGAAGGGGAACAGAATATGTCATCCCAAAATATGGCTTTTTAGCCTAAGGATTATTTTAGGCTGATTAATTTTAAGAAGCAGTAGACATAAGAAAAGCTCTGCTCAGAAGTAGAAGTTTACTTTTGTAAGAGAAATTTATATTTTAAGGGAAATCTCCATTTCTAAGGGTGTCTCCCTCTCTGTACCAGAAGAGGAGGATGACTAAATCTGTAGAAACTCTATCAATGGAGAAGCCATGGTCTTAAATCTGTATAGCAACCACACCCTTGTTTACTGTGTTTTGCCTGAACACCTGGCTCCCACCTCACCCCTGCAATATCTTCTTTGTCTTTAACCAGAGAGGGTATTTCAGGTAATGACTTGGGCCATTTTGGGGAGTTACTCAGTTTTCCTGGGTATCTTCCAAGTATACAGGAGATATACATGTTATTAAACTTCTGACTGTTCTTCTGTTAATCTGTCTTTTATTAAAGAGGGGTGTCAACCATGAACCTGGAAGGGTAGAGGGAAAATTATTTTTCCTCCTCCACATAGTCCTTGCCTAAATGACAACATACAATCTATTTAGAGAGGTACAGTGCATATCCAAAACCAGATGTTAATAGTACATAGTAAAGTGTGGATTGCAATGCATAGACAATGCATCCATTTGTTCATTCAACAAATATTTATTGTCTATCTGCTATGGACCATCTACTAGTCTAGGCCCAGGGGATACAGCAGTGGACAAACATACAAGGTCACTGGCATCATGGAAGTCACGTTCTAGTGGCTAGTAATATGGATTAATATGTGTATATATGGGTTTAAAAGATTATCATCATCATCGATGTGTTTCAGGTAATAGTATTCTAAATCCTAACTCTCTGAAGCAAAGAATACAATATACAAGTAAAGGATGTTGTTAGTCAAAAAATGCTGTCAATAGAAAAATTGAGCCAAGAAATCTAGCAAAAGCTTTTCATTTATTAAAATATTCTGGATGACAATTCACAACTACATTTTCCACTAATAATCATCAATTTATCAATTTTATCTAGTATGAAATATTTATAGTAGATAGACTCTTGTTTTCTGCTACACGGTATGTTTTTAACTCAATTTATTTATACTTTCAACCAAAAAAAGAGACATCATTTGGCAAAGCCAAAACAGACTTTCTAAACATTTCCCCCAATTCTAAAACATATATTTTAAATCTAAATATTTTAAATATACATATTTATGAACTTTTGGAATATGGGAGAGAGAAAACAATAATTCAAGAAGCACAGGATGTGGAGTAGACCTTAAACATTAGACATTTCTCTGTCATAGAAAGGTGGGAAGGAATGGTCAGAAAGAGGAAAAAGCACAAAGGTCATTTGTACTTATTGTTACTATCCCAAGATCTGGTCATTCTCAGGTATTGGGTATGGCTTGCTAATAATGCGGAAAAGAGCTATATGATAGAAGAGAGTCAAATCCAGACATATAGCCCAGGTGTTTCACCCAATAAAATTGTGATTTTGAGCGTATTATTTATATTGCTCTTCCCCATCTGACAAGTGAGGATAATGCTATGCACCTACCTCATGCTGGTGTTAATAGACAAGTTTTCGTGGAAAGTTGATCTCCTTGAATTAAATCCATCACATCAAGAGACGAGTGCCATAACAGTTTCAGCACTTATGGTGACAAACACAGCCTTCGCCCCTTGCTTACCTTGCTTCTCATCTTGTTCAGTTCCAAGACCAGAAAAGTTGAGGAATGAGATTCGAGAGTATAAATCTCCTAAGTGACTTTCAGTGACAGCCAGTGTCTTATAAAGAATATTTTAAAAATCCAATTTACCAAACTTTAAGGAAGGTAACAGATTAACATAAATTACCATCTAGCTGCATCTAGCATTGGTAATAGACATTCTGCATCAGAAACTTTCCTGATAGTGATGCCATGAGCTGCATAATAATCACCGTGTTTTGATTAACTATTTTGTTGAATAAATGGATGAATTAATTGCACTTACACTGAAAGCCTTAGTTTCTGCAGTGCATTGCTTCTTATCCTACAACTAGTTGGAATCCAAATAGAAGTAGTACAAATTGCAGTGTTAAGCATCCCAAACGGTTACAGTAAAAGATTTCCATTTGAATTATCAAAATAAATACATGAAATTTAGAACTTGAAGTGAAGAAAAACTCTAATTAAGGGAAACATGAGAACCTTTAGCAAGTTCTTTGCTGAATGCATTTATTTGGTTTCTTGATCCTCCGACCAATCGCATTAACAATGACAAAAGATATGCAAATTTAAAGAGACAATAGTCAAGCCAAACTGCTCTGACTCATACCAACTGGGACATTTTCAGCATGTATTCAGCTTGATTCGTGCTAGCAAGGGTCAATGTAATCAAAAGATATTTTCATAGCTATGTCTGGCTATAATCTGAAAACTATGCCATAACCATTGACCAAGAACAATGCAAACAAAAATCAAATTCATTTCACACAATAATTAACATATGAAACATGCGCATGATTTAAGCCCAGTAGAATCATGTGTTTACCCTGTCACAGCTGAATAATTGCATAGCAACAAAAAATATGCATTACTATGCTTGAATCACCATTTTGGTTGTATGTTTCAAGCAAACAAAATATTACATTTTTGGTAGAATAGCTCATTCAGGACAGTTTGGGATGAAATTTTCCTCCCCAAACCCCTCAAAACATCCAGTCTAATTTATAATGATTGAATTCCCATTAAAAACTATATGGACAGTATATTGAGAATAGTAACAAGCTATTCAACCAAATTCATTTGTTTACCATGGAAATAAGTTTTGCCAAAGAAAAAACAGATGTCCTATTATACACTGCTGCTGTAATCGGTGCCTGAAATTTAAGCTACAATTATCAAAAGACTGCAGAATTCTGTTTGCTTTCTGTTCTTCTGCCCATCTATTGATTTTTTTCACCTATTGTAGCCTACAATAGAATGATTAACTACAATTCAGGTTTGGAAACCAAAACTACTGAGTTTAGTTAACTTGTCAAATAAAATAACAGTGATCTTAGTTCAGTCCCTAGTGGACAAAAGTAGAATAACCGTTGCTTGGCATGATTCAGCTGGCGGTGATCTGAGTGAGTGTGACCACACAGGAATAAAGGAGAGCGTTTGTCTCTTCCCATCTTCTACCTCCTTAAAGGGTTTGCTCTATTCACAGACCAACTTAAAGAAGATTGGACTGGTTCTGTTCCTACCTATATGCACCCGGTGAATTTTTAGCAAAGATCCTGGGGGAGAAACTTTTCACAAATAGAGACATTGTCGCCTTTCTAGTGACACAGTTGAATACACTTGTTATCTGCTGCTTACCTGTTACACAAAGAAACGGAGAGCAAAGAGAGAATGAACCGGGGAAAATACACTTGTTCATATTTTAAAAGGCATATTTTCAACAAAAACTTTCAAGTGGTTTATAGAGATATAACTGAAGAAAATGTTCAATTTGATTTCTAGAAACTGAGATGAAATGCATACTCAACAGTAACATCCATCCGAATACTTAGACTCCCACATGGCACTGTCTGTAAAAACAATGTCCTGAGAAAACAGGTACTTCAGGAATATAGCAAAGCCTATGTGTGGTGTTCAGCCCAAATCTGCAGGTGCACGTACGTCTTCGGGACAGCCACCACTGGCTCCCTTTCTCCTTTCATAGTGGGCAAACAACCTCTTCCTGGTGAGTTCACATTAAAATTTATCTTCTTGATCTTTTTCTCAAGGATAGAAGAAACAGTTGACAGAAATCAATCCTCTATTTTACTACTTGCTGAAATTTTTTCCTTTACCTGCCTATATAATTTCTCCAACCAAATATCAAACTTTACATTTACTCTCATTTCATGTTAACCTGACAAGAGGTTGAAAACAAAAATATTTGGCGATGATTTCCTATCCTATCTGCACAAAATTTACTGGTGTAAAATCTATTTGATCCTAAATTAGCATGGTCATTATTATTTTCTTTTTTCACCAACTTGCTCAAGACATACATGCTTTCTTTAAAAAAAAAAGAAAAAAGGTTTTGACAGACAACTTAAGCTAAATTTTAAATAAGAGAAAACCAGAAATGTCATAAATTGTGCCATTGCTAGACACACAAATGGGGTGCCACCATACCTTCATAGGCTTTCAGAAGCCTAAAAACCTCGGCTCACTCCAGGGAAGTCACAAGGAGAGAGCCAGCAGTCTTGCATTTGCAAACACTGCCCCTCTGGAGCCAAAGGTAAACACACAAATGCCCGCCTAAGGAACTCTAAGTTAGCTGCAGTGCAAGAACGGAAAAGGCTCCGTGCAACTAGAAACTGAAAGCAATCACTTACTTTTTGCAGCCACTGAGTATAATTTTCCATCACATGCTCCAGATGTTGAAGTTTCTGGGAAGAGAAATCCGGTTCCACGTGTGGAGCATCTCTCTGCAGAGCGTTTGTGTTGTACTGGTCTGTCGTACTCTCACGACAGTTCCCGTCGTGTTCTGGAAGAATGAAAGTGTAGGCACATTGCCCGTGTTGAATCCGGTTATATCTTCTCCCACCGTTTTCTGGACTTCGGCGCTGGTTGCTGCACCCTAAGTGAGTCAGAATGGCAGCGAGGAAAGCAAAGGAAAGGAAAACTGTCATTGTACTGCGAGCGCTCTCTCTCCGTGCCTCTCGCAAAACTTGCTCCTTTCTTCTGACCTTTAAACTAGTTCTTTATTTCAGGTAAAATTGCTTGTTTGTTTAACTTTTTCCCCCTCAGAGAAAGCTTTTGAAGAAGAATCACAGAAAACTAGCCATTTGTTAGCTTTGTTCTAAAATGTTATTTTTTATTTCACTGTAATGATAGTTTCCTTAGTTAAAACTTGAGATATTTATTGCATAGTAGCTGAGATTTATTGTTTCCTCTCTGTGTAACCGTTCAGCGTGGAGCCTGCCTGAGTCAGCTGCGTGTACATATTCTAGACCCTTTCCTCTACCCTATCTGCTGCAGATCTGCTATTTTCTCCCGGACCTCAGTGAGTTTTATTAAGGTTGCACATCCAAGCCAAGCTGGAAGCAGGCAGCCTTTCACAAGATGACTTGACAGGAATGCATGAGTGTGCCCCTATGCTAAGGATTGCTGATGGCTTGGAGCAGCAGGATCGTCTTACAAATTGGCTAGATGCGCATGACCTCAATCATGTATGGCCCTCCCGCCCCTTCCGCAGACAATTGCTTCGAGCCTGTAGCAGATTCACTGCGAATCAATAAATAGAGCAGTCCACCTTAATACACTTTTGCTGTGTATGCTGACCTACTAAAATCTAGCAAACTAGCAGTATGTTTTTAAAGCGACTAATTGGGAAACCCTAAGAAGAAAAGTGGCATAGTGTCCCGTGAAATTATTTTTGATAGGGAATGATAATTCTGTACAATTATTGATTTTTTTAAAAAAATTATTCTTGACTCTGGAGAAAAATATATTAAAAAATATTTTTAGAGATGGTATTCTGTCATTGTATTCACTTATACTTCAGGAGTTGGAGAAAATTATCAGGGAGGGTCAAATTTGCAAAAAAATTGTGTAACTTGTCACTCAAAGGAATATGTCATTTGCATATTAAGTAAAATAATCTGAGTGCTTTCAGAGATAAGGATTTTACATAAAACTAGTTCCCCAATTAGAATGCAGCCTGGTGTGCTCTGTGTATACAAACTGAGCAACTTCCTTACAAAAACAGTGTGGTTACAACTTAAGACAGTGACCTGAGAATTATTAATTCCTGTGATACATCCTAATCATATACTTCACAAGGACCTCTTTGGTGTGGCTATGGCTATCTTTAGTACTGGGATGGAAGTTCCACATAAGTTCTCCTGTGGCTGCATAGAAAAAAATATCTGAGAACAAACATACATCAGGTGTATCAATGGGCCAGCAAAGAGCTGTATGAGGGAAATCCCTGTGCTTCTATTAAGTGAGAAACAAACATTATCAGAGTAATTTCCCAGATGTAGGGTGTAAACATTTGAACAAAGGGATCAGTAAAACATCAAGAATAGATGATAATTATAGAATTAAGGTTAGGGCACTGAGATCTTTCCTAAGTGTGTGCAGAAAACTCGAATTATGAGCAGGGGCTTTCATCAAGAACTGGGAGGGATTCTCAGGAATGGAGCTTCCCCACTGCAGTCATGGTGTGAAAACAGAAGCCACAGATGTTGACTTTCCTGTCCTGGAATGGGGGGCGGGGCAGTGGGTGACAGGCAGTAGAGGTTAGAGACTGGTGTGTAGGGAGAAATTAGAGGAGAGGGCAAAACAAATTCCAGAAAGAATGTGATTTACTTAGGGGGAAAATTGTGCAGAGATGTATCAGTCCTTTCCACATCAAATAACAAATTTCTGATCTGACAGAGGCGGAAGGAAGTAATACCTAACACAGCGATAAAGTCTTTGAACCATCTTGGCAGTCTCCTCTTAATGTTGCGTGTCTCCCTGTTGGCTGATATGTCACTCATGTGCAATAATAGTAATGACATTTATTAAGAGCTTACTATTTTCCAGACCTGTGCTAAGCACTCCTTACACTTGATCTCATTTAATTATCCCAACAAACCTAAGACAAGGATATTATGTTTAACTCCATTTTATTGATAGGAAAACTGAGTCACAGAAAGCCTAACTGGTCACAACTCACGTAGCTACCAAGTGATGGTGCCACAACGTGAACTCTGGTCAACTGATTCCAAGCCTGTGCTTCTAACCTCCAAACCAGCCAAAAGGCTTCTAAACAGCCTCCAGCTGCACTGATTCACGGTCCTACAGGTTAAGTAATGGTACGTAGAAGAAAAAGAACTGATTAAAAGCCAGTTTATACCACCAAAATGATTTAATCATTTCTCTGTACCCAAAAACCAACCAAACAAGCAAAAATGACAGGTAACCAATGCAATCAAGTTTTTAAGGGCCCACAAGGACAAAGTGGACTAGCAAAGCACAGATTGCCTAGAACTTTCCAACACTGCTTGCTTTGAAAATTATCACTGGAAAGAAGAGAGTCCAAAACCAACTCCTTTACTGTTTCATTAAGAACTAAATACAGCCGAAAGTCGGCGGGAGATACACGAGTGAGTAGTGAAGTCTCTGCTAAAGCGCTCCTGTGTTTTTGACAGCCAAGATACTAAAAATCTGTTCCTCGGTGTGTGTGTCTCTATATGTGTGTGTTCCTCTGTGTGTCTCTACTCGTGCTCGTTCATGTAAACGTTTACAATCTGAACAAATGAAAAGAAAGAATGCACAATTCCCTGAGGGAAAAGCGGACAACTGAGAAAGGGAAGCCTGCAATGCAGGTAAAAAGGGGGAAAGGGACAGAGAGACCGCGAGAGAAAGAGAGATTGATTTACCTCTTTGCCAGAAAAACAAAGAAACAAAAAACCATGACAATGGACGTATTAATTCCAATCTGGAAAAATTGTCTCAAGATCAATTTTAAGTAATGGGAAAACAAAGAGATGTGCAGAAGGCACTCCTGTGTTTTGGGACTCCAGCTGAGGAGACACTGGGAGCATCTGAGGACCCTAATGACGTGCTAAAGACCATATGCTTCCAGAGACCCAAACCCAACCAACAGTAATGCTGTAGACTGTCGGTGCTGGTTATTCAGCAATGGTGCAGCTTAGGAGACTTTAGAATTAAGAAGTATTATGAAGAACAGACCATATTTAAAAAAAAAAAAATCCCTACCACACCACCAAAAGAGGTAAAAAAAAAAAGTTCTAATGAACTAAATAGTACTATTCAACTGAATACTGAGATAGCTTGATCTTGAAAGCTTTGTATCTTTGTATTTTATTTGCATTATCAGAGTCCTGGAATAGGGAGGTGTATGCTTTAAAATTCTGACCTCCTACCTACAATAGTCCTAGTAGATTTTAGGCTTATCCAGAAATTTCTAATGGGAGAAGAAACACCATTTGTATGGGAATTTGATGGCCCTAAATCTGTCCTAAGAACCAGTCTTTGTTACTTCTTTTGTGAGCTTTCCTACTTTCCCTAAGCCCAATAAGTGGCTCTTTCTAGTGTATTTCAATAGCCTTCTCTTCATATCTCTATAACAGCACTTCTCACAATGCTTTCTAATTATTTCTTTTTGGTTTATCTCCCCCTTCTAGTTGTGAGCTCATAAAATGATCTCCTCTCTTTCATCTTTGATTCCCCAGCACTTACTATGCATTTTGGTGAAGGAATGAAGGAACAAATAAATGACTGAATGAGCTAATTAATTACTTAGTATCTGACTACCACATGACTGGCCAGATCTGTTGCATTTTTGGGGTGAGTTTACCTAGACTCGGGATGAAGCTCAACTTTATTCTATAAAGAATCAGACACAGGAACACGGTACAATAACAAAGCATAATGTTTTCGAAGCCTTCACAAATTAATTTCTCATTTAATATTTATGGCACCCCCATAATTATGTATTATTATCCCTATTTTGCAGATGAGAACATTAAAACACATAGAAGTTAATTGCCCAAGATCCATGCTCTCTTATGTGGCAGAGAAGGAATTTGATCCTTAATCCATCTAACTCTGGAGCCCTCATTCATATCCCACTGAGCTTAATGCCTCCAACAATACCTCTGTATTAGGAAACAGGGAGAAAACTTTTCTTAAATTTAGGGGACAGGAACAACATAGCATATATAACTAAGATTGATCTCCCCCTCCTCCTACCCATGGCCTTTATGGATTCATGTTATGATCTTCCAAAATAGAGCTAATATTAAGCTAGGATGCACCAGTATGGTTGTCCCATCTCCTAAAGAACGTCCAATTTGATTGTTCACATTAAACTTTGGGTCCATTCTGAATGGTTAGTCCGGTGCCATATCACCTGTTGTATATCTTCATTATCACCCATGCTGTAAAATAAAATTAGACAATATAAAATCAAATAGAGTTTATTTCTAAAAGACATGATATATTCCATATTCTAAGGGCACCATATTCTATGGCTCTGCTCTGGCACTTTTAGGGTTCAAGAATATCAGAAGGGCTAGAGCAGTGGCAGCTACGTCTAAAAGGAGGGCACTTGGCTGTAATCCCTGGAGGCAGAGCTAAGACCCCTTCACTCAACTATGTAGCCATCAAAAATATCCACAACAGATGAAAATACCACAGGGGGTAAAACAGAAAAACAAGAAGACAGAGGATATCACCTGGTGACTGACAGCACTTCGTGAGTACACGTGAAATATCCATTGGGAACTCCCAAACCAATTGGGAAGATTTTGCAAAGAGGTGAAGACACTGCAGGGGGTTGGGGGTGAGGAAGACACTGCAATGGATAGAGATATATAGCTAGGTAAGGAAAATTAAAATTATTAGATATTCTGCCTTCTGATGAGAGAAAATCCTGGTAATTGGTAGATGGTGTCCTCCTTGCTAAGTCAGGTTTTTTTTTCCCCTGAGGAAGATTAGCTCTGAGCTGACATCTGCCAATCCTCTTCTTTTTCCTGAGGAAGACTGGCCCTGAGCTAACATCTGTGCCCATCTTCTTCTACTTTATATGTGGGATACCTACCACAGCATAGTTTGCTGTGGCTTGCCAAGCAGTGCCATGTCCATACTCGGGATCTGAACCTGTGAACCCCAGGCCCCTGAAGCAGAACGTGTGCACCTAACCACTGTGCCACTGGGCCGGCCCCATAAGTCAGTTTTTAATTGTAGCTATGCAAGTCATTTTTTAATTGTAGCTATGTAAGTTAGAAAGAGCAGAGATAGAATTAATTTGTTCTACTTAAGAAAAAGAGAAGGGGCTCAAGGAAGGATCTGGAGGTGGCGGACTGAAGCTAGAGAGGCTCAGAGAAGAGTCAAAAGAGAGAAGAAACTTGTGGCTGTGTGGCTATGAGAAACTTGGGAAGATACATTGAGTACAGAGGTTTGGAATGAAATGGTGTTTCCTGTGAGATAAAATCCTTCTTATCTTTTTCAGCAGAATATATGCTTTGGGGCAAGTGATTTCTTTAGGGTGAATGGGAAGAATCGTTGGTCTTTGCTCCATATATGGGAACAGCTAAAATGTAGGTTACTTAGCCTGTTAATGTGAACACTAATAAAGTGATTAATTTCACGTTGGTCTTTCACACTAGATTCGAGCCTCCCTGGGGCCGGGACTGTGTCTGTCTTTTAATCTCTCTATCCCTTTTTCCTGGCACATAGGAGGCAATTGATAAATATTTGTTATTTGTGATCCAGCTGACTGTCCAACTCACTCATTCACTTTAATTCTCGACAGTGAGATCTGAGGACATAGAATCATCACTCTCCCTTGTGGGTTTTTATATGCTGATCTTGCCTAGGCCCCGAGATCTTAGTTCCTGGAAAACCACATAAGAGAGTCAGAGTCTACAGATTCCAAAGCAAAGCCCAGAAGTGGCAGTGGAACTGTACCTAACGCTCCCAGCCACCCATGGACAGTGCCATGGTTGAAGAACCATTCAAGAAACATTGCAGAAATACCTTCCAGTGTGTGGTTACTTGTTACCACAACAGAGATAACTTCTAAAAGCACCCAAGTTAGAAAAGAAAACAAACAGCTGGAGACTGCACCAAGTAGAAATACAGATGCCAACATTCCCCTCATACCAGAATAGAGAAAGATTGCCATTGGAGACCCAGGGAGATGAGATTTTACTACCGGAAAAAGCATATAAACCACTTTGCATTTACTGTCTCCTTCTTTCTTCTCTTTTTCCCTACAGAAATCTTGATTCTTAGAAGAGTGAAAAATGCAAAGGTCTCTTTGTCTCAACTTTTGCAACTTCAGAAAGAACATGTATTTTACATGTTCGCAGAAACTCAAAAAGAACATATATTTGAAAGGAGTGGCTGGAATCACCATTTGGTGAATCACGTACCCAGTGGCACTTGGATGGTGGCTAATCCGTGTAACCAAAGCTGATAAATTGCCCTCCATTGAGAAGTGACTCAAGATACAGGACTTTCTGTGATTTTGTGTTTGTGATTAGAGAGTTGTAACAGCCTCTGCTCATTGGAGGAGAAAAAAAAGGAACATTCACAAATATTGCAAACTCAGATGAAAATATAGAAATAAGATCCCTGAATTTTTCTGAAATCTATCATTTTTGCTCTTTAGTCTTATTTTCTCTTTTTTTTTTTTCAAGGAAGATTAGCCTTGAGCTAACATCTGCCAATCCTCCTCTTTTCTTTCGCTGAGGAAGACTGGCCCTGAGCTAACGTCGGTGCCCATCTTCCTCTACTTTATACGTGGACGCCTACCACAGCATGGCTTGCCAAGCAGTGCCATGTCCGCATCCGGGATCCGAACTGGTGCTCCCTGGGCCACTGAAGCAGAACGTGTGCACTTAACCGCTGCGCCACCGGGCTGGCCCCTAGTCTTATTTTCATACTTTCTGTTAATCTAATCTTACTTCTCTCTTCCCTCCTGCCAGAGTGGATGAACTATTCCATAGTGGGTAAGACGGGAGACAGATTGCTTCATTTTTCTTTTCATTTATTTCATGTTTATACTATTAAATAAGATTGGATTATGCTAGACAAAACATTTAATTATTCTAAGCTCAGTTTCTTCACCTGTAAAATGAGGATGATAATACAGTATCACTTTTTTGAGATACTGTGAAGGATGTGGAGATTAAATAAAATAATGGCTATAAAGTACTCAGCACAGTGTCTAGAGCACATCGAGTGCTCTAAAATGCTAGTTCTTGTTGTTTCTAAAGGTGAGTACTCCTTCTTGTGCTCAAAAATGGTCCTACTTTTAAGCTTGTTTCATTGAGTTTTATGACTGTCTACACAGCTTCATTCCCATCATTTTGTCCTCTTAATTGTTTAAAATCACTCTGAACCTCTTAAAAGTCACAATATTCAGGAAGCACATTTTAATATGAGAGGGTGACCATGTTCACAATGATAGATCATGGAAACGACTCTGGTTTCCTTGAGGGCAGGGACTTCAATGCTCTTCCTCTTTACTGCATCCCCAGAAACCGAAAACAATGAGTGCCTGACACATAGTAAGTGCTTAGTAAATATTTGTGGAATGAATGAAACATGTTGGAAACAATATGGTAAGAATATACCACTCCACAGAGACATCTAGTAGGGCAGACCAACATATAAACCAGTCACATTTGGTGGTATGATGAGAATTTTATTCCCCTGGAAATCATGGGAGCAATGTGGATGCCATTTATGGCTTCATCACCATGACTTTTTATCTGACTCATTTCCGGCCAATTCAACTAGATAACCTTATTTTCAAGAGCTTCTTTTATGACTAGACTTGTGGCATATATCACCCCATTCTGTTTCCTGGGATGGGGAGATAAAGTAGCAAGTGTTTGCTTCTGATAAAATGAAAAAGAATTGAAACACTCTACTGTTAATCTTATAAGAAATATAAGCTTGGCATGACTTTTACATAAGCAAAGGAAACCTTATTTTATCTATTTTTTCTCCAATACTAATTTTGTTTCCTTTTAATAGTAACTTTAAACAAAGTACCCATCAAATCTGAAAAATTTACACTTTCTTTTTTGCTGAATATGTGCCCTGGTTCTTTCCTCTTTGTCTTCTTTTACAATTAGTAAAAATCTTTAGAAGGGAGAATTGTGGCAAATAAAGAAAGGCTGGGAAAAAAGACAACCATAAACGACTGAAAAATTGGAAAAGATTGTCACAGCCATTTCATTTTCTATAGTTAAACGTTCCTTTTACTTCTGTATGTATACACATTTTTATGTGTATGGATTATTTTTAGCTCCAGAGACACCAAACAGCCTGCATATTTTGCAAGATGTTTCCCAAGTTTGTATCACATTCACCTTCATTGTATTTATCAAAACTGCATACATGCCCCTTGTACTTTTGTTTACCTCGTAGTTTCCTTAGCTCAAATTTTAAGCTTTCTATGTGTCTTAGATTTACCTTTAACAACAGTATCTGGGAAACCAAGCATGTGTGCTTTTTCCTGATGTACATTAAAATAAATCCAGAATATTGAAACGAATATCTGTCCCCACACCACCCACCAAATATTTCAGGTCCCCAGTGGAATGTGTACCACATTTTGGGAAACATGACTTAGTGCTGTCAATAGTCGAGTCATCCTCTCTTGCAAAATGAATGAACAATACCTCCTGTCAATATATCTGTGGAAAAGACTGTTGTAGCTGCTGCAGTCCCTCAAGATCAGTTTTCATCATGTCAAGGGTGTTTGGGGATTGTTTCCATTCTGTAGTCAAATCAGAAATTTTAAAAAAGCTTTTGAAACAGAGACTTCTGCACAAACGCTGCCAGAGACCGTATGAAGGACTTCCGTATATCCCAATGGGGAAGCCATGGCAGGGGATTGGCAGCAGCCCTCTTTATATTGCTGTCCACTGACAAAAATGCCCAACTGAAGGTCTGAAATTGAAACTAATGATTGACCAAGAATTTCAACTGCACTTCTCTTGATTCTGGCATTGGAAAGAATAGTGAAGTTATCTAGTGTCTGAAGAGTAAATCTGCACTCCATTTCAGTCTTGCATTTGGAAGAATATTGGGGAAATAGTAAACAAATTGCTTCTCAAGAGTTGCCTTCCCCTTGGAGAATTTACATTCCTTGCTGACATCCTTCAAAGAGTTCTAAAAACACATTAGCTCAAAAGAGGGAAAGGAGAGTTAATATTTAAAGGAGCAGTTAGGAATCAATTACCCTCAGTTTAATAATAGCTAACATTTATTGAGTACCTATGATATGTCCAAGACTGTGCTAATCATTGTGCCCGCATTATCTGTTCTGCTACAATCACAATAACCCAATATGTAGGAACTTTTATTACCATCATTTTACAGAGGAAAAAACAAACTTAGAGAAGTTTCAGGCAGGACTCAAACCCAGGGTTTTTGACGCCAGAGATGAAGCTATTAACCATTCCATATACACAAACCATCAGTCAGTCCTTTGAGAGCACCTGCCCATTTGAATTCCAAAATTAATTATCTTCCTGATTTTTATCACACATTTCCTTATTTGTTAAACCAACAAGAAGCACAGAACTTGATAGCCAATTAGACCAAAGGAAAGTTGTAATGGTTGAAAATGAAAACTATCAAGAAAAGTTAACAATTATAATATATTTACTGTCCGTTGATCACTTTATACGCATTATCAAATTTAAACCTTCAAACAAGCATGTCATACCCATATCACAGATTAAGAAACTGGGGCTTTAGAAAATAAGGAACTTGACCAAGCTTTTATAGAAGAAGTTATATGTTAACCAGGACTTCTGACTTTAAGGCCCAATCATCTTAATTAATATGCTAAAGAAAATTCTCTAAAATAGGTGAAAAAAATCCATTTTCAAGGTATTTATATGGAGGACCTTAGCCAGGCATGTCCTCATCTTCACTGAGTGAAAAGGACAAGATTAATTCATTGTCCTCAAAGTTGGATCCTGGGCTGGCAGCATCAGAATCACCTGGGATCTTGCTCATAATGCAAAAATCTTAGGCCCCCAACCAGAGCTACTGAATCAAAAGACCTGAGTGTGGGACCCAGTTTCTTTTTAACAAGGCTTGCAGGTACTTCTGACGCTCATCCAAGTTTGAGAACCACTGGTTTGATTCATTACTTGCTTATCCTGGCAGCACCTTAGTATCACTTGAGAACTTTACATAAATAAGATGCTTGGGCTTGTCCCTAGAGATTTTAACTCAGTGGATCTGGGGTACAGCATAGACAGTGGTATGTTAGAAAATGTATCAGGTGTTCTAATGTGTAGCCATGGTTGAGAACTAATGGCTTAACTGAAAGAGCTAACCAAGAAGAAATGGGAGCGCTGGATTGGTTCCATACAAAGAAAAAGAGTAAACTTATTTGGATATGCCTAAAACATTTCTGGAAGGTTCTTTAATTCTAGGATTATAAGACAATGACATTAGTGCCTTTAAAATCTTATATATTTAATTTTTGGAGCATTTAAGGACACAAAGATGACCACACATTAAATAAACTAGAACCACGAGATTAAGCACCTTCATGGTTCATATTGTGTTGTTGTTGTTGAAATAATTTATCTCCTAAATTTATATCTTAAAACCTTTAAAAAATAAAATGTTTATGTCTTAATCACTCGTGAGCACAATGCTGACTCTCATCTAGTAATTTATAATTACTGCTGTGATGACATTTTGTTTCTGTTCTCATAAAGCATTCTTATTTGTTCCTCCCAAAACAAGCAGTCAGCGCCTGTTCTTATCTCTAACTGCTCCAATATCTGAATTTTCACCTGGGATGAATGAACGACTGGGAAAACAGCAGTGACTATCACTTACAAATAAATTACAGAGGCTTTAGAGTTACTGATTGTAGTTCGTGATTGTATAACCCATATGGATTCTACATTTTCCACAAGGAAACCATGAACTTTGGGAATAACTGTTGTTGCTGAGCTATCATCTGTGCCAATCTTCCTTTATTTTATGTGGGATGCCGCCACAGTGTGGCTTGACGAGCAGTGCTATGTCTGCTCCTGGGATCCAAACCTGTGAACTCCAGGCCACTGAAGGGAAGCACATGAACTTAACCACTATGCCACTGGGCCAGCCCCCTTATTCCATTTTTTGAGTGATTATAAATGGTATTGCTTATTTAATTTTAGTTTCTACATTTTCATTGCTAGTGTATAGAAACATAATTGATTTTTGAATTTTTATTTTATATTCTGCAAACCTCCAGAACTCACTTATAGAACTGATAGTTCGAGAAACTTTTTGTAGATTCCTTGGATTTTCTATATAGACCATCATATCATCTGCAAATAGAGACAGTTTTATCTCTTCCTTACCAATTTATATGTCTTTTATTTCTCTTTTTTGCCTTATTGCCTTGGCCAGAACTTTTCCACAATCTCTTCCAGAAAATAGGAGAAACACTTCTCAATTCATTCTATGAAGCCACTATTACCCTGAAATCAAAACAAGACAAAAATAACACAAAAATGAAAACTACAGACAAATATCCCTCATGAATAAACAAGCAAAAATTCTTATACACATGTTAATATCCAGTAAATTCCATTACTTAATATATAGTGAATAAAGTCCACCAGAAAGATGTTTATAAATTCTACAATGAGTCCATAGGGATACTGGTTCAAAATGTGTTTCATCCCTTGATTTGAAAAGTCTACCTTAGAAACAAGGTAGGAACATTGTGTTTTTATCCCCACTCTTTCATCCATTCACTCAACACATATCTATTGAGGCTATGCTGTATGATAGGCACTGCTCTATAGGTTGGGGTACAGCAGTGAAACAAACAGATAATCTTTCCTGACACCACACAGCTTAAATTCTGATGACAGGAGATAGAAAAAACTAAATTATTAATATATGCCACACTGTATGTTATACAGTGATTACTGTTATAAAAAAAATTAAATAGGAAAGTAAGAGAGGGAATGCTGTGGTGGTGGTGAATTTAAATAGGAAGGCCAGGAAAGACCTCACTGAAAGGTGATATATGAGCAAGTGTTAAAGGAGATGAGTATTAGCAGAATAATGCCCTTGCCCCAAAGATGTCCCCATCCTAATGCCTGGAACCTGGATATGTGAATATGTTATCTTACATGATGAAAGGGACTTTGCAAATATTAATAAGGTTACCAAGCTTGAGATGAAGAGATTATCCAAGTGGACCTAATCTAATCACATTAGGTCCTTAAAATTAAAGCACCTCTTCCAGTTAGGGTCAGAGGGAGATGTGACCATGGAAGACTGCCAGAGAGATGTAATCTTTTTTGCTCTGAAGATGGAGAATGCGGGTAGTCTCTAAAAGCTGGAAAAAGCAAGGAAATGGATTCTCTTCTAGAGCCTCCAGAAAAGAACACAGACCTCCAACACCTTGATTTTAGCCTGTGTCCGATTTCTGACCTGCAAAGCTGTGAGATAATAAATTTGTGTTGCTTTAAGCCGCTAAGTTTATGGTAATTGTTATAGCAGCAACAGAATACAGTGAGGGAATGTCTTGCTTATTCAAGGAGCGGTGGGGAGGCCAGTGAATCTGGAGAAGAGCAGTAATAGAAAATGTGGTCATGGAGCCGGCCCATGGCCAAGTGGTTAAGTTTGGGTGCTCCTCTTCGGGGGTCCAGGGTTTCACAGGTTTGGATCCTGGGCATGGACCTAGCACCACTCATCAAGCCATGTTGAGGCAGCGTCCCACAGGGCAGAACTAGAAGGACCTATAACTAGAATATACAGCTATGTACTGAGGGGTTTTGGGGAGAAGAAGGGAAAAAAAGATTAGCAACAGATGTTATCTCGGGTCAATCTTCAAAAAAGAGAGAAGAAACTGAGGTCAAAGTGGAGGTAAAAGATCATAGAGGACCTTGGTGGCCAGTGTAACAACGTTGGTTTTTATTCTGAAATGGGAAGCCACTGTGAATTTTCAAACAGAGGAATGTGATCTGTCTTGTATCATAAAGGGATATCAACTCTGTAGAAGGGCAAAGGCAAAAGCCTAGAGCCCTGTGAGGAGGCTTTTTCAATGACGCACATGATGGTGGCTTCAATGAGGGTAGTGGCTGTGGAGACAAAAATTGGTCAGGTAAATATTTTGAGGGTGGGGTCAAAAGAATTTCCTGATGGCTTGTATGTTGGGTGTAGAGATGTCTCAAGGTTTTGGCGTAAACAAATGGAAAGCTGAATTTTGCTAATTGTGATGAAGAAGACTGAACAGATTTGGGAAAGAGAGAATAGGACTTAGTTTCAGACATATTAAATTTGAGACAATTATTGAAGAGATGGCTAGGAAGCAGTTGGATATATGACTCTAGAGTTAGGGGAACGGCCCCTAATGGAGATGTAAATCTGGATATCATCAGGGAGCATTTAGATGTTATTGGAAGCTGTGACTACTCAATCAATCACCAAGGGAGAAAGGGTAGGTAGGGAAGAGAAAAGGTCTAACAACAGGACTCTGAGAACCTAGTGTTAACAGATTAGGGATAGGAGGAGGAATCATCAAAGGAGCATAAAGAGAAGCAGCTAATGAGACAGGCAAAAACCAGGAAGATCCTGGAAACCAGGGGAAGTACATTTTTCAAGGAAGATGACCATTTATGACAAATGTACCTTTTAGATCAAGGAATATGACGACAGAGAATTGACCAATGGTTTAAACAACATGGAGGTGGTAGATGCCCTTGAAAAGAGCAGCTTTGGAAGAATAGTGGGGATGTGGGGTGCTGATCCTGACCAGAGTTGGTTTAAGAAAGACAGGAAGCAAGGAATTGGCATCAGCAGATGATGATGACCTTCTCGAGGAGATTTGCTGTAAATAGCAACATCAATCTCGGAGAAGGGGACACCCATAAAAGCATTTGAAAAGTTTTTATACTACATTTTCTGCTAACACTATGGGAAAATAAGGACGTAAGATTTAAACCTCTAGCCCTGGTGTGAAACATACTAACTTGGACACACTGACCTTATAGATATTGGCTTTGGTCTTATTTTTATACCTTGTTATGCCAGTTGAGTTACCGAAACAGTATCTTTGAACTTGCCAATAAACTATCCTAAGCTCTCTTGCACAAATAAGCAAGCTTTACTCTGAGGTACTGCTGCCAGAAAATAAGTCTAACTACAGACATATGAATGCAATATAACCCTTTTTCTTGGCTTGATAAGATTTTTTTAAGTAAATTACTTTTCTCTTTTATGGCAAAAACTTTGCAGTTTCCTATCAAAGGGGGGCAGTGATTAGCAGCAGGAGACTTATGCCTGGAAAGGTATATTCTTCGTTGTATTTTTTTTCCCCTTAAGTATTGCGGGATTTTCCCCCTTTGACCACTTGTAGGAGAAGACCTCCTGAGTGGTCTGAAACGACTTGGCAACATTTTTAGAAATAAAAGAAAAACTCTGTTGTTTAGAGATTTTCTAGCAATAATATCTGGAGAACTATTTTTCCTCTGCGCTTGTACGTGGCTTTCTTTAAAATTATTTCCTATAGATGCGACATAATCACATCTCCTTCCCAAATCTTTTATTCAAACGTGTCATAAAAAGCTAGTCATGAGTAAGTCCAAGGTTATTTTACCTGGAGAAGCATGATGAAAGGGAAATGTAACTGGGCTTTAGCATTTTAGAAAATCTGGTTTCAGAAAAATATTCCCAAAGACTTAAACAAATTTAGCATGTGAACATGGTAACATCTCAAATCAGCGGGCAAAGAATTTTTTTAAAGAAATAGTGTTGAGACCCTGGGATAAAGATAAAGTTGGCTTCACACTTCACACTATACACCAAGATTAACTCCATATCTATTTAAGTCTTACATTAAAAAAATTATTAGAAGAAAACATATGCTTAGGTTAAGGAAGGCCTTTCTAACTTAAAATCTAGAATCTATTTTAAAATTTTAAAAAATTGATTATTTTGACTACCAACAAATATAAAAAGTCCAAATACCAAATTAAAAAGAACTTTAATGAGCAAAATCAAAAGACAAATGACAGAGAAAAAATTAATTGCAATTCATAGTATATAAGAAAAATGCAAATTATAAACGCATTTATCCTTTGACTCAGGATTTTGCTTTGGGGAATTATCCCACAGAGAAATATGCATAAAATGGTGTATGTTCAACTATTCACTGAAACCTTGTTTGTAACAGCAAAAAACCCAAGTGTCGTCAAACTCAGACTTGCAATATATACTGTGGAACATCCACTCAAGAGAGTACTATACAGCTATAAAAAAGCAAGGAGGAAGCTCTCTAAGTATGGACACAGAAAGAGCTTCAGGATATATTAATAACTGAGTTTTTTTTTCAAAAGTCATAAAATAGGGTATAGAGTCTGATGATATCATTTCTTTATAAAACCGGAATGACTAGAGTAGATGGGGACAGGGGTTGGAGAGGGACTTCTTCATGCTGTTGCAGTTGGAGTTTTGAATCACATGAATGTATAAACGATTCAAACCAAAAAGAAACTGAATAAAATAAAAACAAAGAATTGGAGTCAAATCCTGATTCATTTATAGACTATGTTACTTTGAGCAGTAACTTAACCGTCCTGAGCTTGGTTTCTTAGTCTACAAAATTGGAAAAACAAACCTTGCTTATCTCATATGTTTTTTTTTTTTTTTCGACAAACAATATAAAACACATCAAAGGGGCCAGCCTGGTGGTATAGTGGTTAAGTTCACGCATTCTGCTTTGGTGGTCCAGGGTTTGCAGGTTCAGATCCAAGGCATGGACCTACAATCTCTAATCAAGCCATTTTGTAGTGGTATCCCACGTACAAAATAAGGAAGATTGGCAATAGATGTTAGCTCAGAGCCAATCTTCCTCACCAAAAAAAAAAAAAACCCACCCATATTAAAGTGCTTTTGCACCATGAAAGGGCATGAAAGGAAGACATATTATCTTTTATTTTTAGTTTTCTTACAATGACTTGCTGGCAAACATACAAAGTAAGGCACAATCTAATCAAGTATAGGGACACTGAAACCTCTAATATTCAGTATAAGTTCTTTATTCATTCTTCTCATTCTTTCATTAATTCTTATTCATTCTTCTCAAATTTTGTTTTTCTCATAAAAGCTTTTTCCCAGGCCTGTATCTAGTTAGAGAACAGAGAGTTGGGACAAAAGAGCTGAATTACTGGAATGACAGTCCCTCCACATTCTTCCCTCTGAGGTGTCCCTCAGGTGCCTCCCTTCTCATGGCAGCCAGGTAGTTGTGGGGACACTTCTGGCCTCCTGTCCTGCTGCCACCCAGAGACTCCACTGCTGCCCACTGTAGCAGCATATTCTTGTTCTGTCTACTGCTTTTGCCATCTCTGCTGTCCCCTCCTCCACCAACTCTGCTCCCTCTGGGCTCCCACCTCTGAGGAAGGCGGCCAGGTGCAGGGCCAGGAATGAGTCACCAGAACAGCTCCTCAGATTCGCCCCCACAGGCTGAGACTTGGTTCCCTTGGCTCCCCTTGTGTAGAGTGAGAATGCCTCCTGGGAAGCCAGGACTGGTAGGGCACGGCACCCCTGTGGCTGTATCTTGTCCTGGCCTGAAGAGTGTGATTGTTTTCTTCAAGTCTCCTTCACTTATTCCCATAAGGTAACTGCACTTCCCCTAAGGCAGGAATTTCTATGATTCCCCCTCCCTTATCTTTGGTTAGCAGCCAGAGGGCCTGGCGTCTCCTCTGCTCCCATCATCCTCCCCAGCCCCACTCCCTCGTGGTCCTGACACTGTGGGCAGCATGACTTCCCAGCAGATGGACCCATGCCTCCCTGTCTCCTCCCCCAATTATCACCAGTCTGCGGGGTTTTCTCTACAGACAGACCTCTCAATACTGGCTAATTCTTCATTTAAAAAGAATGATTCTGGGGGCCGGCCTGGTGGCATAGTGTTCATGTGCTCCACTTTGGCGGCCCAGGGTTCACGGTTTCAGATCCTGGGTGTGGACCTACACACCACTCATCAAGCCATGCTGAGACGGCATCATACATACAAAGCAGAGGAAGATTGGCATAGATGTTAGCTCAGTGATAGTCTTCCTCAAGCAAAAAGAGGAAGATTGGTAAGAGATGTTAGCTCAGGGCCAATCTTCCTCACCAAAAAGTAAAAAGAATAAAAAATAAGAAATAATGATTCTGGGGCAGCTACGAACACTGTAGACCTTTCCTGAGATCACTGCTAAGCAAAATTACAATTCCAGACCTGTAATCCCCAGCCTTGGTTGATGACTGTCAGATTTCTCAAAAGACAACAACCCCAAAATTCCCTCTAAAATATTTTTTAAAGTGAATTCATCTTAAGTATGACTGTCACATGACATTCTGAGACCTACTATAAGCATAGTGGCAATGTCCCCCAAATCCCAGCATTATTAGGTACCCTGCCCAGATAGGGGGTCAGTCAGATTGGAGCAAGAATGTTAATAAAATTTTTAGAAAATCAAACCAAGAAAATGAAGCGGTTTTCTTGTTTTTTGTTTTTGTTGAGGATGATTGGCCCTGAGTGAACACTGTTGCAAATCTTCCTCTTTTTCTTTTTCTTTTTGCTTGAGGAAGATTCGCCCTGAGCTAACATCTGTGCCAGTCTTCCTCTATTTTGTATGTGGGTCACCACCACAGCAGTGCTGTCAAGTGGTGTAGGTCCACGGCCAGGATCTGAATCCACGAACCCAGGCAGCTGAAGCAGAGCACGTTGAACTTCATCACTAAATCACGGGGCTAAGCCCTAGAAAATAAAGTTTTTAAAATCAAAATTATTTGAGTCAATCCCGAAAGGGAAAGATCATAAAAAAACATAAGATAAGCATTTTTCTACACAGCAGAATTTAAAGAAGTATGTACATTAATTTGGTGAATCCTGTATTAAAACGAGGAAAAGCATAGATATACATTTACCAGACTACCCTAAGCTATGGAAAGATAAAGCACGCATCTCTCCTGCCAATGGAACATGCTGCATAAATAGAAGAGTGCCATGTTCAGTAATAACTTGGGAATTCAGAAATGCACGGCCATCTGCTGGAGTATGTTTTGCTCATCTGGAGCTCAATGTGATAGAAATGTTGTCTGTTTCTCATGCATACCCAAAGTCCCCACTAAGAAGTGACACCATGGAATTACTGTCGTTTCACTGCGAAGTTTCGAAGACTTCCATATAACATTTTTAGATTACACTGGAAATTGTTTGTTATAAACACTTCCTTATGCCTCTGCCTTCCAGTCAGCTGAAAAGCTCTCTTTTCTTTCTGATCTTCAGCCCTTGCTGAAGTGTTACCTATCTGTGTTTGTACCGCTTCCTGGATGCCATGTCCTGTAACCTTGTGCTATGACCTCGGAGTGACAGCTGTTCCGATGGCTTTGGCTAAGGCTGTTGCATTTACTCACCAAAAGCAGCAGACTGTTGGCTTCTCGCACTTACTGTATGCCTGCTGCTCCTGGCTGCCAGCCTCCTGCCAGGTTGCTCTGTCAGTTTTACTAGGTAAAAGGTCCCGAGAGAGACTTCAACTTAGATGGACTACATAATGTTATTGACATCTCCTTGGCAGGGGGTCACTGCCCTGAACCTCCAAACTTCATGCTTCTGATCCCCAAATGGGTCCATTTTCCACAAGTAGTCATGATACAGTGAGGATAATGAAATCCACGTGATTGTAGGTGAATTATGAACACAAAACACAAGTTAGGACCCCTTGCACAACTGGTGTAAGATTCGGATAATAATTAAATAAAAAAAATATTCTAAAGTGTTATTTAGAATATTTGAGTCATTTTGGAGGCTCAAAAATGCACAATTAATTTTAAACAAGGGAAATTTTAAAAGATCATAAAATTCTGGTATTATGTGATCTAAATAAGTCCTTTTATTGGCAGATAAGAAAAGTGTAATTCAAGCATTTGCCCCAGGTTACAATGGTTTTCAACGAGAAGCAGGTTGCCATACTCCCATAATGTTTTCACTATGCTTTTATAATGTGTATCCTGAAAAACAGGCTCCAAATTAGGATTTCAGTATCCAAGCACCACAAGCAAATCTTATTTTTCTGTTTTAATCTTTATCTCTGTAGTCTCCTCAGTAGAAACTTTTCTCCCTTCCCTTTCTTCACAGTCTTACCTGATTTTCATTTAAAAAGTACCTTCCAATCCCAGGGTAAGGTTATTTGACACCTGTAAGAGACTTGGAAATCTTCAGGATAAATTCCTACATGGCAAACCAAATAAAACCTGACTATAAATAATCATGGCCATTCAAACCAGCTTACTTGCCCAGGGCCTAAAAGAAACCAGAGCAGTAAAAAGAAATTAGGCAGAAGACTGGTATCGTGCTAGGCAAGGGCGAAAGGCAACATGACCTGTCGTTCTCTTCATGTCCCTCTGGATCAGGGGTATGTGTGTGGGAGTCTGTGACGGGAAGGATAGTGACTCTCTTTGCAGCCATCAGTACTATACTTGTAATTTCTCACCGGAACAATCTGAGGCCTGTTAAAGGACATAAAGAATTCATGGACACTGCCTGTGGTCCCAGAGATCTGGGTTCAGATTCCTGTTCTGACACTTAGCTGCTGTGTGCTTTGGGGAAGGCTCTTAATTGCTTCAAGTTTGGGTTTCTTCCGTCATGACAGAAGAGTAACCACGTCTCCCTCCCAGGGATCATGGTGAGGTTGAAAGGAGATAGCACGAGCAGAATGCCTGGTGTTTGCAGAGGCCTAATTAGTGCAGTTTTCTTTTGTTTTTATAAAGTAAGACTGCATTAATAAATAGGAGGGAGAATGCAAACAGTACAGAGCAAATCAGATCGTTGGTTTTGTTTCTTTGCAGACTAGTGATGTTTAAAAACCCTTTCCAAGAATACTATAAATACCCCCAAACTGCAAGTGGAATTCTTCCTAATGCCATTTGAAAGTTCACTGGGTTTGAGAAACTCTATCCCAGGATGCCATATCTGATATAAGAGCCCAGCGAAACATTTTTTGGCCTGGTTCATTGGTGACCCCCTGAGATTCATTTTTTCCCCTGTCCCTCTTCTCTTTTCTCTCACTCTGTTTTTCTTCTTTCTGGCACTGCCCCTGATAGCTTCCTGGGCAAAAATCCAGTTGTTCTTTATAATAGCATGTGCCCTCCTGCAACAGGTTTAGTGAGAACTGAAGGAGGTGAAGCATAAATGGAGGAGAGAACGTAACCCACACACACTCCCACTCCTCCCAGCCCCAGGAGTGCCCTTCGGTAACCTTTGTCATGATCCTCCTTTCCCTTCTGGCTCAGCTTGTTCATCTGTTCAGGGCAAGGGTCAAAGGTCACTGGGCAGAGCCACACTAATTGCACTAGGAAATCTCCCAGTAATGCAAGGACATCGGGGAAAACCAAGAAAGAAAAAATAGAAGCACGAAGGAGAAACTGCTGCCAAAAATTGTTATTGAATCCCTTTGGATTTATTTAGAGCATATTGCTCTGCATATAAATATGAAAGCAAACAAATCTCTAAGCCAGCCTGTTTAGACCAATTTGACATTTCAAGGGAAACTAAAGCTGTGCCTCTGTGATGCCAAAATATCTGGATGAAAAGTGAAAAACTGTGTCAATAAACAAATATCTGTTAAGCCTATTACCCAAATCCAGCCTTGTGCTGAGGCACTGATGAGAATAAAAGAAGCAGAGCAGGGCCCTTGTCCTCAAGGAGCTTGTAACATGGCAGCAGACACCACCAATAATATCTTGGCCCATCACCACACACACTGATCACTCTCTTATCATTTTATTTACCTCCTATTATTATTATTTATTTATCTTGTTATTTTTCTTTATAGCCTTTATCAATTACATCTCTGTCTATGGAACCTATCTCCATCCATCTGTCCACCTATCCATCCGTTTATATCCCTATCTACCTATCCATGTATCTATCCAGAGAGAGAGAGATTATTTATTCTCTTAGTCAATTTCTCCCTGAAGAAGTAAGCTCCTTGAGAAAGGGGCCTTGGTTGTGTTCACTGCTATAACCTTGGTCCAAGAATTGAGTCTGGTGCCAGCCTTGGGGCACAGTGGTTAAGTTCATGTGCTCTGCTTAGTGTCCCACATACAAAATAGAGGAAGGTTGGCAGAGATGTTAGCCTAGGGCCAATCTTCCTCATCAAAAAAAAAAATTAAATTGAATCTGACACATAGTTAACACTCAATAAATATTTTTTGCATGAACTAAGGATATAGAGCAATGAGATATTAACGAGAAGTCAGAAAAATCTTCATGGAGAAAAGACATCTTCAGTCGAACCATGAAGGATAGATATAATTTGCATGGATAAGAGGGTGAAAGCATTCCAGATATGGGTACAGCATGCCCTTAGATGCCAGGGCTGGAATGGCATAGCATAGGAAATGCGGAGAAAATAGTCCCACTCTCTCTAAAAGAATGTGTAGGACACTGATATCTGGCTGTCTGGATTCAGCTGGATAAAATATTAGAATTATTTCTTTAATTCACAGATGTTAAAATCATTCTAACATCATTTCCAAGCATTTATCTTATCTTTTTAGGACCTTAGAACCCAAGACCTTCACTCCAGGGATGGCTCCTCATTGTTTGTCAGAATAATAGAAACTCAAACTTTAGGGAGTTCAGAGGAGGAGTAGCTACTGTCGATGCCTAGCTTGTCCTCTGATTTCCTGTTTGATCTCTGATCTCTTTTTTGTCCTTCCTGCTTTATCACAATTGTACTCAGTATACACTCAATATACCCCTTTTCGCTAAAATCAATCTAACCTTTGGTTGTACGTGACCACATGGCCAAATCTTGAGGAAATTATGCTAAGTAAAACAAGCTGGTCACAGAAGGACAAATACTGCATGATTCCATTTCTATAAGTTATCTAAAATAGTCTAACTCATAGAATCAGAGACAAGAATGGTGGTTGTCAGGGGCTGGGGGGAAGTCTCAATTACGCAAGATGAATAAGTTCTAGAGATTTGCTATACAATATTGTCCCTATAGTAATAATACTGTATTGTACACTTAAAAATTTGCTACAAAGGTAGATCTCATGTTGTGTTCTTACCACAATAAAATAACATTAAAAATAAAATAAAGGTAAATAAACAAATCCTGAGGCTGAAATCTTGTCTTTTGTCTGTTCTACTAGCCACATGGCCCCCGCACACGAGGCCACACATTCATTCTTCGGTGACAACCTGAGATCCTAGGCATAGGTCTTGACCTAGCAGAGGCTATATAAGTGAGAGTTAATTCTGAAGACAGCTGATCATTGCTGAAGAAACCCATGAGATTATTAGAGTTTTAAATTAGAATCCAAGAATCATAGTCGCTTCTTTTTAAGCAAGAGATATAAAAAATAAAATAGTCATATTATTTCCATCTTGTAGCATGTTGGCTGCTATTAGTTATACGTGTGTAATGTCGCTAGCTATGTGCCATCACTATTATAAGCAGTAAGGTCTAGGTTTAGTTTGAGCTATGTTAAAAATACGTGATAGCAATAGATGACATGGGTGACAGTGGGCAGTTGACAGAAATAAAGAAGTTCAGTTAATCCTGGCCTTGGACCATTTAAGCACATTACAGAACAAACTCACTTTCCCAGCTATCTTGCAACTTAAATAGTTTGTCAGTAATTCTTCTGTTGAGCCAGTCATTTTCATATAAGCAAATATTTGTTTGGCAGGATAAATGATCATACTTGTGAAAATATGGTGGCATTCCGTAGCCCTTTGTTTCTCTTTTACGAACTTTTCTTTTTTTCTGCTGTTTCTTAATTCAAAGGCTCATCTTTGTCCTGAATTCCTTTCATGCTGTACAGCTTTCCTGGTGGCTCTAGGTCAATTTGCCTATAGATAATTTGCCAATGTACAATTAGCCAAAAAGGCAATTTCCTAAATGGCTAATTCTCTGAAAGCAATTCCCTGAAAGGGATGGCTTTTTGCAAATAGATTTTTGGTAAAGTCGGCCATGTTCCTCCTGGACGAGTAGTCTCACCCACTCACGAGGATTGAGCTACCACTGTATACGCGTCTTCTACATCTGTATTACTTAAATATTCAGCTTGTATGTTCCCTAGACACATTACAATTTCTATGTCTAAAAGTCTCCTTCTTAGCTCTCTTAGTTCCAAATTGTTCCTCCAGTATTTCAGATCTCAAGGAAAAGCAGCACTTGTCACCCACTTTGCCTCTCAGGAACCTGAGTCGTTATAGATTCATTCATCCTCCCCTCACTCTCCAATTGCAATCAAGTGCCTAGTCCTGCTGGTTTTAACCTCCTAATGAAATAGGAGAATGAAATCATCAGATCCGTGTTTCTCATAGATTCCTAAGTGCTTCTCAATCAATCACCTTCTCTTCATCATTGCTGTCTACTGATGAAGGTCAGGTCCATCCCATCTCTCTCTGGGCCACTCCAGGACTATTACAATAGGATCATAATTAACCTGGCTCCATCTAATTTTTCCCCTTTCACATTCCTTCTTTTACTTTGCTGCTAGAATGAACTACATTCCATATTTAAAATTATTTACATACTCCCTGTTCTCTACAGCAGTGGTTCCCAAAAGTGTGTTCCATGAAAGACAAATCCTGCAAGATGATCTGGGTTCAAATAAGTTTAGAAAATGCCACATACCATATCCCCCTCTTGCAAAATCACAACGGCCATTGACATAATGAAGGTCCTGAAAAGACTTGATGCAAAGAAATACATAACATTGTCTAACCCAGCATATCACATGCATTTGACTCATGATCTCTTCTTTCTCAAGTAACAGCTATTAACAAGCAGTGGAACAAGCTTTGAAAATGATGACATATCATGAATTGATGATGCTAAGGAGCTGAAGTAACTGGCTTGACCCAGTCCACTGCCCCTGTCTTATTTCATGTCCTCTCTAATCCACGGCTGACATTCTGGGAATCCCGTACGACTTGCACTTCCTCATGAGCAGCACGTTCCTTCCATGTGTCTTTGGCATATTACTCCCTTCACCTGAAATGCCCTACTCTAAACCCACCACCCATTCCACCTTCTGACTAGCTCTTACTCATCTTTCAAAACACATCTCAAGTTTCATCTCCTCTAGGAAGCTTTTTCTGACCTTTCTGATCTACCTTTCGTTTTTCTTATAATGTTCTTTCACTCATCACAGTACTTACCATCTATTAACTAAAACTAGCTTTACTTCCCTCATTTGTGCAATTCTCCTCAGGGACCAAATCATTAGTACATAGTAAGAGCTCAAGAAATAGCTGTCGAACTGAAATAGACCAGCCCATGATGAAGGTACTAGATGATAACCCAGTAAAGTTTTTAAACATGTATAAAATACCAAGGTCACTCAATATTTCAAAAAATATATTTGAAAAACTGCTTTCTTTTTGAAAAAGTTGTTTATAGTATGCATCTTTTTTCTTTAATATCATTCCATTTATTAATGTTGTTAGTGATTTCTAATGAAATTTTCCTTCTTACTTGAATTTTCGTGTTTCAATCATTCATATCAGATATGCAAACATTTTTTCTTTTCTAAGAATGAGGAAGAAAACGAAATCACTGAAAATATTCACTACGGCAACTTTCTACTGTGGAAATTAGCAACACCACTTCGGATCTTGAAATATAAACACTACTTAAAATTAATGCAAGGATACTGAATCCACGTCTTTGCTCAACCTTATTTAAATAACAGCTGTTCTTCATTTTATTTGCCTCAAACCTACCAAACCTGTTTGGGCCATGAAGCAGGTCTGAGCCAAGCCTTTTATGTTTAGCTGTACATAAAAGACGACAGCTTTTCTTCTGGGCAAAATTACCTCATGCCACATTTCTCCCTAAATCTCAACTCCTTTGTATGTGAGATCTAGCTCTCTGACACTGAGAAGAGATCATTGACCAAGTTTGACATCCTTATCAAGTTATTTATGAATACAGTTTGTGCCCATAG
This sequence comes from Equus przewalskii, assembly GCF_037783145.1. Classification (NCBI taxonomy): domain Eukaryota; kingdom Metazoa; phylum Chordata; class Mammalia; order Perissodactyla; family Equidae; genus Equus; species Equus przewalskii. The sequence continues at coordinate 53,669,045 of NC_091838.1, forward strand.
GTGTAATGTATAACGAATGTTTGAGCTGAATATTCATTAATCCCAATTGACTTACCTCATATTAAAGAAGCTATCTCCTTCACTTATTCATTATTCATTCAATAAATATACGCTTAGCACCTATTATGTGGCAGGTGTTATGCTGTCACAAAGGCCATAGTGGGATAATAATAGTAATAATGCTATAAATAATAGCTGCACGTACTGAGCATATGCAATGTGTAAGGTGCCATGCTGAGGCGTGTATGTATATCATCCCATTAGATCTTTACAAGCTTGTGAGGTCAGTGCACTGCCATCTCTTTTGATATCTTAGGACACTGAGACTTAGAGACATTGGTACAGCTCCCGAGATCACAGAGTTAGGCAATGTCAGAGCCACATTTGAATCCAGACAGCTTGTCTCCCGAGAAGCCCGTGCTTAGTTACCATGCAAAACAGCCTGTCAGTAGTCACACAATACTCTACCATCAAACTTTCCACAGGCACGTTCCCTGCCTGACCACGGTCATGCTGCATCTTAAACGGCACTGACAGGCACTGTTTCAGGGGGTTTGAAGTGGCAATGGCATAGGAAATCAAATTAAAATGTTTTTTTTAATCAAACAACTTTGGAGCATATGGTGCTGGCAAGTGTTCGATGAATATTAACTGATAGTAGTTAATGATAAACTATAGTTAATGTGGTTGTACTGTGTGACCTTTGAGGTACCTTTCAACGAGGAGATTCTGTGATTAAGGAGGTGGCTTAATCTAGCTGTTTCTAGATTTCATCTCCAGACTGTCTCTTGAAAATCACATGTAATTCAGGCTATTTTCAAAGGAATAAACTGGACTAAGCAAGACACTTATCCATATTTATGCCAAACAAAAGAGGTCACCTACAGAGGAGATTAGGACATATTTTGTCTCAACTTGTATCCTGTGAGAAAATGGAACTCAAGATATAAAATAGAGCTAATGTATCGTAAGGCATCATGGAAGGACAGTCAGGAAGAAGTACGAATTTATCCAGTTGTGTAATTAACGATGTTTCTAGGTGAGTAAGCTATTCTAAAATGGTGATAAATATCTTTTATAGATCCAACATACTAAAAGTTAATTTATAGGAATTTGATCAATGCAAAGAATTATGGTGGATCCTGAATGCACACAGAATGTAATTCCCCTACCTTCATCTTACAAATTTCCTGCCCTGCCCTACCTCCTGGCTCACTTAGCCATATATTCTCCCCGTAGGCCAAAAAACAAGATTGCTTGAACAGTGTACTTCCTGACTAATTTATTAAGATGGTTTCTTGGGTTATACAATATTCCCAACCCAAAGGCCACTCACTGGAAAGAGAAAATAATACCTTTCTTAATTAACAAGGAAAAAGTATCAGACTGAATTCCAAACGATTTGACCACTTTGACCTGGTCTTAGACCTTATGCACATTTCCACGAGCTCAGAGGAGAACTCCAAATCCCACTTGGAGTTTAAGCGTTGTTTAAAGTACTGTTCAGTGGGAAAGAGCCATTTTTCTAGCTGTCCTGGAATTTGAATGTCAGGAAGGTGATAACCAGGTGCCAAGGTGATAGGCTGCTGTAACAGAACATGATCCAAAGTCTACTTATGCACAGAAGCTCTGCGTTTTGTGACAAGAATTGAAATGTTATGCACCAATTCTACGTCCTGAATGTATCTTGTCCCCGTGGGAAGCAACATTTTTATGGTTTTGGAGCTGGGTCAACTAGCGACCTAAAATTGCATTTAAGTCCAGGGTCCCTACATTTCTTAAAGAGGCCTTTATAGCAAATCAAATAAAATACCTTACATAAGCCACTAAAACTTGCAGCAACAATATGATCATGCTATTATGATTGATATTTTTTAAAAAAAGCTTGTGTGAACAGAACGAGAGAGTACACCAACAATTTAGCTCCTGATGAAAACACTCCAACTTTAATCTGTTTCAGAGCAGCATATCCTAGTGATTAAAAGCATCATCCATGAGAAACATAGATCTGCTTCAAATTCTGCCTCCTTCACTCACTGGGGAACCTTGGGTATGTAACAGAAGTCTCAGTTTCAACAACTGTGCCTCATAGAATTATTATGTGGTTTAAATGTGATAACGTAGTTAGAAGTTCTCATTCTGTTCGGCATGCGGAAAGCACTCAGTAAATATTGGCTGCCAGGTTTTACCCATTCAACCAACAATCACGGAAAGTCTACAATTATCAGGGACTAAGCTATGGGAAATAAGTAAAAAAGAACAAAAAGCAGGATGACAATATGGTTAAAACATTGTTTTTAAGCTTTGTTTTTTAAGTTTTTGCGTTCTTGGGTGTTTTTCCGTTGGCCCTGTTTCCTTCAATGGCTTGTAAGCTCCCTAAAACTGTATGCCATATCTGCAATTTCTTTTGAATGGCTTCTCGTATACAATGATTACTTTGTGGTTGACTAATGTTTCTCTGCCACAGGCCAATCCTGAAAGGTTACGAGGTGCGTATACTCAACCAAAGGCATAGTTAAGGCTCACTCAGACTTTCTTACGTGAGTCCTATGACTGCTGAGATCACATCATGGACATCTGAAGAGACTGACAGGATTAGAGGACCTTTATAGAAGCAAGACCTCTAAAAACTAACCTGTCTTCCCACTGAGATGCCTTCATCCCAGCAGAGACTTGAACTTTTCAGAAGTTCTCAAGATATTAGCGGTCAGGATCTTGTCAAGATTTAGCTACTGGCCTGTCCTCATTTATCAACCTTGTTGCTTGGACTCTGAACACATGGCAAAAGTGTCATGAATTGCTTATAAACTGTGCATGTGCACGTGTGCACTTGTGCTTGTGTGGTGTGTGTTTTGAAACTTATTGCAGAAATAGTCCAACTGCAAATAACAGAAGAGAGCCATCAAAATTCTACATAGAGAATTGTGGGGTTAATTAAAACGTACAATATACGTATATAGCTAAAATTAGTGGCTTAGTATAGTAAACCAATGACATGATCACATTGTCTTCTGAACTTGACATTTTAATATTCATTATATGTTTCAACTTGCCGTTTTATCAAAATAAAAGTTCTGAAAATTTTATTGCCTTTGGCTTCTTAGTTTGATCTCAAAGAATTTTAAAACTAATTTTATTAGATTTTGAGATACGAATTAATTTTCTTTTCTAACTTTGGATAAAACTTAACTTAATTTTCACTCCATGAGTGCAATCCAGCTTTGTTCTCACGACAATGACTTTAACTTTCTACCAACATCAGGTTATGACCCAGGTTACGATTTGAGGATTAGATCTATTTCTAATACAATTCATCTTAAATTCTTTTTGAAACAGGATAGGGAAATGCTGCTTTCCTGGGATGGAGTGGTAGTTCTGTGTTGTCACTGACTTATGATGGGAAACTGACCAAGTCACAATTTCTCTGGGTCTCAGTTTTCTCACTAAAAGGGAATCAGACTAAGTGAATACTAAGGCCCATTCCAGTCTTTAAACTCCATAATTCTTTATTTTAATTAATAGTTGATGTTTACATTGTCTGATGAATGAAAAACAAAGCATGTTTTTACTTAAAAATTAATAGAAGCATATATGCATCTCAAGAAACTTAACTGTGAATGAATATTTGAGATGAGGGTTAGAAAATTTCCTTGAAAATACTTCTTACTGTGAGCAAAATCCAAATAACTACTTGAGAAACTTTTTTATTTTTGAGGTACTGCTTGGAAGAAATAATTGTATAAGTAGAGGCAGGATGACAACAAAGATTTTAAAATCAGAAAGATCTAGATTCAAATCCTGGCCTCATGGTATCATCTTGGGTGAATTATATAACCTCCTGGACCTCAATTTCTGAATCTGTAAAGTGGGGATAATACGTACCTCCCAGGGCTGCTGTAAAAATTAAATGAGACTTATAAGGCGTTTATCATGGTAACGGTTTCATGGTAAACACTCAAATATTATCCACCTTTTTATTTTCCTTTCTAGAAGTCTTTGCACTAAAAGCAAGAAATTCTTGATTCAGTAGAAGCAAGTGTAGCATCAACAGGCTGTGCATCTCTTGAGTCTAGGAAGGCACTAGTTCACAGTGGTTAACAGTGTGCATTCAGGGCCTTAAAGACTGGCATTCAAATTCAAACTCTGTCACTTATTACCTTTGGGACCATAGGCAATTTATTTAAGGTCTCTGAGATGCAGTTTTTCATCTGTAAATTGGTTATTATAAGGCTTAGAAGAGAGAATGCAGCACAGTATCTATATCATATCATAAAAATTCAATAAATAGCAGCTATTTTTATTATGTTTATGTTCTCCAAACTTGAAACAGTGACTGGAATTGAGAAGGAAATCAATGGATATTTCTGAAGGAATGATTGAGCAAATGATTGGTCCTTGGTTGATGAACGACAACCAGAATCTGTGTGTCTTCTGGGAGCAAGGCAGGCCCTGGAGTCCCACAGCTTCCTATGGAAGGGATGTCGTTTTCAAAGACGTCTTTCTTGACACAAAAACAATGCAGTGTAAACCATTTGTGTTCTTTTTATGGAACCAGCTAGGGATTCCTCACGGGTTTTGTCCTCCGTTAAAAAACTGTTCCATGACATTTTTTCATGGGTGTTCCCTGGTTGTCTGTAGCCAAACATTTGGGAGGAGGGGGAGGGAGGCGGATCTGGCTAAAACCTTTGGGAAATCTGAAATAAAGGTTAATGTGTCCACTGTGTATTCTTGAATTGGTTGTACAAAATAGATCTAAAAATTTTTACCTACATAAACATATCATAAGTTAAGAAATATTAGCATTTCATTAGATTTAAACAGCAATAACAACAAAATGACATTAGAGTATCTATACTTTGCTGGGTAGGTATCTCTAGAATCTAAAAATATCAAGAGTTCTATTACTAGAACATTTAAAATAAAATTATATCATCATTTTAGACTATTTAAAAAACAACAATAATGTGTGGGCTCCCTCTGCTGGCTCTTCAGACTGTGAATGCCAGAAAGAGGTTTAGTACCTCAGAATTACCTAATCAATTAGATTACTCATGGTGATGAAATTAACACAAAGAAGTGGTCATGATCCATCTCAAAATCCACAGTAAAACAGTTTGCCAAATAAAAAAACTGAAATAGGTTGGGAATATTCTTTTCTGCTGGTGTTAAAAAGCAGGGATTTTGTTTTCTTTTTTGTTTTAAGTAGGAGACAGTAGATTTGTTTGTTTGTTTGTTTTGTTTTATGTTTTAAAAAGGAGGCGCAGACTTTCTTTGGAAAGGGGTCACATGTGGTCCATGGTGCCTGTTGCCAGGGTAACCACGTCCTCTGTCTATACATGTCAAGGCCAGTTGCTTCCTTTGGAGACAATCAGACTATCAGGTCAAAGGAAACAGAAAATGCAAATTATGATGTTCATGCTGTTTCAGAAAAACTACAATGTGATTATTCTGCAATGCAACTCAGAAGTTTTCACTTTAATAATGAATTTCTTTTAATGTTACTAATGTGACTATCTCCTTAAAATAATTATGTTCTGGTGAATATGTAGGCACTTAATGCTTTTGCACTGGGGGCTTTCTCTTATTAAATTTGGAAGGAAATGTGAGGACAAAATGTTCTTTAAGAAAATTAGAACTTTTCTCTTCCAAGAGTCATAAAATATTATCCAAAACTCTATAAAAATATTACCCCTTTTAGCTTATGAAAGAGTTCTGAAAAGGTTCTCTCTCTTTTTTTTCAATGCCTAATGATCCTGAATTTAGATGCTATGTTTAAAAATTGTTTACTGAAGAAAGCTATAATTAGTATAAGGGATACTGAATCCCACTTTGAGAATGGCAAGTTATTAGTTGGCTTTGTTTGTTGATATAAAGAATAGAAACAGAACTTGTTGCAGAAGACTGGAGTTTGATCCATTCCTTAGTTTAGTGTAGATTTTTACGGTGAGATGCACAAAATTTAAATATATCAGCAAGAGCTCGTGTATTCATGAAAAAACGCTATTTACTTTGTTGAGTCTCACAGACTTCACACTCTTAGTATTGACTTTTTGTTATAAAATTTCCAAACTCATAAAAAAATTTTAAACCTTACATCATAGGTATTGATAATGGTCACCATATCAAACACAGCCACAAATAGATCAATGTACCTAAAATTACCTCTCTCATAATATCTCTGGAAAAGTAACCAAGAGAATTCCTTAAGCTGAAAAGTCTCACTAAGTTAGTACTTTCAGGGACGATATAGTTCCTTATTTTGCTTAAAAGGGTTAAGCACATGTTTCCTCAAAGCTTTCATTTTTAATTTTCTCTCTTGTGGTACACTATGTTCTGAAGATTTAGAAAGATCTTTATCCAAGGGGAGTGCATAGCTATTACTTCCTTTCATGCAGGATTTTTCCCTGGACCCATCTCCCAAGGGAGCTGGAGAAACTAAGAAAATGCATGCGGAGAAAGATCTGAATGGACAATGAACTACACATAGACTGCCTTATAGCTAGAGTGACCATATGTTCCAGTTTACTGGGGACAATCTTGGTTGATGCCTCTTTTCCTGGCATAACTATTAACAGTGCCATTTCATTCTCAAAAATGTCTGCTTTCAATGATAAATTACATGACCATCCTATTTACAGTCTAAGCACTTCTGACTGCATTGACATTTCTTTTTGAGAAGGTCATTTCCAAATGTGCATTTGCCTGAGCTCTAACCCCTCCATATATCAGGAATTCTATGGTTAATTAAGTTTGAGAAATGCTGTATACTATGCACACTAGTCTTCTTGGAGAGTCTAAGATACAAATATTTTAAAGCTGCTAGACTTTGCTTACTTCAAAAACTCCAAAATTTCTGGAGTACCAGCTCCATCATTTTTCTTTGCACAATAGTGATTAATATAACACAACATGGAGCTATAACACAGTTACATGAGTACTCAGTTCCAATTAGCACAGGATCCATACCTGATTCTTATACTTATCTCACTGTGCCCCATCTGAAGAACTAAAATTGTGGGGAGACAAAGGGACCCAATCAAATGCCAGCTCCAAGAACTCTGCTAGAGAATATTAAAGGGGCTCCAATTTAAAATAAAAAGTGTTCATACAGCTCTCCCAACTAAATTGTTTAGTTAGAAATTATCCCATTTCCCACACATTCCCATTGATTTCAGTTGTTCTTTATTTGGTGCTTATTATGTTTAAAGCACTAGTTAAACACTATTTGAGGATCCATAAGAAAAACTGTTGTATCCAGGGACTTACAATGGGTAAGAGACTCCTCCTCTCTGTTCCTGATCTCACTTACTCTCTTATATTGCCCCCCTCATTCTACCACACCATATAATTTTCTAATTGATTATATTTACTTTTTATTTTCTGATTTTTGAACTGAAATGTAAATTCTCCAAGAGCAAATTTTTTTTTTCTTTTTTGGTGAGGAAGACTGGCCTTGAGCTAACATCTGTTGCCAGTCTTCCTCTTTGCTTGAAGAAGATTGCCACTGAACTAACATCTGTGCCGGTCTTCCTCTATTTTGTATGTGGGATGCCACCACAGCATGGCTGGGTGGGCAGTGTGTAGGTCTGCACCCAGAATCTGAATCTGTGAACCCCAGGCTGCTGAAGCAGAGCATGTGATCTTAGTCACTATGCCACCAGGCCAGCCCCTGCTTTTTCTGTTTTATTCAGTAATTTATCTTAGGCATCTAAAAAGTAGTTAGCACAAAGTCTATGTTTACCCAGTATTTCTTGAAAGAATACATGAATGAATAAATGAACTCTTTAAGGGAAGTTTTAATCATGGGGCCCAGCTCACAGTAGGCATGTTTTCTGAAGAACGAAGGGCTGAAGGCATAGATGCATGAGAGTACAGGTACGTGGCTGGATCTCAGAGTAGGACATAAGGTTGGAAATGTATGTTAGAAATAGGTCATGGAGAACCTTGAATGTCCTTTTAGTGACCTAGTTACTATTTATTGTGCAATTGCTATGGGTCATGCACTGTGTGAGGAATAATAGCATTTTCCTATAACAAACCCACAAGGTAAATATTATTTGCTCCCTATTTTAGATGAGAAAACAGAATCTCATGAAGGTTAGGTAACTTGTCCCAAATCACATGCAAGTTAACAGTGAAGCTAGGATCAAAAGCTAATTTTCTGTGACTCCAAGATTTATGCTTATCATGCTGCCTTTCATTGGGCAAGTACAGAGCCATAAAGATAGGTGAGCAATGGAGTAAAATCTTTGCCTTGTGTTTTTACAAATAATTGCAACCACTATGAGTCATAGATTGTACAAGTAAGAAGTTGAATGTGAGATTCTAGTAGGAGTTGAAATTCCAGCTCTGGAACTCAGAATTCAGGACAGGTTTATATACGTCAGAGTTGTGATGTCCATGAGAGCAGCTACTAGCCTCGTGAGACTGCTGAGTTCTTGAAAAGGAATTAGTCCAAATTCAGATGTGCTCTAAGTATAAAGTACATGCTGGATATTGAAGACATGGTAAAAAAAAGATGTAAAATATTTCTTTAATAATTTTTAATTAATTACATGTTAAAATGTTAATAGAATGGATATATTGAGTTAAATAAAGCATATTAAAATTAACGTTTCTTTTACTTTTTGTAAGGAGGCTTCCAGGAAAATTAAAATTACATATGTGGCTTGTGTTATATTTCTGTTGGACAATGCTATTCTAGTTAGTCTCATAAAGGAGCTCTTCGAATTTTTAAGGGATCACAGAAGGAACTGCTTAGGCTAAGTAGGCCAAGGAATCTTGAGAGAAGCCTACATTTAGAGGTTGGATAAAGAAGGAGGAGACAGCAAAGGAGACTAGGGAGTGATCCAAGATGACAGCATCAAGAAGTAACTTGGTCATATGGTACAGAAAGGGCAGGGAGGATGATGACTGAGAAGAGGTTGCTAGATTTGCTAATGAGGAGGTTATTTGCTTTTCAGATTTTTCATAGAGTGGTTGTGGTAGAAGCTGGTTTTGAAAAGGGATAGGGGTGGGACCCAAGATACACACATTTCTAAGTAACTGGATGTTGTGAACATGTTTCTAAGTTTAGTGGAGGAGAAGAGATTAAAGATTCAAAAGAAGAAAAGATCACTGATGTAGCAAGGTCTCCTCATCAGTTCTAGAAAAGCAACTCTCTAGGAAAGGACTCGGAATACTTTTCTTTTGAAGCCACAGGGAAGGAAAGGAAATTATGAGATTTCACATGATTTTATTTCCTATATTCTCTGAGATGGGAGAGATACGGTTATAGTCTGAGAGTCAAAAGGTTGCAGCTGAATTAGAGAGCTTGAGAAGTGTGAGAAAAGCTTGGGAAAGACACAGTAGCATGTCATTACTACGAAATGATAAAAGATTGGGAAGCGAGCAGTGAACAGTCAGTGGAGTTTGGATAGCATAAATATGCAGGAGCATCTGCTGACACAATAATGTTGCTTTCCCAGCAGAGTGAAGCTTTTTGAGGCTTACCCAAGACTAGAAACTGAGCAAGTAAGAGTGATTGAAGGGGAAGGAACCTTTTATGTTGCTTGTGTGAAGATAGAATTGTAGGTCACAATGCCCGAATTGGATAAAAAGCCTTTCAAAGCCAGAAGGGGAGATTTTGGGGGATGGAAGGAAGGCAGCAGCCATTTTGTAGCATGCACGCTTTGCCCGTCTGATGACTGATTTCATTGCATGAAGCAGTGGCTGGTCAGTTAGGTGTGTCTGGCTCTGTGAGGAAGGGCTTCAGCTTCTGCAGATTGCCCGTATCACCAAGACACGTCAGAGGTAGCAAGAACAAATATGGATTTCAGTCCATCCTTATAAGGTTCCAGCTCATCCTCGTGGAGTTCCAGCCTGCTGGTGATCTTTTCTTCCTGAATGCCTGCCCTGTGAACCTTGGGCCAGTCAGAAACAGAGATACCATTGCAGGGACTGTTTATCTCACCGCACGAGCCAGTTCCCTGTAATTAATCCTTTAACTTGTAACAGATATTATTTTATATATATATACCTTATAGATATATAAGATATATCTATAAGATATATCTATATTCCTATTGTTTCCATTTCTCTCATTGAGTCCCGACTAATACGGAATTAAAAGCCTAGGAAAAAGACGGCAAATCCTGGAGGTCAGGAAGAAGAGATTTCATTTATTTATTCACTTATCCATTTTATTCTAGGTGCCAAAATCATACATCACATAAGATATGGGTCTTGACAAGTTTTAATTAAAACAAATAAATGAAATAAAACTGTCTTCATGGAGTAGAGAGGGGGCTTCAAGGCAGGGATTGTCATTCTGCCTAGCTTGGATTTCAAAGGAACACTGAATTTAGATTGTGGTCTGTCGTCTAGGAGATACACTAGAGAATAAGAGGAAAACCAATCTCTCCTTTGGGCCCCAAGATATTGAACAAGTAGAAGGAGAGACTGACGCTTGGAAGAAACTTTCAGGAAATGATGTAGGCTCCTGAGTTTTCAAACTGTAATTCTGCTTCAAACATCACCTATTCATTATCCGTCACTCCATCAGCTCATTCTCATATTCCATGAGCCATAATTTCCCAGGCTCCTCAGATACAAGTCTCTGCAGCATCCTCCACTTTCTTTTTCCCCATTTCTTCCAGCACCATTACCCACCTTGCCCTCTGCCACTGCCTCTCCAATTGCCCACGAAATTGTGTTCCTTCTACTTCAGAACTGTCTCTTGCATGAACATCCTCCTTAGTAACTCTGCAGCTGACACTGCCATAAATAAGACCATCGCTATTTCTCACTTGGCCATTTTTACAAGTCTTCTAATGGATATTTCTGCCCCAAGAGTTCCTGAAAAACAAATCATTTCTAGTCACTTTCCTGCATAAACATTACTGAATCCCTCTAGAAACATTTCAAATTCCTTATCGTAGTACCTTTTCAGTGAAGGTCTCACGAGCATTTTCTACATTTCCCATGATTTGTCATCTTCTTCTGGTTGTTCCTAAACGACACTATGCCTTTCAGAATTTTGTGGCTTTTGCATGTGCTGTTCCTATGGCTTAGAATGCCCTCTACACCCTTCCATTTGTGATAAACGCCTCCTAATTCTTCAAGAGAGGTTCAAGTTTTCCATTAGGTAGACTCCCTCCTTAGTGCCCCAGAGCACTGCATGCTAACTTCCCTTCTAACACAAATTCTACATTGAATAATAATTCTCAGTTTAAATAAATGCTTCTCATTTTGGTACTGCCATCTCCTGAGGTCTATGACAGCAATACACTGGTAATGCTCTGGCTGGTACATAGGAATGGCTTCAGAAAAGCTTATTAAATGAATGAAATAATTAATGAAATCAGAGAGTCATATTTCAGATGGAGGTTTGCAATTATTGCTCAGGCCCCAGGCCAGGCTACAGAAATATATTTCATCTATAAGGTAGCTAGACTACAGCACTATAAATACATTTGCCAAATATTGCATTCTAGAACTTTGATTGCAAAAAAGACAACATTTCAGCCACTTAAATGAGTTAGACCTATATTGTAGGCTGGTCCAGGGAGCCAGTCAAAATTTATACTATTGTTTCTATAAGAAATTACATTCCTCAGCTTACAGGGAGAAGGAAACACAACCATTCCAGAAATGAGAGTTCTCCAGCTGCAGCCGTATTGTCTGCCTGATAAATGGGAAGAAGGAAATGGAGAGCAGAATGACAGAAACAGTTTTTATTATTGTTTTACAAGGCATGGCTGCTGGGCCCTGGCATACAATGAGAAGACAAGCCTGGATTTAAGGTGTATGACATCCCACAGTATAGTCCAGAACATCTTCAGCTATGTCAGAGAAGTAAGAGATGTGATATTCACAGAATAGCTCTTGCCCTCTGGGATATCCCTTTCTTCCCACACATTCTAATGCCATCTGTGCTATTATATTTATGTGTGGATATTTGTAACTCTGGTTACTGATATTTTAAGGAGTGCCTGTGAATCTTAAATTAACAGAGAAATTCTCCTGAATTATTTCAATAATAGCAGCATTTTTGGTCCAAGTAGTCATTTGACAAGCAAACTTTGGTTGAATGTCTACCAAGTGCTAACCAATGTATGAAGCACTGGGGATAGAGATAAAGGATTCAGACTCACAAACAAATATCAGCTGATAAAAGTTTGCCATACATGAAGTAGTATACAGAAGTGACAAAGATAGTCTCATGAAACGTATATGCTGGCAGAGAAAAAAATTGTGTATAGTTATAATATGATTTATATACTCAAAAATTGGGTGAGTTTAAAGTATTTTAGAAGCACAGAGAGGGAGTTCCTAATCCAGATGTGGGAGAAATGTAGGTGGGAAGGGCAAGTATGGTGGACAGGTTGAAAAATGACCACAATTATTCTTGCCTTTTGGTACATATGTCTTTATGTAATCCCCTCTCGTTGAGTGTGGATGGGACCTGTGAATTACTTCTAACCAAGAAAATATGGCAAAAGCGATGGGATGTCACTTTCATGATTATATTAAGTAAGATCATGGCTTCCATCTTTCTAGGAGACTCTTTCATTTGCATTCTTGGCTTGCACACTTTGACAAATTAAGAAGCCGTTTTGGGAAGGTCCAGATGTCAAGGCTGCCTCTTACCAACAGCTATCTAGGAACTGAGGGTGACTTCCAGCCAACAACTGAAAAATCAGTGAGTCCCTCAGTCCAACAGGCCTCCAAGAACTGAATCCTGCCAACAATTATGTAAGCTTGGAAGTGAACACTTCCCAAGTCAAGTGTTCAGATGAGACTTCAGCCCTGGCTGACGCATTGGTTGTAGCCTCATGTGAGATCCTGAAGCAGGACTCAACTAAGCAATGCCTGGATTCTTGACCCACAGAAACTATAAATAACAATAATGAGAATAATAGCAAATGCATGTTTTTAAGCCACTAAGTTTGTGGTAATACTGTTACACAGCAATAGATAACTGGTAGAGCAAGCAAGACTTATTGAAGTAAGATGTATTGAAGAAGATTGATGCCTGGGCTAAGTATTAAAGAAGACAGATGGCATAGTGAATTCCATTAGTGAATTCTAGGCAAATGGGACAGCATAACTAAAAGTACAGAGACAGGAGGCACTGGGGTGTGATGACTGCACTACAAGCATTTCTATGTTACTGAGACCACAGGTGCAAAGCATTGGGTGGTAGAAGATAAGGAAGGAGAGGTGTTGGAGCAGGGGTTGCACTAAGAAGGATCTTTTAGGCTTGTATGTCATATTAACGATTTGGATTTTATCCTATAGGCAATGGGAAGCTACTGAAATATTTAAGAAGGGCAGGAACAATGGAGAGTTTTATGGCTTAGATAGGCCACTCTGGAAACTACGTGGATAGATAACTTTGAAAATAACAAGGACCAAAGTCACCATCCAGTTGACAGACTGTTCCCTATGATAGGCCTCACGGTGGTCAAGGTAATAAAGGATGAGGACTAGACCATGTGAAGGCTGGAAAGACGACGACTAATTTGAGAAATACTTAGTAAGTAAAAGAAGCAGGACTTGGGAACTGGTTAGGAGTCAGGCATGAAGGAAAGAAAAATGTCGAAGATGACTCCTTGATTTCTAATTTGGATAATCATTAGTGATGGTTCCATCAACTGGGACCAAGAATGCAGGAGGAGAAAGAGTAGATTTAGGAGGAAAAGGTGAATAGAATTTTTAATTAGTCTGAAGTTCAGGACTGGGCTCTGAATAGAGTTGTAGATCTGAGCATAGTGGTAATGACTGAAATCAAAAGATTTGATGAGATTGACTGGAAACAACAAGAAAAATAAAGCCGGTGAGCTGAAAATAGAACTCCAGGGACACCAATGGCTAGGGAGTGACCAGCAGGAGAAACTGTAGCAGTGACAAAGGAGGAAGGGTCAGGGAGGAATGAGGAAGAGAGCATTAAAAGCTTATTAGAACTTTCATCCTATATTTAAGAAACTCCCTTCTTTATATAATTTGCTTTGGTTGATTTGGACTCCAGCAGACTTGGGGTGAGTTTATATGAAATTCCTTTCCCTGGTTTCCCTTTTCTTCTCCATCTTCCTATCATATTCTCCCCTTAACCAAATGATTTTGTCTACTTTCTTGATTAAGGTGGCAACAATTTCTTTCAAAGGGCACTGGGCCTGAGGTTGATTCTGGAGGAGACTCTGACATTCTGGAATATGTACTGGGTAAAATAACAACAATTTGCCCTCAAAGAGATTGCTTTGGCTGCTGGAAATCATAGAGAGACTCAGGACAGAGGACCACTGAGAATTCTTTTCAGAAAGCAGTTCAACATAATATTTTCCAAGAGAATTTATTTTGTAGAGAAACAGATTGGTATAACAGAAATAACACTGGGATGAAAGTTAGGATTCTTTGTACAAGAGTATTCAAGAGCCAAGATTGGGGGTGAGATAGTGGAGGTGGAAAAGAAAAGAGAAACACTTTGTATGAAAACATGGCAGAAATTTGTAATATCCTTTGAGGGTGAGGAGAGATAAAAGAGAGCTACTTGCATATTTCAGAATCTAATGCTGATGTGATTACTGACTGGGGGCAGGGCAGCAAACGAAAAGCCACTTTTCTAAAAAGTTATGAGATGGCTTTATTGATGGTTTGTTTGAGCTAATGGTGAGATCTATAACAGAAGTTTATTGCATATCAGAGACACAGGGCAATCAGTTAGACGAGTGGATGGAACGAGTGATAGAGATCTGAGGCACACCCTGAGACAGGCATGGTGGAGCCCTTAGCATCAAAAACACCTTCAGAGCTAGAAAAGCAGACTGTTTTGGACCTTGAAAGAGGAAATGGAAAGAAAGAGAAAAGCAGTGCTCATAGAGGTGAGAGGGGAATTGGGATTATATAGTTAGATAAAGAGGTTTGTTCATCCTTTTATGCCCCTTTATCTGTTTTCTGACAAAACAGACATGATTTACAGTAGACGTCTCATTGCTCATTTCACATGGAATACTGAAGTTACTTCAGTTCACCAGAGGACACAGAACACAAAAGTAGCACCCATAAGAGAAGTGATGATAGATTTGAACATTAACTCCCACATGTTACAAGTAAATTTCCTTTTGAGTCCAAATCACGGTGTCTGGTTACTGGAGAAGATTTACTGGCAGCAGCGTAAATCCCTGAAAGGTTACTGTCTTACCCAGCTAATAGTGAGGAAGACATGGACTATATTCTCAGTTAGACATGCTGGATTTTAAAACCAGAAAAGCTAAACCCCAAAGTTCCTAAAACTAACTAAGATAAGAAATTTATTGTGTGACTGCTCTCTAAAGAGAGTAGTCTTAGCTAATTAAACTCAAGTCCTTTTACTCATAAAGTTAACTCTGATTGTAATGGCAATGATATAATTTTTATCAGAGAAGTGACTTTTTAGAATATTAAATTTTAACTTGATCAGAAAAAATACAGGACTGTCTACATGTTTTGCTTTGACATTTTTCAAAAAATGTAATTACCGGTTGATATCGCCAGATTTTATCAGAGAAACAAATTTAGACTCTAGGGTTCCAGTAGTCTCTAAACGTCTGGCACATTTTCCATCTCTATGTCCCTATACTGTTCTGGACTAAGCTACCTAGGCAAAGCACCTCTACTCACAAAAACGTGCCATTTCACCACAAGAGTTTCTATAACCAACGATGGAGAAATTCCCTTGTCTTATTTATAATACTTCTCAAAAAAGTATGACATCTAAAAAGAAGTACTTATAATTCAGCTCCTTAAGAGATCAACTCAAGACATGCTGTTTTCTACTAAAACTAATATTTAGATGGGGTTGGGAAATCATTATAGTCCAAACATACCTTTGTTAAGTTAAAATATAGGTTCCTCAACCACAGAGAGGGATAACCTACTTGACTCAGGATAATAATTAAATGGTTAGAATTTCAAAAATGTCCACAAGATTGTGATGAATCTGATGATTATAATGTTAATGATCAGATAAATCTGGCCTTTATAAGCAACCTTTACAAACTGTCAATTAGGCAGTTGGATGAGAATGCATGTCCCTTTACCGCCCTTTCAGTACACTGATATTCCATGACTCTTAGGGAATACAGACACTGACAAGGGCCAGTTCACTCTCCTTTCTTAAATCTGTGTATTACTGGAGTTTTAATGCCTCTGTAATGCTTAGGATGGTTCCTTTCACATAGTAGCAGATATTCATGAAATGTTCGTTGAAAGCATCAATTAATTAGTGAATTTATATTCACTACGTATCTTGGATGCCAAACTCTGTACCTGTACATCTTAGGTACACAGGAAATAGTGAAGATTGGATTAATGAATAAAAAAGCATTGATAATGTTAATTAATTCAAGGAACATAAACTGTAATTCAGGTTTGGTCTCAACTATGACCATGTCATTTGTGCTATGATAGCTTTGGGATTTTTTTCTCTGCTTTTCCCTTTAACACTTTATTGTTAAATATATTATGAAATACACATAGGAGCCAGTGATTTTTGAGTTGTACCAAAATTAAATATAATTTTATACAAGTTTAAACATTTCAAAAGGAGAAAACATATTTTCGTGAGAGTAAAAATTTAAAATTTTAAATGTTTAGAAATATGGCAAAGGAAATGGTTTTGCGAAGCTGCTCTTCATCAGGAAAAAAATCATAGTCATAGAAATAACTGTTTTGTTAAAGCTCTGATGCTGCATTTTTTAATAGATTGTATTTAGTTCTAGTAAACCATTTACAATTACTCTCCACAAAGCGCTCTCTTTATAGACAAGTGAATTATTCCGAGGAAAATTTAGGGCAAACTCTCAAAGCAGTGCCATTAGGCCAACATTTGTGCATATATGTGCTTAGTTTGGAATTTATAAACAGTTAACGGAATCTCTGAACTACATCTCAAAAATCAACTGAATTGTTTTTAACTTTTTCAATCTTCAAGCAGTCCTGAATTTTCCCTTTCAAAACGAGTCATTAATAAGAAAGAAAGGAAGACATTGGCACAATTAAACATGCTTTTACAAAGGTATTTTAATTGTGCTTGCCCATACAGGGAAAATATCATTTGTAGCTTAATTCATGTAAGCTTATTTTACAGGAAAGGTATAATTCAATTTGACGAGCTATGGTAAAGAATGAGTTATAATTCTCAAGTCTTTGTAATAACCTTGTCATATAATGCCAGTTATAATATTATAATGTAACACATAAATAAAAACTATGTTAAAATTACATTAAATTTCAAATGGCAAGTTTGTATTTAAGCAATTTAAGTAGCATGTGTGTTTAAGGAGTAAAAATTCAGCCTGACTAAAAACAGGACAGAACAGATTCTCAAATCTAAGTTCTCAAATATAAAATATTTCAAAGAAAGTCGAGAGATATGTACAATCCACAGAGCAGCAAAAACTGCCTTTCATCCTCATTTTTAATAATTAAGAAGATTCAAGAAAACGTTAAAAACAGATCTGCAATATTTTGGTGTGACTCAAAAGCCATCAAAACCAAATTTAATTTAAAATATAAGCAATCTAAGACATGAATCAGGAAAACCATACTTAATTTTCTCATTGAGGTGTTCACATGAAGACAGTTTGAAATTACATTATTTGTGAAGAAATGTTTTGTTAAAACAAGCTGGAGCATCAGACAAAGTAAACACAATTTCACAGATAAAACTAAGATGCAGAAAAATATCAGTCAGAAAATTGCTATGTCTAATTCTCACTATCACTTTGAAATAGAATTTATCATGAAACTAAATGCAGTCTGCTGCTGGAATGGAATGAAAATAATCCCACTATAGAATTTAAAAATGTATGGAAAATAATTAATATTTTTGGATTCTTTAAAATGTTTATTCCAAGACTACCTTCAGGGGCCGGCCCCTCAGGCTTGCTTATGTAAAAGTGACCATCATATATATGTGTGCGGTCTTCAGTATAAAGCCTCAAATAGTAAGAGCCAGAGTTGCAGTAACTTACTTTTTCCAAGCATGACCTAACAGAAAAAGAAGACAGAAAGACAGACAGACAGACAGGAAGGAAGGAAGAAAGGAAAGAAAGGAAGAAAGAAAGAAGGAAAGGAAAGAAGAGAGGGAGGGAGTGTGGGAGGGAGGAAGGATTCTTACTTAAGAAAGAAAGAAACAGAGAAAGGAAGAGACAAGAAGTAAGGGAGGGAGGAAAGGAGGCAAGGATTTTTACTAAAGCCCTCAATGTGTTTACGAGTTGTTCCTGTTAACTCCCTCAAAACTTAGTGGCTAACTACAGCCATTTTATATCTCACATTTGTGGGTCAGGAATTCAGTTAGAGTTCAGCTCAGTAATTCTCCTTTTCATGTGTCGTTGACAGAAGAATTTATACTCTGAAGAGTCCTAGACAGCTTCACTCTCAAGTCTGGTGCCTTGGGAGAGACGGCTAGAAAGCGAAGGTCAGCTGGGGCCTCTCCAACATGAAGTCTAAAGGTAGTCGGGCTTTTTATACATCGCAGCTCAGGAATCCCAAAGAGAGCAAGCCAAGGGAGCCCAGGTGGAAGCTGCACGGCTTCTTATGATCTCACCTCAAGTGTCACTTCTGAAGTCTTCCATGAGTCAAGTCAGACATGAAGGCCATACCAGACACAAGAAGGGGAGGCTTCGACATCATGTCTCAGTGGGAGAAGCAGCAAAGAATTTGTGGCCATTTTAAATCTTCCACACAAGTTCACACTGGAACATAAGCCAGGAAGATCCATAGTACGATGATACATATTTTGTTGATGCTTTACCAATATTACTTTTGGAAAAAAAATTGTTTCTAGCTATATCTTATTTAAAATTGCTTGGATTTAAATTATTGTAACCAATTTTTCTGACATGGAACTTTTAAAGCCTTAAGGTTTTGGTTTTTTAAAATTTTGTTCTAGTTTTTGGTTATTTTTTAAAAAGAGAATTCTTTTTTCCCTTCCAAGAGGCTTACTTTAGGCAAATATCAGGGCGAAGTGAGACGACTGTCTATCCAGGCACATTGCCTTGGTAGACCACTCAGATTCTGAAGGAGAGTATCAGCCCTCCTAATGTGGACGACCGTTAAGAATACGGTTGTGAAATCACTAGTACCATAAGGTTCCCACATTTCTCTAAGAAGTACATTTCTTAGAGAATACAGCTTTTACCTCGTAGCCACTTATGACTTGGCAAAGATCAACTGAAACAAGTGTTAATGCCAGTGAACTCCTGGGATGTTGCATTACTTGCAGGCCTCTAATCCTCATTTGCACTTGGATTCATCTAAGCAACAGAGTTTAACCCTTCATTGTTTTAATGCTGTATTGATAATCTTTTACTGATTTGAATTTTGACATTACACCACCACCTCACATTGATAGCCTCTATAAGACATGTCCTTTAAAGCTTTTTATTGTATCTATTACTATGTGCAGGTAGTTGAAGCTGTGGCTGATGGCGCCATCTTGTCTCCTTTAGGAGAATCTGCAGGTAAAATTTCTCTCTGAGTCCCAGAAATAGTTGAACTTCTCTGGAACAACTAATTTGTCTTTCTTTTGAGACCCCGAATCATGTAGCTGGTTATGGTTTCCTCTTTGCCATGTCTGCTAAAAAGTCAGATTTGTTGCCTAACCTTGGCAGTTGAGAGAATATGAACTTGAGTGCTAACCTCATGCCACAGTTCAACTCATTTTTCATAACCCTGCTTTCCCTTTTTCTTAAATAACTCATTTCTTTTCTTTATCTGCTTATATTGTGTAGTTTTTGAAAGATATCTTAAATCTTTTTTGGAAAAAGGTAAGTAGAAATGATTAAATAAAAAATACCCAATAACCATTCATTGAGTGTTCACTATCTGTTACAAAGAGCTTACAAGTGGGACACTATCTTACTAGGCCTTTGGATGGATGTTTTTCAGCTATGAGAAACAGGAACTTCTATCTAATGGATGATCTCAGCTGAGTCTCACCAAATATTGGGTGTGTGAGACTTGATCTATACCCCCTTGAATCCACCTGAATTGAAAGGCCAGAAGAATAATTCAGAGTGTTAATAGTTGGGATTCAGAAACGTATGGTAACCATGGTTGGTGAGAAAGGATTGATATTTTCAGGAGAAAATATTACCCTGAAGAAAAACTTTGGCCTCTGTATTTAGCTTAAGAATTTGTTAATATTTTAAATGGCCAATCTAAAATAACCCTAAATAGTAAATTATATGTTTTCTTTCCCTAGACATGCATATTGTAACTGTCATTTTAGGGGGCCCAATATCTTGTAACTCATAACATATGAGGCTCAGCTCAAACTGTTCTGAGGATTTTTGTTGTTTTTTTGTTTTGTTTTGGAATAAACATATTACAACTTTCTCTGAAATATTTTCAGATTAAAGCATTGGTTCTCAAGCAGGGGTGATGTCCAGAGACACTTTCGGTTGTCACAACTGAGAGTGGTGGTAGTACTGGAATCTAATTGGTAGAGGCCAGGAATGCTGCTAAACATCCTACAGCGCATAGGACAACCCCCACAACAAAGAATTATCCAGTCCAAATGTCATTAGTGTGAGATTGAGAAACCCTGGGTTAAAGTCACATGCTGTGTTGTATAAGTCTCAGTTCTTGACCAACAACTAGTTTAAGAGTTTAAAACAATGTAAAACTTTATGGGAAAAACAATTGCTGGCTTTCAGTAATACTGGAGGCTCTTTGTAATTATGTCATATTAATGTATGTACATCCAATATGTAGCATAAGGCCTGGCCCACAAAGGCTTGTGGAAAGGAGGAGCAAATGGATGACCAACAGCCATTACAAAAGGATGCTGCTGATCTCCACACTGAAGGGAGTTGGCCTTTTTTCTGAGCAGAAGGTAATAATCTGGCTGTTCAGATTTCCCCAGAGAAAGTCCCTTTTGCCTCTCTCTTACTTGGTTCTCATGATAGCCAGCAATATAGAATATCTATAGTTAAGGTATTTATGAGAGGATTTGCTTGCAAATTGAATGAAATCCAGCACCTGTGCAGTCTTAAGACATCTGATATTTCAGAGAGACAGTCTAATGGATGTGCTCGCTATCTCACCATCTAGATTGTTCCTCTTATTCTCCTCTTATTATGTAGGGTCACGGAGCAAAGTGCTTAGATGCAATGCGCTCTACTTGCTTGAAGTATTAACAAGAACAATGTGGTTAAACAGCATTTCTGTATCTCCTGCAATATTAGAGTTAAAGCCATTGTCCAGCGTGTCACATAATATACTTTATGCAAACCCCATGCAATTAATTCAGACTCAAAATTTGTTCCAGGAAAAACATGTCTCAACATATTATTTCTCTTGTCAAAAACAAAACTATATATATAACCAACTATTTTTCTTTTTCACCTTAGCTACAAGAAAAATAAGCTGCCTGAAATCATTTGCTTTTTCGGAGGCTGTATCATGAGTGGTTAAAATGACACACCCTGGAGCCAGACTGCCTGGAGTCACCACTTTCTAGCTGGGTGACTTCACTTCTCTGTGCCTCAGCTTCCTCATAGGTAAAATGAAGATAATAATTACACTGACTTCAGGTTACTGTTAGGATTAGAATTGTTAACTGTTAAGTGCTTGAAACAGTGCCTAGAACATAGGAAGCCCTTGATAAGTATCATCTATTATTATTTCTGCTTTCTTCAGACAATTCCAAGTCCACTGAATTTTATAGTAGCCCTTTGACTTATAAGCTTTACACAGCCAGAGCTCTTATGTAGGCTGCTCACCAACAAACTGCTAATCTCTAGCAGAATAGCTAACATGCAGCGTGTCTTTAAAAGATGTGACCTGAATAAGAGAATAGAAGCTTGCACTTTACCAATAGATAGATAAAATATACAAAGTTTGGCTCTCAAATGGAGAATACGTCCCGAGAACAAAGGTACACCTTGTACAAGACCACAATTGCTGATGAAAGAATATTATACCTACCACATTTTACTGTTACTTCCAGTTTAGAATTAAATCAGAGGGAATTAAATGAGAAGATTTCAGTTAACATTCGGCTAAAAAAATTGCTTAAGAACAATTTTCACCACAGGTGGTACAGACTCTGACGCTTGAACAAAAATTTTTGCATTCTACATAATGGATGCAAAGAAAAGTAGGTCAAAAACCCTTCCCTCCAGGAGTTTATAGGCCATTTTCTATGAGGAATGCAGATATTTTAGATGCTGTGGATGTTTTATGTGCTTTTTTATAATTGTGTGATAGACACACAATGTTGGACATGTTCTTTTTCTCTAATAATTTGCCAGTTTCGGGTTAGAAGCATTTTTATTTGAACATAGGATAGCACATATCCTGTTTGAATTTTGTCTTTTTGATATGATCATGTCAGTGAGCACCAGAGTAAACCAATGGGATTTCTAGGGTACAAAGGAAAACTCACTATCTCAAACTGCACATTCTGTTAAAGATTTGACAAGAGAACTGAATTGCCCCAAAATATCTAATTTTTCAAAAGCTGTTCTTCTATAATTAGCCAGACACCACATAAATTACATCTTGCCAAATGTTGGAAATAAAATTTTTTATCTTGTCCTAAATATGTCTAAGAAACCATGTAGTGTTTAATTAATTGAAAAACGAATCTTGCCTGCTACCAGTTGCTTAATCAACCAATAAGGGGAGCAATGTGCATTGTTGCAGGCTTATTTGCAGAGGCGAATCCCTACCTACTGGAAATGAGATGGTGAGTAAGGTAGTGATGACAAAGCCATCTGAAAGGATTGTACTGCTAGGTAAGCTCTCCAAACACACCCACATTTGAAGGAAGCCATGTAGACAACAGGATGGACACTTTCAGCCCTGTGGCAAGAAGGCACTGCAGAAATCTAAACGATTCCAGTAATGTCTTTCTAATGTTCTATGACATTATGAAACTTGATGACTTACTGTGTTGTGTTACTATGTCTATGTCTTACATTAATTTTATAATTTTATTTCTCTCCATTTCTCTGTCCTGATCATGTCACAAACTTATAGGGCTGGAAGAGAAGCTGATTTTCCACCATTTAACTTGACTCTCTTAGCATTCCCAATTATGATGTGATTTTGAGACTCATTCCAAAGTGAGACACCCATTATCTGACAGCTTTAGATATCTAAAGTTTACAAAATGTATGATGTTTATAATTTCTTAGCATCTAATGAGAATAATTGATAGTGCTTCGTGAATTGTTTTTTGATGAGCTTCCTTTTCCCCTTCCCTTAGATGGCTAAAGGCAAAGTTTTTCTCCTTACCGTTTTTTTGGCTTTATTTGTTTTTCTCTAAGGAGCCTGAAGATTGCTTTAATACATCTTGAGAATTAACGATAGGAGGAAGGAGAGAAAAGGGGTAAGTATTAAGATTTAGTTGAATGTCAGCCACTGTGCCAGGTTCTTTGTAATATATCATGCCATCTAATTTCCACAACAACTTCTGTGTTTTGTATTATTATCTCTATTTATGGATCGAAAAATGGGGACGTCAGGAATATTAGGTAACATTCAAAGTCATGCAACTAGCAAGTGGCTGAAGCAGGCTTCCACTTCCAAACCAGGTCTTCCAACTCTATGTCTAGTGCTTTTCCCACTACACCACACATGCACAAACAGGTCATCAGGAGACCCTCGTCCTGACCTGCACTCTGGTAATCTAGCACTTACCACCAAAGAAATGGTCAGAATTCATTCCACTCTAATATGGTCGCCATGCATAATTCTTGCTTACTTCGTCCTTGAGAGCATTCCAAGTGGGCTGACTAAAAGAGTTCATATAGCAAAACTTCTCCCAGAAAACAGAAGGCATATGGAAAATGGTCAGGTATGAAAATTCTCTAATTGAGATCTACAATTAGAAAGGAATTGTCATAGAACCTCTTAAGTAAGAATGAAACCCAGAAGAATTCAATGTCTCACAGAACATCTCATTGTCAGGTTCAACTTGATCTATATGCAGAGTGAGTAAACATTAATTTAATCTGTCCGAAAGGCAATGAGACAGGTACTATGGCGATCTGCATTCTTAAGATTATCACAAGAAACAAATCTTTAAAGTAATTAAGTGCCTTGTCCAAGGTCACACAGCTAAACCTCTGTACCGAAACATTAATTAGACACCACCTAACTTATTTGATTTTCTTCTTCCCTAAATTGTCTGTGATTGGTCAGGTGTGTCAGGTGGCCTCTCTGCCCCTCAGTTTCTTCTTTTATAATGAGGGGATTAGATGACTCCCAAAGTCCCTTCTTATTGTGGAGGTCTATGCACCAATGTGGTTGCGCCACTCCCTAAATTAAGTCATATTTCTTAACTTTCTGAATTAAATATGGTTTAATATTCATAGTTATATAACTTAAAGAAAACTTCTTTTAAAATGATACATGAATGACAAGAACTACCTTGGAGGTACTGTGGATTTCTCTTAGCAGTATTTTCATTTAAGTGTAAATGAATCATAAACGTGAGGATTATATTTCTTTTAAAATAAACATGCCTGAAATCTCAGATGATATTATCTTGGCAAAATGCACTTAGGATTTTATTAAACCCAAGACATTTGAAAATCAGATGATATACTGAGAACAAGATATTCACACACGATCTATACCTATGAAATGAAGTAAATTGAGGCAATTTGTTGAATATTATGGCTAAGGAGCTCTGTTGCTTTTATTCCCCTGATATTAAAGTAAAAATAAAGTTGAGACTTAGTAGTCTATTTCAAGACCCAAACCACAAAGATCTTACTGCTTCCCACATCCATTGTATGGACTTCTTTCCCCAATAGTTAAACAAATTCCCCTACACCACTTGTCTCTCTATTGATCATTTCTTTCAGGTTGGCTTAATTGGACACTGGCTCTTTCCATAAGTTTTCCTTGTCCTCTCAAGTGTAACTCTTTCTCCTACACAACACATATTTCAGTGTTTCCACACAACTTTCAGCTCATGATTCCCCCATCTTAATATGAATAAACAAAAAATAAATAAGTAAATACACCTGTTCCCTTGAAGCTCTTGACAATTGACTATACTATTTACCCATTTCTGACATTATCTTCTATTATCCTCCTGGTCACTTTCCTTGATTCAATATAATCTTTGGCACCTGCTCAAATCATTTACTTTCTGCTATTCTGAGTAATGTCATCATCTAACTGGACAAATTAATCCAAACCTGAACATAATAATCTTTGAACTTGTTATCTTCTCCTTTACTCCACTTGTTATGGTTCTCATGGACCCACCCAGAAATGCTTCACCTCTGAAATCAGAAATGCCTTCTCTCTACCCTGAGACCACAGTTTTGATCTTTCCCTAAATCTCTTCAATTTCATTAGACTCTAATTCACAGGTCTTTCTGCTTTCTTCTCTATTAGCCACTGCTTCCTTCTTTCTCCTCTATATCTATGACCTATCACTTCAAAACTTCTGCTTCTTGAACACTATCCTTACAAACAACTCAATCCTAAATGAAATCAACTAGGTTGAGAAAGTTGTTTAGTAAATCACACTGATGGGCATTGAAACCATAGTTTCCTGGCTATGTTCTCTCTTCACTTCCTTAACTGCTAATAAGAAGAGAAGCAACTGAGTCACATGGCACTGTTAACCACTGCTTCTTCAATTCATTCTCCCTTACACTCCAACTCCTGATCTATTTTCTAAACAGAGGAAATAGAGTCCATCAAAGAGGCAGTCCCTCAATTTTTGGAGAAAGGATACAGAGAAAGACTAGATGAATTTTTTATGCTTTACATCGTTGGAGTGAAGTAGGAGTCCCCCCTCCTTTAGAGAGAGGTGATGAGTGGCACTTATCAGTCATTACCCAGGAATTTCCTCAGGAGCCTGTAAGCCCTAAAAGGTGAAGGGCAAGACTCTCTTGTTCTAGTCTGTAAACTTAGTACCCAGTATGACTAGCATATAGTAGGAGTTCAAACAATACTCGCTGAATGCGTGAATAAATGACTGCGTAATGATCAGGGAATTTCTAACAAATATACTTGTAGCTTCAAACCTCCAGCTAATTGCTTCAGTTGCAAGCTTGTTATATGTGAAGACCCAGTTTTAGTTTCAGCAAACAATCTCAAACCATTTTCATGTGTCTTTGGTTTCGATATAACTCAAAATACATCCTGCCAAGTATTCTTCTCTATAGATTTTAAACACAGGATTCTTTCAGGGGAAATTTAATCCTAATGTTTATGATTCGTTTATACTTAAATCATCAAAACATCGCCTACAAATCCCACTTGGCTATCTAATTTTGTGATTCCCTAACTGGATAATTGTTTGCATATTTAAGACAAAATGATTATTTGCCCTCAATTATTTAGGTAATTGTCTCAATTACACACTTTGTGTCTTGTGTGTAGACAAGCCATAATCAGACTAAAACATATTTTGACTTCAGGATACTTCAGTCTTTATATTTGGGGATAAAGTTTTTGTATAAGACAATTGAAACAAGAAATCAGAAGTTAAAAAGTGTTCTTTTAAATAAAGGCCCATTTAGTAGTTAACATATAATCCATATAAGTCATTCTTAATACAGAAAAATCTTTTGATTAGTTCAGCAGTTTTCACTACTCCTGGTCATTTTAAAATAAACCAATTGTCAGTCTCAAATAAAACAAGAGTTTAGTATTGCAAATAGAAAATCAAACTGGGATGCTAAAAGTGGTTAAAAGCCCTTAAATAGATGGAGATCTAGAGGAAGAAATTAAAGTTTCCTGGAATTTAGTTTTTCTTGTCCTTTTTTAAAGTACTTTCCCACACCACTCCTACCTTGTGTCTTTCCTTTCTCCTTCTCACTCTCTCTACTCTAACCAGTCTGGCCTTGACAATTCCAACTCATTTCTTTCTCAGGTCCTATGCCTATTCTACTCTATCTTCGGAGGCTCTTCCTCCAGATACTCACATGGCTCATTTCAATTAAGTTGCCTCTCTAAAGTCACTTCTTAACAGAGGCTTTCTCTAGTCACCCTAGACAAAGTAGCCATTTCCTCTCACTTGGTCATTCTCTTCTTACCCTGCTTTACTCTTACCATAGTACTTATTACTGATGTCATCACCTGAATTTGTAAAATATACTTATTAATTGAGCTATCTATGTCAGATTCCCTCTAAAAGGCAGGGACAATGGTTTCTTCACTACTATATCACCCAATATTTGTTGAATCAGTAAATGAATCTTCAGTGTTAGTATTTAAATAGTTCTTTTGCCATTTCACCTTACTGAGTTCTGTAACATGCCAGGGGGAAAACACAAAGTTTGCAAACATTACTGATGAAAAATGAAAGATAATGCTATCTATAGCATTTACTCTGGTTCAAAGGTGGAGTTAATGCTTCTCCGTTCTGCTTCATGTATGGTTTCAAAATATTCAAAGGCTTGGGATTAGACAAAGCAAATGAAATTATTTTTTGTTGTCTTGATAGAGAAACAAAGGAAGGTCAATATTTGGGCTCCTGCCTATGTAGATAATGCAATGCTCTAGTCCGGGTATATACTAAATATAAATGAAAACTGACTTCTTGCTAATTGCATTCAACAATATAAATGCGGTTTCACCAAAAGAGTATTTTCACATTTTAGAGTATAAAAAATATTCACTTCTAAAAAACGCTATCTTATTTTTCTAAATCCTGTGAAGATGATGTTACAAACTGACTGGAAATGCAGTGGGGAGGGTATAAAGGCCATTTTAACCAATTCTTCTTAAAATTTTATCCAATCCTTACTAACCAATTTTTATTAGCATCTCAATAAAGAAATAAAATAACAATAACCATCACTCTAGGTTCCATGGACTTTGTGTGCCAAGTGCTTTATGTGTATTTCTTATTTAACCCTCACATCAAATAAGAAAACTAAGAAAGTTTAACTAATTTGCTCAACTTACTTGCCCTGATTTGCTTTGAGGGAGACTGGCTTCCTGACCATTCTGCAGCAATGAACAATTTCCCAAAGATCAGTCCTCCTTTAGACATCAATGCTGCATCTCAACACACAAAGCATGGCACTAATGCCATCAGACAACGTGGTCCAGTCTCTAAGCTCTTCAAAAAAAATTTTTAAATGAAAGACACACATTTTACTCGTATATATAAATAATTTGGAAAACTCTAAAAATTCTATTTCTCACCTGGGAACAGAGGATTGTTGTGACGATCAGAAAGATAAGTAGATTTTAAAGCCAAATCGCCTTCCTTCACACAGCCCGCATAGAGCAGGAGCTTAGGAAGTAGGTGGCGGCATTGATGGGGTCAGCTGTACAGAGTAAGGCCTTCAACCTTGTGATGAGACCACAGTCTACCTTCTCACTGTGGCTGCGATGGTTTCTGTAGAGGTCTGTAAGCCACTTACCACCATCATCACACAAATTACCACATACACACCAAGGCATGGCATTTGTTATTCTGAATATATAGACAGGCATGTCTAGCCTGTGCTTTGGCCTGGGCTAGACATGCCTTGGCTTCCAGGGATATGACCCTGATTGCCAGCTTATGAGATCATGGTCAGTTATCTCAGCGGACATTAAAAAGCCGATGTATTTTTCTCTTCTATCTTCTATTCTTTGGATAATTCCTGTGATCTGAACCTCAGAGATCAAATTGCATTATATCCCATGCTAGCTTGTTATGCAACTAAGGTTGCAATGGAAGCAACCAATTCAAGGCTTTGCCTGGTAACTGACACTAAACCAATAGTTGTAACTCCCATCCCCTCCTTGACTGCTAAAAAGAGAAGTAGTTGAGTCATATGGCCATACTAACCAAGGGATAAGTGACCTAGGGTCACTTTGAATAATAGTAAGCCCAGTCCTATAAACTATAAAAATGATCTACACAAAGAAGTCACTGGTGTCAAGACTATAAAACTCTATATATCACTGACCTCTGATAGTTGTTCTTTGGCTATGCCACAGAGATACCCAGACAATCCCAAAAAAGACCCAGACTCACGTTATGGTATTTCTCACGTTACAACCATCCTTTGTTTAGAAGTCATGCACTTCTCATTTAATGAAGAGGCAGCTGGCAATACTGCTTTGCTTTCAAAATATCCATAAGGAAGGAAAACCCAGTCCACATGGTACAAAGGAGAGAAGGATGAGATTAAATATTAAGACCAATTCCTTAACATCAGGCCATACTCAGAAGAGGCTTGCATTTGTAATCCACCGTTTAGGTGGATCCTGCTTAGGTAGATACAGTCATGTTGGCGGGAATCTCAGACTTCTAAAGCGGTTTAAATTCTCATGTCCAGAGGGCTAGTTTTCTTGACACATTTTTCTTCAGAAAAACAATTTTTATATGTGTGGTTCCATAGAAGACCAAGCTTCTCTTTTCTTCAAAGTTGGGTTGGTTAATTTAGCACAGTGCCACACACACCCAGGCAGGAGGCACTGTTCTCAAGGATCATTTACACGCTCCATTATTAGTAAAGGATAGTTGAAATCGGAGCTTTAAAAATAGACCCTTGCTGGTTATAATTTCATAATTCATCCCTTTTTCCCTCATTGCTCATTTAATTGAAATATCACAATTCCCCCCAATATAATGCAATTAGTATCAAGGGAGTTATTGGTCTATGAAAACCCTATCATTACACGAGTATTCCTGTTTTAGCAATCTAGGGATTTCACAATTTCATTTACAAAATCTTTCTCTCAGTTACCACCAAATATATCCTTTTTGATTCATTGTTTTAGAGCCCATTTAGTATTTTCCATATCTTTTGACTGAGACCTATGTTAGGTATCTAGCTAACATGGTTATCTGAACTCTAAACAATTACTTTATTTGATCTGTATATCAATAATGATCTGCGTATGTGAGTACGGGACCTGAGTAATTTCATAAAAATGTACTTAACCAAGGTGCTATTTATCTTACGCTACAAAAATAACCATCTCCTAAGCCTGACGTGATTTGAGTTCATCCCTTCTCCTTTTTTCTGCTAATAGATGTTCTTTTACCTGATATTGCCCATCAGAATGGAGACCAGCAAAGATTCCAATATGGGAGGACAAAGAATAAACCAATGTTCTTTCAGGTGAAGGTCTGGGGTAAAAGGGGAGCTGGAAAATGATGTGTAAATGGCCTCTGCCTTTAATGTCTGACTCTCTGAGCACTGCCTGAGCTAACATCTGCCACCAATCCTCCTCTTTTTGCTGAGGAAGACTGGCCCTGAGCTCATATCCGTGCCCATCTTCCTCTATTTTATATGTGGGACACATGCCACAGCATGGCTTGCTAAATGGCGCATAGGTCCACAACCAGGATCCCAACCGGTGAACCCTAGGCCGCCGAAGCAAACTGGTCAGCTTAACCGCTGCGCAACCAGGCTGGCCCCGAGATGCCTCTTTTTAAACAAACATAATTCTCAAGTGAGCTCAATCTTTTTTCCTTTCATCAGGTCTACACCTCCACTATTTCCCTTCAACTAGAAAAAAAGCAGCCAACCTGCTGCTTCTCACCCTTCACAGCTCTTCTCTCCTAAGGAGAAGCAGACCAGGGCTTAAGAGTCCTGGAGGAGGAATCAGCAGCCGGGGCTCTGGCAATAAGCAACAGCAATAAAAATGTCTAGTAGGGATCACGTGGTCTGGCAGAAGTCATTTAAATGTTGATGCCTCTGTTACCTCATCTATCTAATTAGTGTAACAAAGCAAAAACCCCCAAATCTTCTAATACCTTATATACTTTGTCAAAAGGTTTTTAGGAAAATCAAATAAGATATTCTATAAGAGTCTTCTTAAATTTTTTTAAATTGAAATATAATTTACATGCAGTGAAATGCATAGCTATTTACATTTTGGCTAAATTGTGACAAAGGCATACACCCGTGTAACCCATATCCATATCAAATTGGGATGATTTCCATCACGCCAAAATGTTTCTCACGCCCCTTCCTATTGAGCCCTGCCACGTCACCACTCCCCAACCACCAACCCCAGGGCCCACCATCATCCTAATTTCTTTCACCAGAGATAGCTTTAGCCTGTCCTAGAACTACACATAAATAGATTCACAGAAGGTGCTCTTTTGCGTCTGGCTTCTTTTGCTCAGAATAATGTTTTTGAAATTCATCCACATTGTTGTACGTAGAAGCAATTTGTTCCTTTTTCATTACTACTTAATATCTCATTCCTTATTGCCTTAATTCCTATCCCTTATTCCTTCTTGTTCCTTAATATTTCATTGTATGAAATATCACAATTCATTTACTTATTTTTCAAGTGCTGTATAGTTTCTGCCACTTATGAATAAGGCTACTATACACATTCTTGTACAAGTCTTTTTGAAAAAAATGTAGTTTATTTTATCGTGAGAAATTCAGGAGGACAACTGCCGGGTCACAGGCTCAACATCTGTTTGATTTAAGAAGAAACTGACAGTTTTCCCAAGTAAGTTGTGCCATTTTACATTTCCAACAATAACACATGAGAGCTCTGGCTCCTCTACATTCTTGCCAAATTTGGTGTTAGTCTTTAATTTTAGCAATTCTTGTGGGTATGAACTATCTCATTATCATATTAATTTTCATTTTTCTAATGACTAATGAGGCTGAGAACTTTTTAACGAGATGCTTGCCTGCTTATTTGGTTTCCTCTGTGAAGCGCCTGTTGAAGTGTTTTTTACATTTTTTTACTGGGTTGCGTTTATTTCTGTTTTTTTAATTATAGGAGTTTCTTTTATAAATTCTTAATACAAGACCTATATATTCATAATGTAAATATGACATATGCATTGCAAATTTTTTTTCAGTCTGTGGCTTATCTATTTTCTTATTAGTTTCTTTTGATGAGCAGAAGTTTTAGACATTGATAAAAGCCAGCTTAACATCTTTTAATATTTAGTGTTTTTTTTCTGAAGCTATCTTTGTCTACCTCAAGGTTACAGCGATATTCTTCTTTGTTTTCTTCTAGAAGTCTTATAGTTTTAGCTTGTATGTTTTAACTCTGATCCATCTCAAATTTTGTGTGGTTCTGGCTTGAATTAAGAATCAAGGTTAATTTTTCCATACAGATACCAGTTGTGTCAGTTATTTTGTAGAAAAAACATTCTTTCCCCATTGAATTGCTTTGGAGATTTTGTCAAATATCAATTGACAGTATAAGTGTTAGTCTATTTCTGTACCATTGATCTATATTTCTATCATTATGCTGCCTCAAGAACTGTAATTTCATAATAAGCTTTAAAATCAAGGTAGCATGAGTCCTCCAATTTTTTCTTTTTTGATATTACTTTGGCTATTCTGGATCCTCTACATTCACATAAATTCCATAAAAGTCAATTATTTACAAAATTTCAGCCTGATTTTTTTTTTCATTAGGATTTTATTGACGCTATACACTATTTTGAGTTTGAATCTTTTTTGAAAAGTATTAAGGAAAATACTGACAAAAGACATTTCTGTTGATCATATTTCAAAAAGGGGAGGAATAAATTGGCATTTGAAATTTTAGTGTAAATCTTCAGAACACAATAATATATACAACTCAAGTGGAATGAAACATTCTAAAATAGGGGCAGAGAAGATTCATTAATTTATTTGAGAGTCTGATTGAGTACTTCTGTCATAGCTGGCTAGCATCTCTGAATACACGTGAGACAGTGCCAGGCACAGAGACGAAACTCAGTGACTACTGAATGAGTAAATGAGAGAGACGCATTCCTCCAAGAGTTTGTGGTCTCATAAGGGAGACACACATACAAACAAATGAGTAAAAGGAAATATGAAAAGACCTAGGGGAGGACACGAGAGGGAGCTGCTAAACCTGAGAGGACCTCTAAATGCAGTAAAGCACAGCATAAAATTGGTTTTGTGTAAATGGAGTTTATAATCCTAACATATTCTAATTGAATCCTAATAGGTACTTAAGGAAAGCCCACTTAGGTGTTCTTTCTCTTTGTACTCATCCCTTCCCTATTATTTAAAGAGAAAATACATTTTTTAAATGCCACAGCTTTAAGAATCAAAATTTAGAATTATTGAAGATGGGGCAGGCCTGGTGGCACAGTGGTTAAGTGCACATGTTCCACTTCTCGGTGGCCCAGGGTTCGCCGGTTGGGATCCCGGGTGTGGACATGGCACCGCTTGGCAAAATCCATGCTGTAGCAGGTGTCCCACATATAAAGTAGAAGAAGATGGGCATGGATGTTAGCTCAGGGCCAGTCTTCCTCAGCAAAAAGAGGAGGATCGGCAGTAGTTAGCTCAGGGCTAATCTTCCTCAAAAAAAAAAAAGAATTATTGAAGATTATTTATATCACACTTATCTAAAAATAAATATACTACTTTATTTTTCATGAAACATGGTGGATGAAGAACAATAAATGTATTTGCCTTTTTAAAGATCTTAATGTAATTAAGAAAAGAGCATTGGGTTATGTTGTTGTTTTTGTGTGATTTTGATTGACTTAAACATTGGTTTCTCCGGCTTTGTATGAAAACATTCTCCTTAAGTACTTTCATATTCATTTACTCAACTGTCAACAAATATTTACTTATCACCTACTGTGTGCCAGGAAAAAACATGATTAAATCTATAGTTTTACATACAAGGTAAAATAAAGACATTCTCTGACAAGTTTAATATATATACATATTGTTTGAAATAATTCTTAGAGGATTTACTACAAGACTAAGAAAGATGAATCCAGGAAGAAGATATTTGGGAACTAAAGTGAATGTCTTTTTTTCTAATTAAATGATGATCTTTAAAAATTCATATCCTTAATAAACTTGCATAAAATTTCACAAGATACCACTGATAGCAACATAGGAGGTAGTTTTGGGTCTATTGTGCATTCAGGGCAGGAGAGGTTAGAAGTTAAAAGTGTGCTGTGTGCTCTACTTTGGCAGCCCAGGTTTGATTCCCACCTTTCTGTCAGTGGCCATGCTGTGGTGGAGGCTAACATATGAAAAGAAGACTGACAGCAGATGTTAGCTCAGGGTGAATCTTCCCGAGCAAAAAAAAAAAAGTACACTGTGGTACATGTTTTGTCTGGGGGAATACATAGAATACACAGAATTTGATAAGTTTTAAACAAATAAGGAAATATGGCCTAATAAAAGATTTTGATATATACAACCTGCAGAAGATATAAAACAAAAAATATCCAATGTAAAATAATAAGAGGAAAAAAAGAAATAAAATTAACTATGGAAATAGAAAACAAAAAATATTAAATAAATGGAGATAAGTTCTATCTAACACAAGTAGTAATAATATGAAATAGGCTAAGTTCAATGATCAAGACATAGATATCCAGATTGAATTTGAGATAATCCAGTAATGTGATAAAAAGGATAAGAAGGTTTGAAAGGATAGGTCTCTCCTCAAACCTCCCCCAACTCCATGAGACTGTAATAAAGACAAAGATCTCATTTTTGGTACTTGATCATCTCTGACAGCTTTCAAGTCCCCAGCTTTCCTTTACTCCTTTGCCCCACATCTGAAAAACAAGACCCCGAACTCCCATCCTGGTTCCATCTAGAACCACAAGAAAACCCAAAGCCACCAGTGTTCCTCCTTGTTTTGCTCCCAACTAAATCTGAGGTCTTCTCTTTTGGGAATCCTTTTGCTGCTTACTACATGAGTAATAAACTTTGCTTCCCATCTCATTGGTGCCTATGTGTCATTCCTCCCATTATCTATAAGTGCCTGAAGAGAGGGGGCGTTGATGGCAGCTGCCCAGCATCCAGCAGGGGATTCTGGGTACCCAAATAAAACAGAGGCCTTTTCCACAACATTATCTAAAATGTCAACCTACTCCCAGCAATCCTGTTTCTCCTCTACTGCTTTCTTTTTCAGCAGCACTTACCACCATCTGACATACATGTTTTGACTTTTAGTTTTTCTTAATCTATTAATTACATGTTTTTCCTACTGAAATATATGCTCCTGCCAAGAAAGATTATCATGTCTTGTTTATCTCTTTATGTCTACAGCCTAGAATAGTATCTGACAGCAGATATTCAATATTTGTTGAATGCAACAAAAATATATATATAAAAAAATATACAAGGTCATCATAAACCAAAAGAAAGCCTTGGAAGTAATTTTAATACTAGAGGAAATAAATATTTAAGACAAAAAAGAGATCATAAGAAACAAAATGGGAAGTTATAAACTGATAGAATGAATGAGAGCTCAAGAAGATGTAACAATCATGACGTAATTATGCGTCATGAAATGTGTGATCTTGAAATATATCTCAACAAGTGGATGGATTGCTGAGATGAATGGGCAATAATTTTAGTTGAAGATGGTAACACATTTCTCTTTAAAACTAATAAATAGAGCAGACAAAAAACCCCAAAGATATTGAAGTTTTGAATAATATAATTGATCTATATATTTTAGAGAGAGAGAGAGAGAAAGAGGGAGAACATGTTCAAACTCCCAAAATACAGAACACAAAAATTTTTAAACAGACTTGCAGAACTTATAAAGAAAAACTGATTATAGACGAGGCATGAAGAAAGTCACAATAGATTTTAAACAGCACCACACAGACTATGTTTTTGATCCATGTTGTAAACTAAAAATCAATTACAAAATGATAGGAAAATAAAATCTCTAATGCCTGGAAAACACTCAAACATACTACAAAACAGCTATGCGTTAGTGCAAAAATTATAACTGAATACTTAGAGCTTAATTAAAATAACACGTAAGAATATAAAATACAGTGAAGTAGTGTTTATAGGGAAATCACTTTGCACATATTTATTGAAAAACAAGGAATATTGAAAATAAATGGACCAAGTATTCAAATCAATAAGCTAGAAAAAAATGAAAAGAGTAAATGTAAAGAATTTAGAAGAAACAATAATAAAAATAAGGAAAGAAATGAAATAATTAGAGAAAACATTTTATAAATACAGGTAATCAACTAAAACTTAAGATAGTTATCTGAAGTGTTGATAAGTTAGACAAACAACTGGTATTACTGCTGAAAATAAAAGGGAATCACAATAAAATATACAATGTAAAAGAGAAAATAACTGGAAAATATAAAAACAAAAGATAATTCACTATTATTGTAAAAATTATATGACAATTTTAAAATATGGATTAAATACATTTTTGGGAAATACTGACACAAGAAAAAATAGAAAACTTGAATAGACTAATAATCAGTGAGGAATTGAAAATTGTAAACAAAAACCTGTCCTTTTTCCCATCTTCAAGCACAAGGATCACTAAGATGGTTTTACTGGTGAAGTCTACCAAATTCTTAAGGAATAGACGATTTTTCTTTCATATAAGCTATTTCAAAAAATAAGAAGAAGAGGGGAAGGCTGCCAGGCTTATGTTATTAAAATAGTTTAACTTCATATTGAAATCAGTTTAAGGCAATAGAAAAATCAAAATCACATTCTAACAATAGTTACTCGCATAAATGCAAATTTTCTAAATAAATAAAATATTGGGTCATTGAGTCTTTCTGCATTGTGCTAAGGTAGAATTTAAACTAGATATGCCAGAGTTCTTCAATAGTGGCATATTTATGAATGAGGTCATTTATTTCATTAACAAATTATAAGAAATAACTAACATAGATTCAGGGGAAAGAAAAGGGAAATTGAACACAATTATGTTAACAATCTGGAAAAAGTCCTTAAAAGGCAATTTCCTTAAACTAATAAAATACAGTTGCCAAGTTTTTCAGCAAACATTGTACTTTAATAGGGAAATTTCAGAAGCATTCTTTTTAACTTTGGAAATGGGTCAAGGATGATTATTATAACCACTACTGAGTAACATAATCCTAAGTGTCATAGGCAAAGTAATCAAGCAAGCAAGAAAAATGAGTTCAGGAAAAGACAATATTGATATTTGCATGTTCTATAATTTACTTAGAAAATCCTGAGAATCTATTGGAAATATTATGAGGTCGATCAATTGGCTGATACAAAGTCAGTATATAAATATCAATAATATTTCACTACTTCCACAATAAATTAAAAATGTATAGGAGGCCTGTTCTGTGGCAAAGTGGTTACATTCGCGTGCTCCACTTCGGTGGCACAGGGTTTCGCTGGTTCGGATCCTGGGTGTGGACGTGGCACTGCTCATTAGGCCATGGTGAGGCAGTGTCCCACATGCAGCAACTAGAAGGACCCACAACTAAAATATACAACTATGTACTGGGGGGATTTGGAGAGAAAAAGCAGGAAAAAAAAAAAGACTGGCAAGAGTTGTTAGCTAAGGTGCCAATCCTTCAAAAAAAATGTAATAGAAAATACAGATGCAGTTTATAACAGCAAAAAATAGACTCTCAGAAATAGCCAACTGTGTTAAAAGACAAAAAATAATGGCGATTAAATGGAAGGCTATACCATGTTCATGGATAGTCCATCCTATCATTACAAAACTGTCAATTCTCTCCAAATAAATCTATATATTTAAATGCAATTTCAACTTAAATCTCAGCAGAATTTTTTGAGTAAACTTGGTGACTGATTCTAAAAATTTATAGAGGAATAAATATACAGAGATATGAAGGACAGTTAGTGAAAGATTAAGACCCTACGCTGCTCTCGTATTTTCATTAGGTCCATTTATTATGGTGTTGGTTTATACATTTGGACCTAGGTTTTATTTCAATTGCTACATTGCTCAAAATTCTACCAGCTGCCTCAACTCTTTTCATATTTCCAGGAGAAGGTGCAGAAGAGGGAGCAAGCAGTCTATGTTTAGTTTACTATCTGATCCTCCCCTTTACAACACGGTTTAATAGTATTAACTCATTTCTGTACTTCTATAGAGTTCTCATTCTATAATGTGGTGTGTCACTGTCAAGACTTTTTCTCTATGAAGTAGGAAATTTAAAAATATTCTCAGATATTTGTAAAGATAGATATACACATTAAGTGGGTCCAATAGATAAGATCACTGCTTCCATCTTCTCGGAACAAGATCTCCTGCTATCTGAGGTTCTGAGAGCGCAGCACACAGCATTTTACTCTTGTAGCCTGAGTTCTCTGTGTGCCATTGGAAGTGTCCCGGGGTAAGAAAAAAATCCTTGGTTTAACAAAGCTACCTACGACAGGATGTCTGCTTACTTCTCTCTCCTTATCTTTTCGCTCCCTAAATTTGGCTTGATCTCAGACACAAATAAATGCCATTGATAGTTCCTGAGTCTCATCTGCAAAATGAAAGGGTTTTACTATGTCATTTCACAGTTTCAAGCTTTCACAATCCTATATCATAACCGCATATGGAGAGCACATGAAAATCATAAGACGAAGATTTATGTTTGATCTTCACATCAGGGTCTTTAGCTATCTATATGATAATGGAAAATTGTGAATGAAGATCATTTTATTGTGTCTATACATTTATATCCACTAATTCTTCCTGTTTTCGCGTTTTCTTTCCCATCCAAACTAGTTGCAAAGACCTTTCCAATACCTTTGTTAAAGGACCAGAACATCAAAATACACAAGTGAATTAATCTAGAAATACACTCAGCATGTATTACATATTGTAGCAACTTTAATATAACATGTAAACATTCAATCAGTGATTTTATGAAGACTTTCATTCTCATTTACAATCTATCATCCAGGCTTCCTGAATTCAAATTGTTGTCACATCTTATTGATCTTTCTGGTTCTCTTAACACAGATTCCCAGTTAAAGATTTAGTCTTTGAGGACAGTCACAATTAGTTTCACTATGGATATAATTTTTGCTCAGTTTTATTTTTAAATCTTTTCAGTATTTAAATTTTGAAACAAATAGTTTTTGATAATACACTATGCATAATTAAATAAAGAGATTTTTGTTTTAAAGAGGAAGAAAAAAGCAGAACCTCTCTTGCAGTTATACCAGTTCCCAAGTTCGTATGGACTTTCATTTAAAATTTAAAGCTATTAAAAGGAGAACTCAAATCATCCTCTTCACTTTGAAAGATGACTCCAGATCACCACAGAAGAAAAAACATGCAGCCTCTTTAAATCCTCCATGGAAGTACAATTTAATTAATAATCATATAAAGAAGGAAATGCTAAATTTACAATAAAAAATCAGAGAAGTAAGCAAAAGCAACATGGACAAATGTTTAAATTGTGCCCTTTTTAGTTATTAAGTTTTTGCACTGACAAAGTTTTTAAAAGCCATATCATCTTCAATTGCTAATTACTACTAACTTAGGTTTGCTGGGTAGTTCTGTGCTAGTTTATTTGCATTTAGTTCTCAAAGCTTAAAATGACCTAAATACTCCAGATTTTTATAGTTATTTCCTTGTGCCATGTGCTTTCAATTAGAAAAGCTGTGTTTTCTACTCATCTTTTAAAAATAACAGCTGCTTCAATATTCCTATCAAGTTCTCAAATATAATCCGAGTGATTTATTTATTGGTAGGTTTCCCACTTTATACTATGGCTGCATAAAACATGATATTATTTCTCTCTTGTTCTTTGGGATAATCATTCTTTTCTTAGAGGAAAAGAGAAATTGAAGATTGAATGATTAAACATTTTAAGAAGCAATTCTTATTGTTAATGAAAGAGAAATTGAATGTGGAAGTATGACAAAGAACTAAAAATTGTCTGATTTCTCTTCTACTATGTTAAATTTGTATGTTCTTATTTCCCTGAATGTATTAGAATAGCATCGGAGATTTTCTTTCCACTGATTCCTAAAATATTTCTAAAGAGAAAAATGAAAATTTAAAGTTGAAATTGTCATGATATCAGTCTAGTACTCTCAGGCATAAGAAAATGAAAACTCTATGTCTATTTCATAATATTTTATTTCTATTTCTTTTCCCTTTCAAGCTTTGACGTACCTTTACCACTAATTTTTAGCTAACCATTTTTATGTTTTTGGAATGTTTATATATTTTCCTGTATTTTCATTTTGATGCATGTTCATAAACAGGAGTAAATTATAATAATATGAGGGGATAACAAACTAGTGAGACACATTATGTAGAAACATGCAAAATTATTTTTCTGTAATACAAATGTTAGTACACAAAAAATGTACTTAAGCTTTGGTTTCACTATGAAGTATACAAAAATCTTAAATACAATTTTTGAAATAAAATTGTAATAAATATAATGTCATGAGGTGAGAAGGAAAAGTACTCCTCAGTGAAGAAAGCAGATTAGAGCAGTTCAAATAATGCTCTTTAAAGAACAGAGTCCACAGCAATAATGTAGATAGAATTCTAGGTACTAACTGTGCTTTCCTGTTCATATATTTGACCTTATTAATTTGAAATATCTTGACAATATAAAATGGTATAATTCTTGATGATGTAATTCTTTTCTAATCTAAATTAAATAATAAAAATGTTGAGGGTATTCCTATATTTCTTGGGAGAAAAACCCGTTTTGAGGTGATTGAAAGTATAGCTTTCAAAATTTCCAATTCTTATGGCATTTATAATGAATAAAGTACCACCATGAGTTAGAATGAGAATCTAGCATTGTAATCTACTCTACTTGATTGAGGCAACCTTAACATCGAGTCTACATTCCCCAAACAGCAACTGAAAAAGAAGCTATTTATTCAATTGGTAAGTACCTATATAATATTTAGCATTCAGAATGTTTGCAATATGTACACAGTTTATAATTCGTGGTAATGAAGATGTGCGTGAAAACAACCCAAGTCAATATTTTATTTCATTTACTCCTTTGCATAACCATGCATGTAAGAACATTCATTATAAGGAGCTTATTGAAAAATTCTGTGTATATTTACAAAAAGTTAGAAAACAAAATGGAAGTAAAAAATATCTTTAAAGATAGAAACAAGAAAATAAAATAACTAGGAATCAATAGGAACTATGCAGGGAATACATAAAAGTATTTTCTAGGTATCGAGAGAAGTTTCAATATTATAATCATCAATTTTTTCTAAATTAATCTGTAAATTCAATTTAATATCAATAAAACCTCAAACTATAACTTTTTCCAAATTGAAAAGCTTTATTTTAAAATGTATATTAAAAATAATTGTAAGGATATCAAAGAATAGGTGAGGTATTCTGAAAAAGTAATATGGAATGGGGGAATTACTCTGCCGGATGATAACATTTATTATAGTTATAGTATTTTATATAGTTTGGTGCTAGACATAGACTAATCAGAAAGAACAGATAAGAATCCAGAAATATAGCCATATGTGCATGAAAAAATATTATAGGATAAAGGTGCTGTTTCAAACATTATTATGGTTGAAAGATGGATTTAATATCCTTTATTTATTGTTTGAATTGTTTACCTGTGTATTAATTTTTTAAAGTATGCGTATATAATTATGAGAACTTATGCATATAATGTACATAGACACATAGACATATATGAAAGACATGTAATGTGTTAATATGTTCATGTATAAAAACCAAGACATGTATATGTGTGTCTGCATACATATATTGTGTATATATACATCTATGTAAATATGTGTGTATACATATGTGTGTATTTGTGCATATATGCATATACATACATGTGTATGTCAAGAAGAATAAATAAAATGCTTAGACATATATTAGATATGTTGTTTTGTGGTAGTATTTCTAGTTTGTTTTTTGGGTTTTTTTGTTTTTGCCTCAAGAAAATTGCACATCATAGTAATATTTTTTTCCTTGTTTCTCATATCGTTGAAGGATAATTTTTGTTCCCTTTTTTTCTTTTTTATTTCTTTTACTGTGGTAACATTGGCTTATAACATACAAATTTCAGATGTACATCCTAATAAATTTTGAATTCTGTGTAGATTGCATCATGTTCACCATCCAAAGACTAATTACAATCCACCCCCACACCCATGTGCCTAATCACCTCTTTTCCTCTCCTCTCTCCCCCCCACTTCCCCTCTGGTAACCACCAATCCAATCTCTGTTGCTATGTGTTTGTCATTGTTTTTATCCTCTAC
Organism: Equus przewalskii; assembly: GCF_037783145.1. Taxonomy (NCBI): domain Eukaryota; kingdom Metazoa; phylum Chordata; class Mammalia; order Perissodactyla; family Equidae; genus Equus; species Equus przewalskii. Next base: position 53,710,969 of record NC_091838.1, read on the forward strand.
TTATGAGTGAGGTCATGCAGTATTTTACTTTCTCCCTCTGATTTATTTCACTTAGCACAATACCCTCAAGGTCCATCCATGTTGTCACAAATGGCTGAGTTTCATGCTTTTTATGGCTGAGTGGTATTCCATTGTGTATATATACCACTTCTTGTTTATCCATTCGTCCCTGATGGGCACCTAGATTGCTTCCAAGTCTCGGCTATTGTAAATAAGGCTTCAATGAACACAGGGGTGCATGTATCTTTATGCATTTGTGTTTTCAAGTTCTTTGGATAAATACCCAGCTGTGAAATAGCTGAATCATATGGTAGATCGATTCTTAATTTTCTGAGGAATCTCTATACTGTTTTCCATAGTGACTGCACTAGAATGCACTCCCACCAGCAGTGTATGAGGGTTCCCTTCTCTCCACAACCTCTCCAAGACGTATTGTTTCCTGTTTTGTTAATTATGAACATTCTCACAGAAGTGAGATGATATCTCCTTGTAGCTTTGATTTGCATTTCCGTGATAGTTAATGACATGGAACATCTTTTCATCTGCCTGTTGGCCATCTATATATCTTCTTTGGAGAAATATCTGTTCAGATCTTTCGGCCAGTTTTTAATTGGGTTGTTAGTTTTTTCGTTATTGAGATGAATGAGTTCTTTATATATGTTGGATATTAACCCCTTATCTGATATGTGGTTTGCAAATATCTTCTCCCAATTGTTAGGTTGTCTTTTCGTTTTGTTGATGGCTTCCTTTGCTGTGCAGAAGATTTTTAGTTTGATGTATTACCATTTGTTTGTTTTTTCTATTGTTTCTCTTGCTTGGTCAGACATGGTATTTGAAAAAATGCTCCTAAGACCAATGTCAAAGAGCATACTGCCTATGTTTTTCCTTCTGGAAGTTTCATGGTTTCAGATCTTACATTCAAGTGTTTAATCCATTTTGAGTTGATTTTTGTGCATGGTGTAAGATAATGGTCTACTTTCATTCTTTAGCATGTGACTGTCCAGTGTGCCCAACACCACTTATTGAAGAGACTATCCTTTCTCCATTGTATGTTCTTGGCTCTCTTGTCGAAAACTGGTTGTTCATATATGTGTGGGTTTATTTCTGGGCTCTTGATTCTGTTCCATTGATCTGTGTGTCTGTTTTTGTGCCAATACCATACTGTTTTGGTTACTATAGCTTTGTAGTATATTTTGAAATCAGGGAGTGTGGTGCCTTCAGTTTTTTTCTTTTTTCCTCAGGATTCCTTTGGCTATTTAGGGTCTTGTTCCATATGAATTTTTGGATTCTTTGTTCTATTTCTGTGAAAAATGTTGTTGGAACTTCAATGGGGATTGCACTAAATCTATAGATTGCTTTAGGAAGTATGGACATTTTAACTACGTTAATTCTTCCAATCCAAGAGCACGGAGTATTTTTCCATTTCTTTGTCTCTTATATTTCTTTCAACAATGTTTTATAGTTTTTGGTGTACATATCTTTCACATCTTTGGTTAAGTTTATTCCTAGGTATTTTATTCCTTTTGTCGCAATTGTAAACAGGATTGTATTCTTAATTTCTCTTTCAGCACTTCATTGTTAGTGTATAGAAGTGCAACTGATTTTGTATGTTGATTTTGTGTCCTTCAACTCGACTGTACTAGTTTACCATTTCTAAAAGTTTTTAGTGGAATCTTTTGGGTTTTCTATATATAAAGTCGTGTCATCTGCAAATAGTGACAGTTTCACTTCTTCCTTTCCAATGTGGATCCCTTTTATTTCTGTTTCTTGCCTGATTGCTCTGGCTAAGACTTACAATATTGTGCTAAATAAGAGTGATGAAAGTGGTTATCCTTGTCTGGTTCCTGTTCTTAGAGGGATAGCTTTCAGTTTTTCTCTATTGAGAATGTTATTAGTGGTGGGTTTGTCATATATGGCCTTTACTATGTTGAGGTATTTCCCTTCTACACCCATTTTATTTAGAGTTTTTATAACAAATGGATGCTGTATCTTGTCAAATGCTTTCTCTGCATCTATTGAGATGATCATGTGATTTTTATTCTAATTTTGTTAAAGTGGTATATCATGTTGATTGATCTGCAGATGTTAAACCATCCCTGTATCCCTGGAGTAAATCCCACTTGATCACGGTGTATGACCTTTTTAATGTATTCTATTTGCCAGTATTTTGTTGAGGATTTTTACATTGATATTCATCAGTAATATTGTCCTGTAATTTTCTTTTTTTGTGTTGCCCTTGTCTGGTTTTGGCATCAGGGTAATGTCGCCTTGTAGAATGAGTTAGGAAGCTTCCCCTCCTCTTCAATTCTTTGGAAGAGTTTGAGAAGGATGGGTACTAAGTCGTCTTTGAATATTTGGTGGAATTCACCAGGGAAGCCATCTGATCCTGGACCAGACGTTTTTTATTTTGGGGAAGGTTTTTGATTACTGTTTCAATTTCCTTACTGGTGATTGGTCTATTCAAACTCTCTATTTCTTCTTGATTCAGTTTTGAAGGTGGTATAACTCTAAGAATTTATCCATTTCTTCTAGATTATCCAATTTGTTGGCATATAGCTTTTCATAGTATTCTCTTGTAATCTTCTGTATTTCTGAGGTGTGTGTTGTAATTTCTCCTCTTTCATTTATGATTTTATTTATTTGAGTCTTCTCTCTTTTTCCTTGGTGAGTCTAGCTAATGATTTGTCAATTTTGTTTATCTTTTCAAAGAACCAGTTCTTGGTTTCACAGATTTTTTTCTAATTTTTTTAGTCTCTATTTCATTTATTTCTGCTCTTATTTTTATTATGTCCATCCTTCTGCTGATTTGGGGCTTTGTTTGTTCTTCTTTTTCCAGTTCCTTTAGGTGTACTGTTAAGAGAAGAGTTAAGATATAAGAGATAAAGGATTCTTCTCAACCGTGTGATTTTATAACTGTTGTACCTTGTAAATTAAGAAATAATTTTTATAATTTAGTTTCCATATATTTTTAAGAAATTTATGAGAGGCAGTAATGAGTCAATTGTCAAATGTACTTTCTCTTCATCTATATTAGTTTCATATTATTTTTAGTATACTGTATATTGTATATGTGAAAATATAAAAATTACACACAACATATATTTGCAGAGTTGCATATCAGACTTAATTTCCAGTCCTATACTTGATCCACCAGTCCAATGATCACAGTGATTAGAATTTGATAACTAAGCTGAAGCTAAAAAGTTCACTTGTGACTTTCTTAAGTGACCCTTTTAGAATCAATGTTTATGACTCAATGTGGAAAGTGCACATATACATATGAGAAGCATCATTAGAATCCTCCAACTATGTTGGGAAATGGGACTGAAAACATTGAGACTCTGTGATACAAAGATGAAAAACAACCCCTAAAAAGAGAAATCATTTGTTCTCTTGACATATGCTCTAATTTATAGCAATTCTTACACCCCAAAGCATTACCTCATTACCATTTGCTCCCAACTTTCAACTCTCACCTCTGACATTGTTCAGTGAAGCAGTGGGAACAGGCCTGGACTTCCCAGATATTGTGAAACTGTTATAGAATTTAGTCTCATCTGCAGACATATATTCCAGAGCTCAAATCTCACTGGGAAAAGGCATCAATTCAGAGTAGATCTTTGGCAGGGTTTAAAGAAAAGTCTGGGTGAATAGAAGGTCAAAGAGATAGCTACATATGTTAAGTAACAGAGCTTGAAAATGAATATGAAATTAAATACTACAATGTAACATGAGAGACATAGTCAAGGAATCATAATAAATGGAATAATTTTAAAAAGTAAAATGTAGACAGTGTAATAAAGATTAAATGCCAATGAAGGAATGAGAGGCCTGAGTGTCTGTAAGACTGGGAATTGTTAGTAATTGATAGGGTTGAGAAGAAAAATAAGATTCAATTGTGGAAAGAAATAATCTGCTTCTGAAGTTTCCTGCTGTTCTTCATTAAATCTGAATGTAATTTACACACTGCTCATTGATCCATTCATGCTGAATCACTTAATGTGTTTCCACTAAGTACACGGAACTATGCCAGAAACTTAACAGGAAATGAAAGAAATACAAGACATAGTCCACATATCCTACAATATCCTACAATGTGGCATATGCATGAAATAAATAATAGTATAAGATATTATTAGTGAAAATGCCAAAAGGAGAAAAACAGACAATAGATACTTTGGGAGTTCAAAGAAAGGGCATCATTGTGAACTTGAGCAGTAGGGAAAGGCATCTTGGATAATTAAGATGTGAGTTTGCTCTTAAAGAATGAGTAGGACTTGAATTCGTAGTGGAATGGGGGTTAAACTTTTTGTGGGAAGGCTTCCAAAAGGAAATATTGTTTGTTTGCTAATCGAGGATGCTCTCTGACTCATCCTTTCTTCCTCACATCTGCACATCAAGTTAATCACAAAGTCCTGTTGAATTCATACTATAAATACATTCATCCCCACTTTTCTCCACACTCGCTATCATCCTTACCCATGCTACCATCTTCCCTTGTCTAAATCATTGAACCAGGCCCCCTAACTGTTCCAGTTAAACCTGAGTTAATGATAGAGTATCCAGGTGAATATTTCCTCTAGTGAAAAGGGATATAGAATCAGGTACAGATTTAAAATATCACACTTAAAGTGACAATCTATAGCAAAGGCCAGTGAATTAAGGCTAAATATGGCCCATCATTGCCTGTTTTCACAAAGTTTTATTGGAATACAGCCAAGCCCATTCATTTGCACATTGTCTATGGCTACTTTCATGCTACAACAACAGAGATGAGTAGTTGCTGACGATCATCTGGGCTGCAAAACTATATCATTTACTATCTGGTTCAATAAAGAAAGTTTGTCGATCCCTTATCTGTAATAATGGGCCACGGCAAAAATGATGGTAATAATCTTGGATGTAAATAAATTAATCACATTTATACATATTTTTAGGTATATGTACCTAGGTCTACATGTTGTACACATATATTAAACTAACTTATTTATCCCAAAGTTTCAGGCACTGATAAACATCTAAGGAATAGCAGGAGACAAGAGAAAGGAGGAAAACCAAACATTGACAATTTTTTACCACAAGATATGGAACTCTAAAACTCAGAGTGTTATCATCGTTATGCTCATTAAAGAAAAGCAAATTACATTTTTCTCCATTTAAGAAATTAATAGTTGCAAAAATAACAGTAACAACCTGGGATCTGAACTAACTATAACAGTGTTTATAATTTTTGTCTGATTCATATTTTAAGGCAGCAAGGCTTTTCAGAGGCACAGCAAGTCCATGAAGTTTATCTTGTAATCTGAATTTTGCATGCAGGATGGCCATCTCCCAGATAAAGCTAGTATTTGTCTTTGCTGGAACTTCTGCTGTTGTTAAATCTACCATGACAGAAAATGAAGCCCAGCACTCAGTCTTTGAAAAACACCAGGTGTGCCCCAATGGCCTAGAGAAGGAAAGATGGGAAGTAGAAACTGTAGTATGTCTTGGGCATATTGAAAATAGTCATTACTTTTAGGGGGGAAATTCATTTGGATATGACCATTAATACATATGCTCAGGTAAGATGGAGGGAGGCATTCAATCATCTGTCAACAGTAGTAGTGGTCAGGACACTTTGGTTGCAAATGACAAATATGCAAGTTGAGCAAGGGTGTGCCAAAAAGGGGAGTTTATTGGCAAACATAACAGAATTTCACATAGATGGTGTGCAACCTAAATCAGATATGATAGACTAAAGTGCTACAACATGTAGGACCCCTGATCTTTCCACTGTTTTCTCATTTTGGCTTCATTTCATGGAGTACTTTCTCCAATAGGAAATTTCATAGTTTCATGGAAGTGGATTATGGAATAAAAATGCCATCCCACCCCCCCCAGTTCCAACTGGGAAAATCCTGGGATTTTGATTGATCTGTTCCTTTGACCAAGACAAGTGGCTATGATGGGCTGTGGCAAATGGTGGGAGATGGAAATTTGAAGTATTATTTTATGAGGAGAAGGGTAGAAATGCTAAACACACTCATACAAAAATCAGGAGCCACTTCAGGTATGAAATATTTCTTTTCCTGTGATTACCTATGATCAACTTACTTAATAACTAACTGGATATAAAGATTAATGCGTCTGCAAAGATAGTAGTTGTACAGCGGGATTTTTCCTGTTGTCTCAAAATTGGCTAAGGCCCCAATGAGACTAAGTATGCCAAATACTTCACATTTTCTTTCCACAGGTCTTCCAATGATTAGAGTCAGCCGCTTCCCTGCAGGGCATCCTGAGAGGTGCCAGTTCAGAATCTTGGCCAAAGCTTAATCCTCCCCAAGTTCTATCTTTAAATTAACTTCAGGATGAGACTAGGAAAGAGGATACCAACTTTCAGGGGTATGTAGTGGTAAGCAAGAGTGGCTATACCCACTTCACACCTTAGGTGGGCGCTACCTTTCCTGAACAACAAGAATGAAACACTTAAAAGAATTACTTCTAAAGGTAGGGGTTGCCTGTAAGAAGGGGATGTCTGCTTAGCCTGCAGAAACAAGCGAACTTGCTAAAAATCAGCAAATATTTTAGATTTTTAGACATTTTCCTCTAAAATCTATCCATCTAGTTCCTCATAAAATGTAAAAGCCTGTCTCCACTTTGATCAATTTCAAGGCTGAGCTTCCTGGATCAATGCTCTCCAAGTAGACCAGCAATTTAGGCACAGCTCTTGACCACTGTTACACTCTTTATCATCATTATGTTGGTTAATCTATATACATTTATCTGTAGCTTTTATTGATTTTTTTCTTGGCCTGTGACTCTGCAAACATAGACAGGTCTTAAGATAAGCTATGTAAGCCCAGAGTAGTACCTATAGCTTAACGTCAAAATGAAAACCAGAGCTGTCAGAATAGATTTTCCTTCCACAATGGTAAAATACGACTGTGCTCTGATCTCTCCTATTTTCTTTGTACATTGAAGACTTGAGATCATTTTAGTTGGCCTATTTTCTGCTTTACTATAGAGGAGAGAAAAGTTACTATTTTCCTGTATGCTGATGGCAAGATTTTTTATTATAATCAGGGTGGACTTAGTAGATAGGTGTTCCCTCCATCTGGTTAATCTGAGTACTGTCCAAACAAAAGCCTCAAATCTAGGCAAAATCATCCAAGCCATCATTTCAGGGAATCATTCCCAAATGCTGATTAAAAAAAAAGCCTTTAAGTGAGTTTATTTCCTTACTGTGGGGGCATATTTTACAAAAAGTTTACCATGGAGAGTCCTTAACTAAATTGTTGCATCAATTAAATTGCTTTTCTGAGAATTTTTGTGGTTGTAGTATTTTGAAACATCTGTTTTAAAAAACACAACCTGAATTGATTTCTACTATGTGCTATGATGTACAACTTTGAGGTCTCCATGGTCCATATTTTCCTGTGTTCAGCAGAGCAAGAACTGTATGGTGAATAGTTAATAGTCCTGACTACTATCTCTGTTCTGAGGAAGATGGCTTTCTATTGAAGGTTTAGCTAAAATTCTCAATTTTCATTGGAAAATATCAGCTGTATCCCGTACAAGGCAAAACTCTGGATCTTCCCTTCATCAGTATCACAGTATCCAGAATTCCAGATATTGTCAGAGAGCAAAGCCTAAATCTTTTTTGCCGCCCTGTACTAATCAAAATATTCACTGAAATAAATTGTATTAATTTAGAGTTGTCTGGAGCCTGTAGAATTCATCTTTTTTCTTTACATTCTCTCTCTTTTTCGTTTTAGATTAGATGAGAGCGTCAGAGAACTGTATATACAAATATTTTATGATCCAATAATCGACCTACATTAAGGCATGTGTGGAGGGCTTAATAATCAACTTCCAAAGATGAACAAATGCTAATTCCTGAATATGTTACCTTACCTGACCAAAAAGACTTACTGGTCTTGACATGGGGAAATTATCCTGGATTATCCCAGTGAGCCCAATCTGTGATTACTTATGATCAACTTACTTAGTAACTAACTGGATATGAAACAGAGGCAGAAGGGTCAGAGTCAGAGAAATGGATCTAAGGATAGAAGCACAGGTTGGGGTGATAATGGCCAGGAACCAAGGAATGCTGGTAGACTCTGGAAGCTGGAAAATGCAAGGAACAGATTTTCCCCTACAGCCTCCAGAAAAATTGCAGCTCTGCTGACACATTGATTTTAGCACTGTCAGACCCATTTCAGACTCCTGACCTCTAGAACTGCAAGATCATAAATTTGCATTGTCTTAAGCCTCTAAATTTGTGATCATTTGTTAGAGTAGCAATAAGAAACTAATATAGCATGCTAAAAGAAAATAATATGTAAAGTTTTATAAAGTTTCTGCTGAACTAATATTATTGAGTACTCTACCACATTATATCTTCTTTTTAGAGATGCTCAAGAGAAATATCTTTTGGGTATCAATATGCAAATAACTCTTTTCTCTTGAGCTACTAAAATCTGTGGATTATGTCCCTGATTATTTTTCTCATGTGGTCTTCACTACTAGGAAACTCCAGTCCCATCCATTATTATGAGCAGTAACTTTATCTCTGATTCAGCTTTACTTTCATGTTTTCTTCTCTTCACTCTTTTTCTCATGTATCTATCTTATATCTTCTTGACTTATATGTGTTTTTATAAGCCACTTCTAATCATTTTTTGAAGATGAGTATAAAGAAATCAATCATTAAAAAGATTCTCAGAAAGCTTTTATGAAGAAAGATCTTCTTCAGGCTTAATTGAATTTCTCCCCATTGTAATCTCATTGAAAATCTGGCCTGCAAATAGAGGAAATTTGGAAGAGAGTTATTTTGGGGAGAAAAAAAGAGTTTATAGTTTTCTTTTGTTTTCAACTTAAACTAGCAAATGACATTTTCACTTTATAACTTTTTTTATAAGATCCATTGATGTAAAATCCACTACATAGCATCCATTCTAGAAGAAGAGTCATTGAATATATGATTTCTCAAATAATGTGATGAATAATTCTATTTCTTTTCTACATCTACATTTATAATTCTTATTTTTTTTCATATGTGATAATGACAGGCTGATAGTGGCCATGTCTGAATAGGGATTTCACTAATATTGATAATTGTGTTTTAAAAAACTATCCTTTGACTTTTGACAACAGCTGCTCACTCTTTGGTTAAACCTTTACAGTCTGTAACACTGGCCTCCTATGTTTGAAGGGTTCTTGTGTTAAGGACAAAGAGTTGACTTTCTCTGCTCTTCAGCCAGTGACTCCTGACATTGAAACAACCTAACTTTGTCCTTATTGTGACAGAAATGTTCTCATTTAATAGTTGTCACAGACCACAGCTCATTCGATGAGCTCCACTTAGCTGTAACTCTACAAATACGTTTCCTATAATTGGTGCTGATACTGGGGAATTAACCTCGCATGCCTCTTTCCATTTGATCCTACCTGTTGACATTTGTATGCCAAAAAAAGAATATGTCAGTGGCATGAGAAAGAGTAGATATGAAGTTCCAAAGTGCTTGTCTGCCAAGTAGACAGGTTTAACTAAGGAAGGTGACTGGGAAAAGTGTGAAGATCATGCCAGACATTGGGATATATGTTTAGAAACAGGGGAGGAAAAAAACCCCAAACCGTGACTAGCAGGAAAAGCTTCTGGGAACAAAATCTCTGGGAAGTAAGCAGAAGATGGCAGGTGACAAAGTGGACCACAAAGAGGTGAATAGAGGAGGACAACTTGCAGAGATGCATGCAGCACTCAACATGAAAACTGGGCAGACAGTCAAAGAGACATCAGCCGAGATTGGGTAAAAGCACATTTTGATTTGACTGTTCACGTCTTGTTGTTGAGTGAGAATCTCCTTGATCATGTGGGAAAGTAGGGAGGGTCAACACCCAAAACATTCATGGAGGCTCATGGAGAGAATGAGGGTGACAGAAAAATGGTGGATTGTGATTATAATACTGTGGGGCCACATAGCAAAATGTTCATTCTAGATAATGAATATCTATGTTTTTTATCAAAGGAATAGGGGGGAAAATGCTTCTAAATCTACCTGTACATGATGACAGGTGCTTATTTTCATCTTGCTCATTTATTTTCTAGCCTTATGTAATTACAGTTCATTTCTTTTTTTTTGTTTAGTGACTATTTTCTTCAATAGGCTATAAGCTCTAAGAGGTCAGGAATCATATCTATTCTGTTTACTATTCAGTATCCAGCAGCAAGCACAACACTTGTCACACAGAAGGCATTGAATATCTATTTATTGAATAAATAAATTAGTATATGCATGGCAAAATTCAGTTTACATGGATGCTTATTTGTGTGTGGCTAACTTGTAAAACTATGGCCAGCCAAAACTAGATTTTGTTTTTATGTCAACAAAACATTAGTGTATTTGAATCATCGAAATGAGCATTTGTTTTTAACTAAATATTTATCGTTTTCTAGGAATTGTATTCAATAAATAAGACTTAGCAATACTTTTAGTCTTTTCTGGTTTTGGATGAGTGAAAACAATGACAAATAGAACTAGAGTCATGTTTTGGTATTGAGTTTTTGTCTTTTAATTTCTGGAATGTATGGAAACCACCAAAAATACTAAATATTTAAAAGATGGAGAATTTAGATTGCTTTTAGGATTAAATAATAGGTTCAACCTTTCTTCCACTTGGTTGCCAATCTCTGTACTCACATTGAGACGTTTGAATCTATTTGTTACCCCATCTGTTTACATTTAGAGCTGAAAACTAGGTAGCACTTGGGTAATACAATGACTCAATTCAGACATTGCCGTATTTTAAGGACACAGTGATAGATGTATATTTCCCAGAGCTAGAACAACCTCAGTATGTCTAATCTCTAACTTCTTTTCCTAGAAGAGAATCTAAACCAAACCTCTTTCATGGTATTTTAGAAAGCAGCATGTTCCTGTTTACCAATGGTACTTACTGGTAACATCTCAGGAAAAACAGGTGCCTGTGCACAAGGGTCTCTGAGCTCACAGGGTCTTGCTGAACTCTTTCCCTCTGTTGACAATGCATATAATTTCTATTGAGGAGGAAGATTTTGTGGAAGAACATCCATCTTCAAACCCAGGAGTAATAAAAAATCAATGGCATGAATAAATGTAATTATACCTCCATGTGGAACAGTTAAGGAAAATAGAGAAAAAGGGTAAGCATGCAGTCACTGGCAACTCTACAGTTTCTTTTTGGCAATCTTGTGCTGAAACTCTCACTATAATTTACTTTCAAGACCATGAAACTAGACTTCAGCTCATTAAAGCCTACATGAGGATCTTATTTTCAGAGATCCTCAATTGATTACAATCGATACATCTTGAAAAGAGTCTTGCCAAAGCCAAGATTCCTCTGCATAGATTATTACCTTGTGTGGTAGGAACAAATGGAGAGAAGCCTGCAGGAACACACGTTCTTTCCTGAAGAAGCAAGGCCTTGAGGACAACGACCAACTGAGGAACCAGAGCTTACAATGTAGAAGGCATCCATTTTATTACATAAAAGTGCCTGCTGGAAACTGATCTCTGCTTCATTTATTCTTGGTTTTGCTCTTTTTTTTTTTCACCTTTAAACAGTAAAAAGATTTAAAAACATAGATTGGAGAAGCAGCAACACAGGAAAAAAAAAGACTGTGCAGATTAATGCAGTGCTGTAATATCTATTCGCAAAATGCTCTGGAAATGTATAAATATGAGATCAACTGCAGGCAAGTAAGAGTTAATGTTGGTTTGTTCCATTGCCTGTAATATATAGAAAGTTTAAGATGAAGGCAAAGATGTATTTTACTATCTTCTCATCCTCCACTCCTCCTGGCTTGGTGTTGGAAGAGAGGTTTTGTTGTTAGAGGCCAAAACAGAGGCACAGAATCCCAGACCACTTCTATGTGGCTTGCTGAAAGCAGATTGGTGCTTAAGATGCTCAGCTCCTGGGGCTGGCTCCATGGCCGGGTGGTAAGTTAGAAGGCTCAGCTTTGGCGGCCTGGGGCTTTGCCGCTTCGGATCCCAGGTGCAGACGTGGTACCGCTCATCAGGCCACACTGAGGTGGCGTCCCCCATGCCACAGCTAGAAGGAACCACAACTGGAATATACAACTATGTACTGGGGGGATTTGGGGAGAAAAAGCAGGAAAAAAAAAGAAAAAAGAAGACTGGCAACAGTTGTTAGCTCAGCTGCCAATCGTTAAAAGAACAAAAAAATGCTCGGCTCCTAAGTCAGACTTACCAGAATTTGGGCTCCAGACCCACCAGTTAATAGCTGCTGATGTGAGCAAGTTACTAAGCTTTTCTAAGCTTTATCTTAAAATGAGGACCCACTGTCACATAATGTGTTTAAGGATGACCTAAGCATCAAAAATGTTAGCAATTGGGGCCAGCCCTGTGGCCTAGTGGTTAAGTTTGCGCCCTCCGCTTCAGCGGCCCAGGGTTTCGCGGTTCGGATCCTGGGCGCAGACATGGCACCACTCCTCACGCCATGCTGAGATGGCATCCCACACAGCACAACCGGAAGGACCTAGAACTAGAATATACAGCTATGTACTGGGAGGCTTTAGGGAGAAGAAGAAGAAGAAGAAGAAGAAGAAATTGGCAACAGAAGTTTAGCTCAGGTGCCAATCTTTAAAAAAGCAAAACAAGACAAAATGTTAGCCATTATTATGATAAATATTACTGATTTCTTATGAATGTGTGTGTGTTTTAAAATTTGGCAGCAGAATGTAAAGGAAGAGGTATATAATTTTGTTTTGCTTTTGTTTTTTTAAATACACTTTATTTTTTAGAGCAGTTTTAGGCTCAGAGTAAAATTGAGGGGAGGGTACAAAGAGTTCCTGTATACTCTGTCCCCACACATGCACAGCCTTTCCCATTATCAACATCCCACACCGGAGTGGTGTGTTGTTACAACTGAGAATCTACACTGACACATCATTATCACCCAAAGTACACAGTTTACATTAGGGCTCACTTTTGGTGTTGTGCATTCTATGGGTTTTGATGTAAATGACTTTTTATCTCCCAAAACACTGACAAATAGTCCTTTACCAATATATTTAATAATTCAGTGAGTATTAGTGAAACACATCTTATTTCATTAAAACTGTAGTTGACTGAGTTATAACAAAAGAGTGCTAAAGACAAATCTTTGACTGCAAGGATTTTACTATTTTAACAGAATAATAAGTGACACTGTAATATAAAATTCTTACCCAAGTGCTTTTTTGAGTGTCTACCTGCAAGGCAATGCCTTAGGACCATTGCCACAGAGAAGACAAGGAGACAAAAATAATTTAGATATATATTCTGCTCAATAAGCTTTTCATTGTACTAAGCTTTAAGTTTAGTAAAATAAACAAGACATACATCTCAATAATTACAACTGAAAGATGAAAGTGACAAAATGGTGTGATTGAGAATTGTTGGAAAATAAAGAACTGTCGGAACTTACGGAGGGGAGAGATTTATTCTGGCTAATCTGACATTGCTTAATGAGGGAACTGGTTTATTAACAGGTTCGGAACAAAGGCTGAACCTTTATCTGGCAGAAGAGAAGAGAGAAGCAAAGTTACAGAGTCGGGAAAGTGTGGGAAAAGGTCATTTTTTTTCATTCAATCAATTCAGTACATACTTTTTATCCAGTGCCTACTAGGAGCCAACCACCGTTGTTGGTGCTGGAGATACAGCAGTAAACAAAACAGATAAAAATTCTGTCCTTGAAGAACTTACTCTCTATTGCAGGGGAGCAAATTTTAAGTTTGGTAGAAACAAAGGAGACCAAAAATAAATAAATAAATAAATAAATCAAAAAAGGTTGGCGAAGGGAGGCAGAAAAATGTTTGGGAAGGTACAATAGGGCCAGGTCATAGACAGTTCTGAAGGTCAAGCCAGAGAGTTGGCCTTTTGTTGTTTAGATGAAGGTAAGCCATTAAAGTTTTTTGAGCAGCAAAATATCCTAATCAGATCTGTACTTCAGGAAGATTAATTAAGTAGTTAATTGGTAAGATAAAGCTGAGAAGAGAGAAGTGGGTAGACACATGGTAGCAGTTCTGCAAAGAAATAACGTGGACAAGCAGAACAAGGAAGAGATGCCTCAGGTGCTGGAAGAGGACGTAGGATGTGTCCCTGGATGTGAAGGTAAGCTCTAAGGACACAAAAAGTTTGTGACTTCCAAATAAGGCAAGGCAATGCCTAGCCAGTGCTTCAGGATGTAGTTCTGCACAGGAGAGATTAAATTTGCAGTGTCCACCTTTTCCTTTGGCAGCTTAATTCTCTTCCAAGCAGTCAATTAACTAGATCTTTATCCCTTTACAAGCGTTTCCTTCTTTTGCTGAAAGCAATGACTATTGAAGTAGAAGTGCATGGGCTCCTGATAATCAGAATGGACCTCCCATCATTAAATGTCCCTATTCCGAAAAGATCACTGAGGAATTAGAAGAAAGGGGCCTCTTTGTTCCCGTTTAATTCTATTGTCTTCCTTGCTACTCATCTGTTTAGCAAATGAAGAGAGAAATTAATGATGATGATGAAAGAAAAGCTAAGGGAAATGTATAGGCATTGTAAAGTTAGGCCAATCCACAATTGTCTCCAAAATGAGCTTGACACTTATTTTCCCAGTCTTTACACTCAGGCCTTTATTCTTGGTTTTTCTTTATTTTTCCAATATTCTCAAAAGTACCAATGTACAAAGTGAGTCTGTGGTAAGCTTGCAGTGAGAGGAGCAAAGAGCTGTCTATTAAATTCCCAGCTCCAATCTGCAGGAACTGAGACTTTTTCAAATATTACCAACAGGATGGATTACAAGAGTGATGGAGAAATGTATCTCAAATCACTAGACTAAAACACAGAAGATTATTTGTACTCACAACAACCTTTTTGAGCACACAAGAAAACTGGAAAATGGGAAAACACATACACACACACTAACACACACACACACACACGCACACACACATACATGCACACAACATACTCCACTGAGGAATAGTGAGAAAAAAACTTAATTGGTGCCTAAGTACTTTTTATATGATCCACCCAACCTTGCCTCTCACACACACCTTTCTTCCATCCTTTGACAGCCTCATCTTCTAAGAATAAAGAAATATAAAGCACAGGATTTCAAATCATGTGATCCTGGTTGCAAATTCAATTTCAACATTTATGTTTTATTTAGGCATTTTACTTATTAAACTTTCTGAATTGCAATTTTCTCATTTGTAAATGTCCTTAACAATACCTACCTCTAGGTTCTAGTGTGTATGCAGTGAGATCATACAGATAAATGCTTACAATGCCAGCAATCAATAAATGTTAATCATTGTTTATTTTCTTGTCCTTGTCATTATTATTAAATCTCTTAGATAAAGGAAGCCACATAAATAAAAGGCACAGTTCCTTGGACGTAGAATGTGGTTAAAATCCCAATGTGTGCCAGCAGGTCTTGAAAGTGCAAACTCACTTAAAACCCAGGCATCCTGGTCAGCTCCTATCACTTCTAAGAAGAGTGAGATACTTACAACTCCAAGACTTAAAATAGCTCCGAAGTGTTGGCAAAGATATCCTTGTTGCGAAGGTACAAGTGCCCTTTGTGAATTTCACTCCCCAAGTGTTAACTGACATACAGCATGCAACACTTGACAGTCTCGTTCAAAAGCAGTTTAAAAGAAAGTGCCTGAAATACAGAGAATTTGGCTGCTCATTATAGACACCACTTTGGCAAACATCATGTTGAAGCATCAAAGCTTTTCAAACATTGGAGGACCTAACTCAGACTCAGATAAGCAAAGCTGATAAACAAATTGTCCCTGATTCCGTGGCATATCTGTTTAATATAATGGTTCTTACCAGCTGAAACTACAGGCTTAGTATAATTTAATTTAAATTGCTCAAATGGAGAAAGTTATTTTTAAATTTCAATTTGCTTTCTTTTACTCCTGACTTTTCTAGAGCGGCAAGCATGAAGATGGCAAGTCTTCACTTGCAGATCTTAACCCTTCTCTCATGTGAAACTCTCTTTCATTGATTCTAGCTTTCTTTCTTTCTTTTGGTGAGGAAGATTGGCCCTGAGTTAACATCTGTTGCCAATCTTCGTCTTTTTTTTTGCTCCCCAAAGCCCTGGTACCTAGTTATATATCCTAGCTGTAGGTCATTCTAGCTCTTCTATGTGTGATGCAGCCACAGCATGGCCTGATAAGTGGTACATAGGTCCACACCCAGGATCTGAACCAGCCAACTCTGGGCCACCAAAGTGGAGCACATGAACCTAACCAATTGGCCACGGAGCTGGGCCCTCTAGCTTTCTTAAGGATCCCTTAACTTCGCAGCCTATTTAAGAAGTCATCTCTAGTACTGTGATGAGACAAGGGCTCTCACGTCCCCCTGGAACTGTCCATATTCTGTCTATACTACTGAGCCAAAAACAAATTTTTAAAAGAAATCTAGAATTGGATGTGAGAAATGCCCTATAGTTGCTTGTATATATTGCAAATATTGGATGCATCAGTTGTAATATATTCATATTTCAGACACAGAGAGCTGTAGAATGTGGATCATTTTATGAGTCGGCAGGGTGTACCTTCGCCTTTATAAAAGCTTAAGCTTATCAAGAGTATAAAGGTTGTGCTAGGACAGAGACAGCTATACAGGCTATCAAACTACTCATTTACTCGAGGCTGCTTTTTTTAGGGCTAGTTTCAGGAAGGCCTTTCCTCCTTTATAAATAACCCAGTTGCCTTTAGCTTGCAAACTTCTCGAGCACATCAATTTAGAAAGCATTTCAGGAGCATTGACTATGTATTGTAGCACAGTGTTGGGCCTTGGGATGAAACCATGATGAAAGTATAAATAGATTGTTTCATTCAGTGTGACAGATGTCATAAAGGTCAATTGGGGTAGAGGTGGAATTAAAGAGAGTAAAAGTGTCCAGGTCCCAATTCCAATTTGTGGGGGAGGGGGTGGGCCACCACCACCACGCAATTCTCCAGACACCAACTGAGTGTCCTACAATTCAACTCAATCCTGACACTATCTACCCAGAGACTGCATCAGATTCCCCTGGCTAAGGGTTCAGTCCTACTGCCTCCCAACTTCAGATGCCGGTCACAAATCCAAGTTGTTGCTTGTACTTCTGACTGGCTATAAAGCAGAGGTTCCCAAGAAGCCCTTCTTAGGTTCCATTAATTGGCTAGAGCAGCTCACAGAACTCAGGAAACTCATTTACTCACTAGCTTACTGCCTTATTATAAAAGGATATAACTCAGGAACAGCCAGATGGAAGAGATGCACAGGGCAAGGTACGTGGGAAGGGGTGTGGAGTTTCCATACCCTCTCTAGGTGTGTCACTCTCCCAGCACCTCCACTTGTTGACCAACCCTGTCGTTTTTATGGAGGCTTCATTATATAGACATGATTGATTATATCATTGGCCATTGGCAATTGAACTCAACCTCCAGCCCCTCTCATCTCCCTAGAGGGGGAGTTTAACCCTCTAATCACATGGTTGGGTCTCTTGGCAACCAGCCCTCCATCCTTAGGTAACCTAGGGACTTTCCAAAAGTCATTAACATAACAAAAGACATATTTTCTGCTGTTACCGCAGGAAATTCCAAAATTTGTAGGAGCTGTGAGCAAGTAACTGTGAACAAAAACCAAATATATATGAGAAATATATTTTAGTCATCTGAATGACCAAATATATATCTCCTATAAGTCACAGCATCACAGGGAGCATGGAAGAGAGTGTTTATTTAGAGATAGGAAGGTATTGGGAAGGCTTCCTACAGGAATGAAACCCGAGCTGAGTGGAAGTCTAATTAGCCTGGCTGTGGTATGGGTGGAATTGGGGTTGAGGTAAGAGACGATATGAGAGAGAATGGGAAAGAAGGTACAGCCCGAGGCAGAGAAAAGCAAGGCCATAAGACAGAGAGAGCAAGGATTTATACAAGCCAACTCTGAGTAGTTTAGTGTTGGTAGAAAGAAGAGTATAAAGCATGGAGTTCAGATCTGAGGCAGGACTGCTGAGCAAGATCTGATATCAAAGGGCCTTAGAGGAGGGGCTGAGCACTTCAGACTTTATTCCAATTGCAGTGGGAAGCTGTATTAGAATCCTATTGC
This sequence comes from Equus przewalskii, assembly GCF_037783145.1. Lineage (NCBI taxonomy): Eukaryota > Metazoa > Chordata > Mammalia > Perissodactyla > Equidae > Equus > Equus przewalskii. Next base: position 53,729,079 of record NC_091838.1, read on the forward strand.
TGCTATAACAAATTACCCCGAACTTAATGGCTTAAAACAACACAAATTTATTATCTAACAGTTCTCAAGTTCAGAAGTCCAAAATGAGTTACCAGCGCTGCATTCCTTCTGGGAGATCTGGAGAGAATCTGCTTCCTTTGGTTTTATAGCTTCTAGAGGTTGCCCACGTTCACATTTCTTAGCACTTGGCCCCTTACAGAAATTCTGCCACTCCAGTGTCACATTTCCTCTCACTGACTATTCTACCCGCTCCTTCACTTTTACAAAGTGATTATATTGGGCTCACCAGGACAATTTCCCCATCTCAAGATCCTTAATTTAATCACATCTATAAAGGCCCTTTTGCTATGTAAGGTAACACATTCACAGGATGCTGGGATTAGGATGTGAACATCTTTGGAAGGCCGTTATTCTGCCTACCACAGAAGCTATTTTAGGTTTTTAAGCCAGGAGCCAAAAGATAACATAACATAAAGTTATGAGTTAACATAAAGTTAACTGAGAATCAAGGACATTTCATAATTCATGAGTTTCTGTATTTTAGCAACATCAGGTAATCATGTTAAAAATATCTCTTTCTTAGGTATTTTACTGTCTTATATTGAGCATTTCTCCTTTCTTCTTTCTTCCTCAGTCGGGGGCCTGTGTGTGTGTGTGTGTGTGTGTGTGTGTGGTGTGTATGTGTGTGTATATAATTTATAGGGCCAATAACAAGCACATAGAGAATATGCAGGGGTGAGGACTTCTAGGTCTAAAACAACTGCTTATGTTTAATAAGTACATTTGGATTCTTAGCCTGAATTCATAACCACACGGCAATCAACAATTTACGGTCATGAGAAGTCAAGGGCAGGCCATGCTCCAAGGACGGGCAGAGCTGGATATAAGCCCTCGCTTTGCTACTTCACAGGTGTGTGTTCCTTAGACAAGCTGCCTGAGGTTTTTGTGACTCATGCTCCTCATCTATTAAAGGGGCACCACAATGCCTGCCCAGCAGTTCTGTTGTAAGAGTTAAAATAATATAATACTGGCAGGAACATTTTGATATTCATGGCATTAGGCTTTCATAATGGGGAAAATACCATATACCTATCCACATGGTCTACAGCACCTTACTTCTCAAATTCAGAAATTAGACGTGAATAGCATAAGCCAGATATTGCAAGGTGTAAAAAAATAGTAGATAGAATCTTTCATATTTAGTCTAACCCGACAAAACATTTTTAAAAAAAAAACGTAGTCAGCATAACTATTATTATTATTACTCATCTGTTCAAAAACAAAAAGGAATTGTGAAACATTTTCACTGTGGATTTCATCTTCATTTGTAGGAGCCACTGCTGGCCTGGGGCTCCGTAGTGTATTTCCTTGGGCCCAAGCTGGCGGTCTTATTCTTTTTCTTTATTATCATTACTCACAGCTGCTGAAGAACAGAAACTGGTGGCATTCATGCTCCCAAGGGCTCCAAAGTAATTTCCAATCTTTCTCCTTCTCCAAACTATCGTCACCACAAGGGTGTGAGTGCACGAGATATTCAGAAATATGAAAAAGGCTTAAAATCACATTTTCTTTGAAATACTGAAATGGTCCTCAGGCCACTTCAGCAGTCAGGCCATTATAGGATGAATATATAAATTACTGCTAGGATAAGCAAAGGAAGTCTCAGATTAATTATGTGTGTTTGTGGATGCTCATCTCAGCCAATATCAGGGCACATGCATAAACGAAGCAGCCTTCAGATGACAGACACTGTATAATGGAAAACATACTGGGCTTGAAATCAGAAAGCCTTTATTTTAATCCCGCAGCTGAAAGGGCATGGACAAATTATTTATTCCAACTGCCTCATGTTGTTGATTCATTTACTCAGAAAATATCTATGCAGGTCCTACCATGTGTCAGGCACTGTGCTAGGCACTATGAATAAAATGAGCAAAAGAGACAGTGGTCATGAACCTAAGAAGGTGCAGAAAGTGCAGCCACATTGAGACATCTGTGACATATGAATTCTTTTCCCCTTTTATGCTAGAATATTTCATTCCAAGGTTTGTGAAATAATCTGCTGTTTGAAAATGACTTTAAGAGAAAGATAAAACATTTTTAGAAATGAATAATGATTCATAAATATTATTTGAGTGTTTCTCTTTTGCTTTTATGCTTACAAAGTCCTTGGTGATCAGGGATTCAATTAAATATTCATATGTAACTTCTTTTTCTTTGAACTTTTAACTTTTGACATTAAATCTTTAATCCATTTAAATGAATTCTGCTCAATGAGGAAAAAAAGTCCAATATTGCACTAAATGAATAATCTATAAATTAGTAAATGATTCTCAATCCTTTTTTAAAAATCACTGTTTAGTCTGTTTTAGCTTTTCCTTTTACTGCACTATACCCGTTAAGTCAAGTACAATACTGTGCTGTTATAAATACTTCAATTTTTAACAAATTTTCACTTGGTAAGATGAAATCTGTTTTTTTGCTCTATTTTCCCACATTTTATTAGCATTTAGAAGATATGTTAATCTTCCTAAGAGATTTTCAGATGGCAATTTTCATTACATGTAATGTTCATCTTAAATGCTGATCTTAGAATCAAATGGCCAATGTTTCTTATAACTACTTGTTTCTCACTACATGAGAACTATTGAGCAGAATTTCCAGAGAAATGACTGACTTCAGGGCCAACACAACACAACACAAGTAGTAACAAGATGAGCCTGGAACACCTTGTAATGCCAAAAATGGTTAAAAGGAAAAAAGGACACAGAAGTCAGATTGAAGAGATTCCCATTGGCCAAATCTGAAACAATGTGAACATGAAAATAATCAAGTTTAGTAATGAATTACAAACTATTGAAAAACAGGAATTTATGAATGCATACCAGGAATAATCAAATAAATAAATGGAGGAGAAGGAAAGGCTTTGCTGATAGCAGAATGACAAATGCTGACTGAAGAATATGGAGGGAGCAGTGGAGACAGAAAAATCATTATTTTGCAACCATCATAGTAAAGATTGAATCAGGAAACAAATGCCAATGGATGCTAAAACTAGGGGAATACTTTGATGAGGCAAAGGATATTTGCATGATCTTAGAATGTCTTCCTGCAGACTGCTTATGACTTATAAGGGGAGAAAACAGTAACTACAAAGTAGAGAAATCGTCTCCACAAGTGATCAAAATTAGTATCACCAATGAGGGGCAGGTACACATGGGGTGCCTCCAGATGCAATAGTCTGTAAAGGAAACAAAATCACCTATATGGTATTCTGACTGAGAATGCTAATAATCTGAATCTAATCACGAGAAAACATCAGACAAACTCAAAGTGAGGAATATTCTATAAAAAGGAGGCAGGGGATGAAACTGTATCCTTCAAAAATACCAATGTCAGGGCTGGCCCCGTGGCCAAGTGGTTAATTTTGCGCGCTCTGCTGCAGGCAGCCCAGTGTTTCGTTAGTTCAAATCCTGGGCGCGGACATGGCGCTGCTCATCAAACCACGCTGAGGCAGTGTCCCTCATGCCACAACTAGAAGGACACACAACAAAGAATATACAACTATGTACCGGGGGGCTTTGGGGAGAAAAAGGAAAAAATAAAATCTTTAAAAAGAAAAAATACCCATGTCATAAAAGATGAAGAAAAGCTGTGGAAATGTTTCAGGTTAAAGAGTCATGACAACTAAATGCACTATCTGATCCCAGGCTGGAGCGCATTCTGGAAAACAGAGGGAAAATGCTACATAGCACAGCATTAGGTCAACTGAAAAAATAGGAATAGAAACGCTGGTTTAGATAAAATTGTTCATCAATGTTAATTTTACTCAAGTTGGCAACTGTACTGTGGTTATGTAAGAGAGTATTCTTTCTGGGAAATACACACTAAACTATTTAGGGTTAAAGGTCCATGATGATGTATCCTTAAATGACTCAGATAAATGAATTATGTGGTAGATAGATAGATGGATGGATTAGAAAGATAGAGAGAGAGAGAGAGAGAGAGGGAGAAAGAAAGAAAGAAAGAGAGAGAGAGAGAAAGAAAGAAAGAAAGAAAGAAAAAAGAGATTTAGAGAATGAAAGAAAGAAAAAAGAAGAAAGAAAGAAAGAAAGAAAAAGAAAGAAAGAAAGAAAGAAAGAAAGAAAGAAAGAAAGAAAGAAAGAAAGAAAGAAAGAAACAAAGAAAGAAAAAGAAAGAAAAAATAGATTTAGAGAACAAATGATAAGGAGAATGGTGTAAAATATTAGCAATATGCAAATCTGAGAAGGTGTTTACAGGTGTTCTTTGTACTTATGTTTGCAATTTTTTGTAAGTTTGCAAGTATTCCAAATAAAAATTTCGAATAATACAAAATAAATATAAAATAGTGAAACAATGGGGGGAAAAGTCAAAATCCTTTCCTCTAAACCATTCCTTCAAAGTAGATTTTTCCATTATTTTCTATTGCTTCATCCTTCTAACTCCTTTTGTAGTACTAGTCAAATAGTTTGAATTATTTATTTGTTCAATATTTGCTGTCTGTCTCCCTATGAAACAATCCCTGAGCACAGGAACAATGCTTGTTATTGTTTATGTCACCCCAGCATCTAATTTACTGGGTGGCACAATGTAGGCATTGAATAAATATCTGTTGATTAGATGAAGAAAAAACTTGATTTTTATATATTTGTCTTAAGATCTAAGTACTTTCAACTTTATCTTTTGTTTCTAGTTTTTCATAATGGGCCATGTGATACTTTCACATTGGGGGATTGAGCGGGGTGGAGAATGCATATATTGAATTTACTTATATAAGTCACTGTGAAGAGTACTATTAGAGTATTATTATTAATAGAATGTGATAGCTACATTCAAAGGGCTTAAAATTCAGTCAAGAATAAAACAAACTATTTTATTTATTATGATCTCTAGAATTCAAAACGTTGGCCTAAAGATTATACAGTATTTATTAATCTCAATGAATGAAAATACTGCAATAAAATAAAACTTGTATAAATACTTCTGGTTTAGTATCTGTGTCCATCTATGTGGATTTTGGAACACAGTCATACAATGAATCAATTATACAGCTAAGAACCTGGAAATCCTCATTTTTAGAATAAATATTGAAATTATGACAGCTCTTTAAACATTCAAGTGGAATAACAAATTTCAAACTTGGAAAGAGAAATAAACATTGAAAAAGCTATATTAATAATGACCTCACCTAATTCATAGTAACTTTAGCATGTGGTTACTTTTGGTTATTTATCAGTTACTTCTGTCCTTAAAATATTACAAAGCATCCATGAACATATATAAAAAATAAAACATTTTTGCAGTGGCTTTATTTAGCAAAAATAATAAAGTGTATAACCACCTAGTTCTGACATAAAGTTCTAAACAAAAAGAAAGTGTTGCTAAGTATAAAATAGCCGACATTTTAAATATTGAAATTAATTTAGAGAAAAAAATATATAAAATTAAGTTGTTTCCAACTTCCAATCTGACAGAAAACCAACTATATTGTTGGACAAAACTGTCAAAAACAATCATTTAGCTTTGCTGACTCCACCAGAATGGGCTCCTTTGATATGAAGTGTTAACAGGTAAAGTGGTGACTTTGGTGGCAAGCAAAGAGTGATAGCACCTCTGCTAGGCTGAGGTTACGGTTCTGTTTGAGGCAATCAATGGGCTGCTGAACTAGTCAGAGATTAGGGGGTTTTAGGATGTGAGACAGTTTTCCGGGCCTTGAATAATCAAAATTAACATCACCAATGAACAATATGAAAATGAAAGTAAGAAAACAGTTACAAACAGTAGCACCTGCCCCCGCCCCTTATCTACAGTTTAACTTTCTGTGGTTTCCCATAGTCAACCATGGTCTGAAAATATTAAATAGAAAATTCCAGAAATAAACAATGCTTAAGTTTTAAATGGCATGCTGTTCTGAGTAGCGTGATGAAATCTTGTGCTGTCCCACTCCATCCCACTGCGGATGTGAATCATCCCTTTGCCCAGTGTATCTACACTGTACACGACTCACCCATCCGTTAGTCACTTAGTAGTTGTCTGGGTTATCAGATCAACTGTCACGGTATCAAAGTGCTTGTGTTCAAGTAACCCTTATTTTACAAAATAATAGACCCAAAGTGCAAGAGTAGTGATGCTGACAAGTTGGATATGCCAAAGAAGCCATAAAGTTACTCCTTTAGGTGAAAAGATCAAAGTTCTCAATTTAATAAGGAAAGAAAAGAAGGCGTATGCTCAAGTTGCTAAGATCTACGGTAAGAACAAATCTTTTATCCGGGAAATCTGAAGAAGGAAAAAATTCATGCTAGTTTTACTGTCACACCTCAAACATGTATGTATAGGAAAAGAACATAGTATATAGGGCTCGCTACTATCCACAGTTTCAGGCATCCACTGGGGGCCTTAGAGCGTATCTTCTGCAGGTAAAGAAGGGCTACTGTATACCAAAAAAGAATAAAACACTTAGGAACAAATTTAAAGAAAGAAATTCAAGATTTGTAAAATGAGAACTATAAAACACTGTTGAGAGAAGCTAACAACGTTTAAATAGAGAGAAATCAATGTTCATGTCTTGGAAGACTCAGTAAGGTTTCAAATCTCCCCAATTGATCTACAGATTCATTATAATCCTTATCACAATTCCAGAAATCTTTTCTGTAGAAACTGACAAGCTCATTTTAAAATTGATCTAGAAATGTAAAGGATCTAGAATGCCAAAACAATTTTGAAAAAGAAAAATAAATTTGGAGGACTTATATTACCTGATTTCAAACCTTACTATAATGCTGTAATGATCAAGATAGCATGGTACTGGTGTAATGATAGGCAGATAGAATAGATCAATGGAATAAAATTAATAGTCCAGAAGTAAATCCTTACAATTATGGTCAATTGGTTTTCCATAAGGTTGCCACAAAGTCAATTCAATGGGGAAAGGATAGCCTTAAAAAAAAATAATAATGCAGGGACAATTGGAAACACATCTGCAAATAATAAAATACAACAAAAAATAAAAATAAAATTTTGACTCTATATCATACCATACACAAAAAATAAGTCAAAATGGACCATAGACTGAAATATAAGACCTAAAACTATAAAACTTTTAGAAGAAAATATATGAGAAAATCTTCATGACTTTGGGTTAGGCCAAGTGTTCTTAGACATGACAACAGATGCACAAACCAATAAAAAAGACACTGATAAACTGGACGTCATTGAAATTAAAAACTTTTGTTCTTCCAAAGACACTTAAGAATTTGAAAAAATAAGCCACAGCCTGGGAGAAAGTATTTGAAAACTACATATTTGATTAAAAAAACTTGCACCCAGAATATATAAAGAAATCATACAACTAAATAATAAAAGACAACTCAGTTAAAAGATGAGCAAAAGACTTGAGTAGATAATTCACCAAAGAAAACATAGTACCGGCTAATAAGCATATGAAAGATGTTCAATATCATTAGTTATTAGGGAAATCACAAATTAAAACCACTATGACATATGACAACACATGCACCAAAATGACCATAATCAAAAGACAGAGAATGTGAAGTGTTGACAATGATGTAAGAAACTGGAACACTCATACATGCAGTGGGAATGTAAACTAGTACTACCTTTTTGGAAAACAGTTCGGCACTTTCTGAAAAGGTTAACCGTGAACTCATCATATGAACCAGCAAATCTGTTCCTAGAAATCTACCCAAGAGAAATGAAAACTAACGTCCACACAGAGACTCCTGTGTGAATGTTTATAGGAGTCTTATTGATCATAGCCGAAAGCTTGAAACATTTCAAATGCCTATCAACTGATCAAAGGATAAACAAAATGTGGTATATCCATAAAATGAAATACTAGTCATCAGTAAAATGTAATGAAGTAGTGATCCTGCCAGGATTGACTTGAAAGAGGCTTTTGAGAATTTATGGAGAAAGACGGAAATGTTCTAAAATTGGATGGTGGCTTTGGTTGCACAACTCTATAAATTTACGAAAAATTATTCAACTTACAGAGAGCGAATGTTCTATATTTAAATTATATCTTAATAAAGTTGTTAAGAATAATGCTATATGATGAATTAACAAAGTGAGAAAAATATCCTGAAATAATTTTTTAAATAAATTCTAATGTGTCTCTTGCCTATACCTATCACCCACATACCCATATATTTTCATTTTATATTGTGGCCCTTCCCCATTAAATTATATCATGAGGCAGCCATTTCATCAGGATAGGATTATTACAACCAAGGTGTTACTATAAAGAAATAAATTCTTGTCCTTTGAGCTTCAAAATACATTTCTAAAACACCAGGAAGGGATAATAGGTGTGAGAATGTTCTCCCAAGAGGGACTTATACTCTGCATACTCCACCCCACTTTCTACTCCTAGGCTGAACCAAGGGGTTGGGTAGTGGTAACATAAAGAAAGCAGTAAAGGTTTAAGGAATCAAAATGAATAGGAATCCTTGGCTCCTGTATTTGGATAAAGCCCAAAACCTGAACAAAATCTCTGAATTCCTCATGTTCGAAAAGGAGAACAGAGCAAAACTATCTGGAGGGAGGATCTAGGCAGAAGACCTCAGAGATCTACCAAGTTTTCTGCAGCTCTAGGGTAGCAAGAAAGTATAGCCTTGACCTGTGCACTAGAGAAAAGTGTAGAAGCAGCTGAGAGAGAGGACCAACCCCACAGAGATCTTGGAATTCAAAGGAGAGTCAGCACCCCCAAACCATATTATTACATGAGCTCCCCAACACATGGATATGATTCTGGGAATGGGGAGATGCAGGGCAATGAAACCCTGCATTTCTCAAATTACATTTATCCCTCCTGGCAGAATGAGAGCATGAGATAAAAAACAAGTTTGCTTACAGACAACAAGAAATAAGAAGTTACATTTCTTCCACACTAAATCCGTAGACTGAGATTGATGCCTGCTACATAACACTATAAAGCAGTGTTTCTCAACCTTTTTTGTATGATCAGCCCCTAAGGAGCTTTCTTAGATAAGTTTTTCTCTAGTTTCCCTCCTCATAAAATCTTAACACCACAGATATACTGTATATGTATTTATGTGCTGTATTTATATATGTGTTTTATATAAAAAGAGTAGGATTTTCTTTTGTCCTCCAAGACCCAGATTTTCTCCCCTTGGGAGCAATATTACCTTTCTTAAGAAAGCATGCTATAAAATGCCACTAAATGGGGGGCCAGCCCGATGGTACAGCAGTTAAATTTGCATATTCCACTTCAGCGGCCCAGGGTTCACCGCTTCAGATCCTGGGTGCAGCATGGCACCACTTGGCAAGCCATGCTGTGGTAGGCATTCCACATATAAAGTGGAGGAAGAGGGGCAGGGATGTTAGCTCAGGGCCAGTCTTCCTCAGCAAAACGAGCAGGATTGGCAGCAGATGTTAGCTCAGGGCTAATCTTCCTCAAAAAAAAAAAAAAAAACACAAAGGAAAGAAAGAGGGAAAAAAATTCCACTAAATGGGACACAGAAAAGGAATAGGTTAAATAATTGATGATATTAATATATAGATAGCACTTTACCAAACACTTTCTTCTACAGCATTTCATTTGGCCCCTTCTACAAACTTGTGAAGTATTATTACCATCCTCATTTTCACAGATAATTAAATGACTCTTCTGCTAATAAGTCACTGAGCTGGAACTGGGACCCAGAAGTTCCAACTCAAATTCTATGCTCTTTCTCCTTGACACCTTGCATCAGAAAACATTTTCTATTGGAAATAGTAGCAACTCTTTCCTTTAAATCATACAACTATAATAAGATGAATCAGTAGAAAACATGCCATAGGGAATCACTCTATATGGGAAGGAAATTGACCAAATGACTAATGTCTTGTTCATCTCTAATTACTAGGATTTTGGTGGAATAGCTAAAGAGATATTAGATATGCAAAATTCAATATAATTCAATTCAGTATAAAAAAGTAATGTGCAGATCACTAGGCATTTGCAATGGCTTGGCTTACCCTACTATTGACATTGTCATATAATTCTAGATAAATGTATTGGCATTTTAAATAGTGAGAGGCTGACATAAAAATCACATGCAAAAGACTAATTCAAAAATTATTACTCAAAGGATATTAAATATACATTAACAAACACAAAGAGAAAAAGAGAGATTAACATATACTCAATACCATATATTAACATAAATTCAAAGTCAAGACTCTTTTACTGTTGTTAATGAGCTATAGCATATCTGAAAGAACTGATTCCAAAACTAAATCTATATTTATTTATCAGCCAGAAAGTTATAGAGTAAAATTTGTAAACACTATTTTATTCTAACCATATTTACAATTCACATTCAGACTCTAGGCACGTACACCAAGTGTCTTCTCATAGATATAATTTAAATATTCCATGCCAAATTCTGTGTCAATATTTATAAAGCAATCACTGCGGCACCATTTCCCTACTCTTAACAGGATCACAAAAGGATGCTACTCCATGGACTGGAATAGATGATATAAATTTATGATTGGTGGTTCTGAGGAGCGTTTCCTGACAGTGATCATGTGAAAGAGCAACTCTCTTTTTTCAGTGTGTCCCCACTGAATACATTAGCCTCATCTTCTGGAAGAGTATTTAATACGCTGCTCATTTTAGAAAACAAGACTGAGAAGCAAACAAGCAGCAGACAACCTGGAAATAATCTCTACACAAAATCTAGACGTTTGTGCCACAGAGCAAGGAAGGATACACCAAGGTTTCCTACTCTAGCGTTCCAAAACCTCTAGATACGGCTTGGGGTGAACCCAGTTCTAGTTATCACGGATGCCTTTTATCGGTCCTACACTTCTGGTGCAAAATGCAAGAATCAGCAGAGCAAAGAGTTGGGGAAAGATCATCCCAAGAGAGGAGCAGCAAAGGCCCCCATGGAAGGAGAGACTGGCATGTTTGAGGAACTGAGAGAATTCTAATCAGTATTAAGTTTTTGGGGTTTGGGTTTCACAGAAATGTGCTTCACGTAAATCATTTGAAATGTTCTAGCATGCTTTAATTATTATGTTATTCCTGCTTCTATTTGGCATAATAAATGTCATCAAAGAATAATTTAATCAATAGATAAATGACAAGGATTAGAATAATTCAAGTAATTCAAGTAGTAACAAGTGGTGAAGAAAAACGTATAGGTTGTGCTAGACCAGTTTTAGGAATGTTTGAATTATTATGTACATTCAAAGTTGACACGCCAAAATAACTCTAGATTCTAACTCCTTTCATACTAAAAAGGGTATAATCCATCATGACCCTTCAAGTTCAGGAAATTCAGATATAAGTGTGGTTTTAATAGAAGTATTTAAAACTCACTTCATTTTTAAAATAATATTTTTCTTTAATATCCTGAGAAAACATTTAGATTAGATGGCTGTGACTCAACTCTTTCCAAAACTGTACAGTGAAATGCACTGAATTTAAGGTGATGGTGTTGAAATATAGCAATAATTCAATTTAAGGACAATCCAACATTTTTATATACTATATTTCCCTGAATGAAGGAAGACATCTGTCTATCTAAATCTACACTTATACATATGTATATACATATATATATGTATATAAATATTGATAATTTTGACTGAGTTGAAAAATCAACTTAAGTCAAATGGCACGACAATCCATTCAAATAAACAGATTTTTTTTAAACGTAAAATTAAGCATTGAATTTAGCTGTCAAAGTCTAAAAAATGCCTGAATCCAATATGGGAAATCAAGTTGGTGATTTTATTGTAGTCTCCACATACTTTTTTTACCTTGCCAAAATGACTGTATAAATTGAGTAGAAGAGCTGCCTAGATTTGCATAGCAAAAAGGAGAGGTCAAAAGCTAATGAACAGATCATAAGAATCACAGAAAAATTATTGACAAGTAGATGAAATTTCTCAAAGTGTTAAAGACTAAATCACATCAATATCAAAAATCATAAAAATAATAAATATCAGGTAATGAATAAAAACATAAAAAATAAATATGAAAATGTTATAGTCAGGTGCTAATGTCATAGGTGAGTGGTTTAGTGAGCTCTCTTAAGGCCGAGGTCCACCAAGTTTTTCTGTAAAGGGCCTGATAGTAAATATTTTAGATTTCATAGGCCGCAAAGAATCTCTGTCACATAGTCTTTGTCTTTTTTTTTTAACAACTTTTTAAAAATATGAAAACCATTCTTGGCTCAAGGCAAGGACCAGGTCTTACTTTTATAGCCCCACAGACTTAGTGGCTTCCTAAATACAGACAGATGGACTGAGAGAAGGTCATAATTTTCTACTTATCTGAGTTATGAAACTGTCAAATTCAAGAGTAGCTTTGCAAAAGATGAAAAAGAGGAACACAGTGCCCAGAATTGGCTTTCAAGTATGCACGATTGCGTGTGTTGATGCCTCAATTCTATATTTTTGCCAGAGCAGTATTTCATCAAACACAAGTCTTCATTTTATTAATCTGTTATCCAGAACGTCAATATGCTTTGAAAAGGAGGTAATAAAATCTCACACTTAAAGCTGTCTCTGAAAACTGGATGTAACTGAGTGATAAACGTGCCTTCAGTTCCAGCCATAGATTGACCACATCCTTGAACTTCCCTCCACCCCCTCTAAGGACCACCAATAAATGAGGATGGCTTAAACTACTTGGCTTGAAAGCAGTTCACCAGGCCTAAGATCGGGAAAAAATATGCAAATCTGAAAAGCTAGTGTCTTTCTCCAACTATAAAAGATGATGAACAGAGAGTGAAGGGAAATTAATAGAGTAATTTGTATTACCTTAGCTGTTCCCTGGGTGATTAGTGGGGTAAAGAGATGCTACCACAAAAAACTTCTCTTCCAGGAAATTAGGGGAAGGGCTGGAGCTGCTTAGCAGCAGAACCTGCAGATTCATTTGGGATAGATCATAAATGATAGGAGCAAAGGAATGTCTAGGCAGGCAAGGACCAGCCACAGTTTTCTTTAAGCTTAATTTGACATAGAAGAGAATCGCAAAATTTCTGTGGGCTTATAAGAGGCTACAAATGTTAGATGGGCACATTACTCAATTCACCAGCTGCCAAGTGCAACCTTGACATAAATTATGTGGAAGAGTCTCTGGGGTGAAAGTCAAAGGACCACTCATGTCATGAGATTTTATGGAGGCCCAGCTGGGCACCCCAACTACCCAGTGTGACACATTGTACCAGCATTGTGGTCATTGTGCTGTGAGGGCATTAACAGCTCACCAAACCCACTGAGATCACTAGCAGATGGAGCCAGCATAAAGGCTCTCCTGGACTATTTGGGTTACCATCCAACATTGACAAATGGGCAATAATATACACAGACCTCCAAGCCCGCTTCCACCAACACCTTACAGTTTCCAGCATCTTAAGAAATTAGAACCAGGGAGAAGGAATGGGGAAACCTTTGAAGGGGAAGAAGTTTGATGTGTAGAGTTTTCAGCTGGACTATAATACCTAAATTTGTTTGAAGAAACTTCAGTATCAGTCTACTAGTCTAGAATAAGTTCTCCGAGTTAGATAAGGCAGGAAGTGTCTCCTTTAGAAAAGTTTGTATAGATATAAAATGAGAGTTTCATTTTTGCATCGCTAACTTTTGTGAATTATCACAACCATGAAGCATCCGATCAGATGCACTGAAAAGTAAAACGGTCTTTTCCTCAAGTTGCACACAGAGAGTACAGAAATCTTCAAAATTCCATTAGAAATTATAGACATTTAGAAATGAGGGATCCTTAAGGTAATTAAGAAATCTTGAAAGGAAATGGGAAAACAACTACCTGTTTAAAAATGGCTGTGAAAAAATCCCTGAATCTGCGGTTGCTTCTGAATCTCTTATAGAACAAATTCCAGTTTCTCTTAAAAAACAAACGTATAAGGTTCCCAGAATAAATCAGAACACTGTCTTCTACACATGAATATTTGCTTAGGTATAATTTTAGATTCTGATGAGGATGAAAAAATAGAATATAAACCAGAAAATATTGCTTCCCAGTTTAGTTTTATGCTTGATTAAGGATGATGGAGGTATTGGAAAGATAGGGAACACCAAATGAAATGGAAATGAACAAGAGTCTTCAAGGCGTCTGCAGGCGATTTGACTTTGGCTGGGCTCCTTAGGTCCAGTTCACCAGCTCTTGCTTGTTTGTTTTACCAACGGGTAAGATTTCTGGTTTATCTCTGAACATTTTTCACAAGTTAAATGTGACATTTACTTTCTCCTCTAATGCTGTCTCATCATATTGTTTCTGAACCAGTGATATCCTTAAGGCTTTTTCCAAAACTGGAAGCTGTGAAACTAATTATTTTAAAAATCAGCCTTCAGACTTACTTCTTACTTTTCACCAACACGCCCGGCCCTGTGCAGTGCATTGAGCTTAGTACTAATTCTATCCTCACTGAGCATCCAAGTTTGGCCAGAATTGGTCTAAACATGTAGTTTAGCTACTCTGAAAATCTTAACCAGGGTCTTGCTTTCTACAGAAAAAAGGTCAGGCCAGAACTTTTCAATCACGAGTAAAAAGTTAACAATAAAAATCAGTTTCTTAAAGCAGAAAAAATGCATTATATCATCTAGTTTTGGAAGACCCAAGCTGCTTCTGTTAAAATACCTACCTACCTCTCCATTTTCCTAAATGCTAAAGTTTACCTGGACATCCAAGCAAGGTGTTAATAAGTTCTGATAAAGGATTTATTACCTTTCAACATTCATTCAAGTAGTGCCAATGAGGCTCTAGTGATGTGCCAAGTTCTGTTCTTGGAGAACAGGCAAACCTCTACACCCAACAGATGTAATATCTGCATGATCAAGTTTACATGTTTCATAGAGATGACAGACACTGGCAGATATACCATAGCCTAATAATGACTATGATGGGAATTTGACAGCTCCTGGGAGCACCTAGAAGTACCACAGGAATCCCATGGCCAAATAACTCTCCTAGCTGGGAGGCCAGACAAATCTCTGCATGAGGAGCATGTGGACAGGGACTGTGGCCGCTGCAACAAGCTTCTAGATCTACCAAGTAAGACTTCAAACTACTAATAGAAGAAATCCTAGTCTAGCCTAAGCCATTCATTTTAAAGAGAAGAGAACCAAGGACACTTTCTACTGTTGACTAATAAATCTACTATTTTTGTCACTTTCCACATCTTCCCTCAGTCCCCTGAACTCTCCAGCAAGAAATTATCATCCCCTCCTTTTGATTCCCATGGAATTTTTTTTTTTTAAAGATTTTATTTTTTCCTTTTTCTCCCCAAAGCCTCCCGGTACATAGTTGTATATTCTTCATTGTGGGTCCTTCTAGTTGTGGCATGTGGGATGCTGCCTCAGCGTGGTTTGATGAGCAGTGCCATGTCCGCGCCCAGGATTCAAACCAACGAAACACTGGGCCGCCTACAGCGGAGCGCGTGGACTTAACCACTCAGCCTCGGGGCCAGCCCCGATTCCCATGGAATTTTGTTGGTACTCTCTGGTGAAATTTACCTTATTTTATGAAATCTAAGATGTCGTTTCTTAAAACAATCCTGATTTCAGAGATACTAAGTTCGAGGCAGGGAGGGGAGACATGCATTCTAGCATAAGTGAAATGTGGTATTACTTTCTGACTTATGTTTGAGCTATATACATACTTTTCTCATCTCCACCAATAGATTTCAAGTCCTCAAGGCCTATTTTGCGTAGTTGAATGCAAAAGTTCAGCACCTTGCATGTGACAGGAACCCAAAGCATATTTGAAAAGAAAAATGAAAGAACAGGTTTATCAGATGGACCTGATAGGAGCCAAGTTTGCCAGTTCTCAACCTAGTGCTCTTTCTACCAAATAACATCATCATCAATCCTTATTAAGAGGAGGTCAAGTGGAACTTTAATATAAAACAATAACCACAAAAATGTTAATATAACCCTTATAAAGCATTACTGATGTGCCAGATAGTGCTGTAAGTGCTATACTTGTTTTTTAATGCTCACAATAGCCTGATGTCCTAGATACCTTTTTATGCTTCTCGTTTTTATCTCAGCCTACCTTCCTGCTCTGGCCATTGTTTGCTGGGGGGGGGGTCCTCTGGATCTCATCTCAGCCACACTACCTATCTGCTTTTGACCAGACCTCTGGGCCTCTAGTGGGTGGGGTGACTGGACATCTCTCTCAACCACGCTGGTGCCTACATGTACTTGGAAGTACAAGTAGGTTACATCTCCTGGGGCAACCCTTGACCAGTGGAGCCAGGGAGCGAATGGATAAATCTCTCTCTCTTCTTCTCAGGCAGATGATTCTGAGCTATCTTTTACAGTTTCACAGGGAGGGCCCAAAAGAATCTCAGACCATTTTCCACATCAGGATCCAACTCAATCATGACCCTTTGGACCAACATGGCTTACTTCCTATTGTATTCCTTTTACTCCCTAATTCTAGCAATCTAATGAATTCCTAGAATTACTTCCCAAAGTAAACCACTGCACATAATCCTTCTTCTCAGACTCAATATTTGGGGGAACCCAAGCTAAGATCTCTGTGAGTTAGTTGCACTATTAATTGCCTAGGTTTCAGATGAGCAAAGTGAAGCACAGAGAAGTTAAATCAAATGCCTAAGGGCCCACAGCCAGGAAGCAGTGGAGCTGGGATTCTAACCCAGGAAGTCTGATGACAGAGTCAATACCTTTAATTACTTCACCTTCTCTTTACAGGATATGAAACTGATTTTTAAATAAAAAATTCAAATATTTTTCTACCTAATTAATCATAATTTGCTGTATTGTTACAATGTTGCAAAATTAGTCAAATACTGTCAAATACAGTATTACTGTCAACTACTGTAGAGGACTAATATTTATTAAGTACAAGCTCTATGCCAGGTACTTTCGTATATATTATCTCATTACTTCTTACACTTTTGAATGGTTAATATTTTAAAAATTCATTTTGCATATGAGAAAGAGGGACTTTAGAAAAGTAACTTGCCAAAGTCACAGAGCTAGTAAGGGTTAGAACCAGGATTGCAACAAATTCATTTATTTGATTAACAAATATTTATTGAGCACCTGTGGTGTGCCACGTAACATTCTGGGAGCTAGAGATTCAGTCTAAGCCCCTGCCCTCCTGGAGCTTATATTCTGATAGAGGATCCCCACAATAATTCAAACAAATAAACAAGAATCACTGGATAATGCTAATTTGCTTAAAGACAAAACAAGGAAGTAACAAAGTCACTAGATCTGTGAGAGGAGCACAGATGCTAAGGGAACACCTAGAAGTTTCTCAATGTTGGCACTACTGACACTTTGGGACTGATAATTCTTTGTTGTGAGGGATCGTCCTTGCAGGATGGTTAGCAGCATGTCTGGCCTCTACTCAATAGATGCCAGCAGCACTCCCCAAGTCCTGACAGCCAAAATGTCTCCAGACATTGCTAAATGTCTTGGGGGGGTGGGAGGCGGCGCACAAAATCACCTCTGATTGAGAACCACTGACCTAGAGCAAAGTTGTTCAGGTGGAGTCAGGCTAGGGATGTGTGAAAAGCAAAGCAAGTTCATACTGAGTAAGGAGGAGAGGGGCAAGAGATTAGGTTCTAAAGGTAGGTGAAGGCCCACCAGGCAAGGACTGTTAGGCCAGGGGAAAGAATTCTGATTTTATGTTAGGCTGCTGCCGCCTAGGCTGACTAGGAAATGCTGTGGTTGTTGTAGAATAGCCACTGATACTTCCTCCATCTTTATTTTTCAACAGCTCTCAACCCTCCAGCCTCGCCAGCCTCTCCCCTGTGTTTCACACCATCCAAGTTCTCTGGGCCGCCCTCCTCTGTCCTGTGCTGCTTTCTCTTACCGGTTCCTGGGGTTTGGCACTTGGATTGCACACGTGTCTTTTCCGTCCTTGGTGCCTTTTCCCTGTGCTTCTTTGCCTGGAAGATGATGTCCTGAAATTCTGCCTGGAAAACCCCTAGTCATGCTTCAAGAGCCACTTCAAGTATTTGCCTCTCCAGGGTGTTTTCCCCAACTCTTCCTGCAGGCAAATACTGTAGCCTGTATGCTAGTGCATCATCATTCTTTGCATCTGAATCAAGTCCTTCACCCTCACTGCAACTTCCCCAAGAGCGTGAGCCAAATCTTGGTCATCTTTAATTCTCCGGTAACTACCCAGTGCTTGACATGCATATAGAAGGTTTGTTCCTCCACCAAAAATCTATATTACTATTTTGAGCCTTCTTCCAAACATAAGAATACTACCTAAGAAAAATTCTTCCTGTGTTTCTATCACTTTTGAGAGATGCATTCTTCAATTTTTTCTTTAGTAGATACTGATTGATACATTTTATCTGAGTAAAATGTACAGATCTTGGCAGTACCTACACATATACACATACGCTCACTCAAGTTTAGCTACTTAGAAAATATGCCTTTAGATTTATAGTTGTTGTAGGCCATTACTCCAAGAGAGCTACCTGGCACATAGGCACACTTTTAACTTTATGTTGGGTGGATCTAGAGCAAGGCACAAAAGAAATAAGTGTGACGATCACAGTCATTGAGAGGGAGCAGTGCACCCCCACTGTGACTGATAAAACACTAAAGTCTGTCCCATCCTGCGAAGATGAGAATCGAATCATGGGAGTAAATAGGTCAAGGAGTTTATAAAGCACAGGTCTCATAAAATTTTCTCTCACAAATGCATTATTTTAATAAATGTCCTCAAAGCCAACGGCGCTGATTTTATGATGTGTATTCAGACAGTCAATGAAAAGGCTGAGAGAAGAGAAAGCAGCAATAAAAACCCACCACTCGATGAGTCAAATTGTAAGCAATGTGCAGCTTTGTAAACTTGGCTGAGTGAAAGCGAAATACTGGACTAACAAACAAGATGGTTACAAGATAAACTTTTGTATCCAAATTTTATCCAAATCAGAGCAAGGTGCTAATTTCACTTAGCACCGTATTTTGAACAAAGTAGGCATTTAATAAATATCTGCTAAATGCATGAATATGCTTTGCCACTCACCTGTTTTCCTAATATTAAAATATATGGTAAATTCTGGGGCTGGCCCAGTGGCATGGTGCTTAAGTTCGCACACTCCACTTGGGTGGCCCAGGGTTCACAGGCCCAGATCCCAGGTGCGGCCCTAGGCACTGCTTATCAAGCTGTGCTGTGGCAGGCGTCCCATGTATAAAATAGAGGAAAATGAGCACAGATGTTAGCTCAGGGCCAGTCTTCAACAGCAAAAAGAGAAGGATTGGCAACAGATGTTAGCTCAGGGCTAATCTCCCTCACCAAAAAAAAAAGAAAAAAAAATATATATATATATATAAAAATTTAATTATATCCTTTCCACATGATTCACACAGTTTGAACTTTGGCAAAAACAACAAATCTAGGCAGCAGTTTGTGTAAACCATTCTAGGAAAAGAATGCAACCAAAGTGTGTGGTAAACTTAGCCTTGCAATGAAACCGTTAAAAATGATAGAAATCTTCTGCTTTAGGACACTGTGTGAACCAAGAACTCACATGGACAGGGAAGAGCTGGATGTAAAGCCCTCTTCTGAAGAGTTTGCCAATGAGGATAAGGAGCCAAAAGGAACTCAGAACGCTGTTCTAAGTTCTCACGGCTACTACTCTTCATCGTCACCATTGCCACATATCCTTTGTTCCAGCTGGCCCTCGGACTGCCACAGGAAGCTCATTTTTCAAAATTATTCTAGCTGCCATTTCTTTTTCTAACTGACAAATTTACCTAAATCAAAGAAGTGATTCCACTCGGTGTATTTTGTATTATCAAACATGGAAGCATATAATTGAAGACGGATTAAAGTTAAGTCGGGAAATTCTCCACATTAATCCCTTAAAATAATAAGGGTGAACTGGAAGGACTGGCTTCCTATTTTCTTCAAAAAAAAAAAAAAAATGCCTTTAAAAGCAAAGGCATCCAACTTTCAGTAATTGGTTTTAAATTTGGTTTTTATTTCTTCACTAACCTTACCAGTTGTTTGAGTTGATGGGTACATTCAGTCAAATAATTTAATAGGATGAATGGGTAAAAACAACCTAAGCATCAAAGGTCTCCAAAAGCTTTTAGGAAACTATCATCACCCTTCCAAAAGCATTACCCATGTCCAATCTAGGTACTAAAAAAAGCTAATAAAACAATTACTCTCTAGGCTTTAGGATCGTATATTACATACACTATTTCCCCACAGCCTTAGCTAATGACATGACTTTATTTTTGGTAGTAAGAATAAACAGATCTTTAAAATTGAGGTTTTTTAAAGTGACTTTTGCCCTTCCTTCTTTACTTTTTTCCATTGCCCCCTTCCAATTAGTCCCCAAGACTGTGGCAGACTGTCGTTTCCTAAAATGGCCACCACATATCTCCTGCCCCATAGTTCTTCTAAAACCTTGCCATTCCTTCTGTCAAGATATGAAGTCTGTGTTCCCTTTCCTTGAATCTAAGTTGGCCTTTGTGACGGTCGCAACCAGGATAGCGAAGGGACGCTAAGTGACTTACAGGCGAGGCCACGAAAATGCAATTTCCTTCCCGTTTGTTCTTGGAACGCTTGTCCCTGGAACTCGGCCGCTGTCCTGCAAGGAAGCCCAGACAGGCTGGGGAGAGCCTCATCTTCAGCGGAATCAAAGCGCTCGGCCTCGACCAGGGGAAGTGGCGCAGACGAGCGGGAGCCCCGACGCGGAGCCCCCCAAAACCCCCAACCAGCAAGAGCGAGATGGCGGCCACCCGAGGCCTCGCCATTGTCGCCTTCGAGGAGGAAAAGCGGCGGGAACACCTGACAGGCTTTCTCAAGCGGAAGGTGGAGCGGAAGAAGGCAGGCACTGAGGACATCAAGCAGCTCCTCAAAGAGGAGCATAAGCAGCTTGGAAGGCGCGCCACCAGGACCACCTGAAGATGCTGACGGAGAAGAGGAGGCGCTGGGGGAGGAGGACCAGCTGCGCCCGCAGTGACGGTGGTGAAGGCGGAGACGGCGGCGGCCGCAACCACAGTCGCCAGCTGCTCCGACTGCCCCTGCCTGAGCAGGGGGCCTGTGCACGGGTCCTAGGAAGAGACTTCATCCGCGGAGAAGCCAATTACAGCCTTTCCCAGGAGGTCCAGAGACCTGCTGTCCCAGCGGATGTCCTCTCGTGCGGCATCGCTGCACACGCACAGCCACAGAAAGGGCGAGAGGAAACATCCCCGCGGGCCCAGGCCTCCACCAAGAAGCCCGGAGTGCCACTCATGCCAGCAAGACCCAGCACCGCCGGCCGACAGGTGAGAGTGACACAGCAGGACGTGAGCCCCGAGAAGCAGGCCATGCCCCATCTTGGCTGCAAGGCCTGTCCTGCCTCGCTCGGCGTAGCTGTCCCTGTAACTCAGCCTGCCCCGAGGTGATGACTCCGTGGCCCAAGGTGGGACATCTCCAGCCTGGGGCTTGGACCCAGAAGGAACAAGCAGCTCAGAGGTGGCTCCTCCAGATGGAGCCTTCAGAGCCAAGTTTGGGGCGTCTTCCAAAGTGTATACCCCACCTGGCCCTGATCAGATTTATGAAGCTAAAAAAGAAAAAAAAATTTCGATCTCAGCCTCAGCCCTTGCTGAGCTTCAATATGACAGGCAACATCAGCTTGACAGACATGTGAGTACCCCATATTAAAAGTACTATTTCCTTCTGACGCCTTTGCGCTATCCCACTGACACCACATGAAGCAAACAAGCCATTCCCACTGAGGCCTAGCCAAATTGCAAATTTATGAGCATATTTTGTTGCTTTTTTAAGCTGCTCCATTTTGGAGTGGTTTGTTAAGCAACAGTAGACAACTGATATATCCTCCCTAAGGTCTGTATGACCTGTTATTTTTCCGCTCCATCACCAATGTTCTAAATTCAAGTTCTCATCCCTTGCCTAAACTATTGCAATAGCTGACTCTTTTCCTTCCCTCCAGTCTCTCCCTGATTGATTTTCATTTCCACAACCCTTCCTCTATCTTGTTAACTTACATCTTGTTTATATTACTCCCAAAAACACAGAAAAAGTTTAAACTGTGATCTGAGAAGTTTTCAATATCTATCTGTGGCTCTCAATGCTGGCTATCCGTTAGAACTACCCAAGGAATTTTTTAAACCAATACCTGAGTCGCAAGTCTGAGATTCTTATTCAGTTGATGTAAGGTGCGAACTATTCATTGGTATTTTTAAAAACTCTCCAGATCATCTAAAGGACAGCTAAAATGAGAACCGCTGAAGCCATTGAAGGTAGAAAAGAACATGCAGGAACGGGTTTAATTAGAACAAGGCCAACGCCACTATTCAAGGTATGAGTAAAAGATGAAGATCAAAGACTGGTCCAGAGTTTTCAAAGTAGGAAGAAAAACAGAGGATTAAAATATCAAGAAAAGAAAGTGACTGGGGAGTAGAAGTGGAAATGTCAGGAAGATCCTGAAAGCAGTTCAAAATGTTCATGAATTTCTGTTATTGTTTTAGTTTGTTTTGTTTATTATAATAAAGTGATTAATGCTGTCCTGACAGGCAAAGGTAATTCCAGAGTTGAAAAAGAACTTACATAAACCCATTAGGACATGATTTCATTTCACCTCTTAGCATATTCCCCAACCCTATCACAATTCAGTTATTGGTTCAACAAATATATATTGAGTGCTACTATTTGTCACACATTATGCTGGGGATATAGCAGTGAACTCCACGAGGCCCTTGCTCTCAAGGAGCTTACATTCAAGTTGGGCGTGGCAGACAATTAAAAAAATAAACAAGTGCGTAATATGTCAGAGGGTAGTAAGTAATATGAAGAAAAATAAAGGAGGGAAAGGGGGAAAGGAACACTAGGGCAGAAGTGGGGGCAGGATGTCAAGAGTATTTTTTTAAAGGTGTCAGAAAAGGCTTCACTGATAAGGTTTCCGTTGAGCAGAGACCTGAAAGAAATAAAGGAGCCCATCACGTGAGTGGATCTCTGTGGGAAAAACAAAGAGCAAGTGAGAACAAGGTACCACAAGGTGACTGGTGTGGCTAGGATGGAGTAAAAACAGTGGAAAGTCATAGGAGATGAGGTCAAAGAGATAACAGAGGCAAAAAGAAGGGGTTTCAGGAGTGAGGGGGATACATTGTAACAGGCAGTGGTTTATTGAAAAGCATTGCTGTAATGATTTATATGGATTATCGGTCACTGTAATTCTATGGATTTTGCTCTGAGAGAGATGAGAAGCCATTGAAGGGTTCTCAGGATAGAAGAGGCAGGATCAGTAGTTTAGCTATTCACTCTAGTGGCTCTGTGGAGAGTAGACTGTATGGAGCAAGGACTGATTCAGACCACCTATCTCTATTTTTAACATTTTCCATAATAAAAATGCATAGCTTTTGTATTAATAATATAAATCTCTCATTAAAAAACATTTTAAATTATGGGGCTTGCCCGGTGGTGTGGTGGTTAAGTTCCTGTGCTCCGCTTCGGTGGCCCAGGGTTCCCAGGTTCAGATCCCAGGCACAGACCTATCACTGCTCGCCAAGCCACACTGTGGCGGTGTCCCACATAAAACAGAGGAAGACTGGCACAGATGTTAGCCCAGGGCCAATCCTCCTCCTCCTCAAAAACAAATTAAAATAGATTGAAAGAATATCTGTTAATGAGAAACAAAGCATTATATTCTCTATTATTAATCTATTCTTCCAAATGTGTTTCTTAAGGAAAGATTTTCATGATGGGCTGTGGGTTGTGTATTATTTTGCTAGGGTTATCATTGCAAAGTACCACAAACTAGGTGCCTTAAAATGGCCAAAGTGTATTGTCTCACAATGCTACAGGCTAGAAGTCTCAAATCCAGGTGTCAGCAGGGCTATGCTCCCTCTGAGACCCTGGGTAGACTCCTTCTTCGCCCCTCCCTAGCTTCTGGTGGTGGGCAGCGATCCTGGGCATTCCTTAGCTGGCAGCAGCATCATTCCGATCTCTGTTTCCCATCACACGGCCATCCTTACATCATCTTTCCTCTCTGTGTGTCTTTGCCCAAATTTCCCTGTTACAAAGACACCAGTTGAATTGTATTCGAGCCCACCCTAATCACTTCATCTTAACTTGGCTAAATCTGGAAAGACCCTATTTCCAAATAAAGTCACATTCTGAGGCATTGGAGATGAAGACTTCAATTATCTTTTTTGGGGGGGATACAATTCAACCCATACAGACTGGTTCTCATGAAATCCTTAATAATAGAATTTGTATTGTATGCTACCTTCTCTATCAAGGCAAAAATATACAAAGAAAAGAATAGAGCTGTTCCCAAAAAGTTAAAGAAAATTCTTGAATAAAGGATGATTGCCCTGAGAGGGAAAATTTGTGGTATATTTTTTTGATCCTCTCACTTTTTCCAATCCAGCAGACGTTTTCCAGAGAATAACTCAAAACTCTATGAAAAGACTTGGTTATTTTTGGTGATTTTCATTCATGGAACATGAATTTTTCATGTTTTGATGAGTTGACCTTTAGGGCTGGATCATTTAGCCGTTATGGCTATATAACTCCTAAGACAGGTTTATTGAAATTAGAGAGTCACCTGCACCTTTCAAATTGGTTTCACAGTTCCAGGGGAGTGGGAATTAGAATGTTGGTTAACGTTAATCTGAGAGGGAGTGGACATCAGCCCATAAACATGTTTAAAACATGCCCAACCTGCTGAACAACTTAATTTTACTTAATGAAGACTTTTGTTTTCAGCAGCAGAATAAAAATTTTTAGGCGGACAGATGAACTTTATGGGGTGACTGAATTTTGTTGAATGCTGGCTTTGAGAGCCAGTAACAAGCTCCAAAAGACAAATCAGAGCAACACATAATGCTTAGCCTCAAGATATCCCCCAGGCAAAGCAAATCCTTATCAAGAACCCACTGGTGACCCAAGTAACCAAGCTGAGCTGCAATTAATGTGTTGGCACATGTGCATACAAGGACAGTGAGCATTCTGTCATGAGACAGAGAGCAAAAGAAGATGAAGAACAAACACCTAATTCTCGATATGCTATCAAATATCGTGTATGGAATTACTCTAAAAGTACA
The DNA here is from genome assembly GCF_037783145.1 of Equus przewalskii. Taxonomy (NCBI): domain Eukaryota; kingdom Metazoa; phylum Chordata; class Mammalia; order Perissodactyla; family Equidae; genus Equus; species Equus przewalskii. The sequence continues at coordinate 53,754,153 of NC_091838.1, forward strand.
CACAGTGAAGTATAAACTATGTTTGACCCATCTATTATCTGGAAGTTAAATATCTCTAAATTCATTTATTTCCACTAATCAGCTGCTGGGCATTTTTCTCCAGCTTCGGCCATCTGCTTTTAATTACCAAAACAATCAGCAATCCAAACTGAAATGATAAATAGTTAATCATTACAGGCTTTCAGCTTACAGGTGTAGTCAAAAAGAAAAGGAATAAACAGATTTATTTAGTTTTAAAGAGAGTCAAACTTAAATGAATCCAGAACATTGCCCAAATTACCTTATTTCTTTGACATTTTGAGGTTCGTAAATGAAATCTACTCCAACAGCTATAAAATAAATTTGGATTAACAAGTTTAACAAATAGTGTTATTTTGAGCAGGATGGTTGAAATAAATTTAAAAGACTCGAACAGATTTCATGGAGAAAAGTAGGACAATGAAGAAAAGTAGCGCCCTCTCCAACAGCAGTAACTAAAACTCTGAACATCTGAAGATAGAGAACATAAATGTTTCAACAGCTAATAAGATAAATTTACCTTCATATCATATTTACGTCGATTTTTTGGAAAAGAAATCCAAATGCCTACTTTTCCGTTTCAAACAAGGGAAATCTGTGTAAGAAAGAGAAATGAAATTCACATTGCTGCGTATCTACCATATGTTTGTATGTCACAAGTATAGTCCCGTAAACAATCCTATGGAGATTATTTCTCCCACATTAAAGATAAGAAAACTGAGCCTGGGAGATAAAGTCAAGTTGAGAGTCAAATCTGGGGCAGTCTGTGATTGATGGTTACCTTTCACTGCTTGATTAACACGTGATGAATAGCAAAAAACTTGATAATAGAACATTTCACTGTATTTCTTTTAAAGGACACTACCAGATTGACAGGTACTGGTGTTCAAAAAAATAATTCATTTTCCATTACTACATATCTCATCAAAACTAAAGTTGAATGATTATATATATGTTGTCTGAAATGTTTAAGACAGTAATTTTTTTTAACATTTTGGTGTTTTTCAGTTTTAACAATGTGTTGAGCTCTGAGTGGATTAAAGATGGTGTTTTGAGGTTCCCCACGAGAAGCAAAAAATTATACAAATAGGGAAGAACTCATCTTCTAGATGGTAGTAAGAGGTTCTTAAGTTTACAATTATTATTGAAATATATACATCTTGCTTAGGAAAGAGCTGGTGCTTTTATACTTTTACGTCTGCTTAGCCCTGGTTGTTTCTTAGGTATAGTGAGTGGAGCACTCATGTTAGAATAATCCTGATCCCAAGCATGCCAGGAATTCGTCTTTTTCACAATCTCAAGATGATATAGTTACTTTGACACACTTCCTCTTTGTCTTAGTCTTGCAGGTGTCCAATGCTGACCCCCCAAAATGTCACCAAAACAAACTGTTGATAAGACAAAGCCGAGTTGATTATTTACCATGTAGTTTACCTCACAGAGCTTTTGTAGTCCTGAAAGGCCAAAACTTGGATGTTAATTGAGATTTTGAAGTTAGATATAAGGTGGGGCTTTCTTTCTTTCCCTTTTTTTGAGGAAGATTAGCCCTGAGTTAACTGCTGCCAATCCTCCTCATTTTGCCGGGGAAGACCGGCCCTGAGCTAACATCCATGCCCATCTTCCTCTTAAGGTGGGTCTTTCAATGGAAGAGCTTGCTTAGGATTGGGTAAGGATCATGATAAAATCGTTTGGCATTGGTAGGCTTAGCAAGGTAAGGATCTTGAGGAGAGAGGGTCAATGAGTCTGGTAGTATAAACTGTCATCTGATGTTTTCTGTTGAAGAGTTGGTCGGTCCTTCAGGAAGTTTTTGAAATGAACAATAAAGTTATTTACATCTTTCTTCCAGCTGATTGCTGTGAATGAAACTATCTTTAGATTTGGGAAGCAAAAGCTGAAATGAGTTACAGTTGGTCAGTTCCCCTCTAACAAAGCCAATGAGAGATAGAGTTTTTACTGGGCCCTTGTCAATTCGGTAATGTGAGACAGGAACACTTTCATACGGGTTCTCAAAGTAAGATTCAAGAATAGTTGGTTTTTATTTTTATTTATTTATTTATTTATTTAGTGAGGAAGATTGGACCTGAGCTAATGTCTGTTGCCAATATTTCTCTTTTTGCTTGAGGAAATTGTCACTGAGCTAACATCTGTGCCAATCTTCCTCTATTTTGCATGTGGGACACTGCCACAGCATGATGCCTTGATGAGCGGTGTGTAGGTCCAGCTCAGGATCCAAACCTGTGAACCCCAGGCTTCCAAAGTGGAGTGTATGAACTTAACCACTATGCCATAGGGCCAGCCCCAAGAATAGTTGGTTTTTAAAGTGCTAGGAAAACAGTGTATTAAATTTTATGTTTATGCAATTCTCTCTTTTCAGCCCTCTAAGGGAGGTGATTCCTTCATTTTACTGAACTATATGACTGTTCAGGATACATTTGGAAGAAGGCAAATAAGGAATAAATAGGATTGAAAAGGAAAGGATAGATGCACCCAGAGCAAAAGAAAAGGGGAGAATGCTAAAGTGGGTTGTCAAAAGGGAGGTGGGGAAGAGACGATGAAAGCAATGGAAGGAAAGAAATGGTCAAAAGACTTTGGAGAAAGAGCAAAAATGCTTAAACAGATATTTTAGGACGATTTTTCTGGGATGTCAAATAAAATCCTTTCCCTATGATGTCATCAGTAAAAGTCCTTACTTGTAAATGTATTACTTCAGACCACCTCTGCCAATACTCAAATGTCAGGATTTTTTTCCCTCTTGAGAACCAACCACAGGTTATTTGGCCAAGTATGACATCCCAAAATGACAGCAGCGGTTGCTTCTTAGCATCTCACCACAACCATCATGCAGAGATGCCACTACAAGACCGTCAAAATCCCCCTTAGGATTCTCATTAGGGGAGGCATCAGGTGGAACCCAGAGACCAATCTACCCGGGAGGCAGCAGATTACTGACACTGCCTTATTTAACTGCAGCGTGAGAAGGCTTGTTGACTCAAGGGAGAATTTCTATGCACCTGAGTAGGATGCACCCCCTCCACCTTTCTTTCTGACACACATCCTTGAAACATAATTATAAAATGAACCAGAGGAGAACAAAATAAACGTTCCTTAGTCTCACCCTACATTCTTCTCCCTGGGACATGCCCGTTACAGCAGTTTATTAAGCAGCTAAGACACTAGGAGACAGGGGAAGAGAAGAGAGGGAGAAGCACGTGTCCATTGCCTGGTATCATTCTTGTTCAAAGAACCAGGCCCTGTCTTCTCCAGGGTGAATTGAATGTTGTCCCTTGGTTGAAAACACATTTGATCTAACTCATGGAGGCACCCAATTAACAAGTACGATAGGACTTTTGATATTTGCTAAGTCAGTCAGCAACTTGAGTGGGGCCTTGCAATTCTCTGAACTCATCAGAAACTTAGAATCTGTATTGTCTTTTACCCTTAAATTTAGAGTATGTGATATCAAAGTTTATCTCAGGCATTGAATTCAGGGAAAAAACAGAGGCAGGCTGAACCCGCTGGGATGAAATGGTCAGAGAGAGCTTGGAGATACAAGAGTAAAGTGATGAAATTTTCTTTGTTTAATAAAGAAAAGGGAAGTGACCGCCTTCGCACCCTGTTAGGGTGCCTGCTTAAAACCCTAATAACACCTCTGCTTAAAAACATAATAGGCCCAGGAAGGGGCCCGACCTTTTGATTTTACAACGTAAGGTCAGAGGCATTCTGACCCTTGGAACTGTAAGCACGAATCTCCAAAATGAAGGCAGGAGTCTTTCAGGAGGTAGCACTCACAGGTGCATCATTTGTCTCGAGGTGATAAGAGAAGTTACTTTTTCTTTCTTCTACTCTGCTGTGTAAATTTGTGTGAAATTCTGTCCATGCTTTCTAGTCACTTTCGTACTATTTAAATGCAAATAAATCAGTTAATAGTTTTCCAATAATAAATTGTGTTCTCTCTCTCTTCTATATCGGTACAGAGGGGACTTTTATTGTCAGGATTGTTTTATTTCCCCAACAGTAACTATCAGAAAACAGTAATACATGCACCTACAAGGCAAAAAAGATAAGTAACTTAATGGGATGAGGCTTGAACAGTTGGGTGGCCAGTGATATCATTTACTGTGAACAGTCACAAAAGAAGGAGCAGTCTTTTCACAGAGAGCGGAACCTTAGTATTAGAGGAGAATTTAACTACCAGACCTCCATCTCATATTTTAATCTCCTCCAACACACCCTGAGTTTCTTCCAGATCCAATCAATTAGAAGACCTGATTTTTCTTCCATCCAAAATCTCTTTGAAATCCATCTGATTCTCTCCATTCACAAAGCCACTACGTCAGACCATATGGCCATCATCTCTCCCCTAACAAGTTTAATCACCTTCAATTTTGCTGCCTCTCAAACTATTTCTCCAGATAGCTGTAAGTCATGCTTCTAAAACACAAGATTTCTGTTTAAAAACATGGTGTGTAAGGATCTCCTGCATCTTACTCCTGCTTGCTCCACTAGCTTGATTTCTCATGACTCCAAAACTCTTTCCCTGCTTCTTAAATTTGTGGTCCTGCCATACCTAGTTGCTCAGTGTTACTTGAACATCCTTACTCTGGCCTCCAGGATTTTACACAGGCTATTTTCTTAGTCAGGATCATTTGCAGCCATCCCTTCCTCTATTCACCATCCTCCTCCTCCCAAATAATCACTACTTATCGTTCTTCAGTTAGGATTCAAGTAGAATGGATCACCTCTCTCTGAATTTCTTGTCTGACCCTTCCAATGCATCCCTAATTTCCCTTATAGCACCTTGCTTTGACCTAATATTTATCACACTATACTATATTTGCCAATTTGTATTATCTTTTATACTATAAGATCTTGGAAAGAATTCTTAATGAGTAAGTGTTTAGCAATTAAGTCTAAAAGTTAATGTCCAGGAGTAGAACTGGTTTGCATACCAACTTGATCCAAGGCTTCAAACGAAGGCATCAGAACCCAGCTATTTTCCAGTCCTCAGCTTTATTCTCTTATATGTTGGCTTCACTCTCAGACTGCACCTGGTGTCAAACATGGCTGCCAACAGCTCAAGGTCTACAATCTCTCAAGCCCAGTGGAAACGAATGCCTTTCTCTCCACGGAGTCTCAGCAGAATCCTCATTGAATACCATTAGCTCTGATTAGGCCACATCCCCATTCTCGAAGTAGTCACTCTGGTCAGGGAGAATAAGATGCTCTAACTAACTGGGCTTGAATAACATGCTTATCCCTGGAGCCAGAGATGGAGTTCACACTAAGGGAGCCACACGGAATATAGGAGGTGCTTCTTTGGAAAGTAATAGAGTTACTGGTACCAAAAGAAGAGTTAGTGCAAGCTGGGAAGCAAAAACAAGACAAAACAAAACAAAAACTGTCCACTACCATAGATAAATTACATGGCTGTGTAAATCAAGATATTCTGTGGTAGGTTAAGAAATTACAGCTTTGCAGTTTAATTCAACTACATACACTTTAAATTTATTTCTATATGATGATTTAGCTAATCTTTCTCTGTAAATTAGGTTTCTTTGGGAGCTAAATTGAAATTCATTCAGGTTTTTAGGACTGCATAATAAGTGGAAACTTATTTCCTTCCAAAAGGGATTTGCGATTATATAGACATTGACAAACTTTTAGTTTGAATATGATATTTTAAACTTGATGATTGAATTTCCTTAATAAGTTGGAAACATGGAAAATGTTTTGGGAGGAATGGCTAATGCTGGGCAATAAATGCAAGAAATAGCACTTTTTATATAATTCAATTCTAAATGATTAATTTTGATTTAAACATATAAGTAATTTGTTTATCATGTGATTCAATTGAAAGACTCAATTTATACTAAAAATTTGGGTTAACATGACCACCCAGGGCAGGAAATGAGGAAAGAGCCAATTTATGTTAAGCAAGAAGGTTCCAGTTACTTCTTAAGAAGTGAGAAAAGCTTCAAACACACTTTTCCCCCTCTGGGAATTTCAGTACAACGTAGCTGCCCGGAGAAAAATCTCCCTCTCACAACACCTTTTTGTGATGAGAACAGGCTGCCAAGAAAGCTCTCACAGATAGAAGTCTGAAGAATGTCTATCTTGAGTCAGGTGTTATAATTAGTTTTGACACTACTTTCACAGTAAGACTCCTTAATCCTGCCGAAATTTTATAGAGGGATAAATCAAGCACCTCCTACATATGTACATTATTCCAGGAGTCTCTTTAATCTGTCTTGTCCATGGTTTAGGACTTAGAGATATTTCAGTTATGGTCATGGAGACTGCTCTGGAAGCATCAGGTGGATTCTTTTCCTGCTTAAAATAAACACTGTCCTAAATAGAAAGACTATGTTCACAGTTCATACAGCTATATGATAGAAGAGATTCTGTTCCCAAAGGCAGCATGATAATTCAGAAAAAGCCCTGAATTTGGGAGTCAGATGCTTTCAGCTGAAGTCCCCAGTCTTCAACTTTTTGATCTTTAAGAGTTTCCTCATCTCAATAGGGGAGAAAAAATATCTTGTATCATAGAGTTATTGTGTGGCTCAAAAGGAAATCAATAATGTATGCAAAAGAGCTCTGCAGACTACCCGGTCATATAGTCTCAGCCTCAATACTTCTCTATAATGAAGTCCTTGAAAACTGTAGGAACCAAATATGTTACAACAGAGTCAAGATGGACTTGTGAGAGATATATATATATAAGTCTGCCAAATTGCAGTTCAATAACAATAGGCAACATTGATTAAGCACTAATTATATGCAAGGTACTTTGCAAGGCTTCCATTTCCAGGTCTGGCAACAATCCTATGTGGTGGCTAATAATGTTATTCCTATTTTATATATAGAAACATGGAGGCTAATAAAGATTAAATAACTTCCCTAAGTCCACACAACTAGAAAGATCCATCTGGGTGGATCTGGAACTCAACACAGATCATTTCACTCAAAGCTAATATTCTTAGCTCTACATAGCTCCACATGGCTTCTCCATCCATTCTGGTCCATGCAACAGAAGACATGGTCCTGAAATACTCCCTTGTATAAATATGAAATTGATTCATGATAAAGAAACATCATCAGCTAATGGGGGAGTAATTGATCATTTAACAAACAATTTCAGGAAACCTGACTTTTTTGTTTTATTATGGCCTCATGTACGAGAACACTTAAAAAATGAAATAAGCCACTCACTTTTTTTAAATAAACCTTGGAAACCTTTTTAAGTCTTGAGCTTTTTTAAGACTGAATAATATTTCACTGATGTATATACCACGTTTTGTCTATCCATTCATCTGTTGATGGACACTTGGGTTTTTTCTACCTTTTGGCTATTGTAAATAATGCTTCTGTGAACACTGGTGTACAATGTCTGTTTGAGTTTCTGCTTTCAATTTTTTGGGGTATGTACCCAGAAGTGGAATTGCTGGATCATATGGTAATTCTGCTTTTAATTTTTTGAGGCACTTCCACACTGTTTTCCCCTCAGGCTATACCATTTTCACCTTCCCACCAACAATGCACAAGAGTTCTAGTTTCTCCACATCTTCACCAACACCTATTAATTTCTGGGTTTTTTTTAATTAACATCCTTGAATTTTATAATCTTTTTTACAATACGCATGTATTGTTTTCAAATTCCAGGAGGAAAGCCCTTCAAAAGTTATAAAAGAAAATCAAGAATCACATAGTGAGATTTTGTTGAATGTGAAAATGTTGAGGATTTCACGTCCTTAATTGTCATGGACTTAGGGTCTCTCTTGAGAATTCCTTATAATGACGTTCTTGAAAATTGTTGGAAAGCCTTTCTTCTTATTATGTTCTCCATCTCAGTTGATGAGATGGCCCTATTATCAATTGATATGCAGCCTCACCTTGGTCCTCTCTATTATCCCTTACATCCATTTGATGACTAGCTTATTGTATGTAAAACAATAATTTACATATTAAAATAAACACAACTGTATTATGTAAGTGAAAGCAAATGCATGTATTTTAAACAAAACCATAGGCTTCAAAAATTTTTCCCACATGAAGGCTTTGGACGGTGTGAGCTACAGTGCCACAGCCTCAGAGTTTACTTCTCTCTCTGTCTATAATGGTACATTGAAGGGAACCTCGAGAAATACTGATTTATGGGATAAAATATAGTCCCCTTAGCGTATCATATGAGGTCCCCTGTGAATTGGCACTTGCCCATATCTCTAGACTCACTTCCTGCTGCCTCCTGCCACATCAATGTCTTATGTTTCAGAAATGCCACATCATTTGCGGCTTCCAGAACCTCACCCTACTATTTCATGTATCTCTGTATTTCATGCGCTGTTCTCTGCTCAGACAAGGAGTTTCCCCCTCCCATCTCCCTACAAGCTGTTCTACGTGGTGAACTCCGTTCCCCTCCTTCTGTCTCCACCCAAATATCATTTCCTCTTTGAAGCCTCCCCACTCTCTCCTCTACCCCCACCCCCTCAAAGTGTTACTTTATATTTAAATTATACTTTAATTATTGTTCATATCATATTATACCGTGCCATTTATTAGTTTGCACATCTGTCTCCCACCTAAAATGTCATCATTTTGAGAGAATGTATGATTAAAAGCATAGTTTCTAAAGGTAGTCTACATGAGTTTGACTCCCAGTGCTACCATTTTCTACTGTGTGACTTTAAGCAAGTTAACTGACTTCTCTGCACCCCCATGTTCTCTGTAAAATAGGGTCCGTACTAGTGCTTACGTTACAGGATTGTTGTTAGGCTTCTATGGGATAATATATGTTCAGGGCTTAGAAGACCTCCTGGCAAATAATCAGCATTCATAAATGTCACCTACTTTTACCGTATTCATTTTAGAATCTTCAGAACCTGACACAAAGTAGGTATTTGGGAAACGTTTTTTGAAACAAGTTGAATTTCCTTCTACATGTTTTTGGCCTTCAATTGCTTCTCTTTGGCCAAAAGAAAAACATACTTTTTTAAAAACTGAAAGAAATCTTGGTGACTGAGAAACCCCAAAATGTACTGCTCAAATCCTTGGTGTTTCAAATTATTTTGTGTGCTGTGCCCTAGACTTGGCAGTGATGCTGTCATGTCACAACAACTAAATTGAAAGAGGAAGGAATTAAAACATTGATGGTTTGAAAGGGAGTTTGTTGTCCATTCTCCTATCAGAAAATAATCCAAACCTTCACACGAGATGTGAAAAGAGAACCTACGTTGGAGACCCATCTTTCAGAGTTATGAAAACCCATTACATATTTGTTGAAAGGAAAATGTTTGCGCCTTTGGACAATAACTCCACATAGAGGGAGAAGACTGCCAGAACACATGGATAATTGCTTGGACTGCTAGAGGTTTTGTTCAGGGTCTTGAGACTAGTGATGGATGAGACTGACAGGACTGCTTTAAATAAACCAAACATCTTGGATTAGTGTCACTGGAGTTAGAGTCCCCTGGGAAAGGCCTGTCTCCCGTGATTTCCAGTATACTCCACTTCCAACGAGCTGGAAATACCACAAGAAAACTGTTGTTCTCACGGTATTTTTGCCTTTTCCATTTCTGGTTTCAGCTGAGAAAAAAAAAATGGTATGTGCAGATCAAAAATGGCATGTGTACACGACAAAAATGAGAGCATCCGAATGTTTGGTCTTTAAACTAAAGAGAATTCACTGTGAGTTTCAAATAAATTCAAATACACTAACTTTGGGCGCGTTCTCATAAGTTTCACTTAAGCAGATGTATGCCGACAAGTGAGCCAGAAATTGTATTGCACCTATGTTGATTGAAAGCAAAGTGGCAGAATAACTAAAATGGGTTAATGTCTCTAAACTTTTGTTTAGAGACATTTACTTAAACTGCTTCTGAAATTATGCTATAAATAAGCAAGCATATTTCAATAAATATTTGGGTGTTTTTCTAAAAGTGGTTGACTTTTGTCTGTTTACAATTTTGCTAGTAAAATTTAATTCCATGTTTAGACTCTGCTTCAATAAAGTGCAACAAATATTTATGGATCACTAACTGTATGTCAGGCAGAGTGCTAAGAGCTGCTTGATGGCACTGTTGACATATGCTAATTCTTTCTAAATATGTGCAATTAAGAATATTTAGATAAGGTAACCAAAGGAATGTGAAGAGAGAGCAGAAAGGAAAACGACAGAGTGCAAATCTTCGAAGAACAATTTGAGTGTGATTTTCCTCAATGGTGTGCTTAGTGTTTTATCTATTATTAGTAGCAGAAAAAAATGACTAAAAATTGAGTGAAAATTAGTGGCTTTTTTTATCCTGCAAAATCTTGATTTTTGCGTACAGTTAGTGTTTAAATTTACCTATAAAGAAAAAAAAAGATGACAATTGCTGTTTAAATTTTCTGAGTGGCAAATATATTTTCTTTTTTTTTTTTTTTTTAAAGATTTTATTTTTTCTTTTTTCTCCCCAAAGCCCCCCAGTACATAGTTGTATATTCTTCGTTGTGGGTCCTAGTTGTGGCATGTGGGACGCTGCCTCAGCGTGGTTTGATGAGCAGTGCCATGTCCGCGCCCAGGATTCGAACCAACGAAACACTGGGCCGCCTGCAGCGGAGAGCGCGAACTTAACCACTCGGCCACGGGGCCAGCCCCGGCAAATATATTTTCTGAGTGGCAAATATTCACAAACCAATTAAGCAGATTTGGGATTCAAGGTGATAGGAAATGTTATTATTCATAGATGTGCATATTAATAGATACATTTAAATTAACTGAATCTATTAACTTTTTACCTGCATAATATGTACATTAAAGTACAGATGCCATCTATTGGTTAAAAGCTCAAAAGATAGAATCAGTCAGATATACTCAGGTCTGGAGTTTTGTTTTACCTCTTCATAGCTGTGTGACCATGGTTGCTTAACTTCTCTGAGCTACAGAGTCCACCCCTGTAAAATAAGAATTATAATTGTAGCTACCTAATAAAGTTATTGAGAGAATGAAGTAGTGATGCATATAAACTATTTAACTGAGTGCATAGAGAGAATGCAATAAATGTTTGCTTTAATTAGTAGTAGTAGTACTAATGAGGTTAATGAGAAATGGTGTTAACTACAAACTTTGAATAAAGTTGAGATTGGGGGAAGTTGATGTTAAAGTAAATAAGTTTGGCAAGATCAGAAATTGTAACAACTGTGAGTAAGGAAATCATCTGAATATTTCATAGCTGTAATTCAATTATAATGTGATAGTATCTGAATTTAATTAACACTGAACCCAGAATATGTTCAAATTCAAGAGTTTCAATTATCCATCTCCAAAGTGTATTTCTGTGCAAGTCAGTGAATGTGCCTAAGACTAACTAACATATAAGCCCAGTTCAGCTACCATCTGTCTGTTTCTCCGTTGTGAGTTCTGTAAGCCGTGAGTAGCATGGTGAGATTTGAGCTGCTACTGGAATTCCTGCTGTAAATGTGGGACAGCATTTCCAGTCTTCAGACAATCCCCAATGCTAGCTTGTGTAGTAACTATAGTCTTCCTGATACTCAAGAGAATTAGGAGGGCCAGCTCCGGTGGCCTAGCGGTTGAGTTTGACACAATCCTCTTTGGTGGCCCAGGTTTGGTTCCCAGGCATGGACCTACAGTACCACTTGTCTGTCAGTGACCATAATGTGGCAGTGGCTTACATACAAAAAGAGGAAGATTGGCAGTGGATGTTAGCTCAGGGCTAATCTTCCTCAGTAAAAAAAAGAACATTAGGAAAACATGACTCTTCTTTAGAGCATCAATGACATCTTTGTTAGAGAATTTGTTTCCTCTTAGGGGGAGTAAATACTTTTCCTGACTCAAAGAAAAATATCAGGCTTGTATCAAAACAACAGCCCAACCCTGGGGATGTGTTCAGATAGCAGGAGGAGGAAAATTAGCAGTTTTCAGGGGCTCCTGGATTCCACCACTGGTAAGAAGGAAAGTAGACTAACTGCTTGAGGATGCTGCTCAGTCTCATCCAAGCCTAGCAAGTTACCTTCTCAAAGGACTTCCTCTATATGCTGTAGGAAGAGAAGGACCATGCACCTGCCCAGGTAAAGTGGAAGATGAGGAGGGTGTCTTGGCTTCAGTCTTGGGTACGTTATTGCGCTAGATGCAAAAAGGCAGTACTGTGTGCCTCTTTAGTGTGGTGAGCTTTTTGCATATATCAAGTCATTGTGTTGTACACTGGAAATTAATTGTGTTGTACACTGGAAATTAATATAATGTTTAATCAATTATATCTCAATTTAACAAAAAAAGATGGGCTATGAAACAGAAAAAAAGGAAAGATATTGATTTCTTCAAAGCTGTATCTGAAGTGCAACACAGGAAACCACTATTCTTGAACCACAACAGAGTGTTCTCACCATGGAAAATAATTTGCCGTAACCAGGATCTCTTGTGCACCAAGTCCAAGGTTTAGATAGTGGAAACAATGTTATAAAGGGTTCATAGTTGAGAGACAGATCAGTTAATCAGAGAAGTTTACAGTAATGGGGATTCATCGAGGATTAATCCTTTGTCATTATGTCCTCTTGAAGGGCATTCACAGTTAATTCATCAGTAAAAGCTTCTCCTCTTATGACATAAACCAATATTCACCATGTCAGGTTAGTACCTTTAGGTACTAGTTGTACCAGCTTAAAACTAAAATGTTTCTTGTTTGCCCACATAACTATTTCTGCTAAATAGTGGCCCAGATCCAGGTTTAATGACCAAATAAAATATCTCCACCTTGTCAGAGATGTAGCAATTCCAAAATCTCACAAATATCTTGTTCCCATCCAGTCTCTGCCTCTGTTGAGACAGAAAATAGCAACCAATTATGTGCCTTTGCATGATCTGGGACATGCCTATTAACAAGTGACTCATCTCTCTTCGTTTAATATAGTTGTCAGGTCTTAAAATCAATAGCTAACTCCAAATAAAGCTGTTAAGAAATCTAGTACATCCTTGCTCAGAAATACATTATGCACCTTTCCATGGGGGGGAAGGAAAGAGTCCCCCTCGTCAGTCAGGCAGAAGCCAGAATGTCAGTGGTAGAAATGAAGAGGAGGAAGCCACCCAGTGATGCAGGGGAATCTCTTTAATAACTACACAGCTGAGGAGGCCCTTGGGATTGTGGCATGTAGTCTCTCTGGGCATGAGCTGGGAACCAAGATTAATTAGGATCATCTGGTAACTAGAAGCAACTAAGACCCTGGGGAAGATGGGGCACCACCACAGAAAAATACACTTCTGATTATTTTGTATCCTAGCTAAATTCCCAGGCTTAATTAGCCTGGGGAAGTACCCATGACATAAGCGACTCTCAGTTCTCCAAATCAATGTTTTTCTGTAGTTAAAACATTTAGTGAGTATAGGAAAACATTAAAACAGATCATATTTCTCTTTCTGGGGAAAACCTGAGACTTGTTTGCTTTTGAATCATGAAAAAGATCAGAATACTTTCTTTCTGCTCCTAGTAAGTCATTAAGGCCTGTCATCTGAAATGTCACTTTTGCCAAAGACCGTTTATAAATGAGCAATTAAAACTTACTGAAGCATTTTAGATGAAACTTATTTAATTGATGAGTGAACTAATGCTATATATCTATCAAGTTGTGATTTTTCTTCCTTAGCAGAAGCGTAATGTGACATTAGGAGACATAGTGCAGAGCTTCTTTGTACGAATGTCACGAGCCAGCGTTGAGACTATTTGCCATGGAGACAAAATGGGCAGTACTCTGGTAGACGTAAACAAAATAATAGCCATTTTATACTCACAGCAACAATTTACCTATATTTTGTGTGTGTGTGTGTGTGTGACAGAAAGAGAAAGAGAGAGAGAGAGAGAGAGCGCCAAGCAAGATAATAGGTGATATTTATTTTGGAAAAAAGATAGCACTATTTTGATCCCTAACGGTGGTTACCATAAACATGAAAATCACATTTCTTTGTTGAATAAAATTCAGGAAATTAGCAGAGATAAAATGAAAAAGAAAAATGGATGGAAAAAACTGCTTTTTGAGTCAAAATGATCAGGTTCTCTCTCTGCCTACATAAGAGGTAATGTGGATTGTAATTGTAATACAAGGATGGGAATTTAGCTTTTCCTCCACAAACCTATTCTTTAATTTGATACAAATTGATGTATCACAGTAACATTTATATTGCTCTCATTTGGTCCTCAGGGGATAGAAATAATCCACATACTTTTCCTTGTATGATAAATATTACCAGGATCTCCAAACTTAAAGATCATAGCTTCACAAGGGAAAATTCCAAGTAACCCTCAGTCAAAACACGAATTCTTTTCCTGTTTCTTATTAAAGCACTTTTTAGGATTAAAAACTTCCTTATAGAATATCAGTGCTGGAACACGATTAAGATAAAGCTGAAGTCAGATGGCTCAACACAGAGAAGCAATTTCTTAACAGATAAGCATCCTTTCTCCAGAATGGAGCCAACTTGAAATCATTGATATCAACTACTTCAGCAGAGCAAACTGCATGAAAGCTTTAAACACTGAAATTGGCAGCTTTTAAACTTTTATATCTTCTTGTCTCCTTTTTAAAAGAGTCCTGTGAAACGGAAATGCTATCTTCACGTGCAGAGGGAAAAGAAACATGCTCCTTCTTGGAAGTTCTCAATGAATGTAAAAGTGAGTGAGAGGTCTCCTCCAATGCCAGCAGAAAGCCTTGAAAGCAGGGAAATGTTTTTTTAAGATTAGCCCTTTCCCTTCTGGCGGGACAACCAAGGACAAATTCCTCTCTCTCTCTTCTTTGCCATATCCTCTTTATTCAGCAATAAAATCACTTTAAAGTCATTCTGTGCTCTGTGGTATTGAGTACTCTACCCAGAGCTGAGGGAAAAGGAGAAAGAACCAGGACTCTGACTCCACAGGACATGGTATGAAGGGACACAGACACATGCTCCCATCTAATATGATGGGAACCCATCATTCCATGACTCTGAAAAGTGATGTGCTCTGTGAACTGTAGAAATGGTAGGAAAATCTTGTTGAAGGAAGGAAGGACATTTATTCCATGCTCCTTGTGTTTCCAAGTGGAAGCACTCAGCCTAGACAAACATTGTCTTCTCCCACCTCTTACGCACTTCTCCCCCTTGGGAAGGAGAAATGAAATATCTGAATGGGGGGTTTCAAAAATGAACCTCGGATCTCAGCATACTCCGTGGGACTCGTTCCTCCTGAGATTTGACAGACGGCTGAGAGAGTATTTTCTGTACTGCTCCATCTGTGCACTTGGAAGGCTATTCCCAAGGGGAAAGCCTGTTGTCTAGCTTCCTAGTACTGGGGGTAGGGACTAAGTTTAATTATAGGATAGAGGATTAACAAGCCCATTCCCCTGCAGACTTAAAGGCATATTTTAGAAGCAGCTTTGTCAATGTAACAAAACAAGTGATATTTTGAGCTGCATTCTTCTGAGTCTTGCACTTAGCTGTAAATGTGTTCCACATTTGGTTGGGAGAGGGGATTTATTTAAGGACTCCCTAGGATCCTGATAGCTTCCGGCCATGTAAATAAATTAATGGTCATCAATGAATGAGTGGCTTTCAAAGCCATTTTTTTCCATTACCCTAAAAGTTCTTTCTTTATTAGGAAACAGAAAACAAGAAAAAAAAAGACTAATGTAAATGGAGGGGAGTCTGATGTCAATGAAAGTTGAAAAGGATCATGAATATGACTGTATCGACAGCTTTAGGTGCCACCTCAGTACTTAGGGACCCATGAGTGTAAGGGCCTCCCCACACTTCCATTTGAAGGGCAATTTTGGCTTGGTAAACTAGAAGGAAATTCCAGTGAAAGTCCATTGAAGGCCCTGATTAGTTTTCACTGTTTCATAAACATGATGATGGACTGTTTCATTTTGGGGTGGGAAGGGGGTTGTGAGATGTAAGAAGAAATATTGAATATCCCATCTACATTATTTCATTTAATCCTCAAAACAACTGGGTAAAAGAGGTACTATTCTTTTCTCCACTTACAGATGAGGAAACAAAGCTTAGACACATAAAGATGCTTGCCCAAGACCTCAAAGACTCTAAATGACTGAGCCAGGGTTCAATCCTAGATCTGTCAAAATGGAAGCTCTCGCTTTAACCACTCTGTCATTCTACTTTATTTGTCTTGGTACTGCCAATGTTAATCACCTCGAAAACAATCAGTAAATGCTTCTTGAATTGAATAGAATTAAGAGTGGAATTAAAAACAGGCATTAAAAACAGCCTCTTCACTCAGTTTTTATGTTTATGGACATTGCAATTTAGTCACATAGAACTAGAATGAGCTTAATATCAGAGAATCAGAATAACAATGAGATTAAAAAATTGAAAGGACTAACTCATCCAAGAAAAAATCAAGAATCCTGAATACGGATTTTACCAAAGTGGTGACTAAAAGCGTGATGATAGCCAGCAGATATTACTCAAGTATAATAAACATGACTGGTGAGAGGATGAATTTAATTAAATGCATCAATTTGGGGAAATGGAAATTTAGGTCTGATTTAATGGAAAGCATTTTCACCATGAGAACTCAAATATCACAGAATAATCTCCAGGGAAATAGTAGCTCTTCTACTTGGGACATTTAAAAATAGATTGTATTTACCCAAGAGAAAAGAAAGAATATATTCACACAAAGACTTGCACATAAATGTTTATGTCAACTTTATTTGTAATAGCCAAAACCTGAAAACAATCCAAATGTGCATCGACAGCTAAATGAATAAATGAATTGTGGTATAGCCATACAATGGAATACTATTCATCAATAAAAAGGAATGAATTATTAATACATGCAGCAACATGGATGAATCTCAAAATGATGCTGAATAAAAGAAGCAAGACCAAAACAGAATACAGACTCTCTGATTCCATTTATATATGTCTATAAAATGATCAGTGGTTTCAGGGTGGAGGAAAAGACAGGGAGAGAGGGAGGACAAAGAGATGTAAGAAAACTTCTGGGGCTGACACATGTTCATGAGGTGATTTTCGTGATGATTTCATGGGGGTATACATATGTTAAAACATATCAAATTGTACACTTTAAAAATATGAAGTTTATTTTCTATCAATTATACCTAAATAATGCTAGTTGAAAAACAGCAAATGAACAAACATATTAAAAAGAATCAATTGTGGAACATACTAGAGGGTAAGGGTGTAAGGCATTGTACCCACAACCAAAAGGACAGAATGGCTACGTCATGTCTTTTCTTCCTCCACAAAATACCTCTTTACTAGACACTTGTCTCTTGGTCAATCTCTTTTCCTACGTTCTTAATCCATGCAGTATACTACTATTTGGACCAAAGAATAAGGAAAACAAAAATCACCCACAATCCCACCACACAGAGATAATGACTATTAACGTTTGAGGATATTTCTTCCCAGTTTTTGAATATCAGGATTGTATTCTCAGTATTTGAATTGAGTTTTAATATTAGATTCATACAATTTGTATTGTGTTTTATTTAAACTTTCTAATTCTCAAAATTTTCAAATATACAGAAAAGAGTAAAAAATCAGATGCTTAGATAATTATCACTTGACTTTAGTTTTTTGCTTCAGATTTCTTTCTTTAAAAGAAACAAACATTTTAAAGTTCTACTCTTCATTTCTTCCCTCTTTCTGCCCGGAAGTAAGCAAAACCCTGAAATTTGTATATATTATTATTATTATATATATTTGTGCTTTATTACATATATATATCTGCATAAGCAAATATAAACATAGGTTTGTGCTTCTAAAAGTTCCATAAATTGTATCGTAAGGAACATCATTTTGCATCTTGCTTTTTCCATTCACTCTTTTTAGGATTTATCCATGTGGACCCATATCAATCCAATATGTTTCTTTTGACTATGTCCCATTGTATGAATAAATCAGTTTAGCATTCCTGTTTTACTTAATATTATACCATGATTGTTCTCCAAGCTCTTGTGATTTTCCCTCTCTTCCCCCAGCTCTCTCTGGCTGGTTCTTTCTCCTCCCTCAGGTCACAACTGAGAGAAGTTTCCCAGACTACACCATCTGAAGTATCTTCCATGCTTGCTCCCACCCAACAAATGGTTATTCTTTTTTTCACATCATCCTGTTAATTTCTTTTATAGCATTTACTTTTCATTTTCTCCATTTATTTATTGTAGGGTTCCTGTGAGAGATGTTAAGTCCCCTGAGGTCAGGGACCTTGTCTTTCTTGTTCATCTTTGTATTTTAAAGAGACATGTCTCATTAGCAAAATGCATGTCACATTAAAAGGGCTCAACTATTTACAGAAAGAATGAATAAATGGATAGATGGATGGATGACAGGTGGCAGGAGTGATAGATAGATGATTGGATGCTGACTAAAATGTCATTTCTGGTTCTAATTCTGTGAGACCCCATTCTACCATCAACAAAAAGCAGAGGAGAACTTAAGTTTCATGTCTTAGCTCTCAGCCACATATGGGCCAATCTACTCTGGATGACCAAGTAGTTAAGTCTACAGTAAAAATAATAAACTTTTTAATAAACTTTTTAAATGTTGCAGAGTTTGAAGCAACAGTTCAGTCCCTTAAACTTCTCTTTTCAAATTATCAACTCACACAGAAACTAAAATTCTGGCTATTCAGCTAGATGACCAGAACATATCCTTTATTTTATCATCCTGAGAAGTATTTAGTAAGACAATAAATAATTCATAGTTAGTTTCATGAATTATTTATGATTTATATAGCACATATATGATTGTTTTTCATAAGTAAACAGATGTTTTCTGAAGTTTTGGAAATTTGAAAAGATTTGTATGCCTACATGTTTCTATAACTACTTTTTAAATTTTAGAGAGTTTACTTTGTAATATCATAATGAAAAATTAAAAATTTTAGATGCTAGTTTTAACTTTATATAATATCTAATATTAGGAAACACACGTATATGCAAACATACATGCTTCTGAAATAGTATAAACACTGATATGATAGATTTGCAAAATTGGCTTAGCATAATTTAAAAGTACATATCATTTTCCTAAATTAAAGTGATTATTTTTGTTCTTTAGATAATCACTTAGATTAAAAATATTCTTTGTATTTGAAGATGCTTTAAAATGGTAATCGTTTTGCACAGGTAATAATCTCTATTAGCAAAATGCATAATAACACTAGTTAGCATTTACCATGCACTTATAATATGCAGGCACTGTTCTAAGCACTTCTCTGTATATCTCACTGAGGCATCACAACAACCATATAGGGTAGATGTTCCTTTCTCCATTTTACATGCAAGGAAAAGAGGATTAAAGAGGTTATTTGACTCATTCAAGTAAGTGATAGAACTAACACGTAACTCTAAGCCCATATTTGTAACCACTATACAGTAATGGAAATGAGGTGTAGTATAAACAAGAAAATAAAAATCACCTTTTATCCCATAACCCAGAGAGTACTAATTGACTAATAGAAAGGAAAATGATCATGTCCACGTTTTTATAAACTGACTGTTCTTCTTAAATATTAAAATTCTTTAAATGGTTTTCACCAGAATATGATGAATATGTTGGTTACAAGTCTAAAGATTCTCCCCGAAGAAAAGGCCTTATAAAGGTGAGTCTAGTACTACCGAAATGTTTTATCCCGATGATTTTATATGACTGAAAAAGCATTGACAGCATAATAGTGAAGGCAACCAAGCAGTGAAATATACGCCTTAAAAGCACAGGTTGGCCTTGTGCATCACTGAAGGTCATCACCTTGATGGATCTGGCTGTCTCCATGTCCTAAGATCATCTGCACTCAGGGTCCTAGTCACTGTAAATTTGATACAACCTAAACATGCCCCAAGCCCTGATTTACAAAGCCTTTCAGCAAAAAGATAAGGCATTGGTATCCTGATCATTTTAAGAAAGGGCACTGATAAACATATGGTAATGAAACATTTTACTGATATATTAAATGACACTACTTAAATGAGATATTTTAGATCGGCATCACTCAAAAGCCCACAGGGTAAAAGAAAAATATACACCTATTTGTTCATCAACTCAAAGATTTTGAAAAACTATCAATATAAGAGGTGCAAATTGAACTCCCTGGGAAAAAATTGGTGGCAGCAATTACTAGTCAGCACATCCTATCATCAAGTCTATAGAAATGGTTTCCAATTTAAATAGCCACTTACACATTTCCTCTAACATCGGAGAACTTATGCTGTGTGCATAATAAAGGAAATTTTTTTATTTCTCTGCAAAACACTTTTGCGTTGTGAGGAAAGTTGAAGTGATTAGTCCAGAAATTTTTATACTATTTTTGCTATTTATTATACTATTTTTAAGCTATTTATGCTCAAGACAAACGTTCATGGTTATTCTAAAGACTATTTGGATTCAATTATTGTCTGACCTTACAAATAAACTCTTTATAAACTGCTAAGTGTGTAGAGTTTTTAGCTTATTTTCTTAACTTTTCATTAAAATAGAGTTTTATTATTTTTTAATGTATGAAATGATTTTTACAGCCATTTTTTGTGCTGGTACAAGAGAGCTTTAAAAAGTAAATACCAATATTTAGAGAAATAAATATAAACCTGTTTAATATTATCTTCCTATTATAACTAGTTTTGAAACTGGTTGTAAGTATATAAATATCTTTTCTTTCTGGCATCTAATTTCCATTATAAGTGAAGCCTGAAAGATCTAGTTACCTCAGTAGTAAAATAACATGCTATAGAGTATGTTGATCAAACGAATTATAACTGCATCTGCAGAAATCAGAAATTTAGTCAAAAAGCTAACTTTCTTGTAGTTGGTAATTCACTATTGCATATCCTTTTAATTGCCAATATTTCCATTTCCCTAATAGAGGAAATACTCTCATCCTAACTATACAAATTAGATTTGACTTTTTAAATGCAATTTATAGGCACACAACTCGAGTCCAGTCATTAGAATGAGGAATCAATATATTACCAAAGTTTTATAATGACTGAAATAAATGCCTCATTTTATCCAAAGTTTTGTCCAACTCCTCCCTTAGCCTTTATTTACCTTAGATTCAAAGTATTCTGGCTTAATCCAGAACATGCTTAATGTTCTTGCATCACCTTTAAACATGAAAAATCATCTGGCCTTCTGATGCCCTTCAATTTTAAGAGTAAACTTCTGCTTAGTACAGAGTAAAATTTTCTGGTTCATTTAGTGGGCCAGTGACAGTTTTTATTTGATTAAACCAACGTAATTTTGTTACTCAAGTATGTTGGGTAAACCTGAAATGAACAGGGAGGGGGAAAGCTTTACTTCATGAAAATGCTACCTTACTGTGTATCCAAAGTCCTTGGGAGAGCTTTCCTTCTTGGATTAATCAAGAGCAATGGAGAAGACATCTCAAGCTCTTGATAGGAGATTGCTGGTTTCTGTGCGGACAAGGTCATTTCAATAACAAAATGTGAGTCAGAGATGAGAAACTCTGACCAAAGATAAGCATCTTTGTAATTGTTTATAGAGAACTCACTCAGAGTAATTTATGTAAGAAAAAAGAGCTGGCAGTACAACCATTGGAAATGGCTATGACTAATGGGTTCTACGCCAAAATTTTTATTTCTCACTCCTTAAAACAAAAAAAAAGCACTCCTCAGTAAGTATTGAATTTAGGTTGTCGGATTTAGGGTCTGGAGAATATTCCCATCATATTTCTCTTTTTGCTACTCCTGAATGAGCTCTACAGATATGCCCTGGAATCTAAGTACCTCCTTACCTGATAATGCCTGAAATCATATAATAAGTGGGGCTTAAGTTGAAGTTTTATGCATAATGACCAGAGACAATGTTACTATCATGTTTCAGAAATTCCTCCTTTACTGCACAGATCGAGACTGCACACTTGTTGCACAGTTGGGTGCTTTCTCTACTACTGACCTCATCCAGATGCTCCTTGAACAGCGAAATGCAACTTCTTTCCCAACTCAATTTATCCTTGTCGATTAAATAAAACAAACGAAATGTCAAGGAGTCTCAAGAAAGAAGTATCGAGTAAGGCACGCTTTGTTGTCTTTGGTTCAGTGTAAGCGTAATTTAAATTTCACAACTGAAACATGCTAGGAAAACTACGGAATCATAATGCTTTCCTGGACAACAGAAGGCACTTTGTGTCCTACAATTGATTAATCTAATGGATCCCTAGTTTGTTTCAAGGAACTGAGTTTCTTTTCATAGCCACTGAATGGCCAGAAATTATATGCTTTAATTCTATTTCTACTTGTTATTGTTGAAGTGAAATTCATTTTATGGTGAAGACACTGGTTCTCAAAGTACGTCCTAGGGAGCTTAAAGTTATATACCTGGGAATGGCTTTCGAGACAAGCAAAATCAGTATCAGCTACTCTAAAAAGGTGTGTGACAAATGACACTCCAGCGTCTGAAGGTCAGAAGTAGAGCCATTGGGATCTGAACCAGTGCCCTTGACCTCCCTCTCTGAGGATGACAGAGATGGCTGGGGACATGGATGAGGTTCTTCTTCAGGCTGTAGTGCCTAACGTTGTAAAAATTCAAAAATGGCAAGCTGGTTGATGTCACTTGTGTTGAGGAATTATGTTCTGTGAGATTTGTCTGTTTTATTCACAGCCCCATCCTGTGGGTCTAGAATAGTGCCTACTACATAGAGGGTGTCCAATAAATCTTTGTCAAATGGATCTTTCCAAAACCTGATGTCCCGCTGCAAAGAACTGACTCTTCCTTATTTGCACAAGCAGGTAAGATCCACTATTTAATGATAATATGCTGTCAACTGTTTTGTATCTATCATATAATTTAATCTTTTTAAAAGTCCTTGGGAAAAAATTTCATTATCCCAATTTAAAAATATCAGCTGCAATAATTTTTTTAAAAGGAGAACGCTAGTATTATGGACTGAGTTTTTTCCCCTTAAATTCATGTTAAAATCCTACTGCCCAATGTGACAGTATTAGGAGGTGTGTCCTTTAGAAAGTAATGAGGATTAGATGAGGTCATGAGGGTGGAGCCCTAGTGAATAGTATTAGTTTCCTTATAAGAATCTCAGGAGAGCTTGCTTCCTCTCTCTGCTCTCAGCCATGTGAGGATACAAGAAGTCAGCAGGCTGAAACCTGGGAGAGAGGCTTCACCAGAACTGTGAGAAATAAATTTCTGTTGTTTATAAGTCTATGGTATTTTGTTAAAGCAGCCTGAACTAAGACAGCTAGGAAACTTGCCCAGGTTTCACAGACTAAATGGCAGAGTCAAAATGGTAAATGATAAAGGGACTGTAGGAAAGACTTGTATCCTGCCATCAGCTTGGTCATTTACTTCCTACTTTGTTTTCTCATGTGCAAATTGAGGGTGATAATTGAGGCTCTAGAATGGAACATATCTAAAGTCAACTGAACCATTCAAGATCTGCACAAACACAGGGTTAATCCCTCATCAGTGCTGATCAGCAAAAGTATTTATGGCAAAAAACATTTATTCTAGATGTATAAAAGATTCATGTTTGGGGCCGGCTCCGTGGCCAAGTGGTTAAGTTCACGCGCTTGGCTTTGGTGGCCCAGGGTTTCGCTGGTTCAGATCCTGGGCACAGACATGGCACTGCTCATCCAAGCCATGCTGAGTCAGCGTCCCACATAGCCCAACCAGAAGGACCTACAACTAGAATATACCACTATGTACTGGGGGGCCTCGGGGAGAAGAAGAAGAAAATAAATAAATAAAAGATTGGCAATAGATGTTAGCTCAGGTGCCAATCTTTAAAAAAGAAAATTCATGTTTATAAAAAACACGTTTGAAATTTAATTGTTGAATACATAATCCATTAAAAGTTCACAAAGTATAAAACAATGCACTAGTGTCTCTTAGCCACTGTGAGGATAAAAGTCCTAAAGCATGAGTTTTTAGCTGTATTTAATAGGGCTATGGGCTGGCCCCATGGCCCAGTGGTTAAGTTCTCCGGCTCTGCTTCGGTGGCCCAGGGTTTCATCAGTTCAGATCCTGGGCACGGACATGGCAAGGCTCATCAGGCCATGCTGAGGTGGCATCCTACATGCCACAACTAGAAGGACCCACAACTAAAAATACACAACTATGCACCAGGGGGCTTTGGGGAGAAAAAAGAAAAGTAAAATCCTTAATATGTCTAATATGTAGTACTTTCATTATCATTCTTTTCAATTTATTTTACAATTTCTGTTTGGATATTCTCTTGATTCAAGAATTTAAGATAAAGTTTTTGTATTTTCTGTTCTTTCTTTGTTGCTTTTTACCCTCTTTTTGTCAGGTTTTCTCAGTTTATTATAATTTTTGTTTGTATTACACTGGGATCACAGAATGTTGTATGCCCTATTTCCATTTTTTGGGATTTATTTAGGTTTTCCTTATGGCCTGGTGTATGGCTAATTTTTTTTTACTATTACAGAACCACTTGGAAATAGAATATGTTCTGCTCTAGTTGTGTGTGTATGTAGTATGTGAGTATGTAGTTACTTAGGTGTTCTAAATAATTTCCATTTTTTACGTCTACTCAACTGTCATGAATTATGAAATAGTAACTAAAATCTCTCACTGCGACTCTCTTCTACTTTTATTTTCTGTGCTATCTTTTTGACTCTATGAATATTGATGCTATATTATATGGTGTACAGGTATTCGTAACTGTTACAAATTGTACATTTTAACATTAAAATGTGCTCTTCTTTATTTAATACTTTGAGATCTGAGTTCAGTCTGCCTGATAGTAAAATTACAACCATTGCTTTCTTTTGTTTTCACTGGCCTGGAGTATGTTTATCAATTCCTTTATTTTCAGCCTTTATGACTCATTTGTTTTAGGTGTGGCTCCTGTATACAGTGTAAAATTGAGTTTTAATATGTGATCTGATCTGAAAGCCTTTTTCTAACAAGTGAGTTTAGTCCTTATTGATATGACATGCTTATTATAGTCTGTCATTATTTGTTTACTTCTCTAGTTTCTATGAATTTCTTACTTTATGTAATTCCTTTCTTCTTCTTCCTTTTTCTCTCTTCCACTATCTGATTTTAATCAATTATATTCTCTTTCTTAGTATTTAAATTTGTGATCTTAAATATATTTGAACCTTATTGATTAATTTGTCACTTTGACACCCCCCACTACAGTTATCTAAAATGAGGAGAAATAATTTATTCAAACTTCTTTTGTCCTTCCACTCCTAAAAATTTGTTGCAATTTTTTCTGTACCATTAGGGTATACAATGCTTACTCTCTTTTCTGTCATCTTAATCCCTACTCTTCTTTCAGTGTTTTAGATAGATCCAGTTAAAGATTCAGTGCTCATCAATGGTGCTTTCATATTCATTTTTCACTTCCCGTTTGTCTAGTTGAAGCTCTTTCTTTGTGAGAATCTCCCTTCAAGAAGTCTTATGGGAACAACACTTCCTAAGAATCCAATGTTTAATATATTAAAGTCTTGCCTTATCCGGGACATCAGTTTGAGGAAGTATAAGATCCTTGGTCATGCTTTCTTTCTTTGATAAAGCTCCTTTATTTTCTCTTTGTGTTGGACTTTCTCTGTGGAGAATTCTGAGGACAGCCTAATCTTTCCCTCCCTTAGAGGTGGTTATATTTTGCTTCGCTCCTCAAAGTTTTCTTTATCTTCAAAGTTCGGCATGCTTGCTTCGTTATAACTCTATGTGGTGTTTCCTGGCTCAGTTTCCCCTGGGACATGATATGTGTACTTATGTAGATTCCAAGTTCTTTTATTTTAAGAAAGTGAATTATAAATATTTGCTCTGGTCTGTTATTGTGTTTTTCTCCATTGGGAATTGCAAAATCTCCTTTTGCCTGTCGTCCATATCTACCCTTTTCTCTCTGGTCCTTTATTTTTTTCTTCATCGCCATTTCGTATTTTACACTTTATTGTCTTTTCAACAGTGTTCTCTTACAACAACAACGATAAAAAGATATAAAAGGAAATGCAAAGGTGGGGGAGAGGAAGAAATACAAATACAATACAATAAAACACAAATGCAAATAATAGCAGATTTGTTTTTAATAGTCTCTCTTGTCTACTCTCCCTCGTGTTCCTTCTATTGTCACTGTCATTTCTCTGATACTTTTTCCCCCATAGTTCCTGAGCTTTGCCAGTCCACATTTCATTTCTTTTCATTATCTCACCATCTCTGCCCTAAACTCTTGCATTTTTGCCTAGTGCTCTTGTTTCACGGAGGCAATTTCTTCATCACGTGTTTTTAATTCACTTTGCATTTTTTTCTTTTCAGACATCTGAATCTTCTATTTGTTTCTCCTGTCCCTCCTCCTCCTCTTCTCCTCTTCCTCCACATTCTCTGCCTCATCATTCTTCTCTCTCTCTCTCCTTCTTTCTCTTCTCCTTCCCTTTGTATCTCCTTTTATATCTTTTTGTTGTTGTTGTTTGATAAGGGGAACAAAACTGAATTGGTTAAGACAGTTTCATCACTGATCCATGAAAGAACATCTTTTATTTTTGACTACTTATTTTTTCATATCAGTAATAGAATAAACACCCACAAAACCACTAGTCAATAATGTTAGAACTAGAATATTGAATATATCAACTGTTTGCACCTCCTTCATTCTGTCTCCCAGCCTCAGCCAAACTAATTGCTGTCCTGAAATTAGCATTATCATACTCCAGCCTTTCAGAAATAGAATTCTGTCACATATATGTTATATGTGGTATATATACGTTGTATATACGTTTTATAAATATATATAAATACATACACACATTCCTAAAACATATGCTGTTTGACTTCAATTGTTTTCAACTTTATAAAAGCCAATTAAACATATGATGCAAGATATGTAAAGAGATTCTCAAATTTGTTATTGGTCAGGAAAATAAAGATCAAAACTATGACATAACGTTTTTTACCCATTCTATTGGTAAAAATTAAGTGTGATAATATTAGGTTTCTGAAATCTCTTTTACATAAACATTCCCACTCCTTTCCTTTTTTTTTCCTCTGTTGTAGCAAATTTTTGTAAATTTACAGGCTGCCATTCTCTTTTTATCACTCTCTTTTGAGGGAGATGGGTTTTAATTCCTGAGATCAATTATTTACAGAAAGAAATTAATATAGAGTGTGGAGTATGCTTCTAGATATCTGAAATTTTTTTTGTAATCCAGGATTTTGAATGTGAGTTAAGTTAGCTCTTAATTTGTCCCTAAAAATGAGCCTTGACTTAGATCTACCCCTTATGTTTGTCACAGTGAAACTAAGTCCAGGAAACTCCAGGCACCAGCTGGTGTATCTTGTTTCCATCCTGCAGTAATTAACTAGAGTTTTTAGGATTGCATTTCAATTTATATCTTTCACCTTCAAAGATTATTTTCTCACTTTTAAAAATATATCTACTTTCAGGCCATAATGGAGCAATAAGGACTGGATTTATCCTCCATCTAAAATCACTTAAAATCCAGACAAAAGACATGAAATACAGTTGTCAGATGCTGCTCTGTGAAAGAGGGGAAACAAATGAGGTGAGCCCTACAAGTGTGTCAGTTTAATTTCTGAAGAAAGTTTCCAGACTTCTGAGCAGAGTAAAGGAATCAGGAAGAGCCCCACGATCTATCTGAGCTGGGGAGATGAAAATGAGCATCCAAGGATGCCAAAGTAGTTAAGAGTTTGCAGGACAGAATACCAGAATACCACAGAAAAGAAAGCTTCACAAAAGAAAACAAAAATCTCTGGGTGCACTTTGAGTACTAACTAGTGTGTGGGTAAAGAAAGCTATTGCAGACCAGGTTTAAAAAGGTAAAAAAGGAGAAAAACACCCAAACATCAAAAGGAGTAGGCAGAAAAATCCCTGGAGTTCAAACAGGACCAGGAACTGTCCATGTCTCTACCAGCTAGAGTAGGAAAATCTTGCAATACATAGCATACCAGGTAGTGTACTAAAGGATATTTTCACAGTAATAGAGAAAAATTAGTTCTAAAGTAACTTCTGTTCTGCTCCACTAAACAGAGCTTAAAATCAAGACTCAAAGAATTAAACTGTTTTCAATTTTCCTCCATCCATGGACAAAGTTCAGGACCACTTTGAAAAATAGGAGCAACCAACAAGAAAACTTACAATGTCTGGCATCCAATACATAATTATCAAGCACACAGAAAAAAATTCCATCAATCAAAAAATCTGGAATTGACAGATGATGAGATTAATCTACAAGTATGTAAAAACAGTTTTATAACTGTTCTGCTCATGTTCCAGAATATAAAGCAAAATATGGATAGGTTAAGAACATAATAGATATAAAAAAGATCCAAAATGTAATTTTAGAGATGGAGAGCGCAATGTTTGAGATAAAAATTACACTTGATGAGATTAATAGCAGATTTGACACTGCATAATATAAGGTTAATTTAAGACATTGTAATAGAAACTACCCAAACTGAAACACAGAAAAAAAAAGACTGAAAAAAATTAAAAGTACATCAGTGAGTTCTGGAATAACTCTAAGCAGCCATATATAAGTTTAATTGGAGCCTCAAAGAACAGAGAAAGGAGATAGGATAGGAAAATATCTGAAGAAAGAATGGCTAAAACTTTCCACATTTGGTGAGCACCATAAACCCACAGAACCCAAGAAGCTCTAAAAATCCCAAGCAAAAGAAACTTGAAGAAAACAACACAAAGTCACATTATAAACAAATCAAGTGAGAAAGAGAAAATCTTAAAAGACTCCAGGGTGAAAAGACGTATTTCATACAGAAGAGCAAAGACAAGAAAAATAGCAGACTTCTCTTCAGATACAAGTCCCAAGACAGTAGAACAACATCTTTAAAGTGCTAAAAGGAAAACACTGTCAGTCTAGAATTCTAAATTCTCAACTATCTTTCTTTAGATAAATACCTTGAAGTGCAATAGCTGCATCATGTAGTAGTTCTATTGTTAATTTTTTGAGGACTCTTCATACTGTTTTCCATAGTGGCTGCAGCAGTTTACATTCCCACCAGCAGTGCATGAGGGTTTCCTTTTCTCTACATCATCTCCAACACTGGTTATTTCTATTCTTAATTATAGCCATTCTTATGGGTGTGAGGTGATAGCTCATTGTAGTTTTGACTTGCATTTCCCTAATAATCAGTGATGTTGAATATCTTTGCATGTGCCATCTGTATATCTTCTTTGGAAAAATATCTGTTCAGATCCTTTGCCCATTTCTTAATTGTTTGTTTTTTTGTTGTTGAGATGGTTCTCTTCTTTATATATTTTT
Source organism: Equus przewalskii (assembly GCF_037783145.1). Classification (NCBI taxonomy): domain Eukaryota; kingdom Metazoa; phylum Chordata; class Mammalia; order Perissodactyla; family Equidae; genus Equus; species Equus przewalskii. The sequence goes on from NC_091838.1 coordinate 53,783,409, forward strand.
GATATTAATCCCTTATCAGATATATGATTCCAAAATATCTTCTCCCAGTTGTTAGCTTGTCTTTTCCTTTTGTTGATGCTTTCCTTTGCTGTGCAGAAGCTTTTTAGTTTGATGTAGTCTCATTTGTTTATTTTTTCTTTTGTTTCCCTTGCCTGAGGAGACATGATATTCAGAAAGATGGTATTAAGACAATGTCGAAGAGCATATAGCCCTTGTTTCCTTCTAGGGCTTTTATGGTTTCAGACTTGGAAATACCTAAGTGCCCATCAATGAATGATTGGATAAAGAAGATGTAGTATATAGAGGTAATGGAATACTACTTAGCCATAATAAAAGATGAAATCTGCCATTTGTGACAACATGGATGGACCTTGAGGGCATTATGCAAAGCAAAACAAGTCAGATGAAGAAAGCCAAACACCGTATGATTTCACTCATATGTGGAAGATAAGACAACAACAACAACAACAACAAAACACATTGATATAGGGAATAGATTGGTGCTTACCAGAGGGGAAAGGGGCAAGGGGAGGGTAAAAGGGCACATGTGTACAGTGATGGATGGTAATTAGTCTTTGGGTGGTGAACATAATGTAGCCTGCACAGAAATCAAAATATAATGATGTACACCTGAAATTTATATGTTATAAACCAATGTTACCTCAATAAAGAAAACGAAGAAAAAATTCATCTTTTTTTTTATATGTTAGGAAATTTTTCCAGACATTCTAAAGCTGGTGGAAGCCATTACCAGCAGACATATACTATAAAAATAATGTTAAAGGAAGTCATTCAGGGTGAAGGCAAATGATATCAGATGGAAGTCTGGATCTTTACAAAGCAATGAAGAGCACCAGAAATGGTAAGTCTCAAATAATTGTCTTTTATTTTTAAATTACATTAAAATATACTTGACTGTTTAAAGCAAAAATATTACAATGAATTTTGGGGTTTATAATTACATATAGAAGCAAAATGTATAACAACAATAGTGTAAAGGGCAGCATTATCCTGACAGCAAAATAAGAAAAAGTTATTAAACAGTTAGTTAACTTTGAATTTCAGATAAATAATGAGCAATTTAGTATAGCTACGTTCCATGCAATCAACGTGGGACAAAAACCAAAAATTTATTTTTAAAAAAGATATTAGAAGGAAAAAATTCTACAGACCAGTATTCCTCATCCATATAAACACAAAACTCCTTAGCAATATTTTAGAAATTCAAATTCAACAATATATGTAAAAAAAAATATCATGGCCAAGTGAAGTTTATCTCAAGATGCAAGGTATATTAAATTAATATTATTTTTAAAAAATATCAAATTAATATTAACGTCAAATATTAATAATATTTTAAAAAATAAATCAATATAATTCATTGTACTAAAAGCTTAAAAAACCCCATATAATCATCTCAATAAGTGCAGGAAAAACATTATAATAGCCAACATCATTTTGTGATTATAATTCTCAGCAAACTAGAATAGAGAGGAAAGTCCTCAACCTCACAAGGGTTACCTATAAAAAGCCTAGAGTTAACATCATAGCAATGGTGAATGACTGAGTTTTTCCTCTTATAATTGAGAAAAAAACATGGATATTTCTTCTAATCACTTCTATTCAACATTGTACTGATACGTCTAGCCAGTGCAATCAGGCAACGATTAAAAGAAAAGCAGAGAGATTGGTAAGGAAGAATAAACCTGCCTTTGTTTGCAGAGGATATAAAAGTCTAAGAAATCTACCGAAAAGCTTTTGGAACTTATAAATGAGTTTAGCAAGATTGCAGGATGTAAATTCACTGTACAAAATCTATTGAATCTATATCTGAGCGACAAGAAATCCAAAACTGAAATTAAAAAATACAATTTACAATATGAAAAACATGTAACACTTGGAGATAAATTTGATGAAAGATGTGCAAGACCTATACACTAAAAAGTGCAAAATATTTCTGGGAGAAATTAAAGAATAACTAAATAAATTAAGGAATATAGCATATTCATGAATTTGAAAATTCAATATTGTTAACATGTTGATTTTCCCCAAATTAATTTTCAATGCAATCCTCATCAAAATCTAAGTAAGCTTTTTTCCCAGAAATTGACAAGTTTTTCTAAAGTTGTGTAGAAATGCAGAGAACTGAAAACTAAAATAACTGAAAAATAAAAAGTTGGAAAATTTATACAACCTGATATCAAGGCTCATAAAGCTACAGCAGTCAAGACAGTGTGGTATATGATATCAATATGAAAAATAAATAAATCTGAACCCTAACCTCACCCCATATACAAAATTAACTCAAAATGGATCAGAGATATAAATGTAAGAGCTAACACTATAAAATTTCTAGGAAAAAAATCTTAGTTCCCTTGACTGTAGCCCACATTTCTTTAACAGGACACAAAGCATTAAGAATAAAAGAAAAAGTCAATAGATTGAACTTTATCAAAATCAGGAACTATTGCTCCTCAAAAATTACTTATGAAAAAGAAAGGTGCGCCTAGACTTGTAAGAAGTATTTGCAAAATATATATCTGACAAGTGAATTATATCGAGGATATGGAAAGAACTATTATATCCTATTCATAATATAAACCATCCAATAAAAATCAGGTAGAATGTTTGAACATATGGCTTACCATATATAAATGTCAAATGAGGACAAAGATGCTAAATATCTTTAGTCATTACCAAAACTCAATTTATAGCACAATAATATTTTATTGTACACTCAATAGAGTGGCTAAAATGAAAAACTGACCATATTAAGTGTTGATGGAGATGTGGAGCAACTGGAACTCTTTTTTTTCTTTTTCCTTTTTGTTTCCTTTTTTTTTAAGATAGGCACTTGAGCTAACATGTGTTGCCAATCTTCTTTTTTCTCTTTCTTCTTCTCCCCAAAGCCCCTGGGTACATAGTTATATATCCTCGTTGTGTGTGCCTCTAGTTGTGCTATGTGGGATGCCGCCTCAGCATGGCCTGATGAGCAGTGCTATGTCTGTGCCTGGGATCTGAACCAGTGAAACCCCGGCCTGCCGAAGCAGACCACGCGAACTTAAACACTCGGCCACAGGGCCGGCCCCTGGAACTCTCATAAATAGCTGGTCCAAATGTAAAATAACACAACCACCTTGGAAGACAGTTTGGCAATGTCTTAAGATGTTAAACATACATTTACCATACTACTCAGCCCTTCTACTTCAAGGTATTTTCCCAAAAGAAATGAAAGTGTATGCCCATACAAAGAGGTATATCTGAATGTTCATAGCAGCTTTATTTTTACAACCCAAAGACTAAAACAAAACTTCAAATTTCTATCAACAGGTGAATGGATAAGAAAATGATGATATAGCTATACCAGGGTATACAAACCTTTTCTGTAAAGGGAGAAATAATATGTATTTTCAGCTTTCTGGGCCATATTGTTTCTACTCAGCTCTGCTGTTGTAGCATGAAAGCAACCATAAACAGTGTACAGGCAGATGGAGGTGGTGAGATATGGCCAACAAAAACCTGCATTTAGCCAGCCGGATTTGGCCTGCTGGATTTGCCAAAGCCTGGTCTGTGTACAATGAAATACTACTCAATAAAAAGAAACACACTATTGGTGCATGTAATACCATGGATAAATCTTAAAAATAATTATGCTGAATAAAAAAAGTACTGTATGATTCCATTTATAAAATTCTAGAATTTTCAAATCAATCTACAGTGACAGGTTTATCAGTGGTATATTCAGCACGTTTAAATAATTACTTAGACATGTATCTTTAGTTCCTTGAACATATTTGATTTAAAGTCTTTGTCTAGTAATCCAACATCGGGGCTTCCCCAAGGACAGTTTCTAGTGACTGCTTTTTATGTCCTGTTTATGAGCTATATTTTCCAATTTCTTTATATGCTCATTGCTTTTTTGTTGAAAAGTAGGCTTTTTACATAACATAATGCAGCAACTCTGGAAATTAGATTCCCTCCCCCTAGAGTTTTTGTTGTTGCTGTTATTGCTGTTTGTTTAGTGAATTTTCTGGGCTAATTCTTCATGGTTTGTATTCTTTGTCATGTGCATCCACTGAAATCTCTACTTAATTAGCTTAGTGGTCAGACATTGGACAAAGATTTCTTAAATTCTAATTCAAAAGAAGTCCCAAGGAGATTTCAACGGGCACAAGTAGAGTTCTGTGTCTACACCTGGAGAGGAGAGGCCTTCAATTATTAGCTCTCACTAGAACCACACGGGGAGAGAGGCAGTTTCCCCAAGATAGAAGGAAGAAAGGAAAACATAGGTGTCCATACAGGAGCCACTCCCAGGGTATTCCACTATTCCTGTATATTCCTGCGCTCACTTTTTTTGCAAAGCCAGCCTAATTACCATGTAACCTGTCTCTGAGTGAGCCCTTCAAGACCAAAATGGGTACAGGCAAAGATTTAACTACAGGGAATGCTTCAAATAAGGCATTTTCTCTCTCCCCTAAGTATTTATAGTATGATTTTGAAGAATAATTTTTGACAACCCTATTCCAGGCCTAATTATCTCATCTCGATCTAAATTAGTCAGATTTTTGGGTTTAGGGAATCAGTCTTCATCCAGTTCTCTTTCTTCATGAAGAGTCGCAAGGATTCCTATACTTATGAGAAAACTTTTACTTCCATTGCTAGTTAGGGAAAAGAAAAGTTTGGGGGCTAAATGCCAACTCAGAAAGAAGATACAGATACTGCTTGTCGATTGAGTTTCAGGTAGAAAACAAGAACTTATAGGCCTCAACCAACATGTTTAATTGAAAAGGAGACCAAGGGCCAAGAGTAGATCAGTTACAAGTTAGCAGGTTTGTGTCTTTGACTTGGTACCTGTACAATAAAATGATAGGACCAGATTTGAGTTACAAATATTGAAAGGGTCATCCATTTGGACCTAATTTCCATTAATAGATATTTAAAACTCATGTTGATATATGACAATGAACTAAATTATCAGCAGAGCCCTATGTTGAATAACCCTTGTGACAAAAAGACAATGAGCTATTCTGTGGTAGATTTTCTATATTAACAACTGTTTAATGAGTAGAAGTCCCTAGATGTAAAAAAATCTGGTTTTCAGAAGATCCTGGGAAGCATTCCAAAGAGAACTAGATTCTTAAAAAAAAAAATAGTGTCATAGTGTATCATATATTTACTACATTGAGACAGTTAAACTTTAGAAATTAAACAACACTAGCTGAAAAAACACAACTTCCTAAATAATAGCAGGTTAATCATGGTGAAAAAGTTTATCCAAACATATCTACCCCAGAGGAATTATAGTAAATGCCTTTTGTTATAAATTAAATTGTAAGTGGCTAAGATAGTCTTTTAACTCATACTGTTTTAGTCACATCTATTCCCATTAGCCACATTAAATCTACATTAAACAAAACTAATTGCACACACACATCTTCGTGCCGAAAGCGCAGCAGTTTCTTATATAGACTCTTCTATCTTGCTTCTGCCTGATTTGTGTAGGTACCAGTGTATCAGTTTTCTGCATATAAATTTTAAAGGAAGACACAAACCAGAACTGTAATATCCAAGTTAAAAACCTTCTTTTATCCTAGACTTTGATCAAAGACACTTTATTTTTGTTGAGAACCCTGAATAATCTTCCTAGGAACTAGTATGTAACTCATCATATACCCCAACATTTAATAGTAAGTAGAATATATTTCTTCTTTGAAAACCCAAACCCATTGCTTGGGCTCTCATGTTTTATGGACAACTGCAGAGGAACTGTTACTGGTCATTGGTAAAATCTAATGGATATGTTTTTGTTACTCACGATGTATCACATTTTAAAAATAAACCCTCTGGGCTATTTTGTTATTCTAAAATTCAAGGAATTTAAAACCATTGTTATAAAGGTTTAGAACCATTCTATTGTTTCATAAACAGTTATACACAGTCTCAATATCAAGATACCACATCAGTTTAAAAATAAAGCATTTTTTTCTTATGCCATTTTTATAGCAGTAACTTGGTGATATAAGCGAAATATACATTTGCAATAGAACTTACAACGCATGAGTGTAAAAGTCTGTATTAAGTGCTTACGACCATGTTTCTGGAATTTAAGTTTTACATGTCACATATAGTATGTTTTATGCTAGAAAAGTCTCAAAAACATGAGATATTTTGAGAAATAGTAATTCTTTCAAACATTTAGTTAGGAACTAGTCCTGCTCCCTTCAAGCCACGAAGGTGGTGCCTGTCATGCTCCCCAATGTCCAGGTTTAGTTGTAACCAGAGTAGAAAGATAAGTCATCAAAATACTTGTTAATTATCCATAACCACCTTCCAAAAATCTAGAGCCCACTCAGACTTCTAAGTCAGAATTCAGGCCACAGTACCTGGTCTATCATTCCAGAAAGCAATTCAGTTGTGTATCTCTTTTCCGTATCATTTAGAAATTAATATACAGTAGAGCCTTTCAGATTGTAGCCAAGAAAACATTTGTATCCCCATGTCTATACTGGCTCAAGTCCAGTGGTTCCAGTACTCAAGGCCTCCTTACACTCCTCTGAGAAAATCTACTTGCACCAAACATTTAGGAGACAGGCAGATTTTAGTAAAGATTTTGTGGAGCACAAAAAAAAGCAAGATTTTATATGAACCTCTGCCACATACCCTGCAGCATGTAATTTCGTAAAAACCTATTGGACTTGTATCTTCTTCCTAGCCCCTCTGGCAGTTCTATTAACTGCCAACTCGGAAAGCAGGCAGTTTTCTTTTTCCTTCTCTTACCGCTCAAAGCATAGGTTTTGTCGCCACAATGCAGGAAATTAATCAAAACTTTATTTCAGCCAAATTGGCTTTCCTCGCAAAGGAAATCTCTTAGCAACTGCAAAGAAGTTAAAAATATTTATATGCTTATGTATTTATTGTGTATTTGTAGCACTTAAACAATGGTCCTTTGCAAAATGTGCAGTAATTCATGAGGATCATTGGTTTTATATTGAAGACAATCCAGTTTTTCGGTCCTCTTTTCACCTAGAACTCAAAGAGCTACGCACTGAAAATCTTACAAGCATCCTATTGGTAACCGGGGTTACCAAACTACTCAAAAATGAAAAGGGCATTCATTTATCTGGCTTTCATACTGAAGCAACTAACATGAAATATATGATCTCCTTAATGTATTTAGCAAAGATAGATGAAGGGTAAGATGACATGTACTGTCACCCAACTATGAACCCATATGGGTTTGGCAGTCCCTGCACCAGAAATGTTTATCATGATTTTGCTCAAAAGGGGCCTACCAGAGAAAGGTCTTCTTGTTTCCGGGACATGCATGAACATCTCGAATTCTGTTTACTACATTCTTTAAGCAGAGAGTCATCCTGAGAAAATTCAGCCTTGAAGACACTTGGTGATTTGGATTTCTCCCCAAGCCATTCATTTCCAAGGGCCAAACCATACCTTCCAACTCATGCTTAAAGCTCCATAAATTCTTAGGTTACATATGGGCAGAGTATTTCTCTCTACTGAGTTCATTCAACAGTACTTATTGTGTAAATACCAGTGGAGCACCAACTACATTCCAGGCACTGTACTAGATACTGCACCATGGAAGTGATGCCCACCTGCCCTGATTTTTCTCTGTTTACACATCAAAATCCATCTCCGCCCCTCTCCACCCTTCCTTGAGCCCTGAGACGCTGACCTCTAGTCAACAGAGCCATGCCTGCCCTCTGGTTTCCTGTTAGGTTTCCTAATGGGGGGGTAGTGCCAGGAGTGAGGGGAGAGGTCAGGGTAGTTATTCCTCCTGATCTGTATGTCACAGGTTATAAATTGGCTATACCTGAATGCCTCAGCCATAGCCAATTTACCCGTAGCCACAGCTTCTGTTCCTTCAGCTCTCACTCTGTTCTGGTAGCAGTTGATTTTCTTGCTCCTTTAGGCCTTGGGTAATAATTGCTGCCCTCTGTTGGTAATCTCTGGGTGTTTTGCCATCTCTTACTAGTTCCCATAATCCTGTCCACACCTTTGTAAATAGTTCCCTCTTTAAACTCTCTTTAAATACTACTTTTGTATGCTGTCCTTTTCCTGTCGAGGCCCTGACTTAGAGAAGGGTCTCATAGACAGCCAGATATAGATGTAAATGATCTTTTATGTCTAGTATTGTAATCAGGATAAATTAAAAGTACAGTGGATGCATAGGTAGACATTCCTAGTTGTCTATTCAGAATGTATTTTCCTTTTCTGCCTTACATACAGAACCCTAAGCTTGTCTGATTAGTGCTGTGTTCAGTTAAAAATAATCTACCAGGTTCACTGGCTGCTAGTTCAACCAGTGGGGATGTAGACAGAAGTCTCCTAGGTGGAACTCCCAGAAAAGAGGCTGTATTTCTGATAAAAACTGACAGACTCAGCTAGTACACAGACTTTCCTTTTATTTCTTATTTCTTCCTGCCTGGAATGCAGATTCAACATCTGGAAGCACAGTAGTCATCCTGAGACCATGCAAAGTAAAGCCCTTCACAAGATGTAATGGAATAGGAACCTGGAAGGAGCTTTGATTCTTGGTAATTTCCAGAACTGATATTCTGACCCTCAACTGCCTATAATTCAACTTTTTATTATGGGGGAAAACAAACCCTATCTACTTAACTTTCTGTAGTCTGTTCCTGATACATGCAGGTGATCAAACCCCAGCTGATATAAGGGAGTTGAAAATGACTCTGTGTAAGACATGACCCAGCAATGTGTACAAGGAGAAGAAGTTCTGAATTTCTGGACCTAAATGTAGTATGTATGGGGCAGGAAATGAGTAGTAGGGGAAGAAATGAGGTTGGAAGCTAGACAGCAGCTGGATCACAAAGCATCTTATCTACTGTGTCAAAGGAGTTTAGGTTTTATTCTGCCAATAAGAAGGAGGGTACCAATTTCAGTGCTTTCTGTCTTAAGGAATAGAATGCCCAATAAAGATGACTTAAGCAATACAGGGATTTATTTGTGCACATTTAATGAGAGGCCAATATGTAGCAGGTTACAAGGTAGATTCAGAGACTCAATAACATCATTTGCTCAGAATCTTTTAGGATTAATTCTCTGTGATTCTCTTAGTTTTCCCATTACTGGGAGCTTTCCAGCAGTCGTGCTCCAGCCATCATATCCAAAAGACAAGAAAAAGGGGGCTGCTAACTAAGCGTCTCTCTTCTCTCTCACTTTTCTTTTTTATCAAAGAGGAAGATCTTCCCTAGAAGCCCCCATCAGACTTTCTCACAGGTCTTACTGGCAGATCTGGGTTATATATCCCTAAACTCATTTTTGGCAAAGGGGAAGGATCTTATGGAAAGGGTTCAGACGATTCTACCCCCAAATATGCCACTCTATCATGAGGATTATTTTGAGCTGAAGGCAATTGAGAAAAAGCAGACACAGGATGAGCTCTCTGGCCTCCCCCAATCTCTCTGAAAGCAGAACATAAATTCCTCTTGTGAAGGTGTATCCCCCCTACCCATACCAGGAAGGGGATAACAACTTTATCACCAGAAACAATAACAAGATGGCACCTAGATGGACCTGCAACAACAAACCTTGCTAAGTAACCCTTATCTTCCATCAGTTTCCCTAATATATTTACCTTCTCACAGTTTGCTGCCCCTAAAAGCCTAAACCCTTTATCCTTTGTCTTGCCACCTCTCTATAAATTTGTTGTTCTTTGTTAAGATGCCATATATGCCCCAAGTTCTAACCCCGCTTTGAGTTACTCATTACTGAGTACTCTGTGTGCACCCACAGTGCATGAGTTGCAGAGAATGTTAGTTTTTCCTCGATATCTTTTCTTGCCTTTCTGCTCATCTTCCCAGTGAGAGACCTCCAACTTCTGGCTAACTATTTGGTGACCTAGGTAAAGAGTGTTTCCCAGCCTCCCTTTGAGACAAATTTTGACTCGCTAACTGAATTCTAGCCACCGGGCTGTAAACTGACTAATTAATTGGAAACCTTCTTAAAAGACACTGGGGATCTTCCTTTGTCCCTTTCTTCTTTATCCCTTTCTCTTTCCTGCTGGCTGGAAGGCAGGTGTGATAACTGCGGCTTGATCAGATATTTGGGGCCATGAATTGACTTTGGGGATGGACTCTTCCAGGTAGGGCTACAGATAGAAGGAGCTTGAGTCCCTGTGGACTTTGTATAGAAAGACCTACCAGATCAGCTTCTAACTGCCAACTTTTGGACATTATCATGAAAAAGAAATAACATTTTATCATATTTAAATTGCTATTAGTTTTGTTCTCTGTTACTTGTAGCCAAATCTAATATTTACTAATGACTTAAACTGTTTATGATTTATTCCTCGTGGTCAAGGAGTGAGACCCACTTTTCCTAAGCGCATTGCTGACTTACACTTCAACAAAAGAATGATTGTTTTAGCAAGAATGGAGAGAGTGGCTGTAGAATATACCACCAATAGTGTTTGCTAAAGGAAATCATCCAGTGTATGTCACGAAAGACAGCATTACTATATTTACATGCCTGAAATGTCATTCTGCAATATTTATGGGACAAACAGGAACTAGAAGGAAAAGATGTAGAAGGCTGAGACCAAGGTCATGAGAACAGCCTGGGGCAGTGTCGATAGGAATGGAGAAGCAGGGACAGCTGTGAGCTACTGACTGGATGGCAGGGGTATTGGAGAGGGGGGAGGGAGAAGGCAAGAAGGTACCAAGATTGCAATTATGGAAAAGTAAAGAAGACAGAAAACAACATTCTGCACTCGCGTGCTTTCTTTTTGGAAGAAAAATATGGATATTCAATCAATCAATAAACATTTACTAAGCACTTACTACATGCCAACACAGTTCTTTGACCATATATTGCAAATGGGTTAGCTTCAAAACTAAAGGAATTTGTTTGTAAACAGGAGTTAATGGTTACTTTTGAGGATTTTTCCAGGCCCTAAGTGGAGGATAGAGGTAACTACAGAATGAGCCCTGCCTACAAAGAGCCCTCTATCCAGTGGAGATACAAACTCCTGGCACAGAGTACATGTTCAATATTGCTCTTCAGGATGAATGACATGCTCACGCAGAATCTTAAAATGGGACAGTAATGTGTGGTTCGGGACTCAAATATTTTGGGGGCACGAAGGAGAAAAATGGTGGATCTATCTAAGTAAACAATGAAGGAGGCGACAGTTGACCTCTTTGTTGCTTAACTTAGCTTATCTCTTGCCTTCATTATTTTTTACTCTACTTATTTTCTTCCACTTATTTAATCATTTCAAGAAGTTCTAAGATGAATTTTTTAAAATTTAGATCTGAACTGCCAGTGAACTGCATATTCATGCTAAACTAAATTCATATTAAAATATTTTGTTTAATATAGATTTATTCAATCAGCTGTGATTTATTATTCTCCCATAATGCATCAGAATTTCAACAGTAGTTTTTGTTCCCAATATTTTATTTAATATTCCTAATAAGGCAGGTATATTTTCAAGATTAGCTTCAGCTATGAATAACAAAGTTTAATAAGATAGAAATGTATTTCTTAATTATATAAGAGTCTGAAAACGTATATATTGACTGCTTCATAAATTCATCAAGGAACCAGGCTCCTTCTAGCTCACCGTTCTGCCATCCTTAAGATGTGGCCGTGTCCTCTTTGCCCAAGAGAGTAGCTGGAGCTCCAGCCATCATATCTGTATTCCAGACAGCAGGATGGGGAAAGATTTGAAGAATAAAGGAGGCAGTGGGCTCACATCAGTCATTTTTTAAAGAAAATTCCTTAAAGATGCCACATGACGCTTCTAATTACATTCAGAACTTAATCATATGGCCACGCCTATCCATAAGGGAGAATAGAAAATGCTACTTTTTGGGACAACATTTTCCCAGTTAAAAATTATGAGTTTTATTCCCATGTAGGACAGGAGTGGATATTGATGAATAGTGGCAGATGAGGAAATGAACGCTCAGAGGTTGACTTGTCCTTGACGACACATCTGGTTCCTGTCAGAGCCAGGATGTGAATCCCTTTCTTCTTGATCTAAATTCAGCACTGATTTCACTCTACAACGACAGCCTCCATCAGTTGAAATGAGAAATGGCTCCTTTTTCACAATGACTTTTTTTTTCCGCAGAACTGTATCACAATTATAAGCATAAAAAATTTTTTGAACAAGTCATTACAGTCAATATGTCACAGCACCAACCATTATTCTAGTCCTTGATTTTCGGTCTTCACCTTTCTGTAATGTATTAAAATCTTGATATTTATTTCTAGGTCAGTCTTATTTTCTTCATTTTTTGGGCTTGCCTCTTTATCCTGATAGATATCAATGTCACTTTCTTTTTGTGTAGTTACCCTCCATAATGTATACCTCATATCTGATGGTTCTCTTGTAAAATTATACAATTGTCCTGAAGCTTTCCTTAACGTTTTCCTCCTGCATCATATTCTTTAGACCAAACCACCCAACTTGTCAGTTTTACATAACTCACATTTACCCTTTTTCTTCATCCTCAATCTTGCTGAATTTTTTGAAAGACTTTCTTGTATTGCTCCAATGATCCTCTTCAAAGGCTCCTAAACTCCAGGTACTTGATGCTTCTGAATCCTTATGAAAAATGCAACTTGTTCCCTCAGATGTATGAATACCTGGTTTCCCAAGAATTCTAACATCCATTTTAAATAACTTCCCTTCTTTTCAGTATGCTCTATACTACAATCTCATTTATCTGCTACATCAAAACCATAATGTTTTTCACCTTTCTCAGAGTATCTAATGCCTGAACTCCTTCTAATGCCATCATATATGCTTGCAACTCTTCTCGTCACAGTCATCTTTGCTGCAACTCCTGACATCTGGAACCATCTCCTGCAACTCCTGGACACTCCATCAATCTTCCAGTCTCATAATAATAATAATAGAAAAATCTTGCCTGCCAATGACTGCAGAGCCCCTCCCTTCATATCTACAATGTTCTCTTATCTTACTATCAAAAATGATGTGTAATACAAAACGTCTATTCTATTGTTCAGTGATTTAATTTGTCAACTAGCAAGTACTTAGGTCTGAATCCAGGCATTTTTCGATGAATTGTGTTTGAGATTTTTTTGAGGGGTAGGTCCAGTATGGACCTCTTCTTGAATGACTCGTGCTAGCATATCAGTGTAAACTGATACCTACATATCTTTGCTATTATTAAAGAAGAGGAATGAATGCATTACGAGTTTGGCGTTGACTATACTTGACATGGAAAATAATGGAGCACCCCTAAAGAAACGGGGAATTTTAATGTGCAAGTGGTGTTCTGCTGAACATATAAAATATGAGATCAGAGATCAAGTGCTTTATGAACAACAGCAGGTCTCAAGAGACTGTTTCCCCTATAGGCGTACATTAGTGGTTTAATGATAGCCCTTTTGACGTTTTAAACCTTATAAATGACTTCACACGATTTACCTCCCTGGAAAAATACTTTCCGAGACTAAAGATTGGATAAAGACATCTACTTAGTAGGAAAAGAACAAAATGTTGCAGTCACTTGTGATTTTTTATTAAACCTATTGGAGTAAAATTTATTTTATTTTGGCAAGGTCACTGAAAATACTTCAGTGGAAAATAATTGGAAAGAAGTTGTTGGGTTCTTTCCTCTAAACATTTTTATCTAAGATATTCCCTCTACGGTGTGGGAAAATATCCAGATTGTGATGAAGGATCTTTTAAAGGATTTACAAAACCTTAAAAGTTGACTCTCAAAGCCGCGGACATAATTACGGTGACCTGGAAACTGGCTCTATCCTTCATCTTAGCAGGAGTTTGTTGTTGATTTTAAATACTTTGCTCCTTATATCCAACAATTGAATTTCCTTCTAACTCTATCTCTTTACACAATTCTTTAAATTACTGGCTTAGGTACTCCTATGAGAAATGTAAGAATGTTCTATCACGGTTTCTGTCCAGAAGTTCAATTATTTTATGCTATCCTTGTTTTGTCTATCAAATAGCTTGCACAAAAGTAATCATTTTTTTCCTTTAAATCCATTTTTCTCCAATTTAATTAATTAAATTAGTTAACAAAATAAAAAATTTAAAATAATTGTCGAAATGATACCCCTAATCATCTTTTCATTTTAAGTAAACAGCATATATAACAATCTGAGCTTATAAACTATTATTTCCACAACTAGTTAGTTGTCTAGTTTCATTTTAATACTGTGTTTATTTCAAGACATCCAATATATCCCTATTGTTTTTGTAACATAAAGGAAAATGCAAATGTTTTAAGTGAAAATTTACCCATTATTTCCATTAAGCCACAATGTAATTCATAGTATTTGAAAATTTACACTGGAATTATTCTTGGCTAAATCTTAAAATCATTTCAGGCAAACAGTTATTAATGCTGTTCACCAAATATTTCTATTTCTCTGCCTTCTGGTTTATGGTAAGATTGTACATCCTTTTCGACTTGTTTTTGGGCCATGTAACTAGTTCTGGCCAGCGAGCCGTGAGTGGGGAAGTAACCTGTGTCACTTCCAGGCTGAGCATTTAACTGCTCATGAGCTATTCTCCTGAGCTCTTCTGTCTTGGCTAGCTGACCCATACAGTTTGAGATGCTGGCCTCTCTGTCACTCCAGGCCCCTGAGTAGTCATGATGTGTTGAGCTCCCTGCTGACTCAAGATGGACGTGTAATGTGAGCCAGAAATAACTTTGATTATTTTAAATCACAGAGTTCTGGAGATAGATTTTTTCCTTTTACCACAGCATAACCTGTCCTGACTTAAAACAGATTCTTTAGGGTCTTTGAATTTAAGCTATTTATTCAGCTTCTGCACACATTTACTTAATCATGACACTTATCTTGATACACTTTAAGAAAAGTAATGATATAAGAAAAAAATATAGAGATACAGAGAGATCAATCAACTAGAAGGTCAGAAAAAATATTTTTAAATATAACAATACAAGAAAGCACAGAAATAGTAGATTTCAAATTTTCTTTTCTCAGTTACTTCTCCACCAATTTTTTTTTACATATGAAAGAGGCACTGCTCATTAAAGACATAAAATTATATATAGAAATGTAGAAAGAAAACGAACCAGTCACTCCCCAGACATGATTACATAATCATCTTAACATTTTGATGTTTCCTGCCAATCTTTTCCTATGCATATTCAGTGTGTGCATGCATTTGCAAATTTAATAATGCACTGTGTAAATTAAACAATTACAGTAATAAAACATAAGAACTAGAAGGAAATGCAGTTAAATATTCAACTGAGGTTATGGAAATGAAGGCTTTCTTAGCATAAATATAAAGTGGAAACCACTGACAAAATTAATTACATTAAACTTTAAACTCATGAATATCAAAAACATCCTAAAAAGGATATGACAAAATGTACTTGTGTAGTCTAAAGTTGAAACTTGTGTTCATAAAAAACATAAAAAATACCATGCAAGGAAAAAATGGGTATTTTCAAATTTTGAAACTCATTTAGTGTTTTATATTTTGTTACGCTCAGAATACACACTTGATAAAAGTGTATCATTGAGACTTCCTAATCTAGTTTTCAAAAGAAAATTAATTCACATGAAAAAATTCACAGAAAGAGTCTAAGAGATCAATTGCATAAGTAAGGGCTGAATTTTGTAATATAGACTGAAAATTTTTTTTCTTTTTGCTGAGGAAGATTGGCCCTGAGCTAATGTCTGTGCCAATCTTCCTCTGTTTTGTATGTAGGATGCCACCACAGCATGCGGTGTGTAGGTCTGTGCCCAGGATCCAACCTGCAAACCCCAGGCCACCGAAGTAGAGCATGTGAATTTAACCATTATGCCACTGGGCTGGCCCCTAGACTGAAAATACTTTAAGAGTTCAAAGAAAGGAAATATATATGAAGGAATAATCAAAGAATACCTCTTAGAAAAATAGGAACTGAGCTTAGCATTGATTTTTCATAATAAACTGAAAAGAATCTCTTATCTTTGTGTGGATCAAACGTGAGCTCAGTCTTGAAGTTGTAACAGAGCACACTATCAGAGCAAGAGCAGTAAGTGCACAGGGCAAAGCAGCTACAAAGGGCCTAGCTGGCTGTGGGGTTAGCCCTGAGGGGTGGGCTCAAGGTCTAAATCACAATGTCTAAATGGGCTGGCAAAGCTGGGTTCAACTCAGGCTGGTACTCAGACACAGGACATCTGCTCTTATGAGTAGCTAAGTGAAGTGGCTTAGTCAGTTTGAGCTGCTATAACAGAATACTGTAGACTGGGTGGCTTAAACATTTGTTTCTCACAGTTTTGGAGGCTAGAAGTCCTAGATCAGAGAGCCAGGATGGTCAGGTTCGTGGTGAAGACCCTCTTTCTGGTTTTGGATGGCCGTCTTCTTTTGTCATAATCCTCACATAGCAGAGGAAAAAGAGAACTAGTTCTCTTCCTCCAGTTTATAGCAGAGTCCAGCACTTGGTGAGCATCCAAGGATAGGATCTGGCCCCCTGGTAGAGGGGCCGGCAAGCACTGAGTAGGGTGCCAGGAAATGCCCTAAAGCAAGTAGATTATTGTTTGGAGCAGGGTCAGATTTCTAACAATGACTTTGAATACAAAACAGGAAATAAGGCTGAAGCCAAGTAACAAAGAATGGGCCATCATTGCAAGGAACCCTAAGAAGAGATGCAGGTGCCCAAAGGGTTTTCCCTAAGCCCATTAGATAGAGAGCTGCAGTCAGCAAAGCTAACTCCAGATTCTGTCTACTGGTGTAGGCAGGGTTTCTAAAATGAGGGCTCCAGATTTAAGAGAGTGGAGCTGAGCATGTAGATTAAAGTTCTTTTTTTTTTTTCTGTTTTTTTTTTTTAAAGATTGGCACCTGAGCTAAGATCTGTTGCCAATCGTCTTCTTCTTTTCCTTTTTTCTTCTTCTCCTCGAAGCCCCCCAGCACATAGTTGTATATTCTAGTCGTAGGTCTTTCTGGCTCTGCTATGCTGGATGCCACCTCAGCATGGCTTGATGAGCGGTGCCATGTCCACGCCCAGGATCCAAACTGGCAAAACCCTGGGCCACCGAAGCAGAGCACACGAACTTAACCACTTGGCCATGGGCCCAGCCCCTGAAGATCTTTGATACCTACAACTGAGCAGAATTTGGAAAGTCAGAAGTTGACTTTCCCAATTTTGCAAATGTTTCCATAAGCATCATCTTATTTGATCCTCCCAAAGCCTATAGACCTTTAAAGTAGGAAAAACAGGCATCATTTTCCTCACTTTGGAAGGGGGACATGACATGCCCAGGTCCTGAGGTCAGTAAAGAAACCTTCTCCCACTCAGTGTCCTTCCCTTTGAAGTTTGGGGAAACATAGGGCTTACTATAATGAGATAATGACACAGAGAAAAGAGAAATTGTGATCACAATGAAAATGATGGTTTTGATTTAGCCAGATGACTAAAACTCAAGTTATCTTTAGAGAAATAAGGCTGTAAAACCATGGGAGCTTCTACATTATGGATGTTATATTAGTTTACTAGGGCTGCTCTAACAAAATACCACAGACTAAGTAGCTTAAACAACAGAAATTTATTTTCTCACAGTTCTAGAGACTACAAGTCTGAGCTCAAGGTGTTGGCAGGATTGGTTTCTTCTGAGGCCTCTCTCCTTGCCTTGTAGATGGCTGTCTCCTCCCTTTGTCTTTACATGGTCTTCCCTCTGTGCCTGTGTGTGTCCAAATTTCCTCTTCTTATAGGGACACAAGTCTTACTGGTTATGGCCCAACTGAATGACCTCATTTTAACTTAATTACCTCTTCAAAGACCCTGTCTCCAAATACAGTCACACTCTGAGGTACTGGGGATTAGGACATCACTATGAAATCTTGGCGGACACAATTCAGCCCATAACAGACGGTTTTATTTTATTTATTTATTTATTTTTTGAAAGATTTTATTTTTTCCTTTTTCTCCCCAAACCCCCCCAATACATAGTTGTGCATTTCTAGTTGTGGGTCCTTCCAGTTGTGGCATGTGGGGTGCCACCTCAGCATGGCCCGACCAGCGGTGCTATGTCCGCGCCCAGGATATGAAGCGGAGAAACGCTGGGCCACTGAAGCAGAGCACACAAACTTAACCACTCGGCCACGGGGCCGGCCCCAACAGACGTTGTTTTAAAATCACAGTTTTGGAGATAGGCATGACATAATAGGAAATAGGAAGCCATTGAAAGCTTGTGAAGTGAATGGCATTGTGAAAGCCATGTTTAAGAAACATTAGTTTGGCAGTAAAATGGATCTTAGAAAAAATTAAAAACAAGGAAACTGACTAGAATGCTGTTGAAATAGTCTAGAATGGGTATCATGAGAGTATAGTGACATTTCCAAATACATGCAATTTTCAAAGGATGGTGGAACTCTGTCCCATGTTTTTTAACTTTGAGTAGAAGTATGTCATGCAACACCTTTCTGTAAATGGTGCCACAAGCTTTCTGGTTAATGCTGTAATAGAGGGAAATAAGCACATTAAAGGACTTAAAAAACACTAACAAAGATGTGTTCTAGATGCTGCACGAATGTTATATAATATGATAATTGGTATGTAATATGCTACTATTATAGTAATTTTTCCCCATTCATTATGTGCATTTATTTCGCAAGCTTGTATTGGGCAGTGACTATGTGCTCTGTACAGAAAGTCAAAGACATAATCCTCCCCTAGAGGAGCCTGCTATTCTTTATGTTCCCTAAAAGTGGGTGTATTAAATTTTTTCAAACAATTTAAATTTTTCATCATCTTTGCCAAAAAATCTCCTCTTCTAGGGCTTAAGCTCCATGAGCAATCACAAATTTACCCATCCATAAACCACTGAGAAGCCATCAAGCTCCTTTGCCATTGAGAATCATGGCATTTTATTCATAAGGAGAGAGTCCTACTATAAACATGCCGGAGAACACATTCTCATTCCTGCAGCCTCCCCTAACTGCCTTCAATCACCCTAATTCCCATCAACTTCAAAGGGAGCTCAGAAAAGATATGGAGAAACGAGAAACGGGAAGTTGGCAGGAGTTGTACCAACACATCCTCAAACCACGGTGTGTTAAAAACATGAAGCTTTCATGAAGCTAAGTGCCAACAAATGATACTTAGCGTTTTCAAAGAGCTTCCCAATGGCCTAATTAAACGTTATGAGGTCAATCAGTATTATTAGCCTCCTTGCGTAGATAAGAAATTGGAAACACAAAAAGGTTAAGTGATGTGCCCAGGCATTCACAATTCAACAGTGTTTACGTTAGTGTTTGAACTCAGAGATCCTGACAACCCAGGAATGCTTCAACTCATCTTCCGCTCCCTCTCCAAACTATTCCACCTCACTATAATTTATCAATTTCCATTTATGAACATTCTCAATAGTTATTAGAGGTTCGATTTAACTTCCAAAAGTGAGAGTACTAAATCCACATCAAAAATAACCAAAATTTCTCATCAAATAGCTCCAAATTCAAAGAAGTGTAGTAGAGACAGATAAATTTCTGTTGAATATGGAATTCTCTTGACAGAGAATTCTGTAAAATTGTCAGTAATTTATATATGCTCATATTTTTTTTCCTGTATATCTTAATGATAAATGTGAGGTGATAAATTTCACATTGTGATCAACTCAGTGAAAGTCTTTGAAGTTCTTATAAACTGTCATAAATTTTGTAGTACCCTATCACTGCAAAAGGCCATTGAGAATGCTTTTAAATCAGTCTGACACATTAAATGATGCAATCAAAGTTGTAGTCTTAGAATAAATTGTTAACTCCCGTTACATTGAATGTTAAGTATTGGCTTAAATAGCATCCTCTTGATAGAGACGTGGATATAATAAGGTACAATTTATGCTATTCCCTTACCTACTACTAGTAACTTTATTGCAGGTTCATACAAGAACCTCCATTAATGTATTCAACTTGTGAATATACATGCTAAACTTTAAATCTCTGGCATATGCCTTTTCAAGTAGGTTTTTAGATTAACAGTTAATGTATTTTGCTTTTTCTAAAAAAAAATCTAATTACTTTCTTTCATCCCTACTTAAGTCAGAATCTATGTTTATGTTTTCTCCCTCTCCAGTGTTGCATAACAAATTGTTTCATGTTTCTAATAATTTGAATAAGGCAATGTGTTGCTTAATGTGTTTTTAACAAATGTGAATAAAATTAGTCTTTCTCTCATTACTGACCTTATGTTTCAGTAATAATAGTAACAGCAAAATTAAGTATTTAATATACCCATATTCTGGGTTTTTTTGGGGGAAATTTGATCTTGAAATGTGAAGTGATATTAAAATTAGAGGTTTGCACCCTACTCCCATTCAGTGTGTCACAGGCACTCCTTTGATGTTGGCTTCAAAGAGATGCGCAATATAAGTTAATATAATAGATATATCTCCATTAGCCCAGAATCAGCTTTTCTTTTCTAAGGGAAATTATTCCTATCAGTGTTTCTTCCTAGATCTTGGGGCATTTCTCTTTGACAGTTTCTCCGAGTTATCATTAAAGTAGACAAGGAAGTGGTATAGAGCAGTGGATAAATTCTGGAGTTCATTCTGCTCAGGTTTAAATCCTGACTTAGCCACTATCCAAATGTGAAATCTCGGGCAATCCGCTCAACCTCTCTAAGCCTCAGTTTCCTCATATGTAAAACTGGAGTAATAGAACTATATACTTCATAGGTTTGTAGTATGAATTCAAGGAAATAGAACAGATAAAGCACTAAGTGTAGTGCCTAGAATCAAACAAGTTCTCAATAAAGGTCAGATATTATTGTTAGAATGAAAACAATAGAACTTTCAGATTGGTCAATTTACTCTTACTGATTTATTTTCAAATATCCACTCACCAAGCTCTTTTGAGAGTCTATTCTGCGTACAGACTAGGTATTCCACATAAAATTCTAGTCAGCGTACTGGATGAGAAAAAGAAAAGAAAAGGAAGATTTATTCCTATTTGAGGCATTGAAAGTCTAGTGGACCACACAAAAGCCTGCGTGCAGATGTTTATAACATTTTAGTCATAGTTGCCAAAACTTGGAAGCAATTAAGATGTCCTTCAGCAGGTGAATGGATAAATCAACTGTGGTACAATCCAGACATGGAATATTATTCAGCAGTAAAAAGAAATGAACTCTCGAGCCATGAAAAGACATGAAGAACTTTAAATGCTATCATTAAGTAAAAGAGGCCAATATGAGGAGGCCGTATACCATGTGATTCCAACTATATGACATTCTTGAAAAGGCAAAACTTTGGAGACAATAAACAGATCAATGGTTGCCATGGGATGGGGTAGGAGAAACCGAATGAATACGTGGAGCACAGAGGATTTTTAGGGTAGTGAAAATTCTCTGTATGGTACTCTAACAATATATACATGTTATTACACAGTTGTCCAAACCCATAGAATGTACACACCATTGAACTCTAATGGAAACTATGGACTTAGTGCTAAGTGAGCAGTATCCTCAGGGGAGTATATTGTGATGGGCAATTGTCATTTTAGTGGACAATCAGCATGTTTTGAAGATCTGTCTTATAAAAGAGAAGACTGAATTAATTTTCCCATACTCCCTTGCACATTGAGAAGGTCATATGGCCTTGGTTCCACCCATTAGTTACCCACACAACAGTTCTGCTTAGGACCCACTTTCTGGCAAGGGTGTAGCAGAAGCACTTGTTTTGGGAAGGAAACAGTGATGGAGATGCTGGTCTCCAGAACCCACCATCAGCTGGGGCAGCTGTGGGTTTGCCTCCCATCCCTGTAGAGGTGATGGTGCAGTTCTCCATTTGAGCAGTCTCAAATGTCTGTGGTTTGTGCACTGTTCCTGTATTCAGAGCTTCCAAACTTGGCCCTGGTCTTCCCAGATCATCTGTGAGCTACCTAATGTTAACTAATAAAATGTTTGACCATTTAAACCATGTAGACTTTGCTTTGTTGTCTGAATCTCAAACTTTACAATGTCCTATACGACTTATCTCAAGACAAAAGTTTAAGAGGCAAGAAAAGCTTAAGGTACTGTGGCAGATATCACTACCATTCACTGATATTCTTTTTCCCTCTACAACAGGGACACAATAGTAAGACTGTGAACTTGCCTGCCCCCTTGAACTTAGGCACAGCTTGTGACGTGCTTTGGCCAATGAGTAAGCAGAAGTGATGTATGTCCTTTCCAGGTGAAGCCATTTAATTTCAAGTTCTCTACTCTCTGCCTCTCTCTTCCCTAGCTGAGGCTGTCATGGAAGTCTGTGCTATTGTGGAGGGAACAATATTGGGCTACCAAAGGGAGTACAGCTGCCCCGTAGAGTGACCAAGATCTTCAGAGGATTTTTGTGGTAAAGCAGTAAACTGTTGTTTAAGCCACTGAAATTTGGGGCTGTTCGTTACTGCAACATAACTTACGCTATCCTGACTAGAACAGGCACATTAGAGTTTGTAGAAGTGTTATATACACACATTATTTTGTAAATAAATGGAAATGATGACTTAAGCCAACAATTAGAGCTTTCATACAATCTGAACTGATTCTATAACAATATATTTGGAAATATTTAGATACCATGAGGTTTCTCTTTTCTTTCTAATGGTTATTATTTTACTGTTCTTATTATATTTTTAATTTATATACTATGGTTTATTTATATACTATGGTTTGGGGGTCATTGTGGACTTTTTGAGCTCCTCAATTGCATGATCTAACCCCTAGTAGGTAAAATTAACCCCAAGTAGGTTTTGTGGCAATAGAGAACTGTTTTATTGATAACCTACACATCTCTTACCTATTTTGCAGTTATTAAGGACATTTTCTGATAATAAAGTTGAAATGCTTGAAAAATGAAGTTGGCAAAAGGCAGAAAATATAAATCCCTTATCAAAAATTACTAGTCAGTAAGTACATTGGTCTCTACATTAGAATCTGAGTATACTTATACCTGAGATGATAAAGTAAGTTTCATCTAGTATGCCCACTAGGATTGATCAGTAGTAACTGCTTGAAGGCTGTGTAGAGTAAGGAGTCTGAAGCCACATTCAGATTCACTCAGAAAGAGAGCCATAGGTGACTTATATATCTGTAGTGGGCACGGAAGGGACAGTAAACATACATGTCACATATCCTTGCTGTATATGCTCTATGCTGTAATGCCTGCTTATATGTGTGATGTAAATTTGCCCTGGGTTTGAAATACTAAACACTTCCATTCGATCTTAAAGCAAACAGAAAAGAGGGCCCTAAATGGAAATGTGCTATTTTAGACAGTCTGTTGCACAATACCCCTGATCTTGCCAAAAAAAACTCTATAATAAGACTAAAATTTCTGGTTACTCCTGCTTCAACTAAGATGTTTGATGAGATTACTACTGGGTCATGTCTCAAACACATTTCACTAACATTACTTATGAAATTATATCATAATTAGATTGGAGACCCTTCTCACCTGCCTTCCTCTACAAGATTGAGAAGTGTCTGAAAGTAAGGTGCACAGTTGATTCCCCTTTATATCGCCAGGAGCAGGTCAGACCTTGATGTATGATATGTCTTTAACAAATGATTGTTAAATGCAAGCCCTGCAAGTGGAATCAGCAGCATGACAAAGCCCTTGTTATTTATACGGCAAAGCTATGGGATCTTTCTCAATGCAGGAATTTTATATGTGTATGAGCTGGACATAGAGTTGACTGTATTCCTCGAGCACATGGTAAAGGTCTCCAATGGTATCTCTAAATCAAATCGGGAATTTTTAATAAACCTAGGAGTTGCCCCAGATTGTAAAAATGCCTGGCAATCCAAGAGTAAAATTAGATAATTAAATGAGCTGTTATAATCAGTGGAACCAAACCACAGGGATAAGGCTTAGGCCATCAATAATGGCTGTGTGTCATCAGCTTATGTCTCAGATTTACCTCTAGAAATTTTCATTCTTGTTACTTCTTTTATCCTGGCCCACTGCTGACTCTACCCATGTTTTTCCCAAAGGGCACCAGGCTGCTGGTTGAGATGCTGTGTTAGTCAATGGGAGATGGGAGGTATATGTGATGGAGGATCCATCAAGGACTTGCTCTGGTCCATTGGTGCTCCTGCTGCTTCATATGCCGCAGTGTCTCAGGGTGGGGCTGGCTCAGAGCAGCTTTTGAAGCAAGAAAGGATTATTTCATTGAAGATTAGCTTGTCTCCTGCCTATTTTGCTGCTACCCAACTCCATAATTTAGTGGAAAGGAATGCCACATACCAGCAGTTTTCTCACATAAAATACACTTGGATCGGAGGTCTTGTATACCAGCATCTCTGGAAATGTGAGGGAAAATATATTGCTCTAGCTGAAGTGGACTGTTCATGTTTCACAAAGGCTTAGCAGATTTTCTCTTTAGAAAATCTCTAAGCAGATTTTCATTGCAGTCTCCAATATATTTAGGAAAACAAAGTTGCCAGAAAACACCCTCTATTCTTTTAAACAGGCTCAAAGCCAGAGAAAATCTTATCACAAAACAATAACTCAGTTATATTTATAATCTTAAACACCATCCAGAAGAGCATTTCAAAAATTATATGCTAGGAAAGATAAGACTCTACCCCATAATTTCAGGAACAACTGTATGTCAGGCTGCCAGATAAATATTTACCACACATTCAAATTTAGCTGAACTTATATGACTTCAATCAGTGAAACCGTTTCCAGACCCCAAGGTCACAAAAGCTGTTATCAGGTTTCTCGAGCCTGCTGCCACATTCGTGTCGGAAACCAAACGCCACACACTCTAGGCTTCCTCAAGTCCTGAAAAGCTGATATGACGATAGTCTACTCACTGCTTTTCCTGTACACGGAAAACACCTTTTCACTCCTTCTTTCCCCAGTAATCAAATCTTCATTCTGAACAGGTGAAAGGGCTGCCCACCCCTCTTAAGCAACAGTGTCTTTCTGCCCTGGAATGTAATTTGCGAAATGTTTAGGCTGGAATTTCAAGGGTGTGAACTGAGGTGACTATTGAGGACGGATGTAAAGACATCCCCTAGTAGCAGGCTCCCAGCCAAATTTACGGTGTCAAGTTATCTGCCTAAAAAATGTTACAAGGGCCACAGAGGTGCCCAGAGTAGGAGCCTGCCAATTAGAAGGAGTGTGAATGAGACTTATGGGTCTGGCCAGGGTGACAGGGCCACAGTCATCATTTGGCAGGAGGCAGTTTAAAGATAGGTGGCTGACAGCATAGCCGGGGTTCTCGGGAGCATATGCACAGTTCTTGGAACTGCATTCTCTGTTATAAATTATTGTACTCAGACTAAAAGTGCCTACTGCTCACTCCAGTTGCTGAATTGTAACTTTCCTTAAGTAACCAGCACTTGCAAAGCATAGTCAATGGTTTGGAGAGGTGTGGGATAGAGAAGCAAAGGGGAAAAAAAGCACCATACTTCCAGGTTTTTTACCTACTTAACAGGAGGAAAAACTGATAATACTTCAGAGAAAATCACAAAATAGGAACCAAAATCAACACTATATTTAACTAATGGTAACATTATTGACATCATGAATTATATTTTATTAACTTAAGGATTTGCAAAGTAATATAGAATCTTTCCAAACTATTTTAACAGGGTTAGGTTTCCCTGAAAAGAATGGTGAGATTGGTAGAATAGGGTGAGAAACATATTACAAATGAAAAGAAGAGAAATTAGACTCTATCTAAAGCAGTTTTCTTTGCGTGTGATTATGAAATGGACACAAATGTTGAATTAGTCACCCCCAAGTGATGAATTTGCAAGGTGTGTTTCGACCACATGTCATGCCTAAGTTGCAAACTGACACAGGTTGGAGATAAAACTGTATGAAAATATGCTATTTTCAGGGCCCTGGGCGTATGTATCCTTCAAGGGAACGTTGGCAATAGTTGGCATTAGGAGAGCTACAGGAAAACGTACAGACCACAGATCATCAACAAGGTAAAGGGGTAAAATAAAACAAATTCTGTGATCAGCTTTGATAGTATTAACTGCAATTTTTGGCTTTCTCAACTATAAAATAACACATTTAATTAAAATTAAGAACTATCAGTTCAGTGCTTACTGTGTGCCGTTTTCAATATGTTCTAAGTGCTCTCTATGTGTTAACTCATTTACTCCTCAAAACCAACCCTGTGAGGTGGGTACTGTTATTATCCTCATTTTACAGATGAAGAAATCCAGGCAACAAAAGTTAGATAATTTGCCTAACCTTATATATCTAGTTTAAGTGCCTGAAGCCCGACGCAAATCAAATAGCCTGGCTCCAAAGCTGTGCCAAAGACGTTTCCGGGTATCACGGTCCAGAGACCAGCATTGTGATTGGTCGTACACACATGCAAAAGTTTGGATTTTCTCTGCTTGAGATGAGTCCGAGGCTTAGAAGAGGAAAGTTAGAAGGAATATGGGCAAACCCTTGAGCACCTTCTCTTCCATACTCCGTGCAGGAACAGAATTCAGAAACCAACTCCAATCAGGCTGTAGGTATGTCAAAAATGTTCTCCAACATTGGAAGAGAAATAAATGTGTTGTAATTATTTACTATTCGAAATTTTAATCATTTAGATTTTAATCTTTGTTTACTATTGCAAGACAGCTGCTGCAGTAGCACCTTCATGTTCCTTTTTTTCTTGTCGGTTCCCTGAAAGATAGCTGATAAAACAGGTCTGTTTTTATCACAGTCCCCCACAGACAAGAAGTGATTGGAAGGTCTTACTTCTGGGTGGCCCCAGCAATCCTGAGTGGTGTTAACAAAATGATAGCAGCTTCTTTAATACAACAGAAAGATAATCATTGTTCCTGGATCATTAGATGTATTTTTAACACACCGGTGGAGTATCTTGAAGCTCCTCCTTAGCATCTAGGCAACTGATTAGCTTACTAAGACATTTGCTTCTCGGATATCTTTCCAGCTTAGTTACTTGAGAGAATTTCCAAAAGCAAAGGTTCTGTTGCTCTTTGCATCCTTTTCCCTTTCTCCCACACGGATATTTGGTAATGTATAGACACAGCTGCAACTCTATTAATTCTCACTGATGTCTGGTGCTTTGATTAGAACCCTTGGCCCTAGTTATACAAGCTTAAAATTCTAGTTCAATTCAGAAATTCAGCAGAAGCTCACTGGGAGGAAGACAGCTTGCTGGGAATAAGAACTGGAAAATATAGGTACTCTCCTATATGTGCATACTTTAGGCATTACATTTCTTTAGATCAACCAAAATTTCACCCAATTCTCTATGTCTCCATTGAAAAAATTTGGAAGTTAACCGTTCTTCCCTTTTTCCTGACAAAAGAAAGAAATTAAAGAAACTCTTTAATTGCAGGATGGTCTCAATATATGTATGCCTGCCTTTCCTCCAAACCTGTGGAAGACCACCCTAGGCCTCTCCATTTGGTGCCTCAGATGGACTAATGCCAGCAAGCTGCTCCAAACTGCAAAAGGAGATTGAAAACAAAACATAAATCATTAAAGAAGGAGAATCTACTGCTGCCTTATCCCTCTGGATCCTAGGCTATTCCAAATGTCAGGAAACATCAGAAATGTAAAGTTCAAGGATGATGTATTAGTTCTGACTCTGTACTTAGGAAAACTGGCAGCTCTGAAGCAGGGAGAGCTGCACACAATCTGCTCTGGCAGCAGTTTCTCTCTCTCTCCACTTGGGAGGGGGAAGGTTGGGACGGCTCTGGGAATTTGGCTTTCTCCCTTGCTGTAGAGAAAAAGAGAAGTAAATAGCCAATGATGACTAGCTTTGGCTACGAATGTCCAGCAATTATTAACTGCACTCAGGCTTTCAGTAAATTAAGAGAGTTGGTGACCCACAGGGCTATGCAAACCATTTATGGTGCTGAAATACTTGAGAGTGAAGCTTGATTTTTCTACTAAGGTTTATGCCTTATGATTGAGAGCATGTGTAAGAATCGAGATAGGGATTCAGAACACGTATTTACTGGAGACCATGTCTCTGACTTATGGAAATTCCAGTCTTTATATAATGCTGATTAAATATTACACTCGATAAGGAGCAAGATTAACAGATTCCCCTCTGAAGGTAGCAAGCAGAACTATTGAGTCTTGCCTGCTCCAGGTGTTTCCTAGCACATCAGTCCCTGGGCTCAGAAATCCCGCAGCCTGAGCAGCCACTGAGTTCATTAAAGCACATGGCGTCTCCAAAAGGCCCAGTTAAGGTGCATCTGATGCTACCATTTGGAGGTTTCTGCACCTGAGAGAAACCTCGTTTAGGAAGCTATACTGACGTGAAAATGGTTCTGATTTGGATTCAATCTGATAGACTACACTTGGCTAGCTAGGGCAAAACAAAAACTCCCAAGTAAAACTATTACCCTCCGTATATTACAAAATAGTAGGTTTTTCAACATGTATGCCCAAGTATCCAGAGCAGGTCATTGGCACCAGTTATTTATTTGTTTGGTCTCCAGTATTTGGTTCATTCCTTGTCTTTATTTACTTTCTTCCAACTAAGATGGGAGACGTGTCAGTTGGAATCCTCAAAAACCTGAATAACTTATTTTTAGAAAGTCAGGATTTGCTGGTAAGAGAGGACAGAGGCTGCTAGCCACTTCTCTGCCCAGTGGACTTTGGAAATGACTCTTTCAGCACCTTGAGTGGGCCCTTCTTAGTGACACATATGTAAGGTGAATAGTTCTATTTTGCTTTCTGAGGGCCCTTTAGGGAGATTTCCCAAAACCCTGGAGACAGGTTGGAAAATTTCTCTAAGGACCCAGGAGCACTAAGGTGATTTGAAAACAAAAACGAAGTATGTGAGGGCGCTTGCAGCCCATGCAGACATACAAACCAGCAAGTGCTGCAGGACAGCAAAGGACGAGAACAGGAATGGAGGCAGCTCTTGTTATTTCAACTGCTGGAGTTTGTAGACCTTCTCTCTAGGATTCTGCCTCTGACATGATTCAGTATCCACTTTCCAGTCTCTGTCTTGCTTAATTGAATCCTTGAGAGAGAAAATTGTTTTGGTGCAACCAGGGCAGGTGTCCACGTCTATGCCATTCAGCTATGGTCAGGAAGCTAAGCTAGCTTCCAGAAGGCTATGAGGATTAAGGCAGGGTGCACTCTATAGAAGCTGGAGAAACACCTCAATATGGGTCCACTATCCCAGCCAGCACTTCTCAACTTTACTGTGTATGCAAATACCCAGGGATCTTGTTAAAACGCAGATTGTGATCCAGAAGGTCTGGGGTGGAACCAGAGATTGTGTGTCTCTACCAAGCTGCTAGGTGATGTCAATACTGCTGGTCCATGGACCACACATTCATTAAGTAGCAAGGCACTTCACCACTGTATGCTACAAGTTTGTGGCTTAATGATAATAATAATAATAGCCTTTCTAGAACATTTACCATGCGCTAGGCATTACTTGAAGTGCATTACAAGTTTACTTCATTTAAGCCTTGTCATAATCATAAAAGTGGATGCTCTGATCCCCATTTTACTGATGAAGAAACTGAGACACAGAAATGTTAAGTAACCTGTCCAAGATTTGAGCTTTTTACGCAAATTCCATGAAGATATTTCTTGCTACTCTGACCAAATGATTGGATCAGCCTTTGTTGTTTCTCTCTGAACTCCAAGGACCTGTTCAGTGTTTGGATATGGCCCACTACATAAGAGCTATGTTTGGCAAAATAGCATCAAAACTTTTCCAGATGGAATCAGCTTGGTAACTGTACTTCAGAATTCTCAGAATCACACTATTTAAATATGTCAAGCTCAACAATACATAGGAGAATGCAAACGGTAAAATAGCAAGTTCACTTCTCTGGATAGTCTGCTCTGCTGCATCTAAGTATCATTCTTTCTTTTTCAACCAGATAGTATCTCTCACCATAAAAATGAATACGTAGCAATTTGTTTTCAACAGTTGGTCTAAATCCAGATTATTTTATCTTGTCAGCACCTTACAGATGTTACAGTGAGCAAAGGTATAAAATACTCATGAAATGTTCCTCCTGTGTCAAAAGCTATGAGGTAGCAGTTCCAGCTCGTTAGGACCTAACTCTATTAAATGAATTCCTCCTTTGCTCTTAAAACTGTCTGTCTCCAGAGGACACAAATGTCTGATGGAGAAAACTCCAGATACAACTTTTGCATACTCAATCCTGTCAAATAGAGTAATTTTGTACAATCACCATCTATTATTCGCTTGGATTTCTTCATTATTAAGGGTTTCTGTTATTTATTCTTCCTAAGAGTTTGTTAGGTTAAATTGTGGAAAACCTCTTAAATTAGAATACAAATCAGCAGTACAAATTTTGTACTATAATCATATAGTAAGTAACTTTTTATTATCTTGTTTTTTGGATGGTTCCATATGATTCAATGAGTTTTTTTCCTTCTATATCATAATTAGTGGCTAATGCAAATTGATTGTACCTACATAAGAAACTGCCATACTCTTTTACAGAATGGCTTTACTGTTTTATATTCTCATAACAATGCATGAGGATCTAGTTTCTCCACATCCTCACCAGCATTTGGTGTTATCACTTTTTTTAATTTTAGCCATTCTGATGGGTGTGTTTTGATGTCCCATTTTAGTTTCAATTTGCATTTTCCTGGTGGCTAATGATGCTAAAAATCTTTTCATGTGTTATTATATTTATATAGACAAACTCCTCAAAATGCCCCTTTAAGAGGAATTTAAATCCTAGCCAGTGCTTTTCAAGTTGAAACTTAACTCTTGTTGTCTTAAAGATATGATCAATGAATTCTGTCCTGCTACATTATTGGTAAAATAGGGTTTGGGGTGCTTATCAATGTGTGTAACATGGGTCTATGGAAAATTTGATTTCCAAACAACCATCTCGTAAGTGAATACTTGGGAAAATCCCTAACTTTATTTACTAATTCATTCCGTTTTTTATTTTCTATCCCCTAATCATTCCTCAAAGAATTTCAGGCAGTTCAGTTTGTTTAGGAATTGCCTATAGGATATGCATATGTATATGTATTAGGAATTGCCTATAGGATATGTAATTTTTTGCTCATTTCCTAGGAGTTTTATTTATTTGTTTATTCAGTCATTCAATGAATATATGGTGAGTGCCTGCTAATGTGCTGAGCACAAAGCTAGGACCTTGGGGATAAAAAGCCAAGGAAGGCAAACAAAATTTCCGCCCTCAAAGAGTTTACAGTTAGCAAAGGTTTTAAAATACACGAAGGTAATCATTTCATACTCTCTTCCTTAGGTGGTAGTTGCCTGCTCAGTTTCAAGTTTAATTTTAGGTTATTATTCACATTAAGTTTGTGACTAGCTGCAAAAATCAAATCGAGTGCTCACAGATTTCACGACACCTTTCCAGTTTTCCTTCTTCCTTTTCCTCCTGCAGTGGACCACGGAGAAGAGGAGGTAAGGCCACAGGGTTCATCTCTTCTGCCTTCAGATTCGCCTTCCCCTCCTACTTCTGGCCAGCTACCACAGTACAATAAACAGGACAGGGCTCTTTCTCATCTATCCCCTTCAAAACATTCACGTAGGACTTTATCAAAGACTAGACCTCCTAAAACCTTCGCAATTAACAGGAGATGCTACTTCTAAAATAGAAATTTCTTAAAAAATAGAAATAGCCAGTTCATTTTATACATTGAGCTGCTAGGAAAAGCACTTTTCATCATAAAGTAATATTGCTTGCAATACAGTGCAATGTGAAGCGAGCTATAGAAAGGATTTAGTTC
Organism: Equus przewalskii; assembly: GCF_037783145.1. Classification (NCBI taxonomy): domain Eukaryota; kingdom Metazoa; phylum Chordata; class Mammalia; order Perissodactyla; family Equidae; genus Equus; species Equus przewalskii. The sequence goes on from NC_091838.1 coordinate 53,815,110, forward strand.
TCTTTTAATCCATTTAATGAACTTTTGTTCTATGTGTGTGCTCTTACTATGTTATGCATACTGTTCAAGGTGCTGGAGATATGAGGTCAATCATACACTATCCCTTTCCTCCACGAGCTCACCTTCAAGTGGAAAACAGAAATGTAGATGAAGAATGAGAGTCAAATGTCCTAGATGCTTCTGAGTTGTGATGGGGACAGAGAAAGAAGAAAATAACTGTAGCTGGTGACAGAGTGAGAGACTGATGAGGAGAAACTTCTCTTATGCCAATTCCAAGCTATAAATATTTAGAATATGGATCAACCTGAAAGTATATTTATTTTTCTGATGCTCCCTTCCAAAGGTATTTTTGGGTGATTTTTTTTGTTTTGTTTTATTCTTTTAGGAAATTCTCTGCAATTTACCTCCATTTGTCTTGAATTCCAGTTTCTACTCTTACATACTAGGTTATTTTTCAAAAGGTTACATATCAGTTATTACAGCCCATGAGAGACACTTGAGGCACACATTTACATACAGGCACTCCCCACTGTCTCTAACTGTTATCTGTGTCTTTTAGCCAGTTCTACATTTAAAGCAAATATTGCCTTAAATGCAATGGCAACCCGCTTTTGTTTTATTTTTACCAAGCTTTGGTGTGGAACCTTGTCAAAAGCCTTATAAAAGTCTAAGTAAATTAGGTACACTGATTTCTGTAGTCCAAATGCGTATTTACCTCCTCAAAGATCTTTGATTGGGAACTATTGGCAAGAGTCATGTTTCATTGCCTAGTATAGTCCATCGTTGGCCTGTCTCCTTTCGATTCTTAGATTGGAGTGGGAAAAAAGTCCCAAAGCTTTTCTTGGTCTATTTGTATCTTTCTTAATGGTGCATTATTTTAATGAGATAAAATCAAAAGCGTAAGTAATTTTAGCATCTCAATTTCTTACAGTGAAGCATGTAATAGAATTTTGATAATGGTCTGAAGTTACTATCTTCCTTCCAAAATATGTTAATCCACATATACAAAAACCTCAAATCTGAGAGCACAATTAAGTATGTGTTTGCAGGCTTTTACATTTGCAGATTAACGCATAGATGATCTGAAGGCATGCTGAGGTATTTAATTTAATACAATGTTAAGTCCTAGCTTTTAATCCAAAGTCATGAACATAGATAAGACATTTAAGATATATAATTTTAAATTTTAAAATACAATTAATTCAGATATGAAGTTATTTTATCATTCAAGTGTCAATGATGTTTCTTTTCATATTAAGATTGCCTGAGAATACATATATAAACAAGTTCCATTGTTGCTTATTTAAAAAAAAAATCACATTTGTGTGTATGGGTGATGATTTTTGTTGTACTATTTTTAATGCTGCATTTTTGTTATGGTAGGAAAAGGGCATGCCTTGTTGTTTTTTTTTTTTTTGTGCAATGTCTTTGCTATTACTCATGAAGAGTTTTATGTCTTGCTCTTTGGCTATATTCTGCTTTCTGAGCATAAGTAAATTTATGAAAATATTACATGTTCAACCCCTTTTGTATTTCCTTTAACTAAACATTCTTTCCTATCTATGTTCCTCAGTGTTTATCTCAAGTCACATCCCATTATGTAAAAGAGGGAACTATTTGGCTTATTTTCACAGAATTGTTTGACACTTAAAGGATTAGAGAAAATTTGATTTATGATCTGTAACATGAACCAAAGTACAGAAATGAACAATTTTCTGAGATCTAAATTCAACCACTGATACCAGAATTCAGCTGGTTTCCTTTGGTGATTTGAAATTCCTCCTCATCAAAAACAATCTGAAATTATTCTTATTTGTGTGATTTATAGATTATGATGTCAATATTTAAAAAGTAAATAGTATGTGATATCTTCTGACAAATATGTACCTAATGCCTATTTTGCCCCTTTCCGTGATGTTTTAATTATTAGCTTAATGTTCTGATTATGAAAACAAAAGAGTAGTATTTCCAACATAAAGAAATTAATAACAAGTCAAAGACTTTAAACATACATTATTTGAAGAAAAAAAAGGATGGATGAAGTAGATTGAATATTTTCTTTAAAATAAATATAGAAATGTCTGATGCCAAAAAAACTGATAGCAAAGATTATGTATCTTCTTAATGGATATGTTTATGATGATGGTATAATGATATTTGGGAACAATTCCAAGAGTAAATTATAAAATACTAGTTGATAGGAAACACTTAAATGATGGTATTATTAGGCTTTTCCCTAGGAATATGCTTTCTGATCCTCACTAAATCGTGTTTGAACATGCAGTGGAGCTTACAGTTTGCTCATTTGCCCTAGACAATATATTACTATGATTCTGTTAAAAAGAGGGCTAAGGGACAGTCAATGTAAAATTAAGATGACAAGATGGTGAATATTAAGCATCCATAGTCCCAACACGCAACCTCAGACATCCTTCCCATCTTTCTGTAATTGTCAAGAAAGAACTAATGAGTTTCTATTTTGTTACCTTTGGGTGATAGATAACTTACACCATCCAGAAAAAAAGTATAGCACATTTCTTTCTCCTAAAAATGTATTCATTTCTTCTTTAGTTGATTAAAAAAAATTAGTATAAATAAATAACTAGTACTTATTGTTTACTTTGTGGTAAATTTAAAGAAGTGAACTAACATCTCAAGATGTAATCTTGGGCTAAAATGAAACCCAAGCAGTCAGACTCCAGGGATAATATTCCAAATCTCATTATATTCACTAGAAAGACAAAGATTAACAGATTAACAAGAAACTGTTTCTTCCTTGAGGGGTTCTCAGGGGATTAAGGGAGATAGACATAAAAGTAAATAATTGCAGCAGCCTTGTAAATGGTAGAATAGTAGTGGTATAAGGCTCTAGACGAGTCAGGAAAAAGCATCTGGTGCCTGGAAAGATAACATCTGAACAAAGTCGGACGGATGGGAGTCCACCAAAGTCAGCACGATTTGGAGAGGAAGAACTATGGGAAAGAAGGTCATTCTTCTTAAAAGCATAGCTAGAGCTAAAAAGAAGGAAACATGAGTGACATATTCAGGGAACATGTTCTAGCTGGAGTAGATGTTACATTTGGGGTGAGTGCAGAGAGGGGTTTGAAGGGGCAGACGGGGGCCCTGTGAACCTTCTTAATAGGGCTGAACTTTGGAAATTGGAGCCACTGAAGAAGTTAAAGCAAAGAATGAAATGGCCAGACTTACATTTTAGGGGAAATTTTCTGACAGCCACTTATAGAGGATGGTTAGATGGATTGGAAATCACACTGAGGTTATTGTAGCAACAGAAGCAAAATAAAATAAAAGGCCTAACCAAAGCAAGGAAATGATAATAGGCAAGAGGAGAGATTTGAAAGAGATTATAGCAGCTGAGTCACCAAATTTATCACAGGAAGGGAGATGATGAAGGAAAAAGAATCAATAGGATAAGTTCCAGGCTTGAGTGAATAGATGGATGGTGGCATCAATTATAAAGACAGAAAACACAAGAGGAGGTACAAGTTTTGGGGAGTCATTAATGACTCGAAGTGAGGACATGTTGAGTTAAAAGTCTCTGTGAATATCCTAGTGTCAGTGAGAAAATGGATATTTAGGAAAGTGGCTTTAAGGAAATCAGCCCAGTTTATCCTAATAAGAAAATGTATGTGGAAAGTCAATTTATAAAGAAAAGGTTATTTGTAAGCATGAAATCAAGTAGATCTATTTACATGTATACATTGTTATGGGCTGGATTGTGCCCCCTACTAATTTATATGTTGAAGTCCTAACCCCCAGGACCTCAGAATATGACTGCATTTGGAGACAGGGCCTCTTAGAGGTGATTAAGTTAAAATGAGGCCATTGTGGTGGGCCCTAATCCAATCTGAATTTGTTCTTATAAGAAGAGGAGATTTAGACATACAGAGAGACACCAAGGATGCACATGCACAGAGGAAAGTCCATGTGAGGTCACAGTAAGAAGGTAGCCATCTGCAAGCCGAGGAGAGAGGCCTCAGCAGAAACCAAACCTACGGATACTTTGATCTTGGACTTCCAGCCTCCAGAAGTATGAGAAATAAATTTATGTTGTTTAAGCCCCTCAGTGTGTGATATTTTGTTATGGCAGCCTTAGCAAATGAGTACAGACGTTATTCTAGCCTTATGCACTGCTTCCATGACGTGGACATGTTTGCCAGCAAGACCAGCCCTTTTCCCTGGAGTATGCTGAAAACACGTCAACATCTTATTCTTTGAGTTTCATTTTTCTTAGCTCCATTCTGTCTACCCTATAATTTCTACAGAGAACCTCAATGAAAAATCAGCTTTCTTAGGCCCATTTACATTCTATACTTCTTCCTGAGGACTGCACACGAGATACTTTTACCTAACTTGAGGGTTCATAAAATGGCTGAGACTCTTGTTTTCTCTGAGGATGTATTATTCCTACACCTGACTAATCCCATGGCTATTTTGTAACTTCCTTGTCAAAAGGTAACCTTATCTTCACAGAATTCCATAATGCTGCCACCTCACCACCCATGTTTACATCCGTATCCCTACAAGGAGCTGGAGCACTGATTTCCACTCAGAAAAAGCACATCATTGTTCAAGTCATTGGTGAGAAGAATTTCAGAGGCATAGTTTAAAGGACTGAAATAAATCTATCCAAAATTAATCACTCTTTAATTTCTGTAGACTTAAACTTCATAGCAGGTGATGTCATTTAAACATGAATATATGAATAAGCTTCAATAAAACTTTCTCCAAGGACCATATTTGTAATAGCCTATTGGCCACTTTGAATAAGATTCTATCCTTGTTTTGTGATTTATTATCACATATTACTAGATAAATCATTAACTTAGTCATTCAATAAATAAATATTTATTACTTACCTACTCTGTGTCTGGCACTGTGCTAGGTACTGGGGTTACAGACATAGACTCCATCCCTTGGGCCCTTACAGGCTAGCTGGAATGAAAGTAAAGGGAATTATTGAAAGGTTTTAAGGAGATACTCAGCCTTATTTACCTTAGTTCCATTTATTACCTTGGCAAAAATTATGTCTAATTGCAGTATCTTTAATCTACCTTCAAACACACCCAAGGCAGAAAAAGCAGCTGTTGGAAGGCAAAAGTGCTCTTGTAGCTTATAATGCTAGGAGCATGCTGGTGATTTAATTTGAAAAAGCTATTTTATATTGTAGCTTTTATAACTAGAGATTCAAAATGTCAGTATTGGGAAATAAACATCTCTGGTGTTATGGGCTGAACTGTGTCCCCCCAATATTCATAGTTTGAAACCTTAACCCCCAGTGTCCCAGAATGTGACTGTATCTGAAGATAAGGCTTTAAAGATGCAAGTAAATTAAAATGAGGCCATTACGGTGGGTGTCCTCATGAGAAGGACTGACTGGTGTCCTTATAAGTAGAGAAAGTTTGGACACACAGAGACACCATGCATTCACAGAGAGACAGCCATATGAACAGATGGCAAGAAGGCAGCCACCTACAGCCAAGGAGAGAGGCCTCAGAGGAAATCAATTCTGCCAGCACCTTGATCTTGGACTTCCAGCCTCCAGAACTGTGAGAAAATAAATTCTGTTGTTTAAGCCACCCAGTCTGTGGTATTTTGTTATGGCAGCCAGAGCTGACTAAGTCAACACCTATCTGAAGGCGAGGCAAGATCCATGAAATGAAAATCAATTTGATATTCCAGCCATTATGTCATTAATTTGAGCATTGCCATATGTAAGATGTGCAGATAATTCAAACCAATGCTTGGATTTTTTTTCACACTGTTAAATACAAATGAGTACAGCACACTTTCTTATAATTATGTCCGGCTGTTTAAACAATAATAACTTGTAAAGAGTGTAAAAATATTTTCAGTAGATGCTCTTATCAGTGCAAAATCTGTAACACCGAATGTATCAGGTCTTGTCACTGTGGCCCTTCATTTCAATACTTAATAGAGGTTTATTCAGCAGTCTTCCCTTCGCTCTTCTCAATGAACCACAATCATCTCTGGCACATATGCACAACAGAGCAAACTTTCTTGAATTAATAAAATGAAGTCTGTCAGATTTAGGCCAGTTGGGTATTAAATTCAAACTAGACCAAATACTAGCTGAACATGGTTGCAGCTTGTATAGATCAGATTTGGCATAAAATTCAGTTTGTGAGGTAATGTAAATTATCAAAGTGATACTGCTTCATATTTCATATGGTTTATTTTAAAAGTGATATATATCACACAGAAAAATAAAGCTTAACTTAATGTGAAAACAACTACTTAGGAGAACAATAGACTGAGAATGTAAGTGGAGCATTCATTAAGAACTGGCTTATGGTTCTGCATAATAATCCAGGACTTCATTGTTTCCATTTGGATTGAACAGAAAAAAGAGAAAAGACCCAGTCAAATGCTACCTTCATTTTACTTTTATGTGAAAATTAAAAAAAAATTTTTCATTTCACTTTAGGAATAGGCACCTTTTACTCTCACAGGTAAGCGTAAAATTCCCATTGCATTATTTCTAATGGGAAAAAAAAAAAACCTGGCATGCCTGTCACAAGAGTGACTATGTCAAAATAAGCACAATTAGTTTAACATTGTTAAAATGTATATGCCTTTCTGTGACAAATTCAATATTAGAGGTTTAAACATCAAATCCATGTCATAGCCACCATTTCAATGAATTAAGATTCTTCTCAAGCTACCCTTTTGCCAAAACCAAAAGCAAAATTCCAGATGTTCTATAGGATGATTTAAAGATACATACTGTAAAGGGACAACTGAAAGGGTAAAGTATTTTTGGTCCTAAACCTCTAAACTAGAAAGTGTATAGAAAACATGAACTAAAAATTCAACGCAAATAGCTGTTTTTCTAATTGCATCAGAAAGCTAGCTATTCACATTTTTACCACTTTTAATTAAAATGCAATTTCCAAGTACATTTATTTTCATAAAATTTCTTTAAGCATGAAATCAGACAATAAAAATCACTAATTTTGAGAGTTAAAGTGATAAAAATGTTTATGTAGTCAAATATATTCAACTCCTTAAAATTACCATACTATTCGTTCATTCATTCATTCATTCAGTCAACAAATGATTTCAGCATGACTATTACCTGCCGGTTACAGTAGTTCACAAACAGGCATAGTCACTACCCACACAGAGCTTATAGTATAAAGAGAAAGATAAAGAATCCATAATTAAGAACATATATAAAATAGATAAAAACTTGATGTGCCAGAGCAACATGCAAAGTATTTAAATATATTCTCTGTTCAATCTTCATAACACCCATGAGGTCTTTACTATTTTGGCCACATTTTACTCATGAAGAAATGGAGGCACAAAAAAGTGAAGTAACAGCACGAAGTCATACAGCCTATAAGTGGTAGAGCTGGGCTTTGAACCCACATACTCTGGCTCCGGAGATTGTATTCCTAACTACTGTAATGCCACTTTTCAAATATAACATTGTAAGTTGTGACGAATGACAGTAAGGAAAATAGCATCTACAATGTACGTAGAAAATGTATCCACAAAGCCAAATTTAACCTGAGGCTGTCAAGGGAAGCCTCTCAAGAGCATTGAGTTTGAAGCTGAGACTTGAAGGACGGCTTAAGATGCAGGGAAGAGAGTGCATGTGTTGGAGGGGAGAGGGGCACGGTTTAGCAGAATAAATAGCATGTCCCAAGCCCTGGTAGTAAAAAAAAAAAAAAAAAGAGGTTACTTGATTGAACATTTTTCCCCAATCTTTGTGTTATGAGAGCCAAGATGTATTTATTTTCTACTTTATATTTCATTCAAAAAAATGGGTTCAAAATTTTTAAGCTGAGAAAAAAAAGCTGAAAACATTTTAAAAAGAACAATCAAAAATGCTTAAAAACACAGTAAGTTGCAAAATTGCTTTGCAGGATACTAAGATTTCTGATACATGAAAAACCAGTGGCAAAAATGATCACTTTCAAATGCATTTCCACCAAAAAGGCGTCTTGAACAAAATTCTATCCCACCAAATTGTATGTTTTCAATTCTGTCTTTGCGATCAGGAAATGTTGCCAGGCATAAGGATCAGGGCAGGCAAAAAATAAAGGAGTAAACAGCTTAGCTTGTTCTCACAGCTACAAAGAACTCAGATTTGGCTGAGGTGTGTAGAGAGGTGTGGGGAAGAGATACTCTCAGGGAGGAAGACAAGGTTGGACAAGGAAGTAAGAACCAGACTTCAGAGGAAATTATAAGTCATACTAACAGCTTTATCCTTTAGGTAATGGAAAACTATCAAAGAGTTTCAAGTGGAGATTTGCATTTTAGGAAGCTCTTTGTAAGAAAACTGGAAGCAGAGAGAAACATGAAAACCAGAAAAAGTAAAACCAGACAGTCACACATGCTAGCATTTAAAATTCTCTGTTAATTGATAAAACATAAATTCATAACGTTACTAAGGGCAAAATGAAGCATGAGGAGACAAAGATGAAAACATGTGTATTGCAGTCTTGATATCAAGTATATTTTATTTATTATTATTTTTTAAAGGTAATCAACACAGACTCTAGACAGTCACATCAAGGAACCTGATGAGCTAACATATGTAAAAAGACCCAGCACACACCTGAAAGATAATAGATGCTCAACAAATGTTGTATCATTTCATTTAAGTTCCATTACCAACCATGTTTCACACTGTAGTATTATTTACACTCTCTGTTTAGAAACACCCACCATTACAAGAGGTCAAAGCAATAAATTCCAGCGGAAAACATTTTAATTTATATCGTAATTTGAAATTCACAAGCATTCATGGCACTGATTAATTATGTGTTTAGTGACAAATAGGGCAAGAGTCACCATTTAAAGCCATCTCTTAACCATTTTTTCTCTTCACTTATCACCAATTCATCCATATTCTGTTCTAGATCTCAAAATAATTGCTCAATGTCATTTTTGGGAAAAGATTCCAAAATGACATTCTCTGAACTGAACTCCTGTGTCTAAAAAATTAACTGCAAGATCCAAGTAAAGGAAGTTGGAGTGGGAGGTAAAGAAAACACATGTTATGTGTCAAGCACTCTAACACCTATTAATGTCCCTCACCTCACTCCAGCAACATCCCTGTAAGTTATCCCTGTTTATGTCGATGGAGAAACTAACACTCAAAGAGATTGTGTGATGCACTTCCCTCTGGAAGCGGGTGGAGTGAAAGGGCTTAGACTTTGGGATCAGAAGGGTTTCATCTAGCCATTGCTTCTTCTATCTATACCATTTTTCTAGGGAGAAGACCTTATCTTAATCATCCGTTTATCTCTAACAGCTAGCAGATGAAATGATTCAGAAAAAGTTAATCAATATTGAAGAAAAGAAAGAGGGAAGAAAATTCCATAACGTAGCAACACTGATCTCCTTTTTAGAAAAGAGTTCAGTACATAATCACTTATGAATTCCACACATAATTAGAAATTCATTTACAGATGTCTCCTGAAGATAGCTTTAAGGAGGAATGATTGTTGAATAAAATGATCCAGGAAAAAATGAAATAAATCAAATGAACACTGAAAATTGACCTTATACTTCCAAAGTTATCAAAAAATAAAAAGAGTGAAATAATTTTTTACAAAGATATTGTGACAGCAACTGCTAGTTTTCCCCCCCAATATCTGTTTTCCTACTCCTCTATTATAAGACAAGTTTCAAATTTTAGCTCACCATATGGCTACCTGGAATAGCAATCACAATTCCCTGTTTTCCTCTTATCTAGGTATAGCAGCACAATTAAGTTCAGGCCAAGAATTCGAGGGAAAGTGATGAGTGCAACTTCTAGGATATGTCCTTAAAGGGAAGGAGTACTGCCTTTATCTCACTCTCTCCGTCCTGCTTCCTGGAATGTAGATATGATGGAGCACCATTTTGGACCGTGAAGATGAGAGCAACCTATGCAACAGACAATAGAGCAACAAGACAGAAGGAGCCTTAGTCTGGTTCTGGAGCTAAGCAGCCATGCCAGTCCTATACCTTCATGCCATCAGGTGAGAGAAACATAAGCTTCTCTCTTGCATAAGCTACTATTATTCAGGGTCCCTGTTACGTGCCGCTGAACCCAAAAGCTCATTAACATTGATGGAACCCAGGATGGCAGGATTCTTGTGGACTAGCTCATTCTCTCTTCCAATCTCAGGATTTCCTTCCCTGATAAGATGGACGTCAGGAAGGCATTCACTGGGATCAGAAATCAGCTTATGTCTTTCAATGGGCAAGATGACTGTTAGAAGTAATTATAAGTTCACTGAAACATTTCTCTTCAAAAACTTGAATGTAATTTTAGCCAAATGGTTTTTTATCTTCTCAGTGTGACAAAAAGAAAATATGCCATCACATCAGGCTCTCCTTATTTTGAAAAGAATGAGATCAAAGGGCATATCAACATCTATAAGCCTTTCTTTGTATCTTTCTCTTATTTTAAATCTATGGAAGACTCATGACTTTGTGAACTATTTGGCTATGTCAAAACAAATTTTAAGCCAGGAAAAACGTTTTAAACAGGGCCCTTTCAAATCAGTAGGGAATAGGACACCCAATGTCCCAGATCATGTAGGATTCTCTTTACATATTCTTTGAATTCTCCTCTAGCTTCTGCTCAAGGCCTTGTGTATATTAAACTTTTTAGGAGGAAAAAAACTCAGTTGTATACTGAAATTTCTAATTTTTGAGCATTTTGCTTGCTATTTCAAAGGGCACGGATTTTGAAAATTTCAATAAAATAACTCCCAGTCATGTCTCTTTATTGCAATATTGGGGCAGCCTATGCACTGCAATCTACAAGCTGTGTGACCTTGAGCAATTCACTTAACCTCACTAAACCTTGTTTTTTTTTCACCTATAGAGTGGAGATAGTTACTGTATGAGACTCAGATTGTGACACGAGACACTGACCAAGCACTTAGCAGAGTGCCTAGCACATTAGAGAAGCTAGGTAAATATCAGCTGTTATTCAAATTATCCTTGTGATTATTATTTGCCACAGACATTTACAGTTTCTGTGCTATAAAAGTTGATCTCCTTCCTATAGGAAGATGGCATTCCTTGATCATTATCTGCACACTATCTGCTCTAGTTATTTAGTACAAATGAGTTTATGCTGAGCAATCTATATATTTGCAAAATGGCTGAACAGGGTGGAGAACTAGCCTGCATCCATGAAATAGAATGAACTAATGGTACAAAATAAACTCTTCAATTAGCTCTTTAATTTTATCTACTGGAAATTCACACCAAATCCATGTGGGTCTTTTTGTCTAATAACAGTCAAGTCAATACTCGCTTGATTACTTATCAGTTTTGTTCATTAACAAAGTACTTTTATTAATAAAATATATTTACTACTCTTTTTACTTTGCATGATTCTAAAAGACCATACAGGGAATATTTTGCATAATGGCAATATTTACTGGAACTGTATTTTTTAAAGGCATGTGTCAAATGAGAATGAGAAAATTGTGTAAGGCAGAAATACACATTTGTGAAACAGACGTTGGTACATAAAACATTTAATAGTTGTACACTCTTAAATCAACTCTAGTGTCAAAGAAGATCCCAAGTGTAAATTTAAGGGTTAGACATTGTTTCCAACTAGATGATAATGATCCCTTCATCTTCATCTTATGTTTATAAAAAATTATATAGTATTTACTCTGCAGAGTATCCACATCCATTTAATACTCTCCAATTCCTCTGCCCCAACGCTTACACCTCTCTCCACCCCCATCCAAAGCAAACGAAGAAAAAAATAAATTCCCTTAAGTGAAAAAATTAAAATAAAACAATCATATGTCCTGATTGTTTCTTTTAAAGTACTGAACTACAGCTATTTTGCTTAATTTCTTTTCAAATCATTTGTACTCCTGTGGCTAACACATGATACTTACAATAGAAAAAGACGTAAAATACCAGATTTTAATAATCCTTAGGTGGCTCTATGTAAAGCAGATGTTCTATTATACTTTCCAGATGCTAGCTATAAGCACAATTAATTAAAGGCAGTGCTTACATATCATTTTAGTACATTTCAGTGCATAGTTAAAACTATGTTAGAGAAAAGGAGAAGGAGCAAAAGCCAGCACAACTTAACCGCAAAGAGAACGGCCAAGAAAGATTAAGCTCACGTATGTTATGCCAACAACAGGCAGAATTAAAGAGCAACTGTCACCAAACTTAGAAGCGCTTGCTTGGTGCACTGTGACAACACTAAGATTTATAAAATACCAACTTTGTTCACAGCTTTGCACCCCACATGCCTTTGATGAGGTTTCACCCCAGTTACTACTCATTCCAGAAATCTTCAGACAACCTAAGATGCCAACCTACACTTTTGGAATACAACAACCTGATAAAACTCAGATTGAATAGTTTTTCTCCAATGCTAGAGAAGACAATTTTTACATTTCAAACAATACTAATTTTTTTCTACGTTCACTTTACGTTTTCAGAGTGTTGTATGCTCATCAGTCTCTTGTAGTGCTGCCTTGTCTTTTGTGTGCTCTACAAATTATTGCTAATATTTAGTTCAACTCATTGCACACTGAGTACCCAATATGTTCAAAGGCCTGTACTGGGGGAGTCAAGGACAAACTAGTCCGGGTTCTCTACTCAGAGGGCGAGTCTTCATTCAAAGACTCTCAAAGCATCATCATCAAATTTAGCTCCCAACTTGCCAACAACCCTGGTTACATGACCTAAGCAAACTGTAGGTTGAATCCATTGTGCTAGGTTTACCTTAGTTGTCACAACTCTTATCACACTCGGTACCCAGTAGCATTTTCCCAAAGCAAAGAACACAGATAGTAGTTAATGCATAAATAAAAAAGAATGCCTCCTTCAGATCAGCCAAGGGATATATATGAATCACCCGTTGTTTGTAAAGCATAGTACTAACTTCCTGCATACAAAACTGAGCTATAAGAAATGGAAAATCAAATATGTGAAATGACTCACTAACCACCTATTCTCTGGATTTCACCCTTGGAATTCCCTAGGAACATGGTACACTTACTTTCTAACTGCACTAGAGGGAGAAACCTATTCATTTTTACTCTAAACACAACTTAGAGAGATTTCAATTTATTTTTTCTGTACTTGGTCTATTTCAAATGTGTCTGTCTACATAAAAACTGAATAAAATTGAAAACTTACCTTGGATTGTCTGATTAATGTTGAATTTTATAAAATTGTTAGTATCGAACAGCTTTTGACCTACAAAATGACAATTTCATGTAGTTCAACCTATAAAACTCTGCTTTGTAACTTCAGCATACTGTTTCATAAAATCAGTAACTTAAAAACTTTTACATTTAATTCAGTGGGATTTGAATATTCATGTAATTGAATCAATGGCTTTAAAATGACATTTCATTAAAAAAATAGCAAGGGACAGAAAGATGGAAAATAACACCTAACAAGTAAGGAGGTATCCTCTCCTCTAAGTGAAAGTAAGCCTATGTGATGCATTCAAGAAAGCATCCTCTTTCTAAGATATAAGCTGATATTACTAAAGACTTGTTTTTGCTTTTGTGTGTGTGAGGAGGATTTCCCCTGAGCTAACATCTGTGCCAATCTTCCTCTATTTTGTATGTGGGATGCTGCCACAGCATGGCTTGATGAGCAGTGTGTAGGTCCACACCTGGGATCCCAACCCGGGAACCCCGGGCCACTGAAGCAGAGCCCATGAACTTAACCATTATGCCACTGGGGCAGCCCCAAGATTTATTTTGTTTTTTATTTTCTTCTTCTCCCCAAAGCCTACCAGTACACAGTTGTATGTTGTAGTTGTAGGTCCTTCTGGTTCTGCTATGTGGGATGCCACCTCAGCATGGTTTGGTGAGCCATGCTGGGTCCGTGCCCAGGATCCAAACCAGTGAAATCCTGCGCCAATGAAGCGGAGCACACAAACTTAACCACTTGGCCACAGTGCCGGCCCCAAGATTTGTTTTTTAGTAGCCGACTTTCAGAAGAGTTTCCTTTTGTCCCTGGTGCAAGGGGTGGGGGGAGGGGGATACAACAGATTATAAAGTGTTGTGTGCTGACCTCTCATCTCTTAGGGACCAAATTTTCACTGAGTCCACAGATACATTCCCTCTTGACTCACAGAAAAATCACTACACAAAAACACATAACAAAACAGTCACTTGAAGTTACGGAAGCCTCAGAAATACTTGGGCACAAAAATGAATGCACCCTTGGAGTTTACAAGACATCGCCCCCCACCCCCCACCCCGGGGTCCCAAAGTGCATCTGCTGAAAAGTCTCACATTACGCCCGCCTGGCTGTACCTGCGGTTTGAAGATAAACCGATAAACAGATGATTAATCAGTGAGAAGAACCATAAAAATTCTCTCCAGAAAAGATGAGGGGGAAAAATGAGCATATTTTTCCCGGCAAGAACATGAGATGGTTGTTATTGATCAGGCTTCCTCACCTGACTCGGTTTTGCTTGAAGGTGGTAGCGACTGCTCCCAGGACCTGTTGAGAGAGAGAGCTGCAGAGTTCAGCATCTAAGTCTATTAATGACTTAACAGAATCAAGTCATTCTATTAGCGCACACACCTTGAGGGGCTTTCTGCCCTGAAAGCACGTTGTGAAAATTGATTGCTATTGTTATATAGTTCTCTCATTATAAAGAACTTACTCTATTTAAGATTCTCTACAGCAATACAGCTGACATTTTTGCAGCAAAATCGATAGTTTACAAGTGTCGGAGATGTCTTCTAGGATCAGCAAAATGAGCCCCAAGGATTGGTTTCATCCCATTCTAAACCAAATCCTTTCAGCTAACCCATTAGCATTCATCACTACCAGGCTTTCTCCTGTTCATTTGTTTATTTTACTTGTTTATTGTCTTTCTCTCTCCTCTTCTCCTAAAAGGTAAACTCCGTGATGGCCCTGGTCTGTCCCATTCATGGCTGGCTCTATCTCTAGTGCCTAAGTAATATCAGACACTTAGGAGAGCCTATAGTAAATATGGCTGAATTAATTAAGTAATGGAAATTATAGTACTAACACTAGTAATATCATCTATCTACATGAAAACACTAAAATAAAAATTTCTTCTTTATACTTATTATTGTTCCTTCTCAATACCTTTTCCACAAACTACAAATTTTGCAGATATTTGTCCCAACTTCATAACTGCTGGGTTATGAGTTAAAAGAAAACATTTATAAAGAATTTTGAATTTCTGCCATAAAGCATTATATGTAAATAAAGGAGGACCTGTTTGATTGGAAAAATATGCACTTTGTATTCATTCATTTATAAATCAAACATTTACTGGGTCCCCACGGGGTAATGCACACTTTCACACACATTGTTATTATTAATCCTCATTAGATCTGTAGTGGACAGCATGCTTCTAGGTTTACAGGTTAGGGACAATGCTCACATTGGTTGAACCTGTGAAGTGGCTAGAATTTGAACCTACTCTAATCTAGCATTTGTTATAATCGTGTTTTCTTGTTATTTTTTCCATTCTAGCAGACACTTCAGTGTTGTGTTATTTTCCTGTCTGCACAAGGAATGAGACTTGGCAATGGGAAGGCTCCTTCATATAGAGATCTACTCAGTGAAGACAGCAAAGTACGAAGGTTGAGCACCCAGGCTCTGGATATAGACTATTCCCAGCCGGGTTTGTCACTTACAGGCAGAGTGACCTTGGGCTTAAAGTCTCCATGCCTCAGTTTCCTCACCTGTAAAACAAGGATAATGAACGACAAGTGTTAACCATTTTTAACACAGAGTAGACCCTTGTGGTTGCTAGTAATGCACTATGCAAATTCTCCAGTTCTTTCTTTTCTTTTATTGTTCTGCAAAAATCTTTGTTTCCATCTGGTGCACTGCTTGGGAGAGGGCTCCAGGGTGGTTAAAAAGCTGTCTAGTGGCTTCAGGGAGAGGCTCAGGCAGAAGCCCTTACACCTCGGGGATGACAGAGGGGCCCCTCCAAGGCTGCTGGGCTCCGGAAGCTCCCAGTGGTGCTTGAGGGTGAGCCTTTTGAAGAGACACTTGCCCAGCCCGACCTGAGGGCCGGCCCGCCAGGGAGGTTAGTCAGGTGATCACCCATCTTCTTGATGAGTTTCACCTCCTCACCTGGAAAGTGGCTCTCCCAGAAGTCACAAAGATGGAGTATGTGCTGGCAGAACCCAGGGCATGAAGATCTCAAAGGGCCTGATTCAGGTTCTTCTCCAGCCCAATGGCAGCTTCCATGGAGTTCTGGGTTTTACCACACTCATCTTGGGAGAGTTTCTGTACATACTGGAAGAGGTCGCGGCCCCAGCGCTGGTTTTGCATCTGCAAGAGACACTCAGTGCCCTCGTGCTTCTCCTTGGCCAACTGGTGGAAGAGGTGGCCCACACCCTCCAGAGCCACATCTTTGAGGTGGAGATGAGATGAGCCCAGAGAGAGGGAGGTGGAGGAGGCTCACAGATGCAGATTGACCGAGCAGTTGACCGCGGCCTCCACCTTGGTGGAATAATTGTGTAGTAATCTAGGAGCTCACAGTTGCTCAGCAATAAGGAGCTAACAACAAAAAACAGTGTTGGCTGGTCCCGGAGGCAGGCGAGGCCAAGATGACCCCAGAGAATGCCGCTGGAAAGGAGGTTGGAGGGTGATGGGAGGCTGGAAGAAGGGGAGTTCCGGGTCTGTTCCATCCAAACTCTGTTGAATCAAGAGTCAGATGTGCCGGACAGCTGGGGGCGCTGCCTCCATTTCTTTAGCAGGTTTTAAAACTTGTCACCAAGCCTCCCACCTAAAGCGATAAATCAATTTTTGAAGAACTCCCTTTCCTGGATATGAAAATAGTTTGGAACTTAGAAATAAAATCTTCCCAGAAATTGAGCAAGATTTAGCATACTTCGTATACATCTGGAAAAAGGGAAATCAAGGAGAAAAAGATTATGAGTTTTTCATAAAGATTTTCATGACTTCAAGCTTGCCTTTATATTCTATGTTATAGGTCATGGAGACAAATCTACTGGTACCTGAGTCAAAATACTGAAATTTCTTGCATCTATATGATTCTAGTCTTTATCATATGAGATTGTTTTTAATAACAGCTTTGTTGAGATATATTTCACACACCCTATAACTCACTCATGTAAAGTGTACAATTCAGTCATTTTTAGTAGATTCACACAATTGTGCAACTACTACCACAATCAATTTTAGAACATTTTCATCACCCCCAAAAGAAACTTGTATCATCAGCCATCACTCTCCATTTTACCAACTCCCCCAGCCCTCGGCTATCACCAATTTACTTTGTTTCCATGAGACTTCCTTAAAATGACAGATTCTAAAGTTAAATCAATGAATCAATTAAAAGTACACAACTAAATTATATAAAAGTTTTATAAGTAAAATTTGAGTCATTTCTTGAATACTCAGAAATAAAGTGTTAAAGATGCATAAGAAATGAACGTTATATTCAACATACATGTATGTATCTTCTACTACAGTGCTGAGAATATGAAGGAGAGTAATATGCTGCCTATTCATAATAAATCTGAGAAAACAGGACATGGCTAACGAAGGAGCACAGGACGGGGGAAGTGTCAGGCAAGAAGACCAGGCCGTGAGTTCTACGGGCTTCAGAGAAGGAAATGGTCTCTGGTGAGTAAGACAGGCAAGGAAAAGAAATTCACACCAGGCGGTAAGGAATGGGCAGGACTGAGACTAGCAAAGAGAATCGGGGCAGGAATTTTAATTTTCAACCACAGGTAAAGCCTGTCCTTCCTTTATAATGCAAAGATTACAAAAGAAGTCACCCAAAACACTCTGAGTCATCAATTTCCAATATATTTAAATGAGCCTTAAATGGATCCATCCTTCAAGTTTTCTTAAAATATTCCACAAGATACACTTTTTAAAGTAAGAAGTTGTGTGAGCAGCTTGTTTTTTCTCATTATAAAATGTCTAATTTTGCTATAAGGATCAGGTTGCTATTTCTGAGACCAAAAAAAGTTAATATGGGGGCTGGCCGGTGGTGCACTGCTTAAGTTCTCAGGTTCCACTTTGGTGGCCTGGGGTTCAGAGGCCCGGATCCCTGGTGCAGACATGGCACTGCTTGGCAAGCCATGCTGTGGCAGGCGTCTCACATATAAAGTAGAGGAAGATGGGCACAGATGTTAGCTCAGGGCCAGTCTTCCTCAGCAAAAAGTGGAGGATTGGTAGCAGATGTTAGCTCAGGGCTAATCTTCCTCAAAAATAAAAGTTAATAATGGAAAAAATGCTGAAAGAAACAAAAAAAGACAACTTTTTATATTGCAAAGAGATGAGTTCTTTAGAGATAGTAATTATATTAAGACTGTGAGATTTACACTGTTTTAAACTTAAACTTCGTTTAAATCTATCTCCTCAGCTAGATCACCTACTTCATTAGGGTTTTCAAGGGGGTCCACTAAACGTAATCCCTCTTCCCTGCCTGGAATCTGAAAAGGCAGGGAATAGGGTTGATAAAATCCCTAACATCAGCTTTATAAGTAAGAGGCTAGCTTAGGAAGGTGCGGCATGTATCTGCAGGCAGAAGCAATACGAATTCTAGAATCAAAATCCCCAGGTGGGCAGGGAGAGCCCATGTCAGAGAAGGAGATGAGAAGTCCTGCTCCCTGCTGCAGCTCACTCGCAGGAGGAAGGGAGCAGCTGAGTGAAGCACGCCCCATTCTTTCTTCCAATGTTTCAGGTAGATTAATCTACCTGTGCTGGGGCAGTGATTGAGTGTGAAACTTGATCGCCCAGCAGAATCAGCTGGCGAACTTGTTAAAACAGTTCGCTGGGCTCCACGTACAGCATTATTGATTTGCACTTCTGACAAGTGCCCAGATGATGCTGATGCTGCTAGCTTGAGGGGAGGGGGAGCATGCCACACTTTGAGAACCACTGGCGTAGAAAGTGATCAAGAGCACCCCATCCCATCAGGGTGCATCCCCTGCAAGAAGTGTCCCCCACAACGACTTCCACAATGGTGGTTGTTTATTCTGGTCATATTCTGTTCCCTTCTTCCATCAGTGATGGGCACAGGGGCTGGCACACAGTGGCTATAAGTTGTTTGCTGGATTGAATTGAATCTGTGTTGCGTGATTTCTGTCGCAACTAGCATATGAAAACAATTTTTTTTAAAAAAAATTAAAATGTCAGTCTTGAATGTTCACCCATTTTTAAAACTAAAGTTCATGTCATCTTCATTGGAAGTTCTTGATTCTGATACTTAACTGATTCACAATTCCCAGGAGCAGACTGGATGTGACTTACGAGTGAGTGACTCAAGTGCCGCAAACATGCCTATTTCTGTACAATTTTCTTCTGAAAGTACTAGAAATTCTCCCCAGAGGGCATTTCCATCCCACTGTTTCTCAGGGGGATTTGGTAGTTTGAGTAACTAGGAAATTAAAACCAAGAGTTTGACTTTTCTGATTTGACTCTAAATATTAGAAGTTTTACTTATCTTTCCTTATCTGCCAACTCCACCTATTTATGCTCGCTCACACTAGATAAATCCTTCATTCAACATTTCTGAATTATATTCAGATTTTTCACAGATACAGAGAAAATTTTCATTCTCTGTTTTGTAGTGAGTTTTTTAAAAGACGTTTAGGTCACATTAAATTAAAGATGGTCTAGTTAACAATACTTCACAAATTTCAGATCCTGAATAATTTAAAGGAAATCAACACTTTGTAAGGAGAAAATTGTTATAACTGTAACATGAATCCAGAACCCAGAAATGATACAATAAATGCATAGGACTTTCTAGAGTTACAGAAGCTTACTAGAAGGAATTCTTCAAGAACTGTGGAAAGAGCCTGCGTGAGTTGAATTCTATGAACCACTCTTTGACTGCCCCCTACTGGCTAAATTTCAGAGTGCTGATCTAAGTATAGTCCTTGTCTTAAGGTTTTACCAAAAACGTTTGCCATGGGATTTTTATAGGTTTTCAGATTTTATATAAGGTTTGTGTGGTCCTTATTTTCTATATCTCTATACAACCAAAAGTGATTTCCTTTATTTAACTTTAATCCTTGCTGATACGTATCTTGATTTTTCATTTGTACTAGTTACCTGGTCTAACGGGTTTTCAATAATGATAATAAAAGGATCATACTCAGAGATGACCACAAACAAGGAATTCAGCGGGTTGCATCTTCAGTGCCAGTCTTCTCTTCTTATGATTTAGTGAAATACGTGGTTTGCTGAATGCAGGGGCTGTCACAAGGGCTGTAGAGTGGAGTTTTGTAATTAATGCTTTGTATATCATTTTATCATTTTATGCTTCAGCTTCTCTACACTTACTGATAGCAACCAAATACAGAATTATGGAAATTTTTTATTGGAAACTGATGCGCTGCTTTTTTAAGATTTCAAGGGATATCACTGAGATGACGAGTCTTAAAAATTTGGGGGAGGGGGAATTGTGTGAGTTAAGTTTAGATAGTTAATATAGGTTTAATTTTTAAAGCTCTTGGGTGGAAAACTGTAATCCTTATATCCTGAGTTTCTTGGCCCGTCAACTGAGATTGTGGGTGAGGACAGGTTAGGTATAAACAATATCTTGTAAGCCAGGAAAATTTGTCTCCCCTGTTCACTAGTGACAAGAATTAAAATAGAAGGACTAATGGCCCCAAGGGCACTCAGTGGCTGGTAGGGCTACCTATTATGTAGTGGCCACTCCAGGGAAGCGAGCTCATGTTGTATGAAGGGGGGAATGAAAAATATCTCTATTTTTCCTCGAAAGAGGAAGTTGCTAGGACAAAGTGCACCCTACCCATTATGGGACAAAGTGTTTCTGTAGAATAAAAGTCCAAGATTGTGCAAAGGATAGAACTACAAACTTGAGGGTATAAAATAATGTCACTTAACTTTATTTTCTCTGAATCTAGATAAATCTGAGCCTGAGCCCACATCACACTGAGTTATCAAGACATTCAGTTTCAGTCATTATCATTCTGAGGCTTCCCCTACGCTAGGTTAGGGTGAAGATCTCAGCAAACTTGTGCAGAACAAAATATTGGAAATGGCATCTCCAGTTACCCATCCTCCTTAATTGCCTTGACACCTGTCCAACACCCAAGTCCACATGTTCTGCCTTCACCCAGCCACACTATGGGGAGGAGACTGCAGGTCCCTACCACTCCCAGAACCTGCAGCCCTCCTCCCACCCAGTCCTGGGGAATCACCACTCTCTAACCTTCTAATCACCTTTCTTCTACCCCTTCTGGGTCACCCACCATAATAACATTAATGAGTTTGGGCTTTCATTACCAGGATGGATTGTCTTAAAACAACTTCTGCTGGAAGGCTTGCCAAGGGACCTCCTAGAGGCAGAGAAACACCAAGGCAGGAAAAACAATGCAGAGAATAAATAAAACTTGGTTTCCATCCTTTCTGATTTTTCCTCAGCGGTCAAATTAAAACTCGTATTGCTACATCAATAAATTATTTTGTCATATTTGCAAAATCAGGGAGAATGGAGTGCAAAGAGAAAAATATGAGTTTGGGAAACTAAAAGAAGATTTAGATAAAGGGCATCATTTCTCTGGATCGTCCCAAATTGATGTTTAACTTCTTTATTTCTGCTGCCACCTGCTGGTGGGAAGGGATTCATAGTGTGCTGAGCTGGAGGGACAAAACTCATGCTTTAACTCATTGCAGCCTGTACAGATCTGTAGGGTTCAAGGATAAGCCCCTTCAGGAATCACAAAAACGTAATAATAGAATACTGACAATGCTTTAAACGCAAATCAAATTTTACTATACTGGGGGAGAGGTCTATAGAAAAAGAAAAGAGGTGATGAAGTAGATATTATACAATACCAGAAGTCAATAGGTTGTAGCTAGAATGCTGCTAACTGCAGGGAGATTTTATAATGTTGTGGTGCAGCGCTTCAATGTTTGTAATAGAGTCTTCTGGGCTTCCGTAGTTATTCATGCAGTGACAGAAGATAAAGTAATCCCAGAGTATATTTCAACTGCTAAATACTGAATACTGAAGGCTTGCTCATCTCTTGCCCGTTTTACTGTTTATCTAAAACAGCATCATCCAGAGTTAATGTAATCTGTTTTTTTTTTTTTAAGTTGGACAACAGTAAGCAGTGTAAAGCCATTCTTAAATGCCACCAGGGAACAAATTAATACATTCTACAGTCTGAAAATTCAGGAGACTCCTTGCTGCACGTAATCACCTTAATGCTCAAGGATTGACTTGATATCAATCAGTTCATAGTCTGGAATTAATATACTAGGAAGTTTTCATTTAAATAAAAACAAAGAAACAAAGGATCCTGCCCAGAAGCATGTTGTATATTTTCTTGACCATTTATGGAGTCAAAATCTTGGCTGTAAAAAGATTTCTCATGATACTAGATTCAGTGAGGGCTAAAATATTTACTGACAGGATGGCATTCTAGAAGACCAATTGACCATGAGCACCAGCAGTCATTCTTGAGAGACTTCAATTCTGCAGGAGGAATCAGCTGCTCCTGAAGACTCTCATGCTTGTGTTGCAAGTTTAGGCAACTGTCTCAACATCACAAATTGAGAAATATCTAAAATCATGATGGAGGCATGGATGTAGTCTTCATGATAAACTCATTCCACATTGCTACTTGAGTGAACTAAATGTGGTATTTAGAGAATATAGCCAATGGACTAAGGATTAGTCAACACTTTTATTCACAAATGACTCCCAACTTGAACTAGCGTAGACCAAATGGGAATTTGATGGTTAACGGAATTCAAATGAAGTGCATATAGCCAAATCACAGAAAGAGCAGGGATCTGGCTGGGCCTTAAAAATAGCTAAAATAAGGGTTTGGGGTGCGTCCAGTGTTCTTCAGCTGTGCTTCTCAATTCATAACAGCTTCATCTCTAGTGTAGATAGTCTCCTTCACAAGAAAGCATTATGCCCCCTCACAGCTTCCTTGTTTCCCATCCCCACCACTCCTTCTATTTAAAATTCTTAGGGAAGATTATTGACTGGCTTGAGTCAGGGGGCCTCACCTGGACCAAACAACTGAGGCCAGAAGTAATGTGAAGTAACAGTTTAGAGCAGGAACTCTGAATCCTCACTGCCCTGGTACCATCCTGATACTTATTAGCTGCATGACCCTGGACAATCTACTCAACCTCTCAGTGTGTGAGTTTCTTCATCTGTCAAGTAGGGATATAATTGTGCCTAGTTCAGAAGTTTATTGTGGAAATTAAAAGGGACACTACATGTAGAGTGCTTCAAACCATGCCTGACACAGAATAAGCAGCATTTAAGTAGATTTTATTCCACTAGAACAGCGGCTCTCAATCTTTATCATATATTACAATTGTTCAGGAAACTTTAAAAAATATTTGATGCCTTGGTTTCATCCCCAGGTAGCTGGTTTGGGAGTATAGC
The DNA here is from genome assembly GCF_037783145.1 of Equus przewalskii. Lineage (NCBI taxonomy): Eukaryota > Metazoa > Chordata > Mammalia > Perissodactyla > Equidae > Equus > Equus przewalskii. The sequence continues at coordinate 53,838,526 of NC_091838.1, forward strand.
CCAGGATCAGGGTTTCTAATGTCCTTCTCAAAAATTTTATGTGCATGCAGGATTGAGAACTACTGCACTAGAGCACTATTCAATCTTCAGTGCTTAAAACCATGCCTGGCACACAAAGGGTGCTCAAAAATATTAGTTGAATTAGATAATGATGCAGCTATAGGAGCTGCTATATCTAGTTGAATCAGGGCAGATATGTGCGCGTGTATGTGTGTGTGTGCATGTACACAGTCTGGCCCATTTCGGGACCAAGGTGAGAGTACAAATGAAGCTCCCCATAGCATATTTGTAAATATTTATTATAAACCAAGCTAATAAATGACTAAATAAAATATTTTGTACCCACCTACTATGAAACATAAATCTCTGTAACTACTTAGAGGTCCAGATATAAATTTAGAATTTTAGGGCTCCTCCAGTTTCCTCTATAGAATACATCAGGCTGAGGAGAGCCATTCGCTGGCTTCTGGCCCCAGCCTATGACCATTCCCTTTGCTTCCCAAGGTCAGCTGTCTCTCACTGCAGGGGCCCTTGAGCATTATACATACAGATCTCACATGGAACCTTTCTCCACACCACCCATGGTACCCCTCAGGCCTGGGGTGCACTCACCATCAGCACTGCCAGCACCTAGGTGGATAGATGAAAGGAAGAGGAGGTGGGCTTGGGTCCATTTTGGAAATCTAGGTGCTGTAGGTCGAGGTAGATGGGCAATTGCATGGGCTTCATGTGGGTACACCTGGTTTGTCTGACACACTGGACAAAGTCTATAATGAGGGGAACAGCTGGAGTAGGTCCAGGGTGGGGACCTCTAAAGCATAGAGCCTGTGGTAGGGTCCCATATTTAGTCCAGGTTTAAGGGTAGGCAGCACTCTGTGTGTGTATATGTGTGTGTGTGCGCACATGAACATGCACACATGCACTACAGTTAGAAAGAACACTGGATCCACCACAAATTGCAATACTCTACATAACAGAACTTTAAGGAGTGGCTCCAAATCTAAATGTTGTTCAAAACATGTAGGCAGATATCTCTTGCTTCATGTCATCAAAATGGGCACAAACATGCACATGCATGCCATATAGCATGTCTTCTGCTTTAAACCTTTCAGTGACTTCCTATTGCATTTGAGGAAAAGAGAAGTTATAGGCAATTTTCATCAGTCACAGTAATTATGTTCTATGAAGTCACCAGGAACAATGAATTAGTGAGTACCAAACCATTCCTCCTAGGTGATGTGTAGAGTCAGGTTCCTTTGAGCCTCTGGTCACATTTTCAGCAACCTATCAATACACAACCTAGCTGTATGTGTGATTCTGTTTAAAAACATCTTATTTAATATATATATTCATATATAGTTGATTCGTTAACATTGAACATATGGTCAGCACCACTGCAACTGATGGCAGAATATAGCTTACTTAACACTATCTAACACGTATTGTCTCCATAACGCACATCACAGCTTTCCTGCCTGTAGGAACACTAGATAGCACTTCAGCCCTACTCTTGGGGCCATTTTAGACAAATAGTACAAAAATGTGAAAAACATGGTATAAATCTCCATGAGAAAGACCCTAGTTTACAGTATGAAAGCTGAAACAAAGGCAAAGAGTTTTGCCTGGTTCAGCCTCAGCTGGGAACATGCGCATCAGGTGACTCAAATTTTTCCCCCCTCTGTGCGTGTCCCATTATGACTGTGAAAGCACTGTGAGTATTGATTTTGGGGTTACAAATAAATTTTAGCTAGGAGGCAATTCTCAAAAGCAAAATCCATGAGTAATAAGGATCAACTGTATTTAACATGATAAAATCTAATCCTTAACCTGGAATTCAAATATCTCTATGAGCTGGCTACGTTTTGTTTTTCCAGGCTTAATCCCAGTCCTCCCCAGTTCCCCACTCCTGGCTGCCTCTCCACTCCCCTGTCAGGCTGAAACAACCTTTTCTCGCTACCCCGCACAGACACACATTCTTCTCTACCCTGTTTCCATTGACTTAAGCCATGAAATACCAGAAACACGAATGTCTCAGAAACTGCATGGAGCAGGAGAGAAAAGCTCTTCTCAATTTAAATATATATTGAGATATTTTACACTCCCAAATCTTTTTATATTAATTACCTGCATTAAAAGCACCTTACTCTGATGAATTCAGTGACAAAGTAAGCAAACTAAAAGGGTCTTGTGGGTGGAAAGAGTAGAGAGAATATTACATGACAGACTGGTTAAAGAGCATCAAATGCTGTGACCAGGCCAAATTTGACAGGAATAAATTTACCATGGCTTTGGAAAGTTCAAGGTCAAATATTTCTCCACTTCCCATGAGATAAGCTCATGGTTGAGAATAACAATGTTGAATTATTCCTTTTCTCTATGAAATAAACTATAGGCTAGAGTTACATAGAAGTTGCATGATAAAATTCAATTCTGAGGATTGATTTCCAACTTTCTGAAAAAGCAAAACATGCAGAGGAGTCTACTTTAAATGACAGCATTCTTGCTCTGATGACTTGGTCATGCTTCATATAACTTGGCCATATATATTCAAGAAATATATAATATTATATATATATGAGATATATATGTATAAGTGTGTGTACGTAAATATAAGTATATATACAAATATGTGTGCATATATATATAAATAAATATATTTTATAGTTTTTAAAGCTGGTTATATTTCCCCATAGTGTGAATCATTTACAAATTGAAGAAAACCAAAATTAAAACAAAGGACTTGTGGTCTATATGTGTGGTCTTTACAGTTTTAAGACGAAATGAAAACAATGAGTTTGGCTTTTACTGTCTTCAGTAAGCTATTTGGATATAAAAATGTGTGTTTTACTCATTAAGTCCTTATTGTCCTTATCTTCTATTTTGGAATCTGCTGCCAGAAAATAGATTTCTAATTATCTTTGTGACCAATAAAGAAAGATTTAGAAAACCAGATGTTAAGCTAGGAATTAATTTTAGCACAAAGAACACAAAGAGAAAGATAGATTTTCCAACTTTTTTACCCAGTCCATATTCAAATAAAATCATTCAAGTTTTTTCTTTAATAAATGTGCACTTCATGTTCTTTGGGTGGTGAGAAAAGCACTGCATTAATCATTCCTACTCTGAGATGACATAGCAGGCTGCCATATTCTAAATGTCCTTGACCATCTCCAAATAAATACTTCATAGTCTGCTTTTACCCTGTGTCCTTCTTAATTTAGTTCTCAACACTAGGAAACAAAATGGGAGATCATGCCATCAGAGAGTGTCTACCAACATGTTCTTCTGGTATCTCAGTTAGTCCACTCTCCTATTCTAGGTTTCAAAAACAGCCTAAGGTCAAGAGCTTATAAAAGGTGGGAGCTTGATCTCACTCCTTTTCAGAGGATTGAACAAAAGAGATACCAACACAGAAGGCTGGAGGGATGTGGAAGAGGCTGGAATGCACCTCTGCTCTTGTTCTTGATGTAGATCTTCGGCCACCCAACTTCACAGGTACCTGAGGAACAAATTTATCCTTAAATCCTCACTAGACTAACAGCCAAGTACTTTGGTCCAGTAGTTGGGTTCATTGTTTAGTGCAGTAGTCTAAAAGCAATGAATTAGAAAGCTCTTCACTGGCAAAAAGAGTTCACTGAGAGGGCAGATCAGGAGATACATCCCAACTAGTATCTAACCAAGTGCCTTCTGTTGACATTTCATCCATGCATTCAGGTGTGCTTTGTCTATCCCAGGTGGTTAATGGAGAGTCAGCAGGAGACCCAGAATTATGTGCCATGGTGAGTGAAAGCCCTGGAGTGAGGTCAATGCTGATGACATCAAAATAAAACTGAGCAACAGAACATTGAAATTTAAAAAATTAGAAAACATAGACATGACTCCTGAGCAATAAAACCAGAAGTTAGTTTCCTGAAAAAAGTAATAAATAGATAGTGGATTGGCAAGTGTAGTCAAGAAGAAAAAAAAGGAGAGAGAAAAAATCCAAGCACAAAAGGACATTAGGAACAATAAAGGAAACATAGTTACAGAATGAATGAGACATTTAGACATCATAGTTCAGTCATGAACAAATGCTTCTTGAACAGCTGCTTTATGCCAAGACCTATTCTGTCCACTAGGGACAGAGCAGGAAACATGACCAAGCCCCTGCACTCAGGGATCCTACATTCAAGAGAGAAGAGTCAGAAAAATACAAAAGAAATAGTCAATTAACTTTAGCTAATGGCAAGTACATGCAGATGATAAAATAGGCTAGGGTAAGAGAGAGGTTCCTCATGGCTGCTTTAGTTAGGATGGCAGTGAAGGCCTTTCTGAGGAGTGACATTTGAATTGAGGTCTGGATAAGGTATGAAGAGTCACACAGACAGGTACCAGGAAAGAGCCTTCCAAGAAGAAGAAAAAGCAAGGACAAATTTCCTAAGCTTGGAGCAGGACTCATGCGTTTAAGGGACAAAGGAGGCCAACATGTCTAGAGCATGCAAACAAGAGGGAGAGTGGAGCAAGCTAAGGAAGCAGTGGTCACATCAGGTAGGGCTGTCTAGACCACAGTAAAGAGTCTGAATGTCACTATAGACCTAGTGGAAAGCCACCGAAATTAGGTGATTTGACTTACTCTTTAGAGAGCCTCTGGGTTGTTCTCTGGAGGTCAGCCTGAGGAGGCACAAGAGAGGAAGCAAGATTATCTCTTAAGATTGTGGAGCAGCAGCCCTTGCAAGAGAAGGTGCAGCTACTCCAGGGCTGTACTAGTGGCCATGGAGAGAGTAATAGGTACAGCCCCAGAGCAATTGGAGAACTAGATAAGTTTGGACAGTTTCCAAAAGAAGAAGGAGAAAGAGGAAGAGAAGAAAAAAAAACTACATATGTTAAGCACTAATTCTGTGCTCAGAACTGTATTAAGTTCTGGGAAAGACACACACACAAAAAAAATTAAGACAAGTTCTGCCCTCCAAATGCTTTCAGACTGGGTGGGGTACAAAGAAACTAATGCCTGTGGAACTAAGGTGATACGTTATGGTGAGGCCATCTTTCCTCCTCTCCAGGAATCAGCAACCAGAGCTACAACCCTGGAAAGAGAGAGAGAGAGAGAGAAGGGAGAAAAGAAGAGAGGGAGGGAAAGGAGGGAAGGAAGGAAGGAAAGAGAGAAAGAGAAAGAAACAAACACCATGCTGTCCCTATGGAAACCTGAGCCTAACATTTACGAGGAGGGAACTGTCTCTGAAATCTCCTCCTCCCCTTCCACTGCTTCCCAGTCCATATAAAAGTGGGTTGAGGGGGGTCACCAGCTGGATTCTCTGGAAGCAGATGCTCAGATGGGATTTGGGGAACAAGATGTTTCTTAGAAAAAAACCTGTGAAAGGCTGGAGGAGGAAGCAGGCTCAGGCAGAGGGAGAAGTTGAACTGTGATGCGGGATAGGCAAAGCCTCAACCAACCTGACAGGGCACCCTAGAGGGAGCAGTGCTCGCTCCAGAGTGCCCCATATGGGGCAGAAATGACCAGGTCTTGTTCTTCCATCCTTTAGTCGGCAGAGTAGACACAAGTTGTCCCAAGAAGGATATGATCCTGAAAAGGGCAGCTCTCCAGCTGAGGCAGTCCCTGAAGGAGCTGACTGCTGAAGCAGAAAGTGCTGGATCTGGACCATGCATCTCATGACTCCGTGTCTATTCAGGGGATTGTAGGGGGAGGTGGATAAGAAGTTCTGTTCTAAGAAACCATTGTGGGTGAAGCAATCTTCCCTTCTCCATTTGCTCTCCTCAATCTGTTCTCCTCCTATAAGAAGGGGAGTACCTACAGGCATCTTCTTTCCACCAAGTTAGAAACAGGTTTCTTCTCTGAAATTTGCTGAGCTCTGAAGTGTCCTGATACTAAAGTAAAAAGAGGTGTCAGACCTAAGAAAGGCAGTGTGCCAGGGGTCACTCAGTTTCCACTATTTGGCTTTCCCAAATGGATCAAAAAGAGTTCTTCGTGGGTCAAGAAGTAGAGACTTGGAATGGTGCCTGAATCCTAAGCATTCTTATTGGACCATAGAGGGCTACCTGTTTGGTGAAGGGTCCTGATAACAGGAGTGTGAGATGGCCCACCTTTGGTCATTGCTGAGGTGAGGAGGAAGCCTCAGCTGGACTTTCTGCACCGTGAAATTTTATAGGGCCTGTAGGGCCCTCCAAAGAACTGACAAAAGTGCCCACATGGGTAAACCAGTGTCTGGGTGACTTCCACAATGAAGATGTCACATTCTAGGAGTGCACTGATTGTGGTCCTGATGAGTTCAAGAAAAGACATTGAAGGAAGGTGAACTGTCCTATGTTTACACTGTAAAATTTTGAAGGATAAATTTGACATAGCCAGAAAACAAATTGTTGTTCACATTTTCCTGCTTACGCTGGATAAGACTTACCTATGTTATCATCAACAAAGCAAAGTAACAACCTTGAGAGACTCCTGGAAGCCACTGCTCACAGAATAATGCAGCCTCATGAGTAATGCCACAAGCAGCATTAAGTATATGGTATTAGGGAATTGTGAATAATAACAGCCTCAGTACCTTTATCTCACAGGGGGAGATATGAAGGTAGCTGGGAACAGCACATTTGACAATAAAGAGCACAAAGAGATGGTTCCTGGACCTCAACAGAGAGAGATGGGGTGTGGGCTCTATGAAGAGAGTCTACTTGCACTGACTGGACACTAAACAAATGTGTAAATACCTCTTCTCTACCCACTATATTAAATTTCCATTGATAAATCACTATACCTTATATGAGTCCATGAATTTTATAGTATATTTTTAAACAAATTGTTTGTTAGACAGGGGCCACACACAAAATATATTTGTCCAGGATCCTGCACACCTTAGGGACAACCCTTAATGTGACTTTTTTTTTTTTTTTTTTTTGCCAACAAATGAAGGGGACTCCACTGTTCCTCAAGCAGTCACCTAAGGGAATATCATTTGTCCTCTATTTCATCCCCAGTGCAGCACTAGAAAAGTAAGCACTCAGAAAGAAAAGGAGAAGGGAGAGAGGAAGGTGAGAGACCAGACCCTCTTCCATACCTTTTAAGCCCTGGATCTACAGATCCAACTTAAGACAATGGGACTGAGAAGTTATGAAATTTGACTAGGATGAAGTTAAAGGAGATTATCACCATGGGGGAGAAAATGCTAGCAATTATGGGAAAATTAGATCACATAGTTATATCTCAATTCTAGCATCTGCAATTTCAGAGGAGATTCCTTGAAATTGCAGATTCTTTTCATTTTTTTTTTCCACAATTTAATTTGGTGAATAGCGAACATCAGTTTGGATGATTTATCCATATTAAGTGTAGAGTTTGTTTTGGACCTCCAAAGATAATTCACTTTTGGCCCCCACAACAAATATTAAATAAAACAGATATGTATCTAGAGGGACACATGACAGCTAAAAACACCTGTTTGGCCAAGTAAAATTCTAAAGAACAAATGAAATCTCAAGGGAGTTATGAAATATACTATTATTGTAATCCTTTCTATGATTTATCTTTGTATTTCTCACTTATACTTGACGCAATTAAGGAAATGCTGAAGACTGTTGCACACGATGGCTTATAAACATGAATATTTAAAAGAATTTGATACCAATATTCCTCATAACTTATTACATCATTCTTTTAATGTGTAGAGTGCTGGTGATTCAGAATAAAATGTCAATTATAATAGACCTAAGTATTTCAGGTCTAGAAAGATTTCTTCCATTCCATTGTGTCTATAAGTGCACTTACAAGAAGTAATTCAAAAAAGCCACTAAAGTAAAAATAGTTTTCTTGTGTAGAAAAGTGTCAAGATTTTGATTAATTGTGACATGTATACCAACCCAGACCTAAAATATGATGATTTAAGTATTCAAATCCGAGCCTGAGAAGAAGTAAGTCTAACTAAAACCAGACTATAAATGCTGAATATCTGTCTATTTATCTATCTATCTTCTATGTATCTCCATTAAATATTTAGCTATTCTCAAATGTAATGTATTATATGCTCTCTACATCCTCTAAGAAATCTGTAAACTCTCTGATATCTAACACACTTTTTAACTCTTCTTTCCTGTCAATCAGTGTGTGCTAAGGAAATTAGCTAATTAATTTCTTCTTTCATTTGACACAAATTAAGATGAGCAAAGCCCTGTGCTAGGTGTGGTGGATAAGAGAGTACCATAGAGCTTACATAAGAGAGAAACAGATGTCAAACAAGTATTTACAAAAGGCACTGTAAGTCTGGAAGCTAGAATACACACTTAGAAACCCCATTGCCAGGATCAGATCCTGGCACTCTACAAGCAACAAGCTGTGTAATAAAAAATGTGCGTAATAACAGAACCTCCTAGAATTGTTGCAGAGATTAAGTGAACTGTACTTACAAGAGAGCCTGCTACATGGTAAGATTCATTATATGTTGGCTGTTATTAACAAGTATGATAACTGCCATGAGAGGAGAAATACAGGGTGCAATATAATTTTAATATCAATCCATATAGAGCATAAAAAAAAAAACTTAAAAAATAATATTCTATATAACATTGAGTCTATATAACAGTCTATAAAAGTCAAAATTGAGTATGTCTGTACTACTTTTATTGATGTAAGCCACTGCTCATACTTCATTCATTCATTCACTCATTTAGTAAGTATTTATTGAGGTTCTGCCATGTGACCAGGCTGTGCCAGTCAGAGTGTGCAGGTAAGAACAGGCCCTGCATTCATAGAGCTTATAGTCTATCTTGGGGAATAAGTAGAGTTGACTCATGGCCCCAAAGACCCAGTGGACCCTTGACCATAAGAGGTAAGGCTGAGGAGAACTCAGAAACTTTATGAGTAAATAAAACTTATTTCTTCAGGATGTATGACTCTCCCTCAAATTCACATGTCACTTGGAACTAGTCAGATTGCTTACTTCAAAACGCAGTCTCTCACCTCACTTCCCCCACTCTCTTGCTACTTATGAACTCACTATTAAATTTTTATAAGATTTTAAATCTTGAAAGTTAGGTACCATGGAAGTACCATTAAAAATTTATAAGTCTTACACAAAATGTGTCATGATTAGACAGCTTACTTACCATCTTACAGAGTGAACACCATTTTAGGGTGGCCAAGTTCCAACTTCTTGTTCAGTAAGGGATGTTAGTATATGAAATATGGAATAAAGATAGAGGTAATGTAGTATAGTTGCAAAAAGTCTGGTCTTAGATTTTGAAGGCTTTGTTTGTTTCACTCATTTAAGCAAATATTTATGAAATATTTCTGTGGTGGACCTCTCTGCTACTTCAGCCTGTCCAGTATCTTGCTGCCTTCCTAGGAACATCACCCTCAATTTTCCCTTAGGAAATGGAGATCAACTGACCCCATCGCCAGCTTCAATGTAGGCTGTAACTCAGGTCAGCCATATGAGCATACTCCATCTCAGTGGTCACGGTGATTGGTTCAAGGACATGGTGCAAAACAGTTCCATGAGAGTTAGCCCTGGTGCTTTGAGGAAGCTGTTGGCAAAGAGGTTCTTTCTTTTCCCTTGAGTTTCTAGTTGGTTACATGTATGTCTGAGGCTTCCTGCAGCCACCACCCGCCCAGAGCCTGCCTGATAATATAATGAAACAAGAGGAAACCACAAGCCAGAGGTGGAGCGTGACTGTAAGAAAGAGAGGAAGAGAGCCTCCGTGGCCAAGTGGTCAAGTTCACTCGCTTTGCTTGGGCGGCCCAGGGTTTTGCCAGTTCAGATCCTGGGTGTGGACTTAGCACTGTTCATCAGGCCATGCTGAGACAGCATCCCACATAGCAGAACTAGAAGGACCTACAACTAGAATATACAACTATGTCCTGGGGAACTTTGGGGAGAAGAAGAAGAAAAAAAGAGAAGATCGGCAACAGATGTTAGCTCAGGTGCCAATCTTCAAAAAAAAAGATAAAAGGGTGAAAGAAAGTCTGAGTTCTGACAGTTCTTCTCTGTGGAGTGGGTACAAACTCAGAGGGGGCAAAAATGTACTCTACTTCTCATAAGTAAATGTAATTCCTATCTTAATGTCTCATTTCACCTGGTGGCAATACAGTGAATGTGAAACAACTCAGTGTATCAGTCAGCTGAGGGCCTGTTCTCTCCCCTTCCCCTGAGGTTGGTTCAAAGTCCACAGCATCAAGTGTGAGGGTCTACCAGCTGCCAAATCTCTCCCTGGCTGGTGCCTTCTGAGATGTTCATAACTCTACTGGGTCCCTGCTCTCTGTCTACTCAGATCTCTCTCTGTCCTCTTTGTCTCCACCATGTAGTCCCTCCAGATCATCCAGCTCTCTCAACAACCCCTAAGCCCTCCAGATAAATTCTGTATGTTTCTGACCCAACACATCAAACAACCTTTCCATTATTTACACACCATGGTGTCACAGAGTGCCTCCTGGGGTTTAGATGGACATAATGTCACAGGTATCCTTTCTTCTTCAGCCCCCACACCCCTAAATGTGGAGTTTTCCAACATCTCTCCACCCAAGGACTCACCCAAGGCCAGGATGCAGCCACCACTCTTGGGATTCCATGGGCATCTACACTTGCTCATCTCCTCTCTAACTGACTCTCTTTTTTGAAACCTGGGATGGGAAAACTGACTTTTACATTGTGATCTATTCCTTTACATAAACTTTGTCTTTTGAAACTAAAAAATCTTGCCTCTGGTGAGAGTTTCTAAAGACCACTTTGAAGTTCGAAATCTAATAATCTACTCTATCAGTCTCCGAATGCTTCATTTCCCGAGGCAGTGAGTCTGGGTTACCTCAACTCATGCCTGAAATCAAGGGAAAAAAAGGAAATTGCTGATAAAGGAAAACACAATAGGTTGTTAGAGATTTGCTTTAAATTAATCCAGCAAAGGGTACTGGGGTGGAAGGAATGGGAAAGTATAGATGAAAACAGATAAGCCATAATTGTCGAAGCTAGGTGAGAGCCCATGAGGGTACATCACACTATTCTCTCCACTATCTTACTACTATTTTCGGAAGTTCAGAAGTGGAATCAGAATTGAGGAGGGAGATATTTGACTCAAGCTTTGCTATGAAATTTTTGAGGAGTCTTAGGAGAGTCAACTAATTCTGTGTTTAGTTTTTGTGCAGGTGAAATTGTGCAAATAAGATAAAGTAATTTGAAATATTTTAAACTATAAGGCATTATTAAACATAATTATTGTTTTCTAAAAATGTTTAATATGTAATATGACCCCACTAAATAACCAATGGTGAAACAAAGAATATTTAACAGTCTTGATCTCTAACCCTTGTTCTTGAAAAGTCCTCAAATCAGTTTAAAAAGACCAATTTTCAAGATGGCGGAGTGAGAGGTCTTCTTTGTCTCTCCCTCGTGGAATCTACAACTAATTGGACATTCACCGATTAACAAAGGATATCCAGATAGCATCTCAAGACTCCTAAAAGTCTCGTGCTACTACACATTGGAAGGCGGACGGACTTCCCCCCGGGAGGAGGCAGAAATAGGTGAAAACTCTCTGACCCCCGACCCCCGGACAGCCTAGTTCCTGAGGGGGCTCTCTTCCAGCGGACTTCCCCATAGCATCGCCACACACCAAGGGTAGGAGTGTGCACTCACCAGTGGAGCGACGGTGGAAACAGGTGACAACACCCCTACCCAAGCTCCCCGCGATCACACCTAAGCCCAGGGGGGAATCCCTAGGGTCCCGCACCCACCGGCAGGGAAGGCCTCCACTCGCCATTAGCAGGGAGGCCCCTCCCAGAAGCCAGAACAAACAGAAGCTCCTGGTGGGCCCGGCACGGCACCAGATCGCAAGCTGCTACTGAGCTCATGGTCTCCAGCACACGGCTCGGTGCAGGGGGTGCTCGGACTTCCCGTAGACGTGCTTGGGGACATGGTTGGAGCTCCAGCGCCTGGCTCTGTGGTGCGGGGGAAGGCTCCGGGTTCCCACATCTCCCTGGCAGGGAAAGCCTCTGCTCACCATTAGCAGGGATGTCACGCCCAGAATCCAGGACAAAGGGAAGCTCCCAGGGGGAGGATCCCCTGGGGCGGCTCCAGGCCGCAAGCTGCCACTGGGCTCATGGTCTTCTTCACACGCGTCGGTGCAGGGAGTGCCCGGACTTCCCGTGGACATGCTTGGGGACTGGGTGGAGCTCCAACACCCGGCTCTGCAGCCCAGGGGGTCGCTCCAGGGTCCTACACCCCCCCAGCAGGGAGGGCCTCTGCTCGCCATTGGCAGGGAGGCCCCACCCAGCATTTGGAACACCAGGAAGCTCCCTGGAGCAGAATTCCCCACAAGGCAGCAGCTTACAAGCCACCGCCAGGCCCACGGACTCTGGCCGTGTCCCAGATGAGGCAAGAGGCTCCCAGAGATCCCATGAGAGTGAAGTGGGGCAGAGTAGAGCTCCGGTGAAATGGCTACGTAGCCCAGGGGAGATCTCCAGGTTCTTACAGCAGCCTCAGTGAAAGCCTCTGCACAGCACTAGTGGAGAGTTCCCGACTGGCAATCACAAGGCGGGAAGGCCCTGGGGCAAAAGCAGCACAGGTGAGCTAACGACAGACTGCAGAAGATACCCATAGCTCTGCTGGGACCTATAGTGGACAAGTGTGATCTAGTGGGCTCTGTTAGGGACAAATCGGAGATTATAGGTGATCCTGCTCCTGGCTGATGGGAAAGCCCACAACACTGCTGCAGACCACAAGGAGGGAGCACGTCTAGGTGGACTGTGGCAGTAGGCACCAGCAGCCTGAGGCCCCCTTGTGATTGCCCCCACAACCGATGAGAGACCCCATAGGACCACTGTGACTACGAGGAGGGGTCCAGGCCCAGTCAGTAACAGCTGACAGGGTTCCTGGTTGGGGCAGTCTAAACAGCTGCCCCCCCACACACACACCAGATGCAACAAGTGGAAGCAGCAACTAAACTCTATCTCTATGAGGAGGCACAAATCCATGCCATCAAGCAGTATGAAAAAGTACATTAAATCTCCAGAACAGAAGGAAAATGATAAGCACCTAGAAAACAATCCCAAAGACAATGAAATCTATAACCTAAATGACGATGATTTCAAAACTGCCATTATGAAGAAACTCAACGACCTAAAAGAGAATTCAGATAGACAACTCAATGAGTTCAGGAGCTATGTCACAAAAGAGCTTGACACTATAAAGAAGAACCAATTAGAAATACTGGAGATGAAGAACACAATGGAGGAGATTAAGAAAAATCTGGACTCTCTGAACAGTAGGGTCGATAATATGGAGGACAGAATTAGCAATTTGGAGGATAGGAATATAGAAATGCTGCAGCAGAGGAGGAGAGAGAATTAAGACTAAAAAGAAATGAAGAAACTCTCCGAGAATTATCTGACTCAATTAGGAGATGCAACATAAGGATTATAGGTATACCAGAGGGAGAAGAGAAGGAAAAGAGGGCAGAAGGCCTGTTCAAAGAAATAATAGCTGAGAACTTTCCAAACTTGGGAAGAGAGATGGAACTTCACGTCACAGAAGCCAGTAGATCTCCAAACTTTATTAACGCAAGAAGAGCAGCCCCGAGACATATAATAGTGAAACTAGCAAAAGTCAATGACAAAGAGAAAATACTAAGGGCAACCAGGCAGAAGAAGATAACTTACAAAGGAAACCGCATAAGGCTACAAGCAGATTTCTCAGGAGAGACCTTACAGGCTAGAAGAGATTGGAATGAAATATTCAAAACTCTGAAGGACAAAAACCTGCAGCCAAGAATACTCTACCTAGCGAAAACATCCTTCAAATACGATGGAGAAATAAAAACTTTTCCAGATAAACAAAAGTTAAGGGAGTTCATCACCACAAAACCTCCTCTTCAAGAATTTCTCAGGAAGAAACTCATTCCTGAAAAATCAAAAAAAGGAAAGGGGTTACAAAATCCAGAACAAAGGAGATAAGCAGAAGGACAATAACACAAAGTAACAGCTCTCCATCAGGACAAAATGCAAAAGAACTGGAAAACAAGTGATAAAATTGCAACAGTAGGCCCCCACATTTCAATAATCACACTAAACATGAATGGATTAAACTCTCCAATCGAAAGGCACAGAGTGGCAGGATGGATCAAAGAACAAGATCCAACAATATGCTGCCTCCAGGAAACACACCTCAGCCCCAAAGACAAACAGAGACTCAGAGTGAAGGGATGGAAGACAGTACTCCAAGCCAATAATGAACAAAAGAAAACAGGTGTTGCCATACTTATATCAGACAAAGTAGACTTCAAAGCAAAACAGATAAAGAAAGACAAAGAGGGGCAGTATATAATGATAAAAGGGACGCTCCACCAAGATGACATAACAGTTATAAATATATACTCACCTAACACAGGAGCACCAAAATTCATAAAGAAACTATTAACAAAACTAAAAGGAGACATCAGCAGCAATACAATAATAGTAGGGGACCTCAACACCCCATTAACACCAATAGACAGATCATACAGACAGAAATTCGACAAGGAAATTATAGAATTAAATGAAAAACTAGATCAGATGGACCTAATAGATATATATAGGACACTTCATCCAAAAACAGCAGGTTGCACATTCTTCTCAAGCGCGCATGGAACATTCTCAAGGATAGACCATATCTTGGGAAACAAAGCAAGCATCAATAAGTTCAAGAGGGTTGAAATAATATCAAGCATCTTTTCTGATCACAATGCTATGAAACTAGAAATCAACTACAAGAATAAAGCTGGGAAAGGGCCAAAAATGTGGAGACTAAACAACATGCTACTGAACAAACAATGGATTATTGAAGAAATTAAAGAAATCAAATATTATCGGGAGACAAATGAAAATGAAAACACATTGTACCAAATTATTTGAGATGCAGCAAAGGCAGTCCTAAGAGGGAAATTCATTGCAATACAGGCTCACCTCAATAAGCAAGAAAAATCTTACATAAACAACCTCAAATGACACCTAACGGAATTAGAGAAAGAAGAACAAACAAAGCCCAAAGTCGGTAGAAGGAGGGAAATAATAAGAATTAGAGCAGAAATGAATGATATTGAAGCAAAAAAGACAGTAGAAAGGATCAATGAAACAAAGAGTTGGTTCTTCGAAAAAATTAACAAAATCGACAAACCCTTAGCCAGACTCACAAAAAAAAAGAGAGCAGTCTCAAATAAATAAACTTAGAAACAAGAGAGGAGAAATCACAACAGATGCTGAAGAAATACAAAGGATCATAAGAGAATACTATGAAAAACTATATGCCAACAAATTGAACAACCTAGAAGAAATGGGTAAATTCCTAGCCTCATACAACCTACCCAAATTGAATCAGGAAGAAATAGAGAATCTGAATAAACCAATCACAAGTAAAGAAATAGAAACAGTAATCAAAAACCTCCCCAAAAATAAGAGTCCGGGACCAGAGAGCTTCTCTGGAGAATTCTACCAAACATTCAAAGAAAATTTAATACCTATCCTTCTCAAACTGTTCCAGAAAATAGAGGAAGATGGAGCACTTCCTAATACATTCTATGAAGCCAACATCACCCTGATTCCCAAACCTGACAAGGATAACACAAAGAAGGAAAACTACAGGTCAATATCACTGATGAACATAGATGCAAAAATCCTCAACAAAATTTTGGCAAACCGAATACAGCAATATATCAAAAAGATTATACACCATGATCAAGTGGGATTTATACAAGGGACACAGGGATGGTTCAACATCCTCAACTCAATCAACGTGATTCACTACATTAACAATATGAGAAACAAAAACCACGTGATCATCTCAATAGATGCAGAGAAAGCATTCGACAAGATCCAACATCCATTTATGATAAAAACCCTCAATAAAATAGGTATAGAAGGAAAGTACCTCAACATAATAAAGGCCATATATGACAAACCCACAGCCAACATCATACTCAACGGACAAAAACTGAAACCCATCCCTTTCAGAACAGGAACAAGACAAGGGTGCCAACTTTCACCACTCTTATTCAACATAGTACTGGAGGTGTTGGCCAGAGCTATTCGGCAGGAAAAAGAAATAAAAGGAATCCAAATAGGCAACAAAGAAGTAAAACTCTCGCTGTTTGCAGACGTCATGATCTTATATATAGAAAACCCCAAAGAATCCATAGAAAAACTATTAGAAACAATCAACAACTACAGCAAAGTTGCAGGGTATAAAATCAACATACATAAATCAGTAGCATTTCTATATGCTAACAATGAACTAACAGAAAAAGATCTCAAGAACTCAATCCCATTCATGATCACAACAAAAAGAATAAAATACCTTGGGACAAATTTAACCAAGGAAGTGAAAGATCTATACAAGGAAAACAACAAGACCTTCTTGAAAGAAATCAACGACGACATAAAGAGATGGAAAGACATTCCATGCACATGGATTGGAAGAATAAACATAGTTAAAATGTCCATACTACCTAAAGCAATCTACAGATTCAACACTATCCCAATCAGAATTCCAATGTCATTCTTTACAGAAATTGAACAAAGAATCCAAAAATTCATATGGGGCAATGAAAGACCCCAAATTGCTAAAGCAATCCTGAGAAAGAAGAACAAAGCTGGAGGCATCACAATCCCTGACTTCAAAACATACTACAAAGCTACAGTAATCAAAACAGCATGGTACTGGTACAAAAACAGATGCACAGATCAATGGAACAGAATTGAAAGCCCAGAAATAAAACCACACATCTATGGACAGCTAATCTTTGACAAAGGAGTTGAGGGCCTACAATGGAGGAAAGAAAGTCTCTTCAACAAATGGTGCTGCGAAAACTGGACAGTCACATGCAAAAGAATGAAAATCAACCATTCTTTTTCACCATTTACTAAAATAAACTCAAAATGGATCAAAGACCTAAAGATTAGTCCTGAAACAATAAGTCTTCTAGAAGAGAATATCGGCAGCACACTCTTTGACATCAGCTTCAAAAGAATCTTTTCGGACACCATAACCCCTCACATGAGGGAAACAATAGGAAGAATAAACAAATGGGACTTCATCAGGCTAAAGAGCTTCTTCAAGGCAAGGGAAAACAGGATTGAAACAAAAAAACAGCCCACTAATTGGGAAAAAATATTCACAAGTTATTTATCCGACAAAGGCTTAATCTCCATAATATACAAAGAACTCAGACGACTCAACAATAAAAAATCAAATAACCCAATTACAAAATGGGCAGGGGACATGAACAGACATTTCTCCAAAGAAGATATACGGATGGCCAATAGACACATGAAAAGATGCTCATCATCACTAATCATCAGGGAAATGCAAATCAAAACTACACTAAGATATCACCTTACACCTGTTAGAATGGCAAAAATATCCAAAACCAAAAGTGACAAATGTTGGAGAGGCTGTGGAGAAAAGGGAACCCTCATACACTGTTGGTGGGAATGCAAACTGGTGCAGCCACTATGGAAAACAGTATGGAGATTCCTCAAAAAGTTAAGAATAGAAATACCTTATGACCCAGCCATCCCACTACTGGGTATATATCCTAAGAACCTGAAATCAGCAATTCCAGAAGTTCCATGCACCCCTATCTTCATTGCAGCATTATTTACAATAGCTAAGTCGTGGAACCAACCTAAGTGCCCAGCAACTGATGATTGGATAAAGAAGTTGTGGTATATATATACAACGGAATACTACTTGGCCATAGAAAAGGACAAAGTCATCCCATTCACAACAACATGGATAGACCTTGAGAGTATTATGTTGAGTGAGATAAGCCAAACAGAGAAAGACGAACTCTGTATGACTCCACTCATAGGTGGTAGTTAACATATGGACAAAGAGAACTGATCGGTGGTTGCCAGGGGAAAGGGGGTTGGGGGGAGGGCACTAGGGGTGAAGTGGTGTACCTACAACATGACTAATAATAATGTACAACTGTAATTTCACAAGGATGTTAACTTTTATAACCTTAATAAAAAAAAATGAGAATTAAAAAAAAAATCGATTTTCAGGGGCTGGCCCCGTGGCTGAGTGGTTAAGTTCATGAGCTCCGCTGCAGGCGGCCCAGTGTTTTGTTTGTTCTAATCCTGGTCACGGACATGGCACTGCTCGTCAAACCATGCTGAGGCAGCGTCCCACATGCCACAACTAGAAGGACCCACAACAAAGAATATACAACTATGTACCAGGGGGCTTTGGGGAGAAAAAGGAAAAAAGTAAAATCTTTAAAAAAAAAATCAATTTTCAGGAGAAAAACTAATTTTCCCTTGCATCAACAAATTGAAGAGAGATAAGATATGTACAAATGTAGAAGATAGCAAGACACTTGACAATGAACATTTAGAGAGAAAACAATTCAAAATGCAATCAGTAGAAACTCTTTGACTTAACTTATCAAAGAAAGTGTATAGATTTAGTGTATAGATTTGTTTTAGTAATGTGTCAAGTTCAAACAGTGAGGAAGAAACAAGACGAGTACTGAAATTTGAATGAACACAGGGCTGTTGATTTCAACACAATAAAAGAGAAAATGAAAAGCATTCCCTCAAGATACACAGTATTTCTGCAGATACCAACAAAGGAAACAGTCACCCATCTCCTTTCGTAGGAAAAGGTGGAAACTAAGAAAATAATTTCCAGCCAGGAAGCATTTAGTGCATAATATTGAAAGCTGACTTGAACATCTGCATTTTTTCTTTTTTAATTTGTGCTTCAGGGTTAAATCTTAAAATCATTCCATTTCCTTCTGATAATCCTTTTAGATATCGATCCTTAAAGCTGTTCTTAAGACAAGAGTCCTGTGGCCCAACTTGCACAAGTTTCATCATAAGAACTCTTTTTGTCTACCCTTTAAGAAAGTCATGGCTGTTTTTCATAAGGAAACATTGATAATTTATTCTGAGAATTACAAAGCATTTTCTGGCACTGCAAAGAAGGGAGACTCATTTTGTTATACTCCTATGTGCTTATGTTGATTTAGATTCTCGGCATTCTGCTTAAGTCTGACCTGTGTCCGACGCAGCCTTTATTTCTCTCATCTAAGGGATTCCTGCAGGGGTCTGGAATGCCACTACTGAGAGAGCGTGTCAGCAGCATTTCTTAGCAAAACACTGCCAGAAATACAGAAAATAAACATGTTTGAAAAATAGCTGAGTTGAAGTGCTTCCAGATTCAACTCTGAATAGCTCAAATCCCTTAAAGCCTGTTAAATATTATAAAAATCAGGTCATTAACTGAGGTTCAGCTTGCAAATTGCAACGTGACTTAGAACCACTGAGAAATAAAAGGCAAGTTTTATAGCAGCACTATTGGTCCTCAGACGGGACAATCTCCCACTGACTTTGGGGGTGGGGAAGAGGGAAGAGGCTGAGAACTCACGACTGAGGAGCTCCCAGGGGGATATAATGTCTAATTTGCGTTGCCGAGGACTGATAAAGAGCTCAACACCTAATTAAAGCTGCTTCGCAAACAACTCCCAAAGTAGAATCAGTCTCTAGTTGGAATCAGTGATCACTCTCTGGGGAGTCATCATCAGCCAAAAATGATAACTTGGCCTTTTGGAAAATCCTCATCCTAAAAGATGGTAACTCAAAGAGTGATGAAAATCACAAGTTCTGTATTGAAGTCCTGGAACAAGATCACATTTGTCTTCTCTGTACAAGAATATCTTGCTCAACTATCAGGCTAGGAATAAATAAAGCCTGGAAAATGCTCAAGCTCTAGGGAGAAAGTAATCAGCCTTTCGCACAGTGGATAAGAGCAGCTCATCCGTGAAAACGCATGTCCTAAGCAATAACAATGTGCCATCAATACGGGCCTCTCTGAAGGTGCTTCTAAGGCCCTCAGTGCCGAAAGAGAGAGCATTCTATGCCTCTCTACAGACCAGTGAGTGTGAATTTTTAACGACCACTTGGGAGTATAAGGAATATCTCGTTACTACCTTTAAATTATATTCAGACATCCAGCTCTAAGATTCCACGCAGCCTGAATGGCAGGGAATTAATTCTCCACCTTTATTTACTCTCTCATTAATTTACCTGCCTCCAAGTGATGGAAAAGTCCTCAGTTTCTTTTGCAGCGCAGAGAATTCAGAGAGGGCCACACTGGTTACAGCTGATATGCCCAGCTGTATCTTGACAGTCAGCCATTTCTGCTACTGCGGGGCCACCCTGGGCACACAACACTCTGCAGAGTTTCTGTGAGGACCTGGGTGAACACGCCTCCCAGGGGCACACAGAGCACCTCCCCAGACGGCTTCCTCTCAGTGTGCGCACTCAGATCCCATACCTTTCCATGCCTGGGGCATCCCCTGCTCTCTGCTCCCTGTCTTTCCTCAGAAACATTCAGAGTCAATGCTAAACAAACTGAGGCTTCCAGGAAAGATTGAAAGAGAAGTCATCTTTTAGAAGCTCCCTGTTTGGGCTCCCTAAGGAAAGGAAACACAATGTCCCCCATTACCTTTCCTGGCAAGAAAGGAGATCTCTCTGTCTCTCTCCCTCTTTCCCTCTCTCTCTCTCTCTTACTTCCTCTCTCATTCTCTCTGTGTCTCTTTCATATTCATATTACATATGAACATATACACACTTCAGTTAAAAAAAAAAGGTTAAGCAGGGCCTGCCCAGTGGCATAAGGGTTAAGTTTGTGTGCTCCACTTCGGCAGCCTGGGGTTCGCACGTTCCAGGCATGGATCTACACACTGCTCATCAAATCATGCTGTGGCAGCATCCCATATACAAAGTAGAGGAAGATTGGCACGGATGTTAGCTCAGGGACCATCTTCCTCAAGCAAAAAGAGGAATTGGCAACAGATGTTAGCTCAGGACCAATCTCCGTCACACACACACACACACACACACACACAAAAGTTCACATTAATGTTGTTATTTCATTCAACGAATGAAGAAATTGAGGCTCAGAAACGTTTAGTCACTTCCCCAGGTGACAATGGTGTTTGACTCATGAAGGAAGCATCTGGACCCCAGTCTGTCTGAATCCAAAGCTCGTGCTTGTAAAACTTCTTTGTTAGAAGCAGGAAAAAGTCAGTCTTTCAGAGGGTGACTTGTAGGAAGATCTCTATCTCTATCTCTCTCCTGAGACTAGCCCAAAACTTACCTCTTGAAGAGGGCTTTCTAAGGGCTTCGTGCCAAGAGGTAGTTGGTGGTGGGGTTCAGGAGGGGTCAGTCATTCACAGCTTTACCATTTGCAGCTAAACTATGAATTCTGGTTTAGATTCAGCTGGAATGCCTTCTGGCAAAGAAACACTTAATATGAAAAGGAGTTATTGGAGCCAGCCCCTTGGCCAAGTGGTTAAAGTTCTGTGCGCTCCGCTTTGGCTGCCCAGGTTCGCAGGTTTGGATTGTGGGCATGGACCTACTCCACTCCTTGGCCATGCTGTGGAGGCATCCCACATACAAAAAATAAAGGAGGAGTGGCATGAATGTTAGCTCAGGGTGAGATTTCCTGACACAAAAAAATGGAGCTATCTTGAGAAGGGTAAGATATCAAAATGCTATTTTCCATTTAACACAGGGAATAACTGGTAGAGAGCAACTCCTTACACACTGGGACTTGAGATGGGCTTTCTAGGAATAGGGCATCCATATACCCAGTCCATAAACCCATAAGTCAGGAGCAGTGTTCAAAGAAGGCATTGACAGATTGGGCCTCAAACTGGGAGGTTCTGGGCTGCAAAGGAGTAAGGTGAGGACTTGGGGCACTTGATTCTAATTATTTCTGGAATTGTGAGGAAGATGAATCATCAGGAAGATGACAGTGTTCTCTTGGTAGGCCACACAGTGGTGCCTCCAGAGCCAGGCTCTGCAGCTGGGTCACGTCCCTCAACTCTTACTCGTTCTGGTCTCAGATCAGGTCCAACTTTCCTCTCCCCTTCCCTAACACCTGTCCCGCATCTGCCATGAACAGGTTATTTTGCCTTCATCTCAAGCCACCAGAAATGACAGAATCTTCCTGGGAGAGGGACCAGAGCAGGTGAACACAAAGGAATGACTTCCACTCATTGAATGCAGAGCCAGACACATTCTCAGAAGTCACGCAATTCAAATTTTGGCCAGTTATGGAAACCTTGAACACTATTTGCAACAGGAATCTCATGTTTTTGTCTTTTCAGCATCCCTTTCTCTTGTTTTTTGTTAACTACTCCCTTATTTTATTTTGGGGAATCGTGCCTCCCACAAGTTCATTTCATGCTGTTCCAGAGAGGCTGGTTCTCCCTCTGCCTTCAGTGATATAGGTGTGATTTATCACCAGTCCCAGAAGTAGCAATTGAAAGTATTGTATCTCGTCTCCACGCCTCAGCGGTTGGCTGAGGGTGGACACGTGGCCCAAGCCAAACCAAGCATAGTTGATCCTGGGACTATGGCTGGAATTTTTAGGAAATAGCAACTCTCTTTCTTTTAGGGTCGCTAATCAGGCAGAGTATATTCCTGAAACTTCTGGAGTCCACATTGCTTCCTCTTGGAGACAGCCTGCAGTAGAATGAGGCCAAGACAGAGAGAAGCAGAGGTTGTAGTTGGAACAAATAATGTTCCTACAGACATTATTTAATTACTTGGATTTAGCCATGATGGAATTTTTCAGTTAAATAAACCAGGATATTTCCCTTTGGGCCTAAGGCAATTTATGATGAGTTTCTGTCCCACACAACCCAAAGCAAACAATTCACTTTCTACAGCTTCACAGGTGGGAAGTTATTGGCCCTCACTTTAATCACTCCGGATGGACAAACGTCCATTTTCTGCTAGAGCTTTGGATTTTGGGCTCTGATCCTCAGTTCTTTCTTGTATTGAGCAAAATCTGCTGTCTTTAACCTAGGCTCACTACTAATGTTTCATGTATTTGTTCATTTAGTTCCTTGTTCAACTGGGGAACAGCAAGTGTAAGAGTACTGCAGTGGGTTTGAATTTTGTGTGTTGAAGGAACAGCAAAACCCAATGTGTCTGGACCCTAGTGAGTGAGGGGCATAGTGGTACACATCTGTCAGATAGAGTGAAGGCGGGAAAGTTGGATTTCACTGTAAGAACAATGAGAAGGCTGGGAGTGTTCTTAACACATGGGAATAGTGTGATTTGAGTTACAAAGATCCTAAAGATTTCTACCCATGAAAGCACTGGAGGAAGCCAAATCTTTATGCCACCTGACAGTCCTTCAGAAAGTTGAAGTTACTGGCATTCCCCATAGTTTTCCTATTTTCTAGCTTCTTCAGCCATGTTTCATGTAATAGGGTTCCTAAGCTCTACAACAACATGGTGTCTTCCTCTGGACTCATGCTAGTTTGTCAATGTGCCTCCTCAAATACAGTTCTCAGGCTGACCACAGAAACTCTAGATATTGCCCAAGCAGTGAGTCCTAGTATGGGATCATTATCTTCTCTATCCCATCCCTCTACCCCTCTCGGTGCAGTGAAAATGCGCTGTCCCATTTTAGGCTACTGTGTCTCCCTATTAACTCTTTTATTTATTTATATTCACATATAACATTGTATTAAAGTGTACAACATAATTATTTTATTTTATACATGTATATGTAATAAAATGATTGCTACAATAAGTTCAGTTAACACCCATCACCTCACATAGTGACAATTTTTTTTGCATAATGAGAACTTTTAAGATCTAATCTAACAACTGTCAAATATGCATACAGTATTGTTAACTATAGTCACCATGCTGTACATTACATCCCCAAAACTTATTTATTTTACTACTAGAAGTTTACACCTTTTGACCACTTTCGCGCATTTTGCCCTCCCCACTCCCACTTCCTGCCTCCGGTAACCACCAATCTGTGCTCTGTTTCTATGAGTTCAGTTTTTTTAGATATAAGGGAGATCCTACAGTACAGGCCCACCTCGGAGATATTGCGGGTTCAGTTCCAGACAACCGCAGTAAAGCGAATATCACAATAAAATGAGTCACACAAATTTTTTCATTTTCCAATGCATATAAAAGTTACGTTTGCACTATACTGTAGTCTTTTAAGCATGTGATAGCATTATGTATAAAAAAACAATGTGCACCTCTTAATTAAAAAATACTTTATTGCTAAAAAACACAAACTATCATCTGGCCTTCAGCGAGTCATAATGTTTTTGCTGGTGGAAGGTTTTGCCTCAATGTTGATGGCTGCTGACTGATCAGGGTGGTAGTTGCTGAAGGCTGGGGTGGCTGTGGCAATTTCTTAAAATAAGACAACAATGAACTTTGCTGCATCAATTGACTCTTTCTTTCATGAACGATTTCTCTGTAGCATGTGATGCTGTTTGATAGCATTTTACCCACAGTAGAACTTCTTTCAAAGTGGGAGTCAATCTTCTTAAACCCTGCTGCTGCTTTACCAACTAAGTTTATGTCATATTTTAAATCTTTTTGTTTTCATTTCAACAGTATTCATAGCATCTTCACTAGGAGAAGAGTCCATCTCAATAAGCCACTTTCTTTGCTCATCCATACGAAGCAACTCCTCATCCGTTAAAGTTTTATCATGAGATTGGAGCAATTCAGTCACATCTTCAGGCTCCACTTCTAATTCTAGTTCTTGTGCTATTTCCACCACGTCGGCAGTTACTTCCTCCACTGAAGTCTTGAACCCCTCAAAGTCATCCATAATGGTTAGAATCAACTTCTTCCAAATTCCTGTTAATGTTGATATTTGGACCTCTTCCCATGAATCACAAATGTTCTTAATGGCATCTAGAATGGGAAATCCTTTCCAGAAGGTTTTCAATTGACTTTGCCCAGATCCATCAAAGGAATCACTATCTGTGGCAGCTATAACCTGAAAAAATGTGTTTCTTCAATGATAATGCTTGAAAGTCGAAATTACTCCTTGATCCATGAGGAGCAGAATGGATGTTGTGTCAGCAGGCATGAAAACAACATTAATCTGATTGCACATCATCAGAGCTCTTGGATGACCAGCTACATTGTCAGTGAGCAGTAATATTTTGAAAGGAATCTTTTTCTCTGGACAGTAGGTCTTAACAGTGGGCTTAAAATATTCAGTAAACCATGTTGTAAACAGATGTGCTGTGACCCAGGCTTTGTTGTTCCACTTATAGAACACAGGCAGAGTAGATTTAGCATAATTCTGAAGGGGCCTAGGATTTTTGGAGTGGTAAGTGAGCACTGGCTTCAACTTAAAGTCACCAGCTGCATTAGCCCCTAACAAGAGAGTCAGCCTGTCCTTTGAAGTTTTGAAGCCAGGCATTGACTTCTCCTTGCTAGCTATAAAGGTCTTAGATAGCATCTTCTTCCAATATAAGACTATTTCATCTACAATGAAATTCAGTTGTTTAGCGTAGCCACCTTTGTTAACTATCTTAGCTAGCTCTTCTGGGTGACTTGGTTCAGCTTCTACATCAGCACTTGCTGCTTCACCTTGCACTTTTATGTTATGGAGATGGCTTCCTTCCCTTCACCTCATGAACCAACCTCTGCTAGCTTCAGACTTTTCTTCTGCAGCTTTCTCACCTTTCTCAGCCTTCATAGAATTGAAGAGAATTAGGGCGTTGCTCTGGATTAGGCTTTGGGTTAAGGGAATGTTGTGGCTGCTTTGATCTTCTATCCAGATCACTAAAACTTTCTCCATATCAGCAATGAGGCTGTTTCACTTTCTTATCACGCATGTGTTCACTGAAGCAGCACTTTTTTTATTTTGTTTTTTTTTGGTGAGGAAGATCAGCCCTGAGCTAACATCTGTTGCCAATCTTCCTCTTTCTGTTAAGGAAGGTTGTCGCTGAGCTAATATCCATGCCAATCTTCCTCCATTTTATATGTGGGACACTGCCACAGCATGGTTTGATGAGTGGTGCATAGGTTTGTGCCCAGGATCCAAACCAGTGAACCCCAGGCTGCCAAAGTGGAGTGCGTGAACTTAATCACTAAGCTACTGGGCGAGCCCCTGAAGTAGTACTTTTAATTTTCTTCAGGAACTTTTCCTTTGCATTTATAACTTGGCTAACCGGTGCAAGAGGCCTAGCTTTCAGCCTGCCTCAGCTTTCAACATGCCTTCCTCACCAAGCTTAATCATTTCTAGCTTTCGTTTTAAAGTGAGAGATGTACAACTCTTCATTTCTCTTAAATATGTAGAGACCATTGTAGGGTTATTAATTGCCCTAATTTCAATATTGTTGTGTCTCAGGGAATAGGGAGGCCCGAGGAAAGGGAGAGAGAGAGGGTAATAGCCAGTTGGTAGAGCATTCAAACCACACACATTCACTGATTAAGTTCACCCTCTTATATGGGTGGGGTTCATGGTGCCTCAAAACAATTACAACAGTAACATCAAAGATAACCGAGCAACGATCACCATAACAGATGTAATAATAATGAAAAAGTTTGAAATATTGCTAGAATTACCAAAATGGTTCAGAGAGACACAAAATGAGCAAACGCTATTGGAAAAATGTCACCAATAGACTTGCTTGATGCAGGGTTGCCCCAAACCTTCAATTTTTAAAAAAAGGCAACATCCGTGAAGTGCAGCAGAGTGAAGCACAATAGAATGAGGTACGTCTGTATGGGCTATTGTAAACAATGCTGCAGTGAACGTGGGGGTGCAAACGTCTCTTCGGGACAGTGATTTCATTTCCTGTGGAAGTATTCCCAAAATTCCAGAAGTGGGATTGCTGGATCCTATGGTAGCTCTATTTTTAATTTTTTGAGGAATCTCTGTACTGTTTTCCATAGTGGCTGCACCAATTTACATTCCCACCAACCGTGCACAAGGGTTCCCTTTTCTCTCTAGCCTTACAAACAGTTACCTCTTGTCTTTTTGAGACCAGCCATTCAAACAGGGGTGAGGTGATGTCTCATTGTGTTTTCGATTTGCATTTCCCTGATAATTAGTGATGTTGAGCATCTTTTCATGTACCTGTTGGCCATTTGTATGTCTTCTTTGGAAAAATGTCTATTCAGTTCTTCTGCCCATTTTTTAATTGGATCACCCTAATAACTCTTAATTAATTAATTTAATCAACCAATACTCTTTGAGCATATATTATTTTTAATTAAGTCAATTTCTAATTAAATGTTATTTTGTGAGAGAAATATACAAAGGCTTTTTTCTGAGTGAATTAGACTCCTGGAAGATTTTTACACAACACACAAAGAGGTACATAAAGATTGATCTCGTCCAACTTTTGTATAAACAAAGTGAGGTAAGAAAAAAACGGGATTTAGCTTGAACAAATGACCAGATTTTATCTGGAATCATCAGCCCTACAGGGTGTCAGTCATTGTGTGGCCTCTATGAAGAAAAGCCTTTAAGTAATACGTATTTAAAGCCACCTGAGACCACTTTAACAAGATAAGGAATATTTGATTTTTTAAAACTCCTGAATTTAAAAAATCAGAATGAGGTTTAAGTGGCACATTACTCATAGTTGGGCGGAAAAACATGATCAATTTCAGCAGATCAATAGCAGTTAAAGATTTCTTTGGAAAGTTACCAAATTGTCCCTGGATGTTTGTTTCCAATAAAAATGAGATCATTAAAACTATCTACTTCAATCTTGAGTGTTTATGCTCAACTGTTTCAGTAAAGAGCATGTGAATATTTTTAGAATTATCAGTAAGTGGAAAGTTATGCTGATGTCTCCTATGGAAGCCTAGCTGCTCCGTGGACCAAGATACCACACCCCACCTGAGAAAAGGTGCCCTGGCTACAGACAAAGCTCCTAGTGAGAAGCTGTTGCATAATAGCCTTGCGAACCTTAGTTTTATAATGTAACATTAAATTCCATCCCCGGTTGGTGAAAATAAAAAGACGTTTTTGTAAAAGCAGTAATTAGTTATTCTGACTAAATTTTCAGAGGTTTCACTTCAGGGGAAATTGTTCCCTGTTACAGCAGCTACAGTCAGGGCTACTGCTGGCTCCAATGCAAGTTAGAAAAAAGACATCCTTTCCTTTTACAGACAGAAATCCACACTAGGCTTTCTGGCTTGATAAGAGCCCACTTTTTACTCTTTATTAATCTATTGCCAGAATAATACTGTGTAACAAACCACGCTAAAACTTAGTGGCTTAAAATAATAGCCATTCATTATTTCTTGTGAATCCATGAGTTCCTTGGGCCAGTCTTGTCTTATTTCAACTGGGTTTACCAGTCATCTGCAGTCAGCACCAGATTGGCTGAGGGCTGGCTGGTCTAGAATAACCTTGACTGGATCAACTTATCTCTGCTCCATGTGGTCTCTCAGTCTCCAGGAGACCAGCCTAGGCTTGTTCTCATGGCAGAAGCAGGTATCCGATAGAGAGAGCAGAAGCTGCAAGACCTCTTGAGGTCTCTATTTGAAAATGGCACACCATCATTTCTGCCACATTCTGTTAGCCAAAGCAAGTTATACAGCCAGCCTAGACTCAAGGGGTCAGGAATAGACTCCAACTCTTGATGGGAGAAGCACCAAAGTCACATTGCAATGGACATGGATGTGAGGTGCTGAATTGGGGCCACTCTTGTAGTCGATCTGCCACATACCCCTTCAGTGAGGCACCTGTCCAACTGGCTACAGTCCACAAAACTTTACTTTGCTAGACAGTTATCTAGGTAAAATAATAGCTGGAAATTTTGTTGTTGCTTTTGCTGGATTGACTTCTTTTTCCTCCCTGCCCCCACAGTTTATTGAGAAATAATTGCTATACATCACCAGATAAGTTTAAGGTGTACAACATGATTGTTTGGTTTACATATATTGCGAAATGATTACCACAATAGGTTTAGTCAACACTTGTCATCTCATACAGATACAATAAAAAGAAAAGAAAAAATAGTGGCCGGCCCCGTGGCTGAGTGGTTAAGTTCGTGTGCTCCGCTAGGGCAGCCCAGGGTTTCGCTGGTTCAGATCCTGGGCGTGGACATGGCACCACTCATCAGGCCACATTGAGGTGAGGTGCCACATGCCACAACTAGAAGCACCCACAGCTAAAATATACAGCTATGTACTCGGTGGGGGGGGGGGGGTAGGGTTGGGGAGAAAAAGCAGAAAGAAAAGAAAAGAAAAAATAATTTCTCCTTGTGATGAGAGCTTTGAATTTACTCTCTTAACTTTCCTATATATCTTATAGCAGTCTTAACTGTAGTCATCATGTTGTACATCACATCCCTAGTACTCATGTATCTTATAACTGAAAGCTTGTGCTTTTGACCACCTTCCTTCAATTCCCCCATCCCACCCCTTGCCTCTGATAACCACAAATCTGATCTCTTTTTCTATGAGTTTGGTGGGGTATTTTGTTTGTTTGTTTGTTTTTTAGATTCCACATAGAAGTGAAATCATACAGTATTTGTCTTTCTCTGTTTGACTTATTTCACTTAGCATAATACCTTTAAGGTCTATCCATGTTGTTACAAATGGTAGGATTTCCTTGTTTTTTAATGGCTGAATAATATTCCATTGTGTATATGTATCACAGTTTCTTTATCCATTCATCCATTGATGGACTCTTAGGTTGTTTCATGTCTTGGCTATTATAAATAATGTTTCTATGAACATGGAGATGCAGATAAGGCCAATACTTTGTTTGCCTTAATTGATTCAACAAATATTCTTGGAACGATTATAATGTGCTCTGGGATTACAATGGTGAGTGAAAATAGACAGGATTCCAGTTTTCAGAGAGCCTACATTTAAAGCCTTTCTGTTTTCCCATTACCATTTCGGTAGTATACAAACAAATAGGGTATTTTCACTTCAGGTTTCAAAAGGTCCTATATAAAATCCAATTACCTCTTTCAAAACTGTGAATTTAAGAATTGCCAGAAGTTTCACAACTAGAAAAGATCACTTATCAGTTTGAGGCTAGTCAAATTTGAAATAAGAATGAGTCATGTTAAAGTCAATATTTGGTACATGGTCAATTTCTTTCCTAGCATGAGCAATTGTGTCAACCTGAGTCCTTAATCCTTTTTAATTTGATCATTGCTTCAAGTCCTCAGATTTCAAAAATCATGATATCTGACCTAACTCTATTAGTAAAATCAATTTTAAAGCATCACAAATGGCGTTTGCTCCAGAATTAGAAACATCTTTAACAATATCGTTAAATTTTAAAGTTTGAAGTATCCTTAGAAATCATTTGATCCAAGGTCTTTGTTTTACAGATGAGGAAGGCAATATCCAGAGAGGCAGGGACATGCCTAAATTCACGTATCTAGGCAGCCATAGAGCCAGAACCAGAACCTAGAACGCCTCTCTTCCATCTCAGCAGCCTGCCATCATAACATGTGCCTCCTTCCTTCCGCTTTGACAGTGTGCTTGAATGTTTTCATTTCCCAGAGCTCCATTATTCGTAATAAATGAATTGGAGGAGAACAGGAGTGGATGTGGAGGAGGCAATCTTAGAGGTTGCTGCGGTGATTGAGGCAAGTCCAGTGTTCTGAAATGGGACTGTGCTAGAGGAGGTGGAGAAAGCTGCACGTAGTCCAAATACGGTTAGGAGTTAGAAAGGACAGAATTTCCAGAGTGAAGAAAAGAAAAGAAACAAGGATGAAAATAAGGTTTACGACATGAACAGTGAGGTGGTTAGTAGCACCATTCATAGAACCAGGCTTTGCTGGTGGAAATCAAGAGATTGGTTTTGCCCACCGATTTTGTGCAGCCCTCCACACGTCCAACTGGGACTCTCCTTGAGGCAGTGATAGATACGCATCTAGGTTTCAGGATAGATAAACACAATGAGTGCATTGGCTCACTCCTTCAGCAAATAAGATGCGAACACTTCCAGTGTGTTGAGCATTGTGCTATGCCCAGAGAACGCAGTGAGAGGCAAAATAGGTTGGTACCTGCTGTCAGGAAGTTTCCACAGTTGCAGGACTGTCTGACCTTCTGAGCATTCCTGGTTTCATCATTCCTTGTAGACGTCAAAGGTACTGCCACAGTGTACTGTGATTTGCCTCCAAAGGCCACATTATTCCCTGTAGGCACCAAAAGAACACACTCGACCGTGCTCAATCATGTGCCTCAAATTAAGCTAGCTGGGAAATGGTGGAACGGGAGCTCTAATCTGCCTTTCAGTGGCTCACTTGGTCTCAAACTGCTCCTCCCTTCTCATCTCCTGCACGGTCTAGAGAGGAGCTTCTTTATTATTATAAACCAAGGGGCCCTTCTTCCTTTTTTGAGTCCCTCTTCGAGCACAAATTTTCACAAGTACAGAAAACACATTTCAAGGATTTAAACATGGAGTTCTTTGCTTCCTCTTGCACTACTCGGGCCTCAGAGGAGTCCCCTTGGCACAGCCAGGCCTCTAGTGCTGGAGTGAATGAGGCCCATGACCTTGTACTCATCTCTTTTTTGGTCTTCTCTCCTCTCTTGTTTGAAGTAAAATATCTTTGACTATCATATGCAATCATTCCTCAGGCTACAGTGCTTACAGGAGAAGCTGTGCCAAAGATGGTCCCATAGTTACAGGATAAGCCAAAAATTTACATTATAAAAGGTTATTTAGGCAGAACTGGAAATTTATGGCAAAACATGGATTGTCTGCCCATCATCATCAGCTTTACCATCACAACTACTGTTTATTGAATGCTTGCTATGTGCCAGACACTGTGCTAAGACTAAGATATATGTAAAATATTTTATTTAATCCTTACAGTTTCCTTATTTGACAGATAAAGGAGCTGAAGCTTAAAAAGCTTGGATAACTTAAGGTGCCATGGCTAGTAAGCATCAGAACTGGAACCACAGATCTGTCAGTTCCCTCCAAAGCAAACTCTTAACCACAAAACTAAACTAAATCCCGTGCATTAGACATTTTCTCCAAATTCAGTTTTGAATTATGCTGCGGTCTTCTCAGACAGTCACACAAACTGTTCCTCACAAGGGCTTCCTCTCTCCTGTGTTTGACCATAGGCGAACACTGAATGTTGAATGTGGATTGTCGTTCACACGTTCCCTGTGGTACAAACATTGCATGAAGCAGTCCTAAGGGGACTTGATGCTGGATAGAACAAAGGATGCATGTTTCCAGAATATTTTATTTAAATGATAAGCTAATTTAATAATAATCAGTGTCACATAGCACCTGAGGCAACAAGGAATTGAACCATAGATGGTTTTTAATAATAAAAAGATGTCAAGTGATATCTCCTTCACAAACAAGGGAAACAAAGGGAACAGAAAAGCTGGACAAAGGAGGAGAAAAATGATCTACACCATTTGGTGTAATTAAGTCAGAATTAGGTTGGTGTTAGCATACAATAATAAAATGAACCAATCAGAGTGACTCGATTGGAGAAACCTATTGGATTTCTGTTTATATAAACCTTGAGTGGAAGAGAAATACCAAGAAGAGTGATTTTTTTAATGCTAAGAAAAATAGTGAGTGAAAACTTATTTATAATTTTGTTTGATTTTATGCTGTCAAACTTGCTTAGCCCTTTCATGACCTGAAATTTCAACCCCAAATCATATCCGCCATGTATTCTCTTCGGAACAAGACAGCATGTAAAGAAAACAAATAGAATCTCCGACGCTTTGCAAAGGTGAATGCTTCAGGTTTTCAACAAAACATCCAGAAAGTTTGGGTTTGTGCAGGTTTTGCCTTATACCAAAATCAGCCACTAGATGGCAAAATATGACATGATATGGAGGCTGCAGACACAGTTTAAAGTCTGATGGAGCGAAGTAGAGGAAATTCAAGTTAGTGAAAACCTGTAATTGTACTATACTTATAAAAAGATATAATATAGTCATTCTTAAGGTGTGCACATTACTTCTAATTAAAAATGTTTACTGATTCATTCAAATTCTTGCCAGAAGTCCTAAGGCTAAAACCTAGCTGACTGCAAGACTTGTTCCTGAGCCCTGCTTCTTATCTCTGCCAGCCTCCCGCCTAGGGATTCGCTGCTTAACGATATTTCTCAGTGCTAACCACCAGCTTGCCTGGGTTCTAATTAGAATTCTCTTCTGTCACATTCTCCATCATTCTTCTTGGCCTCCTTTCAACATCTTTCACTACTTCATCCTTGCATATTTGCTTGTACCAACCCAGCTGTGGTCACTCTTTTTGACCTTTTTGACTCTTTTTGGGCCTATGAACCCATTTCTCAGCAGCACACCTGGCAGGATGCTCTATTTCCAGGTCCTAGCCTGAATCAACATAAGCCTCAAGATGTGAGAGAAATGTTTCTTAAAAAACCGGTCACGTAAATGTTACAGGAAGGCTGATGGAAAGGAAGAGTGAGATGAACCTCAGACCGGTTACACAGCTTTTTCAAAGTTTCTTATTGATAATTGCTAAAAATAGAACCAGATACTCCTGACACCTGATTTGGCCCTCCATTTAGTCAATAGTCTCTTTCTTTGATCATTAAATAAAAGAAGAGAGTAGCAATTTGGGGAAAAGCCTGCCAAGTAGACTTAATAATCTTTTCCAAGTGCTATCAGTGAAACCAGTAACAGAAAAGAAGTTTTCCGCTGGCCTCTCCACTGTTCTGGACTTATTAATTTCTATAATACTCTACATTCTAAAATTGAATCATGTTACTAAAATCTCTTGTTGGAGATTAACAAAGTGAAAGTTAGACTGAAATTTCCCAAAGCAAGTGGTCTTTGTAAGAAACCTCTTGTGCAATCCATACCATATGTCGTTTTACACACAGATATTTTACAAAATGTTGAGAGAGCCCAACAGCATTCTTCGTGAAATCTCCTCTAAGCAAATATACCCAACCTAAAGCAACCTCATTGCCTTTGTGCCTGGCATATAACAGATGCTCAGTTTGCACAGGGAAGAAAGGAGTGAAGGAAGAAATGGAGAGGAAGAAGAAGAAAGATGAGAGAAAAGATGTGTCTATTGAAAAGATACAAACAAATGCTTGTAAAATCACCAAGAAGCATACTATCTTTGTCCAGTTGCGATGAAGAAATGTCAGTTCTCTTCTTAGTATAAGCTGATGTTTTGGGCTTGGCCATTTTCAAAACTATTCCCTAATCATCTCTTTTCTAGACTAAACAATCCTAGCTCCGAAAACTTTCCCTCAGGACTTTCATTAATTGTTTTTGTGCTTATCTATACCAATTTTGATTTCTTTCTTAAAAGTCAAAGTTATTTGAGATTATATTCCATTGCTTTTCTTTAGCCTTTCAAATGTTATCCTCTTTTGAGGAGATATTTACAGTTAAAAGAGAAAACAGATGAAATTTTAAGTTTTTAAGGGGAAAATATATTTTGAAGCCCATGGAAAAGTAGTTTATCTAAACAACTACTTTTTTACGTACAAGCAAATATTATTAGAAATTTGCTTTTCTTAAAGCATAAAACAGATTAATTATTGCATCTGGATTTCTCAATCCCCAAAAACAACACATAGACACACACACACACACACACACACACACACACTTCCTATGCTATGAAAAAGTAGTCAAACATAATACTTACTTTTTCCATGATAATAATATTTAATGAAATAAACTACTAAAAGATTTTTCACCCTGAATTCATGTATTCTACAAAGAATCTCTTACAACATATAAAAACCCGGAAACCCTGTTGGGAGCCTTCAGATACATTTGCCACTTTAAGCACTTCCCTGTTTCTAAATCAAACTGTTGTCTATGAACCGCCTTCATCAGCATCACTTTGCAGAAGAGTACTTCAGCAGGACTTCTCAAAGATGCTGATCCCTGGTCTCCGTTCCAGCCCTGCAGAATTAGAATCTCTAGAGACAGGGTCCAGAAAATTGGCATACTCCCCACATAATTCTTATGAATATTTCAGTTTCGAGGGATACTAGTACCAAGCTTTGGTCTTTCCACCTGGTAGAGAAGCACTATTTTTTTTCCCTATAAGTACAGAGATTTTTTTTTTAAGTTGGTACTTAAACAGTGATGGTAAAAATGTAAGCGATATGCTACCTATCCAGCAAACATCCTGGATCTGGTCAGCAACCTGATTATTGTGAAGAAAGAATTTAACTGTGTTGCTAGGGATCTCTAAGGTGCTTTGATCTCCCAGGGACTAGCTTTATTTTTGGATGTTAATGTAAGACAAATCCCACAGTCTCTTTTATAATTCACATACTTGGCCAAGTTTGCACTTCACATTGCAGTGAATCTGATTTCTTCCTTGTAGTGAGCTCTAATGTAAGACATTGTGTTTTTTAATACAGAAATGGAAATTATTTTTGGTTGGCCAGGAAGTTGAAAAGAAGGGAAAATAATGCTGAGCTATAATTGCTAAGAGTCAGTGATTGGAGTCTAAGAAACAGGATTCCAGGGGCAGGCCCTGTGACATAGTGGCTGAGTTCAGTGTGCTCTGCTTCAGCAGCCCAGGTTTGCTGGTTCAGATGCTGGGCACAGGCCTACACCACTCGTCAGCCATGCTGTGGCAGTGACACACATACAAAGTAGAGAAGGATTGGCACAGATGTTATCTCAGGGCTAATATTCCCTAAGCAAAGAAAAAGAGGAAGATTGGCAACGTGTGTTAGCTCAGGATGAATCTTCCTCAGCAAAGAAGAAAAGAAGGAAGGAAGAAAGGGAGGGAGGAAGGAAGGGAGGGAGGAAGAAAGAAATGAGATTCCAAGAAGTAGGACTATAACCCTGGTATTCTTATTCTTCCAGTTTCTACCACTTAGGTCACTTCAAATTTATTTGCTTTCAAGGTGACCTACTTTGATTATGTGATAGCTTAGAATTTACGTGACAGACATCATGTGATAGTTTAGAATGTTGCCCACATTTATGCTGAAATCAATAAATAAAGTTATTCTCTAAAATAAGTTTGCTTTACCACTTTTTTGTGTTTCACCCCCTTTTAGTATATTCTCTCATAATATGATGCATTTGGAAAGCTCTATGGCTGTGACTTACTAGATAGTTCTCTATGATAGTTTTCCTTTGATTTTACTTCCATTTTATATTCTGTAAAAGGTTATTGATATTCAGTTTCTGTATGAGTGTACACTTTATCAAAGTATCAAGTACTTATAGGGAAAAAAAATAGTGCTTCTCTACCAGGTGGAAAGACCAAAACTTGGTACAAAAACTTTCAGATTCATTTGATTCTCACAACCACTCAAAATATGGCAGGGAATGTACCATCTGTATTTTAACTTAAATAAAATTTAATAAATGTTATAATTTTCAATATGAATTCGTCATTAGTAGAACATTAACATGTTTTATAAAACATGTTAAATACACATAAAATTAAAACAAGTTAACATATGTTAAAACATGTTTTGGTATGAAGTTAAATTAACGTGGAGAATATGTTTTATCTTGTATTAATGCAAGATGAGAGAGAAAAATATGATGAAAACCCTCTCCAAATTGCACGAATCAAATTTCTTTTCCTTCAGTGTGATATAAGGACAAAGCTTCTGGCTTCCCAGGCTTATTATATTATCTCTGTTAATACAGCATGTTGGGGTAGGGTCTGTGTGTCAGTCTGCCTCACACTGCCCCATTTTACACCTCTAGCTCCCGCACTCCAACAGTATTCATACTGAAGAATAAATTAGATGACCACTCCAATTATGAGTCCCTGGGCCACAACTTGATCAAATATATCATGAGGGAATTTGATTACATGACTTAATGATAACTTCCAATCCTGAGACTCAATGGAAGAAATGCCTGTGTGGGCTCACGTCACCTTATTTAGTATCTACATCACTTGTCTCATAGGAGTATTACACTGTTGCTGAGGAAGATACAGGAAGTTAGCCTAAATAGGTACAAGGGTCACCAATTCACAAATAGGTTGGATGGTAGCAATACCATTTCAAGTTGATTGCTTTGAGACTGGAACATATTTTCCCCTATGAACAATGTTATATATGGTTATTAAATTCCAAAGTTAATTTAAAGTGTATGTAGAGGGGATACCCTGATAAAAATGAGAAGTGAATATAGTAAGCCAGCCTCCAGGGAAGGGCTGTGTAGTGA
The DNA here is from genome assembly GCF_037783145.1 of Equus przewalskii. Taxonomy (NCBI): domain Eukaryota; kingdom Metazoa; phylum Chordata; class Mammalia; order Perissodactyla; family Equidae; genus Equus; species Equus przewalskii. The sequence goes on from NC_091838.1 coordinate 53,875,442, forward strand.
AAGCTGTACATTTAGGCAACTGCAAGCCAATCACAGGTGAGGGTCACAAAAACTGGACAGAAAAAGGCAAACCAGAGTCTCCAATGCAGGAAGAGCCCTTTGATTTCTTGACAACATAATGATACAGCATGAGCCAATTTCCCTTGGGAATGATAACCAGATGCGTTTCAGAGTGTTGGACCTAAACCCTTTGTGAGATATGATTGATAAGTTTATTCCAAACGCCAAAGAAGATAATGAAGTGAGGTAACTTCCAGTCTTCCCCCAACGCCCCAACCCACCTCCTTCCAACTGAGTTCCCCAATCACAGTTCTCCTCATTTTGGACATCCGTATTTCTCCACCAGGACATCTCAAAGAAACAAAAAATAAAGAAGCATCTTCAAAAGTAGTCCCTTCCATCCAAGCTCTACAATGGGGAAGAAACTTAATTTTGGTCTGAATCTCTTCACTTGGCCAAAAGGACCTGGAAGCTTTGTTAGTGAGTGGTCTCTGTGGCTTCTTCTAGTAAGTAGAGCTCCTCCTCTCTCCTCCCCTCAAGGATTGCCTCCAATCAGAGTAAAGCACAATGACCCTGCAAAAGTTCCAGCCTCACCAAGCAACCAATCCCCCTTATTTGTAGATGAGGAATCTTTATAAACTTGATTTTTTAAATCAAGGGATACTTGAACTATGCTAGTTCCAAGATATGGAAAAAAGTTTATTTTTGTGAGGTGGTGGCCATATTGGTTTATGTATGTGTTCACTTGACAAATCTCTGCTGTGAATTTTTCTTGTAATTTGCCTCTCTTCTAGGAAAATTAAAATTTGCATGCAGAGATTCTGGTTGTGTATTTCAGATTCCTAGACTGTTTTATTTAATCAAACTTATACCAAACCAATTAATCAAAGTTACAAATGGAAAGATGACATTCCTGAGACGTCATTTATCAGGCCGTGGACTGATGTCACTCTTTTCTCTACTGTCACTGGCGCCATCCTCGTCCAGGAACACGTGCCAGGAATGTTAAATGAGCTGATCTGTGGGGAGCATTGAGAAGATCTAAAGTTTGCCTTTTAAACAGTTCCAGTACCTAGAACGATCCTGGAAGAAGGAATAATTAATAATTTTTTCTTAATGAATTCTGCTATGCATGTTTCCCCATAACAATTAAAACAATGGACAGTGTCTGCTGCTCAGACCTGTAGACAAATTTAATCAAAGCAAGAAAACAAAAAATAAAATTCTCTTTAAGCTCCCAGGAGATAGAAAACCATGCCGGTTTGATTTGGGAGTACTTAGCACATTTGAGAATGTAAACACATTTTTCTATTATGATACTCTTATTTAAAATAAATATTTTATCTGGAAACAAATCGTCTCTGGTTCTAATTTGAATCAGGAATTAGAGTGAGATGATTTCGCAAGACTAGTTTTATTAGGTAGGATACTGGTTTTTTATTAAAATGATCATCCTTGCTAATATTTCCACTTGCATCACCAAACGGAATCCGTTTCATTTTTCCTGTGCACTCCTGACACCTCAAAAATTGTCCCTCCCAATGTTCCTTAATTTAGTCAGTGACACTGCCATCTACCCAGGTGCTCAGCAAGAAACTTTACAGGCACCTTCAGCCTCTCCATCTTAATTAGGAAAGCTTAGTCAGAAGAACCATGTTTCTATTTACCACCATGAGCAAGTCATTGTTAGTAAATGTTGAAGTGACTTTGTGATTACTCATCTGTATTCTTAGCCAAGACATTTAACCTTTCCAAACTTCAGTTTCTTCATCAATAAATTCATAGATATGGACTATAGAAATATCCCTGAGTTTCTCTAATACCATGTTGCAACTGCATTCATACAAAGTTTTATCAACAAAAAGTCAATAGTCAATTAGTTGTCAACACTTTTTACATGTAGTTTTCCTGTGGATTGGTTCCCTATTCTGTGTGCTTTCCAAAGTGTCCCGCATTTGATTCTGTTATAGTATTTATCCTTCTCAAGTGCAACTTTCTGTTTGTTATCTATCCTTCTAGGAGATACTGAGATTCCTGAAAATTCAAATTCACACATACAGACTATGGTCTTCGTCACTTTATCTGCCCTTCATAGCATAGCACTTACCATATAGAATGTCCAAAATAGATTTACAAGTATTTGAATCTCTCCCTTCACATTGGCCACCCTAGCCTAAACCCTCATTCCTCCCCTGGGGCAACTGAAAAAGCCTGTTTAGCTGTCTGCCCTCCTTCTATTCCACAGAGCAGTCAGAATGACCAGCCTACAATGCTTCCTTCACTTCCCATCCCATTTTTAAAAGGCTCTGAAGGCCTTTGCAGGGCTTTACACTGCTACCTTTACAGTCTCAGCTCTGCCTCTCTTGCCTTCACTCATCTGCTGCAGACACACCAGGCTGTTTTCAGTTCCTCCTCCCTGTCTCAGGACCTTTGATCATGCTGTCCTACTGCCTAGAATCCATGGGAATTAGCTCCCAGAAAAAAATCTCTAATATACCTTGAGTATTATTACATGAAATTGTCTTTAGAAGTAGCACATTGACTTTTCTTAAGCTAATCTACCTGGAATTGCTTTTTCAAAAAGAATAAGGACTTAATATTTTGCACTTCAGGAGTATATTTGCCTGTAGTTAGCTAAGTGGAATATCAAAAATCTTTTAAGTCTAAAGCAAAATTCTCATCCTGTTCTGAAATGCGATCACTTCCAGTCATCATACTGCTTAAAAATTTCATCATCTTGGGGCTGGCCCGGTGGTGCAGCGTTAAGTGGGCATGTTCCACTTCTCAGCAGCCCGGGGTTCGTTGGTTCAGATCCCAGGTGCGGACATAGCACCATTTGGCAAAAGCCATGCTGTGGTAGGCGTCCCATGTACAAAGTAGAGGAAGATGAGCATGTATGTTAGCTCAAGGCCAGTCTTCCTCAGCAAAAAGAGGAGGGTTGGTGGTAGTTAGCTCAGAGCTAATCTTCCTCAAAAAAAAAAAATTTTATTACCCTGTGGACTGGGATTATAATTACCCACGAAGACCAATCAAAGGTAGTCACTTAAGCTAGTGCTCTTCTTTGTAGAAATCATAGAATATTCTTCTTGCCCTTTAGTCAGCTCACAAGATCACATTATACTCCTAACATCAGACTATACAGCAACACACTGCCTTGTTACTAAAAGTAGGGAGTTCACACCCTATACAGCAGCGTGACATTCATGGGGCAATTGCTCAGTGATTATTTCAAATATTGCCAAGAAGATAATGTCTCAAGAAGAAGAAATAGTCACCGGTGTTTTTAGATTTGAAGATTTCAAGAACATATAATAAGTCATATAGCTTTAATAAGTGCTCTTCCACTGCCAGTAAAATCAGATTTGGGGTTTTTTCACTTGCTTAGAAAACCTAGTAATGGCTATGCCATACTGTCAGCTTATTTATACTTAAAATCAAGTCTCCTTTCATGAGACTTAATGCTATCTTTTACCAAAGCGTTCTTGACTTTGAGTGAAGTTACATGTGTTAAAGGCTAGGAGAGTCATTTTTTCACATACCGCTCCCCCGTGTTTTTTAAGTACTGACGCCAGAGGGATTCTTTGTCAATCACTAAATAACGGGGACTCTCACAAGTGCATAAACAAAGGCCACCAGCCAAACACCGATCCTCAGAAGCTTCCAAACCTGATGTGAGTTGTTCTAAACTCATTATTTAGAAACTGAAATAACAAAGACGTTGACCCCTGAAGTACCTGGGAAAGTGGCGTACTTCCTACTGGCCACTTGGAGCCTCCGTGCGCTCTGCCCTACAAATGCAATCATGTTTACGTAAGGATTAGTTCTCCCGACAACTATCTGGGTTTTGATTTAGGAACTGAATAGGACTCCACCACAAAGAGCCACTGGATCACAGACAGTGTGTTCTTTTAATTTACTTGCATAAACAGGCAAAAATTGAAGGCAGCTGTCAGCAAAGACCAAATTAGAGAGCTGAGTGTCAGAGCCACAGTTGAATCAAGATCAGGTTTTGAGGTGGGGGGTGGGGGGAGCTTGGATTTTTAAGCTTCCAAAAAAGATATGTTGTGAGGTACGAAGCTAAGACTTTCACTTGAACTATGGTTTGGATGTACAGTGCATTGTTTACTTCTCAAAAATCAAATTTAGACTGAAACTAATATCATTCCTAAAATCCTTTCCTTACTTAAATGATGTACATGATCTCAAAGTATAATACAATAAATGTGCAAACCATAACCACCCCTAATAGAATTATAGCAAATATAGCTCAGTCTGCTAGGCTTGTGGGCTGTGAATCTCCTTGATATGGCTCATCACAAACTCCTAATGCATCTTTTAGTGATTTTAATGATTGCTCTAATTCTGTCCTGGTATTTTTTGCTTCTCTTATTATCTCCCGGTGACCTTGCTTTTGTGCCAGACTGCTGTGATGGAACATTGCAGTTGTGATCGGGGAAGAACAGTAAGCAAAATCTCAAGCTTGGGACTTTCAATAATTCAATACATTTATTCATACATTTACCATGTCTATTTAGTAAGTGTAGACATCTGTGGCTATGTGCAATGCCTTAAAATTTAGTTAACATAGGTATAGGTGTAATTGGGGGCAATATGGCTTAGTGGTTAAAGTACACTGGCTGTGGAGTTAGATTTGGGTCTGATATGCAACTTAGGCATTTAATAGCAAATTAGTTCATTTCTTTGCATTTTAATTTTCTCATTTATAAAATAAGGAAAATAATATTTTATAGGGTTGTTTTGAAAATGAAATATGATAACCTACATAATGTGCTCCTATAAAGCCAGGCACATAGAAAGCACTCAATAAAATAGTTATTCTCATTATTTTATTATCAGCTCAATTCAGTAAATAGGTATTTAGGGCCTGCTATGTGTCAGCACTGTGGGATACACAAAAGAAGTTTGAAATAGTGTTCCTGTTCTGAAAAGACTTATAATCACGTTGAAGTTTTGATTATGGAAATAAGCTATAGTGCCTGGAAAAAGTAATGTGTTACTCTATGGGGAAGTGTCCAAATGAGTAGGGGGAGGAAAGCAAGAGCTACAAGGGATCTGAGGTAGAAGAGGCAAGTATGAGTTGAAACAGTGGAGAAACACTGCGTGGAAGACGTCGTAATTATGGTGAATCTTGAAGGCTGGGCCTTCCACACATAGGAAGGTGATAGAAATGAACATGGCCTATTTGAGGAATATTCAGCTTCACCAAAGCACTGGTTGTGCTGGGAATAAGGGAGGATCAGGTTGCAAAGAGGCAGCATTTTCCAAAATGTGTTCTAAGAAAGGGTAGTTTAGCAGGATAATCAAAGCGCGCGCTCTCTCTCTCTTTCTCTATCACACACACACACACACACACAGAAAAGTTTATTTCTTGGGCAAATGTTGGGCCAAACAAAGTGACGCATACATCTTCTTTGTGGGACTTCTCAGAGACTTTAACATGCTAGCATGTGTAATAGAAATATAACTAACTGTAGTGTTTATGCGTAAAGCATCTAATTGTGCCCTAAGTGTCATAATTCCTATCAGTGATGACACGCATGGCATATGCTTCTCTCTTCCCTTTGAAGGAGCTTGTAGTGAGGGAGGAAAGGTGAGACTCAGAACAGAAGAACAAAAGTTAATGGAGTGTGGAAATGACTCCAATATGAGGAAGGAAGTCCTGATTTGAATTTGGTGGCAAGAGTTGGAGAAGGCTGGATTTTCTGCATTCAAAGATGCGAGGGCTTTGGAGAAAAAGAAGGTTGGAGGACTGCCTCCTGAGAATGAGAAGTTGGTGGGAGTGTTGCTGATGACCAGGCAGCATAGCCAAGTTTTAAGAACAGGGATCCTCTTAAGTTGTTTGAGTTAATGTGATATGTAAAATTCATCTGCCGTAAAAGTTGAGTAAAATTTGTGCTACACAAAGGCCTGACACATCAGTTCATTTTATCAGTTTACTTATGCATTGGTCAGTTGCCAGGTCGGCTGGGGCCTGGCTGATCTAGGACAGCTTTAACTGGAATAACTCACCTCTGCCGCATGTGGCCTCTCATTCTCCAGAGACTAGACCAGGCATGTTCATTCACATGGTATTGGCAAGGCTCCAAGAGACAACAAGCAGAACCATTCAATGTCTCTTGTAGTCTAACGTTGAACTGGGACACTATCACTTCCCAGCTTTGTTTTGGCCAAAGCAAGCCACAAGTGTAGCACAGATTCAAGGGATGGGGAAATTGTCCCCACTTTTGATGGGAAGAACTGTAAAGCCACATTGCAAAGGGGTAAAGATACAGGGAGGGAAATAATTTTGGCCATTTGTGCAAACAATTTACAACATCTTACCTGAGTAACTTTCTCATGGATATGTAAAAGGGCTTGGTTTAATGCTATGTAGAACAGCATAATGGTAAGAACAGCGTGCTCAGAAAATTAAACCTATTCAGTACAATAAAAACCTCTGAGCAAAGAGTGACCATGGGAATATAAGCCTCTTGTTTAGTCACCAAAGATCTGAAGTGAGCATTAAACTTTCTATAAGTCATGGAAAGGGGTGCTGAGCCAATATTACCTAGCTCTTAAGGGACGCTCTGACACCAACTGAGAGATGGTATTATGAATATCCAAAAAGTTTCTATAGGACATGGTGTGCTCCTGGTTTATTTTACCATGGAAAAATTCTCTCCCTTCCCTCCCTTCCTTCTCCTCTCTTTTCCTCCCTTTCCATCTCTTCTCCAGCCTCCCATCCTCACAAGACTAAGAAATGGAAACAGTATGGGAAAGGGCTTAGAATATAAGGATGAAGCATCTGACCCAAGCTTGTAGGCAGTGGCAAGTCTTTAGAAGATTTGGGGCACAAAGTTTGTGATTGAATTTGGAAGGGTTCATCTTCTGACAGCATTGTTTGGTGGATCAGAAGGAAGCCTTGTTTTTGAGAGTAGGAAGCAAGTTACATTAACAGCTTCTAAAAGAATCAAGACAGATACAAAACAAAGATACGTCTGCTTCTGGTACCCAAGCACCCAAGACATTTAACAAATGTTTGTTGATTGACTGTTCTGGTGACATCCATGTGGACTTGGATGATTTTTGAAGAGACTCAACCAATAAGAAGCCTTGATCAGGCTCCATTTTGTAAGAGATGTTGCCCATAGGTTATTTCCTATGTAGGCATCAGAAACAAGGATTCAAATGTCAATTAGGTCAAATTGGTTCAAGAAAATTTTTTAATGATAGATGAGAGGCTCTTGTAACTCCAGACTTCATAAAGATAACAAAAGAGAGTAGGTAAGAATAATTGAACCCACCCTATGGAATTAACTATACATAGTTAAGTGAACAGTTAACTTAAACACACACACATATGATAATAAGCAGTTGTGACTACAGTACAACTCCATTCCAAATTCCAGTCATGCTTTGTTAGGATATCAATGGCTTTAAGAACCAGTCCTACTCCTCTCTTAAGTAATTTCTTTAGTTACTTTATTTGTGTCCTTCATTTATCTTGGTTGGCATCCATCATTGGTAATTCTGACTCTCATGATTACCCATACTGGTCCATAAAAAATCTTTTATTTTCTTATATGAGAGTTGTACATAGGCAAGAATATGTGAAAAAAATTTTGGTTGCTTTGTCTACAACTCCTCAAACAGATGGAATCTGTATCAACTATTTTTGTAGCACTCACTATTTCTGTCCCTATAATGCCACTATAGAGATTTACACTGGAAACTCAAGTCCCATTCATTCTGCAGATTACATCTGTTATCTAACCAACTGCTCTAAGCTGGCCTGCTACCGATGTCTTCAGTTTAAAAAGAGAAGGTTTATAGAACTTTCTGCACACAGGCTGCTATTGTAGGTGCTGACTTCAAATCTTCCTCTCACCTCATTTTCCAGTACAGAATATTTAGAATTCAGGTTCTTCATAGTTGTTTTCTTTACGACACTCTAAAACACATTCCTAACTTCTTCCCAAGCAGCCAAGGTTTCAGGTTTAAAATGTGAATACATTGTTAGATGATGGCTTTTAACCATTTCATGTCCATTCTAGGTAGCAGGCACATTCGTATACACAATCAATAGGAATCAATCATTAATAAGAGCAAACATTTATTGCGTCTACTGTGTGCCAAGCACTCTACGAGCTTTATGATTAGCATTATAATCATATACTTTAGCTAATTTAGCTGATTAGCATTGGCTAATTTAATGTATAAAAGTTTATCCTTCGCTCACCATCTAGTCATCTTTTAAAAGTGTAAATCTGATCAATTAACCTTCTTAAAATATTTTCTTAGAGTAAAACCTAGCTTCTTTACCATGGTCTACAAAGTCCTCCATAATCTCTCCTTCGTCCATCTCTCCAACTTTATCGTCTCCCTTGATCACACTAGCTTTCCTTCCCTTCAACTCCCAACCTCATTACCAATTCACTGCCTTTGTGCTTGGGTTTCCAGCATCCTGGAACTCTCCCAGAATTTCTCACCAGACTGCCTCCTTTGCACCATTTAGGTTTTAGCTCAAGTGTCATCTCTCTGGAGAGGTCTCCTTGGAACATCCTAGCTAAAGCATTATGCTATCTCCCTGCGCCTCAGTCACCATCTGTCCAATCACTTGTTGGCTGTCCTTCATAGAACGTAGCATTATTTGAATTTATCTTTTGTATTTATTTGTTTGCATGCTTCTGTCTGTCCATCCCACTCAAATGTTAGCCCCAGTGAAGGCAGGATTTGTCTCTGTCTTCTTCATAACTCTGTCTTCTATACTTGGAAGAGTAAATACTTTTGACTGAACGAACACAGCGATGGCAGTGGTATCAGTTTTCCCCCAAATCATGGAGGCACATTTGTGCTAAGTAATTAATCCACAGCCACACAGACAATGAATTTGATCTCAGACAAGTCACTTAGCCCTAATAGGCACTCAGGACTTCTCAAGTCCAAACCCATGCCTTTAAAACCTGTGCTACCCTGTATTAAGTGATAATACCTCTATTATGCATAAAAACTGAATAATTCTACCCCACTCTCAGCAATAATTTTTTTTTTAGCAATAATTGACTGGATAAATTGGTACAAAAGGAAGATATTTTACTCCCATATTTTATTCTGGGTCTGAAGAGAAGAGGACCCAAATATTCTGGATTGACATAGAACTTTGGTTTTGTTAAGGAGAATCTGCCAAAGAAGGCAGGGAGAAGAGGAAAGAAAGTGAACTAAGACATTTTGAGCCCCTGCCATTTGTGAGGTATGTTGTAAGCGTTTTGATGATTAACACCTACACTGTTTGTGACAAACACCAGTGTATAGATGAAGAAATGGAGATCCAGGAAGTTAAGAAATGCACACGACTTGATAATAGTAGAATATGAATCCCATTCTGTACAAATCCAAAGTACGTGAATTTTCCACAGCACCATTGGCTTAATGAGTGGCAGCAGTGTAGTTAAGAGTAAAATGTGAGGATTTTTACTGTTAACACCACCTACATTTCTTCTTTTTCACTGACATTTGAATATTCCCAGAATATAATCTGATATTTCTTATCAAAAACTTGACTTCCCTCTTGTTCAGTAATAACACAAAGTTATGCCAAATTAAATAAATCCACATTACTTCAACAGGCTCAGCTGAAACAAGCCAAACAAGCTGGACAGTACTCAGCAGGGGATACAATTTTGAATCTCCCAGGCAATTAAGGAATTTATTTTTCCCTGAGATGATATAAAGCCTGAATGGTCTTCTCTTTTACAAAATGCATCAAGCCAGATCTGTGTGGCAATTTTACCTAGAACTCTACAACTGGTCCCAAATTAGTCAGGTTTCTTTTTAGCTAAAGCCCAGGTTTGAAGCTCCTCCTCCTTTCATGGAAGATGGACCAAGGAACTACACCTGTGTGTTAAACCACCGGCCTAGAACCGTCAAAACCTGAAATTGACGAGGAGGAAAATTCTACTTGAGGAAATATCCATTCTCCTGGTTTTTCAGGATCCTTGATGAAGGTTTCCTGAATTTAGAGATAACTGAGCACAATTTGGCCTTAGAAACGCTCAAGCTCCCTATGGGACCAGGGCTTGCCGACAGTGGCACAGTGAAAGTTATTTCAATGCCCTTCCTCAGAACTGTTATCCTTAGAAACAGGGTCGTATGAAAGGGACCTGCTTGCAGTTGATAGCATCCCTCTCTGTCAGCAAATTCTCATTTCCTGATGAAGCCCCCATTCTCCCACCCTCATGGGAGCAAAGCTCTTACTTCATCCTTAATGTCTATCTTTTGGCAAGCTGCTCACCCTGGACTTAAATTCTTTGGAAACTGTTTCTTTTCTTCCTCAGATTTCCAAATGAAACTACTTCCTTGCAAGTGCTTTCCTGGCAGCCTTTCTCTCTTACTTGAGGAAACACATTTAGACACTCTGTTCCAGCCAGAAGGTCACTCGCGACAATAAACAGCAAACCAAACTCAGATTTGAAGGCACGGAAGAGTGAAGAAACACAACGGTGTTGGCTGCCTCCCTGCCAGAACCAGCTGTTCCCTCCACACCATCCACATCTGTGCTGATAGCCAGGCCGGGTGTCTGGTGCTGTGGAGGACCCATCACACTTCTATTAATGTAGGATTGCTGCAAAAACAAAAAGGTACCATATGCTGTCTGCTCCTTTCAATACAATACTCTTCTTTCTGAGGTTTCTAAACAAAAAATGCTACAGCTGAGCTCTTAAAAGACCTTGCCTGGGGCCGGCTCCATGGCCGAGTGGTTAAGTTCGCGCACTCCGCAGCAGCAGCCCAGGGTTCAGATCCTGGGCGTGGACATGGCACCGCTCATCAGGCCACGTTGAGGCGGCATCTCACATCCCACAACTAGAAGGACCGGCAACTAGGATATACAACTGTGTACAGTGGGGGTTGGGGGAGATAAAAGCAGGGAAAAAAAAAAAAAGATTGGCAACAGTTGTTAGCCCAGGTGCCAATCTTACAAACAAACAAACAAAAAAAGATCTTGCCTAATAGAAAAACTCAGGGTTTTGGTGTCTAGAGAAGAGATACTGCTTCGCTGGTGCGTCTATAAAATCTAGTTTTGATTTTTCTCATAGAACATGGCATCCTTTTGATCATGATTTAAAAGAAAATCCCATGGTAATTAACCCCTTCATTATCATCCTTTCCTGGTCATGAACTGAAAACTGTCCTCTGGGAGACCAGTTCCTGACCTCCAAACGACTTGAAAGAACCTGGATCCTTTCTTCATGAGCAAACAACCTGCGTAAATCTACCGCACCCCTCCCTGTGTCTTTAATTCACATGTACTCTCCTCTCCTCCCTTAGCCTTATTAAAAGGTGTTGGGCCTTTCTTGACTCATTCTCTGAAACTTTTCTTCTTCTCAGGGCAGGCCAAGGCTGCAGGTTGACCCAGCCTCTCCAGCCTTTGGCATAGCTTATCTCCAGACAAATTAGAGTTTCTGTTTTCTTCTGTGCTTTTCTGAATTCAGAATACAAAGTGTGTTGGTAAACTAGATTATCCACATCTATGCAAGTGTTAAAAAGAATGTGTTTTGTCAACAGTATGGGTGCTAATGTATAAAGAAGCCTGAGATATACTAAGTCAAAAAATGAAAGGAAGTTGTAGGAAAAGGAGATGGCTTATATTACACTTTTAATCTAATTTGTGATCCAAATATACATTTTTTATTGTAAAAATAGTACAGATTCATGAAAAGAAATTTTAAAGCCTACTTATTCAATGGCCATGGGTGGGATGGAAAATTTTACTTTTCGCTTTATACAGTTTGGTTTCTTTGAATTTGTACCATAAGCATGCATTTCTTTTCTTTTCTTTTTTTGGTGAGGAAGATTGGCCCTGAGCTAACATTTGTCGCAATCTTCCTCTATTTTGTATGTGGGTTGCCACCACAGCATGGCTTTGGTGAGTGGTATAGGTTCATGCCCGGGATCTGAACCTGCAAACCCCAGGCCACTGAAGCAGAGCATGCCGAACTTAACCACTATGCCACAGGGCCAGCCTTGTGCATTTTTTTTTAAGAATTAGCAATAAAAGTAATAATAAATTGATGGGGGACTGTCAGATATCATAGTGAGGTTGGATATAGGCTAAAGGAATTTTGGCTTTGTTTTTTCTGGGGTCAGTAGTTGCATCTACACTCAAAGTAGCCCCTTTTGATAAATACTGACTTATGTGTCTCCTTGATTGTGCATTTAGATAAACCTCAAAGTTTCTTTCCCCTTTCAAATTCCAGGACACAACATTGATTCTGCACTGAAGGTGCTGCCGTATCACCTTTTCTCTGGCTGGTTTGTACAATTTTCCCTCATTTATGCCATAAATGTGGACTTTGCAAGTCAGTCCCTGTCAACACCCCACTATTGATCATAAGCCCATTCAGGGGGTGAGGAAGCAGGAGCTCTTTCTTCCTGTTTGTCCTAATGTGTCAGGTCACTCGGGGGCTGATGAGCCAGACTCTCTCAAACCAGGCACCCAGAGTCTCAGCAATCAGAAGGAGGCTGCAACTTGAGGACTGATCCCAGAAGAGTGAGAGTAGGGCCTTCTGATCAGAGTAAGCAAACAAAGCAGGTGGTCCAGAGGCTCTTGGTGACAGCAGACAGACTGAGCAGTGATTGAACGAAGTAGGGTGAGTGGTGCCAGGAAGTCAGGATCATGGAAGGTTGGCAGCAGATGCTGTACTGCAGCCATGGGATGCAGAGGAAGAAAAATAGGGCTGTGGGCCCAGAGGAGGTACCATCTTGGCTGATTATTAAGAAAAAGATGGAGGTGAGGGCCTAGTTATCAGAAGTAGAGCACAAGCTCAGAGGGCATTGACAACAGGGCTAATTCATGCTTAGTTGCCTCATTGGCCAGATTCAGGCACCTTTTAATCCTTCTAACCAAGGAAGGATGGGTGGGTCCTACTGCCTGAAATGGGGCTGAGCCCGCAGGTCAACTGGGCCAAATTGTGAGAGAGCAGAAATTTAGAAGACAGTTTAGTGAATACATTGTATCAACTGGAGTAGAGGATGACGGTCAGTTCATGGTCATACAGCACAAGCCACGAGCGAGGCCAACGTCATCAATTAGAAAACTTCAAAAAAAAGAATCTATTTCAGCTGTCTTCTGCACATTCGTTGGATATGGAAACTGGAATACAATGCATATCCTGAAAGACTCAAGCTGTGAAGCACAACAAAAAATACAACCAAACAAACAAACAAAAACACTGGGATTTCATTCTGTAATCTCTGAGGGAAAAAGTGATGACTTGTGTGGAGCCCACCGTGAGGCCCATCCACAGCATTTAATCCTGCTTGCAATTTTTATGTCTAGATTAGAGGAACACACTCATTTTCCTTAAATCACATTTAATTTGTTTCTCAGACATTCTAACATGTTCCAAAAGAGCAACTCCTCCGTTGCCAAAATCTCCTCTTGGCCTGATCTTTCTCGTCTCAGGCTTTGAGGCATTGACCATTTCACATCTCACACAGTGCTACTCACTTCTTCACTAGATGCCCTGGATAAGTTGCAATATTTTTCTATTCCAGGACTGAACTGTTACAGCAGTCTGATTGTTGGAACGGGTTAAAGAGTGGCGTGTGGGTGGAAGATAGGTAGACTATTCCATTCTTTCCTTTTGCTACCAATAGACAGTCCAACAGGGGCTTGTTAGAACAGTCTGACTGTAGGACAACAGCAAAGGAGCTAAAACTCTTGGTAATATTTATTTCAGTGATATAAATTGCTGGTGGAGAAACACAAAAAGCAGCTTTGGACAAATTTATCAAGCCATTTCTTGAGATATTTGGAAACTGAACACACTGTGAATCAAAATACCTCCAAATCTAGCCCACATTGCAATCTGAAATAAAACTACATTCATTTAGTAAGAGCACTTAGTACTGAAAGGCAATCTGCATTCCTGTTCAAAATCTGGCCAAATACATTTAGGGCTTTCATTCCCCTGGTGTCGTTGGTCCAGATACTATTCTGATATTACCTCCCAGGACTTTCTCCTGGTATATTTCCAAGGCTACAGATCTTCAGGAACAATTCCTGGAATTTTTCTCACAATCCTATCCTCATGAGTTATTGGGGTTGATTAAGAGATGATGGCATCCTACCTAATAAGGTTTTTCTTTACTCCTTTTAGCTACAATGGAGTAAGGCATTTTCTTCATTTATGTAAACATTCGTAAACATATATTAACATCTTGGCATGCATGTGGAATCATGGTGCTTGGAGCAGTGAAGACCAAGATGAAAAATGTCAGAGAATTCTGTACAAGATAATCAAAATAAATATTTATCAAGTCAATAATTATAACATAGGGAGATGAATGTAGTGATTTCATTGGTGGGGCAAAATGGAAACAATCAGCTGTGTTTGAATGGGTAGAGGAAGCTTTTAAAGATAAGATGCTTGAAGGATGTGTGTGTTTGACAAACCTACTAGAAAGGTGTTATGGTCCGAATGTTTGCGTTCTCCCAAAATTTACATGTTGAAGCCCTAGCATTACCCCAATGTGATGGTATTTGGAGGTGCTGAAACCGGTAAACAGTTAGCCATTGATGGTTAGGTAGCTAGTAACTAAAGTTTTTCTTTTCTGGAATTGTTAATTATAACTTTTAGTTATTCACCCACCTAATGTTAACTGTGCTGTTTAGGCAATATACTATCTGACTCCCACTAGGTTCCCATAGTAACATCTCCCTGGCTCCTGGGTCGCCATGGTAACAGATGTTTGAGCTGTTTTTCAGGAATTAGGACCCCTTGTCCAGTTCAGGCCAGTTGAGACCACCAACCCTTCAACTGGGCCTAAGCAAAAGCTCGACAAGTAACATTTGACATCAAGGAGCTAAAATTCCACCCTCAGATCATGAGGCCGCTGCCATTTTATGAACATGCTTCCTAGAAAGAGGCATGAAGCTTGACTCCACTTGTGCAGATCAGCAATTACCTCACTTCTCCTTACCTCCAATCATCTAGTCCCACATTTCAGACCACCTTGCCCCCAGCCCCGTAAATATGCCTGAGTCCCCATTTTCAGGGAGGCGTATCTGAGATTGGTTCTCCTGCCTTCTCACTTGGCTGGCTTGTGATTAAATCCTTTCTCTTTGCAAACTCATCGTCTAGATGATTGGCTTAATCCTGCAGCAGGCGAAACAAACCTGGTTCGGTAAAAATGGGACCTTTGGGAAGTAACCAGGTTTAGATGAGGTCATGCGAGTGGGGCTCACATGAGGGGATTAGTATCCTATGAGAAGAGGAAGACAGACCAGAGCTCTCTCTTTCTCACTGTCATGTGGGGACACAGCAAGAAGGTGGCAGGTTGCAAGCAAGGAAGACGGCTCTCAGCAGGAATAAATCTGCCGGCAACTTGACCTTGGACTTCCCAGCCTCCAGAAGTGTGAGAATTAAGTTTCTGTTGTTTGAGCCACACCTTCTATGGTATTTTGTTATGGCAGCCAGAGCAGACTGAGACAACAAATAAAGGAACAGCACTCTCACCAGAGGGAACAGTTCAGCATTCCAAGGTGCAGTTTTGATTTGCAGTGGTGCCACCACACTGAGTAACAAAGGCCTTAATGTTGCGGAATCATAGAGGGTGTGGGATGTCAAGTCCCCCCCACCCCCCACCCCGTAAAATTCAACATACACCATCCCAGGGGAGGCACAATCTTCTGCCTCCCCCAGCCATAGTTAATTATGGGAACTTATGGGAGCGTTGTTGTAGCCTTCAGATATTTTAAGGTGATTGATAAAAATAAAAACATTGCTTCGCACTTTAAAAGGAATGCCTACACATTAGCTCATTTGATTTGTTGCTGGAACTCTGTGTGGTAAACGGATATATCCCTATTTTTATAAGTGAGAAAACTGAAGGGTTAAGTGGTTGCCCAAGGCCACAGCAGAGTTAATCACTTCCTCCTCCTTCCTCTCCACACTGCGTATGAGGAATTCAGCCACTTGCTTTCCAGGGTTCTTTAGAATGCTTTCTTCACAAAGAAAAGGTTCTGCCCCACACCCAGGTGGAACCATTTCTTGAGCCCCTTTTTATCATCAGTACTGAATTCTGTGACAGATTCATAATACAATGCTTAGTAAATAATTGAGAAGGGAAGACTAAGTCCTTTCATGTCAGATCTCCTGTTTTATCAGCTGATTCCCTGCAGGGATATCACACCCTAAGTCAAAGGCGCTCACTTGACTGCTTCCTGTTCTATGCACATGCTCTTTCCTACGAGCCTCCTGGAACCACTGTTTTCCATCACCAGTTCATTCATTCTCTCATGGTTAGCACAGCAAGGAACTAGCAAGCTCTTACTATAAAATTAAATTTACTTTTCATTGTTTAATGACTAGAAGATGATAACCCAAGCCTAAAACGGTTACTTGTATAGATTTCAGGTGTGCTGCTTGTGTGCTGTGTGACAACACCACCTGAAGAATGTCACTGGGACCCTAGATACCAAGACAAGGTGATTTTCCTAACTTGCTGTGTCCACACTTAGGAGAAATGTAGAGGTCAGCTCTCCTGGTTCTGAAATTCCACGTGTTCCATATTTCCATAACAGTACTCAAATGCCAAAGCATTTTATTGTCTTCCCTCTTTCACGCTCTTGATCATCCAAGTATATCTCACTCTACATAACAGGTACATTTCTGAAAATGTGTGTGTAAACCAAATCTAGACTATTTTATGCTCTAGGAGAGAACACTTGATTTTAAATAATGACCCAATAGATCTAAGATAAAAATTGCTGGATTAAATTTTTCTTACTTATGAGTCACTACTTATGAGAGTAAATGTGTTATTTAAATACTAAATATATTCATAGATTAAAATAAATTAAATGCATTGAATATTAAATTAAATATTTTAAATTTTAAAAGAGGAAATTTAGTAATTTTTATCCTACATCTTTTGAATAAAAAGTAAAGTTCTGAAGGGGAAATAGGAAAATATCTCCGGGTAAAAAGTCTGATTTTCTTGGGGTGAGAGTCTTGGAAAGTTTTCCAAAAAGCTCTTTGTTTCTACTCAGATTATGAAGAGAGGATAAAAATGGCCCACCACACATCTTTAGCAGGCTTAAAATTTAACATACAGATGATCAAATTATACAGAAAAATAATTTTTTTATTTTCTTTAATTAATTTCTTCTCGCTGTTGACAGAAACAAAACTCAGACTTGCCACTTCAAGGCCACTTTCTCAGTTTCAAACAGTCGCTCCATTTAATTCTGGTTTAGTTTTATAAATGTCCAGACAAATTTCAAACTCCTTATAGGAGTTAACTATTGTTCACAAGGCTGGGGCCAATTTTAATTAAGCACGAAGGATAAAAACAACACAGAGAACATCTTGGGTCATGCTGTGTGAAAGTGGCACTTCTTGGCACTGGGACTCTCCCATATGGCCACACTGCCTCATCCCAAGTTGAATGGAACTTCCCAAAAGTCACGTCCATGTTCTTCCACTTCCTTGGCACAGGGCTATGTATCCAGACTTCCTAGGTTCAAGTCCTTCTGACGCACAGATCTTACTAACAGGGCAGCCTGAGCAAATGATTTCAGTCCTCAGCTTCCTCAGTTGTCAAGTGGCCAACTGCTTCATGGGAATTAGTGGCGAGAATTCAATTAGATAGCACTTATAAGGGGCTTTGATGCTACTGCCTCTAAAACCATCTATGGTGAGGAGCTAGTTTGGCAGGATTTTAAAATTTCCAAACAGTTGTGGAGGATATTTTTTTAAAGCAATAAAATGAATTATTAGAAATTATATATATACACATTTTTCTCTTTATTTTTTAATTTATATATATAAATAAAGGCAAATATATACACAATAGAAACTCATGTCATAGTATTGTATAATTCTGATGTGCAGGGCTTGGTTGAGATTTTCTGAAAGAACTCATTACTGGATGAGGCAGGACCTACTTTCCACAACACTGCGTCACAGTTACATCAAAGACCTCACTGCAGGGCAAATATTTGTCTTTGGAGAATATAGAGGAGTCAATGTTGTGAAAATTAAAGTTAGGGTAGAGAGAGGTCTATATTAAACAGCTCATGAACCTATTTCATGATCCACTATGGCATCTACCTTGGTTTCTCCAGATGCCTGCCTGGGTGTTCTGGGTACCCCCAGGAGGATACACTGATAAACCCGATTAGAAAGGTGACAGGGTATACTCTGCATAAACTTTTAGATTCAGCTGGGATTTCAAGGCACAACTTTTTCAAAATAAAATATCCTATTTCGTCCCTATTTCCAGAATTGTAATCAGAACCCTGGCTTTCGTGATGTATTATTGTTCTCATTTGGTTTCCCTTGGAAGAGAATGGAAACTCTGAGTCTTGGCCACTCTTCCGGCACATTCTGATTCCCCATTTAGTGGGCCAGAGCGCTCCATGTACTTTCTTTAATATCAATGGAATTAAAAGGCATTCTGTGGAAAATGTACAATGGAGATTTATAGACTTCAAAAACATCATAAAATTAAGCTAAATGTCCAAGTTTTATTAAAGGTAGAGGTGGTACATTTGATGTACTTGCCAATGTTTGGTTTGGGGAAAAAGAATTTAAACTTTCCAAGGCTTCCTTTATTTTGTTTGTATTCAAAATATTGGTTCCTAGACCTCCTCTGTGTGTAGAATGCACTCTGAACAAGTTGGGAAGGTCTTAGGGAGATACAATAACGAGTGGGGTGAATTTGATCACCTTGTGAGCAAAATCGCTTGAGTAAGCCTATTAGAGAAGAAGATGATAGCCTGAGGGAGAAAAAATTCTCTGGAGAATTTTGCTGCCCATTTCTTGTCTTGCCACCTCAGAACTCTCATTCAGTCCTACCCTAAATCTCACTGTCTTTGAGGGTTCTTCAGTAATTTCCCAAATGGTTTGGATCTCTGTGTTTTGTTACGGGTTTTTAAGGAAACCTGTTCTCCTGCATGGCACTTATCACAACTATATTTGTTTAATGTATTTTACCTCCTAGATTGTAAGCTCTGAATCTATCTTGTTCTACTTTCAGCACCCCGATACCTAACAGCATGCCTGACAGAGTACTATTTAACAAATTTTGTTGAATGAATGAATATGCCTCTTACCACCAACACCCCTCACACGCGCGCGCGCGCACACACACACACACACACACACACACACACTGTTTTATTGATTTTAAGTATTTGCTGGGGGTGGGGGCAGCCTGGTGGCATAGTGGTTAAGTGCACACATTCTGCTTCTGTAGCCTGGGGTTCGCCGGTTCGGATCCGGTGTGGACATGGCACCACTTGGCAAGCCATGCTGTGGTAGGTATCCCACATATAAAGGAGAGGAAGATGGGCATGGATGTTAGCTCAGGGCCAGTTTCCTCAGCAAAAAGAGTAGGATTGGCAGCAGATATTAGCTCAGGGCTAATCTTCCTCAAAAAAAAAAAAGTATTTGCCAGAAGAGTAATGGGGAATATACTCATATTAAAACCTTCATGAAGTCTGTAAGTTCTGCTTTACAAAACCCACAGACTACTCAGACTTTATACCATTGCTACAAGAATCAGAAACCACTTTTTAAGATGGTTATAGACAGGCTGAAACCTTACACTTGGAATCAGACTGGGCTCAAATTTCGAGGCTGCCACTTGCTCGCAATTTACCTAATTTCACAAAGCCTCAGTTTTCACATACATAAAATGGCAAGCAGTAAGAACAATGATGAATAACATGCCACAGACCACGGTTGCAAGGATGGAATAAGATAATATATAATTTAAAAGCTAGCAGAGTTTCTGGCTCACGGTAGGTCCTCAGTTAATGCTTGTTGAATCTGAATTTGAAAAAGAAAAAAACAACCATGGCAATTTGGGATGGAAAGTTTCCAAGTGGGACAGGCTGTTTGAAGGTGGAGAAGGCTCAGATGGCCATTGTCGTGACTGCTCCCTGGGCTCCTGAGCCACAGTTCCTGCGGCACTCTTCTATTCCACCTATGGTTTCTGGAGTCACATCAGAGGTTTGGGGTAATTTGAATTAATATTCCCTCTATAACAATATCAGGTAATCTGAAACTTCTATTACCCCTAGTTTTGTCCTGATTACTTTTTTAAAAATCGGACTCCAAATTATTCTAGAAACTACAGTATAACATAATATATTGCTATACTAACTGATTATGAAATTAGTCCGAAAACGTTTAGCTAATATTATACTCAGGAACTCACAGACTTTGCTTTACTTTGATCTCCTTGATTTATTTTGAAGTGTACTTTGTATCTACTTTTTTCTAAGCCTTGCCTTTATCCAAAACCAGTAACGTTTGGAACTGTTAACAACTTAGAAAGTTTGTGACTTTAAGTAAATTGCTTAACCTCTTTGTGACTTAGTTTCCTTAACTGTTATATGAGAATAATAACAGTACTTACCATATAGGGGTGTTTGGGGTATTAAATATTCTAATTCATGTGAAGCACGTTGAAGTGTCTGGCACCTCATCAGAATTTAATAAGTATTTGCGACTTTAATAGTCCCAAGTGGATGGGTCACATACACACATACACAAGAAACCATCTATAAAAAAATAATAATTTTTTTTAATTAAAAAAGAAACCATCTAGGGACATAAACAGTAATTACTACTTATAGTGACTTTATTTGAAAATATTACTATATTAGTTCATTGTACTAAGATTGCATATTAAACTGGTATTTTCAAACTTTCATGTAATTGAGGACCAGTGCATCCTGAGTCTTTAAAAATTTCATTAATACAAGGAAATATTCCTGAGTACTCTATAGAATAGAATTTCTTCTGTTGTAGTGCACTAACCATCAACATCAAAATACCTCTGGTGCTTTTAAAGATGCAGACGCCAGGGCCCCACTCAGTCTTATTGAATGAGAATCTCTGGGTTTGGAGCCAGGGAATATACATTTTAAACATTAAGCAATCTCTATACATGCTAAAAGTTGAAAATAAATGTAACAGATTGAATCTGTTACTTTTGTATCATCACGACTTGTTCATCAAAATGTCATAATACCTTACTGTAGTAATTGACACAGAAAAATGCAATGTTAGCCCAATTTGCAGAAACCAAGGTCAATATACAATTACTGAGTGCTTGTTTGTGTCAGAAGCTAAGTGCTGAATATTTAAAGATATTTAATGCCTAGTTTCTTCGCTGGAGGAGCTTAGTCTAATGAAGTTGCTTATAGTCTGGTCTCAGGAACTACTTCTCCTTGAAATATTCTTAAAAACTCTGTGTCGGGGCCAGCCCAGTGGTATAGTGGTTAAGTTCACGTGCTCCACTTCAGTGGCCTGGGGTTTGTGGGTTGGGATCCTGGCTCAGACCTACACACTGCTCATCGAGCCATGCTATGGTGGCATTCCACATGCAAAATAGAGGAAGATTGGCACAGAGCTTAGCTCAAGGCCAATCTTCCTCACCAAAAAATAATAACAATTAAAAAAAACTAAAACGTGGCCAGCCTGGTGATGAAGTGGTTAAGTTCACACATTCCGCTTCAGCAGCCCGGGGTTTGCCGGATCCTGGGTGCAGACCCACGCACTGCTTCTCAGACCATGCTGTGGCAGGCATCCCACATATAAAGTAGAGGAAGATGGGCACATATATTAGCTTAGGGCCAATCTTCCTCAGCAAAAAGAGGAGGATTGGCAGCAGATGTTAGCTCAGGGCTAATCATCTTCAAAAAAAAGCTAAACTGAAAAGTCTGTGTCATGTAACTGAGATTCAGATAGTAATAACTGTTGGCCAAATCTAATGATTCCATTATGCAGGAATGGAATTCTCTAATAAATACACAAGGAGAGGAAGAGAAATTTATCAATTAACCAGCAAACATGTATAATATGCTTGGCAGACAGATTACATCACAGTCTGTTGATAAACTTTAAGGCAAGAAGAAAAATAAAATCTCTGACGTGCAGCCAAGGTTAACAGTGCCATATGAGCCACTCATGCAATATACCAGGACTCTGACCTACCAAAAAGACAAGCACGCAGTTCTAGAAGAAACCATGTTATCCCAGTAGGTACACATAGTTTTCCCTGGGCTTGGGGGTGTTCCTGGGCAAGGCTTGTGAAGCCTGTGTGCCTAACATTTTTCAGGGCTTCCTGCAGCCTCCGATGTTCAGTTATAGCTAACACCCAACAGTAAGTTGGAGGGAACTCAGCTCTAACAGAAATATCTCTTACATGTTCAGAACACTTACATTCCCCTGGAACCTGCGAAATACTGCTGGAGGCCATGTGCACCCTGGTTCCCCACCAACCAATCCTTCCCAAAGTTCAACAAAGTCCTGAGTCAGTCAATCAAGGGTTTGTCCAGAACAGGCTGCAAGAGGAGCTGCAAAAGAAAGCTATAACTAAAAGAATGACAAACCGATCAGGCAGGCATAGAGCTTGAAATAATCTTCCATGCTAAGCTATCCTGAGAAATCATGAAATATAAACTCAACTAAATGCACACATTTTTATAATGCAAATATTGAACGCTAATAGCGAATAAGTTCTGCTATTTCACTTTCTCCTATCTCTAATTAAAAACAAGGGATTTCCTTCTTACATTAAAGGTGTTTGTTCTTATCTGAATTAGCTATGATTTATTTAGTTTAAATATTCAGAAAGACAAGCAAATGGATAGAAAAATAAGACACACACTGAGCTTTCTTCAATTCCTGAAATTTCTCTAGATTAGAGTTAAAAAAAAATAGGAGGCACGTTTCATTTGCGTTTTTCACCCTTAATTGAAGAACCAGTTTCTAATGGAAGATCATAAAGCTGAAAAGGCGCCAATGAAATAGCTGGGTTTCATGGCCGTGGGACTGCTTTCTCAGTACAAACAGCATTTGTGGTTTCAAACAGGGAGTCTTGAGTCTCTGTGGCTGGGTTAAGTGAACAGCAACTCAAACCAAACTTTGTGTAGCTGTTCTGACAAGCAGGAAATGTGTAAACATTTTCAAAACCACCAAAAACTGCCAGGTAGGGGGCTGCCAGGCCTCTATTTTGTCACAGAGTGTCCCTCTCTTCATTCTTTGCTCACCTGGTTAGTTTCTTCAGTTCAGAATGTAGTCATCTCTCATCCTAGAACCAATCTTAATTTGACAATTTATGCAAACTAGAATAAATCACACACACACCAAAACTCTTAGGCAGCTCCATCCCTAATTTGAACTATTGTTTTGCCTTTGAGCTCACTGAAAAGTCCTTTAAAAAAAGAAAGAAGAAAAGAGCATAAAGAAAAGAGAAAGGAAGGAAAAGAGAGAGGAAGGAAGGAAGGAAGGATAGATGGAAGGAAGGAAAGAGGAGGAAGAGAAAGGAAAGAGGGAGGGAGGAAGGGAGGAAAAAAGATAAGAAAAAAATAAGGAATCATCAATGGGATGGTAAAGAAAATTATTAGGCTACCCTCTAGAACACCCCTTTAAGTGCCTCTAGAATTAAAGGGTGCTCTTTGTATTAAAGCCGGACTAATTCAGTGACTGAAAACCAAGACCCAGATTCCCGAGTGTCAGCTTTAAGGCTCATCTTGCTCCTAACCATCTCCCATGGGCCAGAGAGAAGAGGGAAAGTGTTTATTTATTGCTCTATTATGACCGAAACCAGCATTATTTGGCACTTGCTCTTCAGAAAGTTTGTCAAAACTTCAGTTTCATGAAACAACGGGTCTGGTCAAGGCCAAAATGCTTTAGGATTAGCTTTTTTTCTCATGGCATTTCCATTGTTGGTGCTAGCCAAAACCCAAACTACATACCCAGATGAAAATAAACATAAATCAAAAAACCTCAGAAATAGCCTGAGCTTAGTGTGAAGAGTGAATGAATGATGACTTATGTTAGCTCGTATTTTATCTGAATTAGATCCTTGATTTTCTTTTTCTCAGAGCTGGTTAAATCAGGATTTCTTTTTCTTCCTTGTTGGATTAGATGCTTGATTTTTATACAAATAAAATCGTTATTGTAGTGGTAAAATAACCCCCCACCAAATAAGAAATATTCAGAAATTTAGCCTACTCCATTAAATGTTAGGCAAATTCCAGTGATTGATGACATATTCCAGTTATTTCCTCAGTTATTCCTGGTAAGGGGTCCAACTAGGAATTGAGCTTTCCTTATAAAATAGAGCAAAAAAAAAACCCTTCAGTCTTTAACACCCCAAATACTCAACCTCGGGCAAAATATACTAGCACCTTTCTGTGAGTTGTACCTTAATGTTAGAAGTAACCGAGTCAGAAATTCTCTGGGTTATTACCATTTTATTGTTGGTGGACTTAGTGGCCTTCTTTCTTTCTAATATGGACAGGATGAAGCACATAAAAGCATTTATTAAAGGACATATTTTGGCCTGAAAACAAGCCCTGTTTCTGCCCCCACAGGATGTTGGTGCTCTCCACAGACCTCGTGTTGATTACCCTGTGTGGGAAGTAGCGGTCAACTCTAATTAACTAATTTACTTTCAACAAGTGTTTAATTAGGGCCTGTGCCCATATGTTGTGCTCTTTTGAAGATTCTGCACAATGTAGGAACTTTATGAAAATACAAAGCATTAATCTGGTTCTCTGACATAAGAGGCCTTTGACCATGTAGAAAATAATATGAATCAATTGACAAGCATTAAACTCAATAAATACATATCAACCAACTTAGAAAGGGCACTGAGCCAGCCACCATGGGAATAAAATACCGTGCCTTTAGAGACTGGAATTGAAGATGAGCACACGAAAACCAAAGTGTAATATTCTAAAGAGGCAACATTATAGTCATTGATGGTGGATTGAGAATAATAGTATTTTTTGACTATTCACGGTGTGTCAGATACATTCTGCACTCTAGCTCATTTAGTGCTCAACAGAATTCTACAATCTAAATCATCCCCATTTTGCAGGTGAGACAATTGAGACAGAGAGGGATTAAATAACTGGCCAAGGTTATAACTGGCAGGTTGCAGGCTTGGAATTCAAACACAGAAAGTCTTAGGGAATCACAGAGGTACTTTAAGGAGGTGCTTCCCAAACTTTGATGTCCATAGTAATCACCTGGAGAATCTGGTTAAATTACAGATTCTTTTTTCCCCTTATCTTACATGTGCGTATCTTTTTGTTGTTGTTGAGGAAGATTGAGCTAACATCTGTTGCCAAACTTCCCTTTTTCTTCCTCCCCAAAGCCCCAGCACATAGTTGTACATACTAGTTGTAAGTCATTTTAGTTCTTCTATGTAGGATGACACCACAACATGGCTTGATGAGCCTTGTGTAGGTCCATGCCCAGGATCTGAATTGGGAAACCCTGAATTGGGCCACTGAAGCAAAGAGCGCAAACTTAACCATTCAGGCACTCAGCCACAGGGCCAGCCCCCATAAACTACAGGTTCTAATTCAAAGGGTCAAGGGTGAGGTCTAAGGTTCTGCCCTTTTTTCCCTTAAAAACTTCATTGAGATGTAATTGATGTATAATAAACTGCCTGTGTACAATTTGATAAGTTTTGACATGTAGATACACTCATGAAACTATCAGCACAGTCAAGATAATGAACATAGCCATCACCCCTAAATGCTTCCCTCCCACCTACACCCTGCCCTCTCTGGTCTGTACTAGCTCCACCAGGTAATTCTCACACTGCTGACCCTCCAACTATGCTTTGAAAAACAAGGACTTACAGGGTCAGTGAGGATTTTAACAAACTAAAATGTGGTGGAGAAACATGCCAGAACATGTGCTGAGAACAGAGAGGGTCAGCAAATTAATCAATGACATGGGACTAATAAAATTGTGAAGGCAGTTCTCAAGCTCAGGTCTAGGACCAGGCTCGTGACTCTAAATCCTTTACTCTTTTCCCTCAGCACTAAGACTATATGATTACCAAATGTGGCTATAGAGGAAGTAATAATCAAAATTGCAGTTTAACAATTAACTGCCTCTTCTTGGAGTCATGGTCCTATTC
Source organism: Equus przewalskii (assembly GCF_037783145.1). Lineage (NCBI taxonomy): Eukaryota > Metazoa > Chordata > Mammalia > Perissodactyla > Equidae > Equus > Equus przewalskii. Next base: position 53,901,407 of record NC_091838.1, read on the forward strand.
CAGGCAAAACTGAGGTCATGCCGTGTTGATTGCCACCCTCAAAGACTAGAGCAAAGGAAGCGGAGCTCAACTTTTAAACCCTGTATTTGTAAAAAGTCTGTCATGGTAATAGGTAAGAAAGGAAGCATCACTGAGAGAAGCTGATATGCTCTTTCCCAAGACGAGGCAGAACATGCAGAAGTACAGTCAGGCTCTCTCGTTTGAATCCCAGCACCACCCACTAGCTATTTGACCTTGGTCGAATTACTGAACTCTTCTCTGCCTGTTTGTTTATCTGCAAAATGAGGATGATAGTAGCACATAACTCTGAAGATTTCTCCAAGAATTAAATGTGATAGCATTGAACAGTGCTTGAAACAGTTCCTAACATGTAAAAAAGGTTCTGTATTTCTATTAGTCAATCTAAATTTGTTCTGTTTGATTTGCTGAGCATAGAATTGGCTCAGACACACCAGTGGGGAAGTAGCAGTAGTAGAAATAAACCGCCTTAGGGTAGAGAAAAAGTCATTAAAGCACAGCTCTGCCACTAATTTGCTAACCTTAGACAAGTCACTGGATTTCCCTGAGCCTCAGTTTCCTCTCCTATCAAAAAAAGAGTGTTGAGTGAACTGGATAATTTCAAACATTTCTCCCAGATACACTAAAGTAAGAATTTATGATTCTATAATGAAAGGGAAAAAGAAGGGAGGCACATGGGAATAAGAATTACTTGCAGAGTTTTTAATGTGTTGGACCCCACTTCTCAGATTCCTAAACCACCCATCAATTTAGTAAATGTAAGAGACCTAAAAATTTGCATTTTAATGAGTATCTTGTATGACTCTGATGTATGTGGTCCCCACCCTTTGAGAAACACTGTCCTAGATAATAGAGAAAAAATCTACTCTAGAATTGCACTTTGTGCAAATAATCCTTATCTATGTGATCCAGATATGGATAAATGAAAGATAATATCCAAGGTAAGACAGCTCCCATTTACTGAGTGCATACTCTATGCCGCACATGCAGTAAATGTTACATATTTTATATGTGTGTGGATGAAACATCTAGTTTTCATGATCTCTGCAGGTGTTTTTGAGCCAGACTTCAAGTTGTGTGAGCCTATTAGTTTCCTTTTTATTTAAGCAACGTTTTGTTGGGGTTTTGGTTCCTTGCAGCCAAAAATACCCTGACTAATTCACATATTCTATTCCAGGCACTGTGGATTTAGAAGGAATTTCCCCAAAAAGCTCAATGACTCATGGTAGGGGGAAAGGGTGTCAGGCAAGAAAGGTTGTGATAAGTTTCAGAACAGACTTATTCGAGATGCTATGGAAACACTGTGAAGGGATAGCAAAGCTTTAGGAGAAAAGAGCCTGAACTAGTTCTTGAAAAATAAACAAATAAAATGGGCAGAAAAGACATTGCAGGAAAGGGACTGGCTTTCGAAAAAGCCCAAATGTATGAGAACATGGAATGTGGGACTCTGCAGGAAGCTGGTCTTATCTTCCAGGCTCAATAGTATAGATTATCAGCAGGTCTGTTCAGGCAACAGAGAAGGATTTTGTCTCCTCTGTGCACCATGTGGAAGAAGTATCTGGGATGATACCGCCTTGAATCTCACAGACATGGGTTCAAATCTCAGCTTTGCCCTTTATGAGCTGTGTGATCCTGAGAAAGTTACTTAACCTCTCCAAGCCTCCATTTCCTTGTCTGAAAAGCGGAGTTATTGATGTCTAAGTTGTAAGTAGTTTAAAGTTAAAAGATAATGAGTCTAAAGTGCTTGGCACATAATTTTTTATTCCTTTGATTATGATTACCATCCGTGTGATAAGAATACAGAGAGAAAAAGACATTGTCCCTGCTGTTGAGATACTTAACATTTACTTGGCAAGAATAATATGCAAGCAAGTAGTTTTCTGAGAATGTGAGTGCACAGGACAGGATCAGAGGCACACCTTTCAAAATTTATTCTGATAATAACAAATTGTTAATTAATTTGAAAGTGATATAAACAGATGATAAGGTTTCGTTTAAGATCACGGTTTCTTAGCTGTGTGGAGAATTGATCGTAAGTGGAAGTAGCAGATTGGTTAAGAGACTGTGATCATGGGAGGTGTAAAGAGGGTGAGTTAGGAGGCAGCAGCTGGATAAAGAAAACCAGAGAAATTTGGAGACATTTAGGAGTATAGTTGACTGAATTTGAATTTCATGCCTCAGCTACAAGTCTAGGATAATGCTCACATCTCTAGTTTAGGAATGTTCAATATTGATGTCATTATCCAGAACCTGGAATACAGGAGGGAGAGTGGGAACCATCATATCTTTCCCATTCTCATTTTCCTCACCCGATCTACCCGACACTTGACCAACAATTAATTATTCCTTCCCCTGCAATTTGTGTTATCAATATGCAACTTTGAGCATGCTGCATTATATCGTGCCACTTGTATCTAAACTTTATTCAGGGGTTCTCAAAGTTCAGTCCTTAAACTAGCAACATCAGCATTATATGGGAACTTGTTAGAAATGCAAATCCTTGGGCTCCATTCCAGATCAATTGAATCAAAAATTCTGAGGCTGGCCTCAGAAGTCTGACAGAACAGCCCATCAGGAGATTTCAATGCAAGCTGGATTTTGTGGACTCACGAGTCTACGGTAGCCTTCAGCACACCAGGTGATTTGTAACATCCTGGCTTGCACAAGAGGAAACAACTCTGACAACATCCTGCCAGTCCCCAGAGAGAAGAACCATGGCTTCCCATGAGGGAAATGGGGCCCTGTAAGTGGAGCAAAAGCCCTCACCACAAATACAGATAAGGTCCTACTGGCAGAGTTACAGTTGGGCAGTTCTGCAACTGATTTGGCGCAACTTGGGTCTTCTTCCCAAGGCAAATAGCAACATTCAGAGTAGGCTTGATTTATATTGCAAAACTATCTCATGACTAGTCTAATATCAAGCTCCCAACCCCACTAGAAGAAAAATTGGGGCCCAGCGAAATATGTGAGAGGTAATCAAAAGGAAAATTGTCCCTCAAACATACTCCTTCTGCACACTAGGCCACTCAACTATTCTTACAGACAAGGCTACTCAAACTCCAAGAGACAAATATAATAGCCCATCATGCCAGGTCAGTAGGTAGAATTTCAAGGGTCAACAAGCCATGGTCTCAAAGGCTCCAATTACAACTAGGCCACTAGACAGATGCCCAATTGTCTACTGGCCTCTGTGGCATAACTCTATGCTTCTTGGGGAGAAGGGGGAGGGTCCCTGGGCTCTTTCTCAGGGAAAGGGAATTAATCCCATCATGACCCCTAGGTCTCAATTCCCAACTGCCCATTAACTGTCTGACTAACTGGCATCCCTGGGTGGGCTGTAAAGTTTGAGAATTGCTATGAAATCCCTTCCTTTCAGTTTTCAGAATGAAATCCTATGTGCAGAAATATTTTCTTTCTCATTAAATCGTTTATTTTCTCATCCAGTAAGCTCTTTTGTTGAAATATTGTTGAAAATATTTCATTTTCATCCTGTCTCATCCCTGATAATACAAAAACTACAGTTTCAAGATCTCCTTTCTCTAATGACAAGAGGCCATGATGGACTATCTTGCTAAATATCTGCAGCTGCTGACCATCAGAGCTGCTTAGTTTCTTCCAGTTCACCTCCTCCCTGACCCTCTAGGCTAATTACACTCCCAGTCCCGCTCACAGTGAGACGTCCGTGGGCAGGATCTAGACATGGAGGACTACCTGGAGGTCAAATGGGAGACTTTTCAAATGTTTGTTTCTCTCCACTGTTAATAGGAATGGTGAAGTGCGCATAGCCAGACAGAAAGGGACCCACAACCTCAGCTAATTCTGATCCAGTCTTTTGGGATATCCACAACATTTTCCTCTACTCCACTGTCTTCAGTTCAGTACTGCTGCCATCAAAACCTCTGGACTCTCAGAATAAGCTAGGTTTTAACTGAGTGACCTTGGGTAAGATTTTAATCTATGCTTTCCTCACTTTCCCCACCTGTAAAATGGGTGTAGTTGTGAATAGTAAATAAAAAATGCATCTAAAGCTAGTGTTGGATCTAGTACACAGTGCTGAATAAATGTTAGCACTGAGATGATGATGTTGTTGTTGTTGTTGATGATGATGATTGTAGTGGACAACTTGGTGCTCTCCCCACATCCTCTAGGATCCCTTTATATTCTCTGTGCTTTCCCGTAGAGGCTTTTAACTAATTACTTTTGGGTGTAGGAATATGAAACCTCCAGGAACCATTGGGACCTAAAGGATACTCTAGAACCAAGGAAAGGAAAGATGTCACAAAAATGAGGGAGAGGGATATTCCTTGCTTTAACACATGGCTCTGGCATAGTTTTATGTTGATACATCTTGACTTTGTGATCGTTAGAAGTGCCACTGCTTACACCAAAGGTGCCAGTACCAGTCTGAGTGACAGCTTAACCTGATGGAGGAAGCTATAACCTTATGAAAAGGCCAGCAGCTTCAGGGGCGTTCTGGAGGCAATAGTAAGGGCGAATTATTGGCAGCCACAAGTAGCAGTGTGGATAGTTGGTAGAAGCTCAGAGGACTTTATTGGTGAACTTTGTAGATTCTCCCAGAATAACTGGGGTATCTTTCAGGTGAGCTAAAGGTCCATTAATAGTAAGTAAAGAAAACAGACCCAGAGGGGCCAGCCCTGTGACCTAGTGGTTAAGTTTGGCATGCTCTGCTTTGGTGGCCTGGGTCTGTGGGTTTGGATTCTGGGCACAAACCTACCTGACTTATTAGCCATGCTGTGGTGGCAACTCGCACATAAAATAGAGGAAGACTGGCACAGGTGTTAGCTCAGAGCAAAATCTTCCTCTGCAAAAAAATAAATAAACCAGAAAAATGTAACATACTACTGAATCAGTATGAATTTTTTTCCATGACTTCAAGATACGAGAATGGTAGCTATAGAGCTTCTTACTCCTGCCACACCTCCCTAACCCTACAGGATCACAGATAAGGAAGCATGAGGAAGGGCTAGGAATCCTACGTGGGCTGGCCAAAGGAGAACTGTAGGTTCTTGGCTTGGCCCAGATCTTTCCTGTCCAATGTAACCTGGCTGACCAAGAACTAGTCCCAACAGCCAGTGGCTTGAAGCTGCCCCTCAGCAGCCTGTCTTCACATCTGACACTTTCATCTCTCTCTCTCTCTCTCTGTATCCCCTGCTCCCCCAATCTGAGAATACTCCTGTTTGAATTATGGAGCCCACTAGTGCATGATATTAGAGAGTTGGCAATAAGTTCTTTATGCTAATAATTTCTTTATTTTCCTAAATCAATTTAATCTAGAATAGCCTGTTCTTGAAGGGCCCATGCACAAATTCAACCATTTCACAAAGCAACATAAAATCACCAGAAAGGTGCACAGTCCTTTGGTGAAAAGAGACTGACTTGATAGGCTCTGGGTGCATCTCCACAAGGCAGGAGGTGACTGGGACCATGCCCTCCAGGGACCAAGACATTGGCGGCAGCCATTATTGTGACCTAGTACAGGCATGCTGACACAGACGCTCGCTGGCTGACACCATTGGAGTTCTTCCCCTAGCCTGTTAGCACAGGGGTCTGCCCTGCCCACTAGAGTGCCGGTTTAATCCAGCTCAGCCAGGGCAGGCTGCCAGCCCTAGGGACTGGCCCCACCCAACAGCAAGCCCTCAGGCAACTTGTGAGCCTGCATAGGCACAGCTTGTGGGACCTCTGTAGCAAGAAGAGTTGGTCTGCTTCAAGGTGGGGCATGCGCATGGGGCAGGACTGCATTGACAGGGTGTGTGGGTTTGTGGGTGGTGGGGCTTGTCAGCTGCAGCAGACCTCTGCTTCTCAAACAGCCACACAGGGGATTGGCCCCACCTTCCAACACCTGAAACAATTGTGTTCCTCCAAGTCTGAGGCCAGCTCCATCCAGCTGCACTATTGAGAGAGCTGACAACAGTTTGCCGGCTGGAGGCCTACAGCAGTTATAAGCTCCTGAACCTACCAACCAATGACACTGGGGCCTACTCACTTAACAGAAAAACTGCAGCAGGAATGTGCTATCAGACCTTGCAGCTAACTGTGCTGGGGCTCCCCCCACCCAATAAAGTGACTGAAGGTACTGTGGCAGCCACACACAGCTGAGCATTACAACCAGCCAGCCAGGGGCAGTCTAGCCTCCCTGTGTACCTTCAGCAAGAACAACCCTGCCACAAGAGAAGGACATCTGTAGCCCACATAAGGGGCACTCATGGAACATTTGGAACTGATGATGAGAGGACACACACCGCTGAGCCTCATAAGGCATCTCTTACATAAGGCTGCCTCTCCAAGATTGGATACCTAGCTAACCTACCCACTACATAGATACAAGCAGAGAAAAGAGGCAAAATGAGGATACAAAGGAATATGTTCCAAATAAGGGAACAGGACAAATCCTCAGAAAAAGAACTAAACGAAACAGAGATAAACAATCTACCTGATAAACAGTACGAACTAATAGTCATAAGGATGCTCACTGATCTTGGAAAAAGAATGGATGAATACAGTGAGAACTTCAACAAAGAAGTGGAAAATATATAAAAGAACTGAATAATACAATACCGGAAATTAAAAATTCACTACAATAGCAGAGTAGATGATACAGAAGAATGAATCAGAGAGCTGGATGAAAGACTAGAGGAAATCACCCAAGTTGAAGAGAAAAAAGAAAATAGAATTAAAAAGAATGAGGACAGTCTCGGGGACCTCTGGGACAACATCAAGTGCACTAACATCTGTATTATAGGTGTCCCAGAAAGGGAAGAGAGAGACAAAGGGGCAGAGAATGTATTCGAAGAAATAATAGCTGAAAACTTTCCTAAACTAAGGAAGAAAACAGACATCCAGGTACAGGAAGCACAGAGAACACCAAACAAGGTGAACCCAAAGAAGCCCACAGCAAGACACATTATAATTAAAATGTCGAGAATTAAAGGTAAAGAGAGAATCCGAAAAGCTGCAAGAGAAAGGCAACGAGTTACATACAAAGGAAATCCCATAAGGCTATCAGATGAGTTTTCAGCAGAAACCTTGCAGGCTAGAAGGGAGTAGCATGATATATTTAAAGTTTTGAAAGGAAAAAACCTACAGCCAAGAATTCTCTACTCGGCAAGGTTGTCATTCAGAATGGAAAGAGAGATGACTAGTTTTCAGACAAGCAAAACCCAGTGGAGTTTATCACCAATAAACCAGCCTTACAAGAAATGCTAAAGGGACTTATTTAAGTGGAAAAGAAAAGACCACAAATAGGAATAAGAAAATTATCAAAAAAATAAAATAAAATAAAATCACTGGTAAAGGCAAATATACAGTAAAGGTAGCAGATCAACCAGCTATAAAGCTAATATGAAGGTCAAAAGACAAAAGTACTAAAATTATCTATTTCCATGATAAGAGGGTAAAGGATACACACACACACACACACACAAAGAGGTTAAATATGATATCAAAAACATAAAATGTGGGAGGAGGGGAGTAAAAGAGTAGAGCTTTTAGCAAGAGGTTAAACGTAAGAGACCAACTTCGTAAAGGTTGCAATATACGTAGGTTATTATATATGAACCTCATGGTAATTACAAACCAGAAACCTATGATAAATACACGAAAGATGTTTATTCCATGTACTTAAGGTTTGGTTTGCATTGAGAAAAATTTGAAAGTAGTTTACCACCTTATCAGAAAAACAGGAGGAAATCATATGATTATCTCAATAGATGCAGAACAGTATTTGACAGAATTCCCCACCCACCCAGAAAAAAAAAAATTAGCAAACTGGAAATAGAAGAAAATTTCCTCAACCTGCTAAGAACATCTTTGAAACTCCTACTGCTAGCTAACATTGTACTTAAAGAAAAAGTCTGACCATGTTTTCTCTAAGATCAGGAACAAAGCAAGGATGTGTGTATTCTCATCACTTCTATTCAACATTGTAGTGAAAGTCTTAGCCCAACAAGGCAAGAAAAAGAAACAAAAGATATATATTGGAAGATAGAATTACAGCGGGCAAGTCCAGTTGCTACTGCTGTTAAGACGTCTCTGCTGGCACAGATCAGCCCCACCCCTGGGATCTGGTAAGGAGCATAGCGAAAGCTTTCTCTCTAGCTCAACTAACAGGAAATACCAGAGCAATTTGCTCTCACTAGTCAGAGATAGCAGTAACCTTTCCTATTTTGCCTAGAAATAGGTGACCTCTCCAACTCTGATTTATAATTGGGTCCTCAGGGAATTTGATTGTCTTAGCATCCTACCTAGGATACCCCATTGATCCTCAACATTCATGACATCATTTTGACAGGCTCTGGAGAGCAGGAAGTAGCAGGTATTATAGACGTTTTGGTAGGACAGAAGGTGAGAAGTAAATCCTCTAAAAATACGGATTTGCCACTTTGGTTAAGTTTCTGGAGATCCAGTGGTTGGGGGTGCGCAGGGATTTTCCCTCCAAAGTGAAAGATAAGCTGCTGCACCTACCACCCTATATGTTGAAACTAGTGACATCATTTGTTAGACTGCTTCAGACTTTTGAGATGACCTACAATATATTTTGGTTTAGTATTCTGACCAAATTTATTGAGCTCCCCAAAGGCTGCTAGTCTTGAGTAGAACCTGAAGCCACAGAAGGATCTCCAGCTTGTCCAGATCTAAGCCAATGGAACTCAGTGGAACCAACTGGGATTAAAGCATTTGTAGATGATCATGATGTTGTCTGAATTCTCTGGTAAGCCCCATCAAGAGAATCACAGGGGAGCTTCTGGAGGAAAAACTATGTGTTTCTACAACTAGTTATGTCATTTTGGAGAAACGGTTAATGAGTTGCAATTGGGCCCTGATAGAGACCAACCATGGAAATGAAGGTATTCATGCAACCTGAGCTACCCATCAAGAACTAGGTGTTATCTGTTACACCAGTAGATAAAGTTGGTCATGTCCACACCATTCCATCTTCAAGTGGAAGCGCAACCGAGCAGAGCTTTGAAATCATAAATTGCTTGAACAGGTACTTGCATTTCCATTGAAAACACTGTTGTGGCATTGCTATCTCATATGGCCTCATGGGGAATTCTTTACGACGGAGGATCAAAAAGGGGACAAAAAAGGAACTTGTTTTAAATATTGGTCTGCTTGATATGCTGGCATCAGCTTATCAGAAATGAACAGGAATATCTCTGTATGAAACACGGGAATGGTTTTCCCCCCAGGAGGCAGGATCTTCCTGATATGGCTTTCTTTGCACAATAGTTTGACCATGCAAGCTGATTTAAACATTTCTAATTTAAAACATTAAAAACATTGAGAATTAAAGTACTTTATTTCTTTGTTAAAAAGAAACTTAAGAATAGTTTGGGGGCTGGCCCTGTGGCCAAGTGGATGACTTCGCGTGCTCCGCTTCCGCAGCCCGGGGTTTCCCCAGTTCGGATCCTAGGCGCGGACATGGCACCGCCCATCATGCCGTGCTGAGGCGGCATCCCACATGCCACAACTAGAAGGACCCACAACTAACACACATCTATGTACCGGGGGGCTTTCGGAAGAAAAAGGAAAAAAAGAAAAAGAAAAAAAAGAATAGTTTGAACAGTGACTGCCTCTCTCTTTTTTTTTTTTTTGAGGAAGATTAGCCCGAGCTAACTACTGCTAATCCTCCTCCTTTTGCTGAGGAAGACCGGCCCTGAGCTAACATCCATGCCCATCTTCCTCTACTTTATACGTGGGACGCCTACCACAACATGGCTTTTGCCAAGCAGTGCCATGTCCACACCCAGGATCCGGGCTGGTGAACCCCGGGCTGCAGAGAAGCGGAAAATGCGATCTTAACCGCTGGGCCACCGCGCCGGCCCCAGACTGCCTCTCTTTATTGTATAATTTACAATATGGAGAGAGCATCTTTTTTATGTCTTGGTGAATTGCTATACCACTTTTTAAGTTTGGATAAACTTCTAACATTTTATCTTTTGCACCTATGATGTCATGAAGTATCTCTGAGAGTTCCTTTAATGTGATTGTTTTACTGTCAGCATCGCTTCCTCTGGGATATCTTCAGCTTTTATCATAACAATTCTCATTTATGTCCATAAGTTTGCCTTCAAGTTCCTCTGGCTACATATCTATAGTCTTTCAAATGGCAAAAATGTCAACATTCCCAAGATCAGCCATTTCTTCTACAACTCCGTTTACGTTTGATTTGAATTTTACTTCTAGCATTATCAGTTTTTGCTTCTTTGCTGCATATCTGTCTTTGTGGGCCAATTCTCTTTTCCAATTATCCATTTTTGTAAAAGCCGCATGGCTTTATTATTGGGAGACAAGGAGGCAACAAATGCACACTTGGCTGTGTGTGAACTGAATAACAGATGAGCAGTGAGCAATCACTAATAGACTTTGAAAGACATTACATGATTGGTCACTGATAATTATGTACATCTGTTGTTTACACAGTGATTTGTGGACTGAAGAGCTGGCAGTGAAGTTTGCACTGTATGCAATCTCTCACAGTTAATACACCATGGTAACTGAAATTTGAACTGTTGTTGAAGGACTGTTGTTATTTAACTAAACCATGATAACTGAAATTTGTGCGTATCAGAACCCTGCAAAGTGAGGACTGCTGGTCTGTTTGTTGTTTACTTTGCCCTGAAGGACAGATAGTCTAAGATATGGGTCTATACTAATCTTTAGGCATGGTTTGGTCATTTGGTCAGAGAAACAGAAGGAATAATTTTTCCAGAAGAGTGACAAGCAGGTTTTGGAAAGGGTCATGTGAATGGTTCCCTCAGAATGGGCCAAGAGTGGGAGAAAAACTATATCATATGTGAATGGTCACTAATGGTCCCCTTTGCGGACGAGGCTACTAATAATAATATGAACAAGATGATACACCCTGTGTCTATCAAGTCAGTCTTGTTCCCAGTCCCCCTAATGTTTGATCAGTGGATTCATGAACAATGTGCCATGATAGCAGGGATGTATTTTATGCAAGATCAACAATGTAGACTGCTCTCATCGAGCCTGGTAGAAGTACCCCTACTTCTTGGTATGCAATATTCTAAAGACACCAATACCTAGTTCCTGGAGAACCAGCCGGCTATTTGGTGAAGTACTGCTTCTATTGCAGCCCTGCCATCATTGTGTTAGCTCATTCAGGCTGCTGTAACAAAATACCACAGGTTGGGTGGCTTATAAACAAGAGAAATTTACTTCTCACAATTCTGGAAGCTGTGAGTTCGAGATCAGGGTACCATCCTGCTTGGGTGAGGGCCCTCTTCCAGGTCATAGACTTCTTGCCATGTTCTCACATGGCAGAAATGCCTAAGGAGCTCTGTGAGATCTCTTTTATAAGAGACCTAATCGCCTCCAAAAAGTTCTACCTCCTGATACCATCACCTTGAGAATCAGGACTTCAACATATGAATTTTGAGGGCACACAGATTCAGACCACAGTAATCATGGATGAGACAGTGCTTTGTCTTTATGAAACAGATACTTCCGGATTTGAATTTTCCTCCCCTACCTAATATGCTTCTCCTAAGAATAACATCCACAACTTCCCTCTTAGAGTTTTCTACACAGCATAGTTTGACCAAGAAACCCATTTTTCAGCCAAAGTGAGCCAGTAGGCTGATCCTCATGGAGCTTACTAGTCTTACCATGTACCTCATTATCCATATAAAATAAGGTTTATCAAAGATTCCATTACAACACGAGTTGACAGTCAACACTTTGCAGGTTTGGGATGCCACATACACTCTGAGCCAGCGATTGACATGAGGTACTATTTCTCCCAAAGTTAGAATGGGTCTGGAAACCAAGGGGTGGATATAAGCATGACATCATCTATTATTATACCTTATTACCCACTTGCCAAAAATTTTATCTCTGTCCTCAAAACTCTAGGCTTTGCTAGTTAGAGAATTTAGCGCCCAAGGGAGAATGCTTCCACAATGGGGCATAACAACAGTTACATTGAATTGGAAGCTGAGACTGACTCTTTGCCATTGGGGGCCTTTTTTTTTTTTTTTTGCTTGAGGAAGATTAGCCCTAAGCTAACATCTGTGCCAATCTTCCTCTGTTTTGTATGTGGGTCACTGCCATAGCATGGCTGACAAGTGGTGTATGTCCGTGCCTGGGATCCGAACCTGAGAACCCAGGCCACTGAAGCAGAGTGCACTGAACTTAACCACTATGCCACAGGGCTGGCCCTTTTGGGGCTTTTTATGCTGCTTGACAAACTGGGGGAAAAAAGTACCTCTACGCTGCCTGAGTGATTGATCCAGATCAGGGGTTTGTAAACTTTTTCCATAAAAGGACAGATAAGAATGGTTTTGGCTTCACAGGCCTGATGTTCTCTGTTACAATTACTCAGCTCAGCTGTTGTGGTGTGAAAGTAGCCACAGTTAGTACTTAAATGAAAGGGCATGGCCATATCCTCACCAGACAGGACCAAGGAACAGAACCGAAAAATGAAAGGGTCTCTTTCTCCTCCTGAGTCACCTGCTTTTGATACATATAAGTGTTTAAGAGAAGATATCATTTCAAATTCTCCATGTTCCTGCTGGTGCCAGTAAAATAGGAATTCCTACCCACTGAGAAGTATTGTGAAGAAATATTCTACCATTTCTTGACCCATTTTTTATTCATACCTCTCTCAAGACTTGAAGAATGACTGAGCACTGTCCATGTGTCTGTCGGTCTCTTCTGGGCTCTTTTTCTCTCTGGGAGAGTTTTGTACTTATATACTCCTCCATATATACTCTTTACTGCTCTGGTCTCCTCTCTGCAGTAAGTTTAGCAAGGAGGTCAGATCTTGCAAGAGCAGGTAGTTGTGAAGGTGGGAAGTCTGCCATTTTCTAGCTGCTTTTGTCTGTCACTGGTGGGTAAGCTTAGCTCTTCTTTAATATCATTGGTCCTTGTATAAGCCTCACTGTATTCACTGATTTCCCTCTCCTCAACCTCTGCTACATTCCCCGGATACCCAAGAACAAATTTAAGACTTCTTCTCAAATGGCAATTTTCTATAATACCCAAAGTGTCCTGCTATTCTGAGTCATAAATGTTTATATTATCCCTAAATCTCAAGATCATGAGCATCCCTGAGAGTCGGGATGGGAGAATGTAAATTTCCCATGTAATAGGAAGGTCAGAGATTCTGGAAGGCCAGAAGCCCAATAACATTTTTTTTTTATTGTTCTAGCCATTGAGCTAGGCACTTTAGATATGTTATCTTATTTAATCCTTTAACAACCATTTAAAACTTGGAACAACCTAAACATTATATCTCTACTTTAGACAAAAAATGGGTAACTAGAGATGTCAAGTAATTTGGTATTGCATACACACACTAGAAAGCAACAAAACCAGAATTTAAACACAGATCTTTCTGACTCCCTAATCCATGATCTTAGTCACTGTGATATATTAGCAGTTAGGGGAAGGGACACTAAAACAATAAGCCATGATCTTTTGCCAACCACCTCTCCCAAGACAGGAAATAATTCTGAGTAGGAGAAACTAGCCAAGGAAGAGAGGTGGTTTATCTGTGGCCATTCCTAAGTGAGGACTGAGCATTCCGTTAAACATCTTCTCACTCTAGAAATCTAAACGTGGGTGTAATCTAAGTCTTGATTCCTCACCAGAGAGGTAGTTAGGGTAAGATGGCCTTCCCCAGTACAGTGACCCATTCATGGTCTACACAATGCACTGATGGACTGACAGGATAAAAGAACAAGTAGGATTCTGATATGAAGAAACCCGAGAAGGGAGAACTTTCATGGTCCAACATGTTGGTGTCACATTTTACATTGTCTCTACTTTGTCTGCTTAACTAGGCAATATTCTTATTGTCCCTTTTCTCCGCAATTCCCATAATGACATATTTTTTTCTGGAAATTATAGGACCATCATGGTCCACTGAAAATCTGTGATATATATAATTTATTTGGTGTTCCACAATCTTTCTATTTATCTTTTGCTGGTTCTTAAGTACCCTCCTCCACAGCCACTATACAAAACTTCCAATCTCTTGAAACTTTTCCACTCAAACAAAAATGCCACCTACTTTTTTTGAGAAGGAAGTCATGTGACATATTTCCTCATTTATCTTCTTCAAAATGCCTCTGTCTGGATATCATATCATCAGAGGATTTTCTTTGGAAATTCAGAATATTTACTTTAGAAAATAAAAAGACAAGGGTGGGAACACAATACACAATTACGATGATTTAAGTTACTTTGGCTTATATAGCTGAAAAGTCATGTAATTGTTCAGCCGTCTGGCTTACACATGGAAGAGAGTAGACTTACTGAATTGGCTGAGAACACAAGAAGAGCCATCTGGTCATCTAACAAATGTTGCTTGAGCACCTTCTCTGTGCCAGGAACTGTAACAAGGGTTGATGATAACAGTTTGGTCATATGGGGCTCAACACAAGAAAGGTTTTTTCCAGCTTGAATTCCCAAACAATGGAAAAGTCTATCTTGAAAACCTATAAATATTCCATTTGTCAACTAACTACCTACTGACTGCATCAGATATTATAGAAAGGATTTTTTTTCCCACTACCAAGGAGATTAAAATAATTGAGTTACTTTTAACTCAATGCTTCTATAGAATGACAATTCTAGGTCCTTTCCTAGTATTTATTTTCCACCCAACACTGATTTTATTTCCACATTCCCTTAAAAATATATTTATTCTCAGATTCATCTTTTTGCTGATGATTCATAGGTACTTTCCTCTAGTCCTGGTGACTCCTCTAAGTACCAGTCATGCTTAGCCCTGCCTACTGGACATTTCCCATTGGGTCTCTTGCTGTCTGTCCAAAATTAAAGTATTTAATCAAACTTACCCTCAACTCAAAAGTAAGTACTCTTCCTGAAACTTAAATTTCTATCAATAGCACCATTTTATTCCTTCAGTAATTTTGCACAAAATCTGGTAGTCATCATTGACATGCTATGTCTCTTAGGCCTTAGAAATGATCCATCATCAATCATGTTGGTTCAATATGTCTAATGTTCTCTTATCCACTTAAAAAAAAGTGTTCCACCCACTTTTCCTGGTTCATGACTATATTCCTTAGGCTGTTTAAGGAGTAGGATATAGTATCCCTAAATCTCTGTCTTCCTTGCCATTTCTCCAGATAAGCACATGCACCCTTTTTAAAGTTTTGTTGACCATTAATTCTAGTCTTTATCAAAATGTAAATGGATTTAGACCATATTTATCTACAGCTATGTGAGTGAAACTCACTCATTTTCCTCCATTTCAGGTAGCACAAAATATTCAATAGATAGTTCATACAATGGAAAAATGGAAGTAGATCACTATAATACTCGAATCATTTTCAGTTCAGACAAACTCTAGATACATGTGTCCTATTTCACTGCTTCTTGTCTTCACACATGACAAGTCAAATTAGACTAATCTGTACAACATTATTCCACCTTTGGGATTCCTTTAAGAGCTCTGGCTCTGCAGACGGTGGGCCATAGCTGTACCTGGATGTATAATCCCCACCTCCAGGATCTGTAGTATATCAACATGTGGTTAATAGAAATCCCATTTCCCTGCATTGGTCAATGGTAGCTCTTCATTATACTAAACTGTAAGCACCCTGAAGGCAGGGACCTTAGTTTCAAGTAAGCATCTGAATTCTTAGATCCTAGCAGAGTGTTGCATTTAGTAAATTTGTTCAATAAAGAAACCCTGATTTTTGCTCTTCAGAGACATTGTCAAAAGAATGAAAAGATATGCCACAGACTGGGGGAAAATTGTGGCAAATGAACTATCTCATGAAGCAATTGTATTCAGAAAATATAAAGAATTCCTAAAACTCACTAATAAGAAAACAAACAATCCAATTTTTTTAAATGGGAAAAATGTTTGACTAGACACTTCACCAAAGAAGATGTAATGATACTGAATAAGAACATAAAATGTGCTAACAGCATACAAATTAAAACATTATGATATACTACTGCAAATCTATTAGAATATCTAAAATGAAAAAGACTGACCATATCAAATGTTGGTAAGGATGTAGATCAACTGGATCTCATACACTTCTACTGGGAATGTAAAATGGTACAATCACATTGGAAAATAGTTGCTCAGTTTTTTAAAATCTTAAACATACACCTACCATATGACCCAGACGTGCCACTCCTAGGAATCTACTCAAGGAAAAAGAAAGCATACATCCTCACAAAGACTTGCACACAAATGTTCATGGCAGCCCTTTTGTAATGGCCAAAAACTGGAAATGACCCAGATGCCCATCAACTGGTGAATGGATAAATTGTGGTATATTCATACAATGAAATATTACTTATCAATAAAAATGGATAAACAATAGCATATATAAGTCTCAAAGTAATTATGCTGAGTGAAAGAAGCCAGGCATAAAAGAATACCTGCTGTATTATTCCACCTATATAAAATTCTAGAAAATTTAAATTAATCTATAGTGACAAAAAGCAGGTCATTTGTTGCCCGAGGACAGAGAGGTGCCAATGTGGGGTTACAAAGGGGAACAAGGAAACCTTTGGAAGTGATGGATATGTTCATTATCTTATTGTAGTGATGATTTTATGAGTGTTTACATAGGTCAAACCTTACCAAATTGTACACTTTAAACATATGTAGTTCTTTGTTGATTATCCCTCAATAAATCTGTAAAAAAAGAAAAAAGAAGAAACTCTTACTCTTCACCGTATTTGAAGACACCAGTCATATGGATAAATACAGTCACAGAGGAAGGACTTGCATTTTTTAAATGAAAATCTGGCTAAGGATTATCGCTGCAAATGTAAGGTGGACCCAACCATTCATTCATTCATTCATTCATTTAATGTGTATTTATTCGTGACTTATTATCTTCTAGACAGTATTCCAGGCACCGAGGATATATCCATGAACAGTGCTGACAGAGTTCCCACCCTCCCAGGGATGACATATTATGCGGTCGAGTGGACAAAATACTTAACATACAGACAAGTAGAGTCTAGTCTATGTCATTGCCCCGAAGAGTAAAGCAGAGGAGGTTGCTATTTTAGTTTGGATGGTCAGGAAAGGTCTGACAGGTGACATTTCAGCAGAAAACTCTTTTCATAATATTAATGCTTTTAATTCATAAATTTTCATAACTTCATATTTTATACTTTTTTGAGATTTTGCATAGCAAAATGATGTTCTGGATAGTAACTTATAATTGTTTGACCCTTTATGTGGCTCACCTCCTCTATCTTAAAGAATTTGGGGGGTTTGCTGGTGGTAGGGGTGAGTTATAGAGAGTTAAACAAAATGTATATAAATTAGAGGCCTGTGAGATTTCTAAAAGCCAAACACCAATTAGGAAACCAGTTGCAGATTAGAATCATCTCCCTTAATTACCACTTTGAAGGGAATTACCTTGCCCCCATAATAGAACATGCAGCTCCCTTTCATTTTGCAGCTGAGCCTGAGGATTCTTTTTGATTTACTTTTTCTTGTCTGTACTGACTTTTATGTGTTGAAATCAATACATTCATAGCAATGAACAATGAGATCATCTCTGCGTGATCACATTGCCCATCTTTGTTATTATCTATCATTCACCCTTCCACCCAGCATGTACTAAGCACCCACTAAGCTCTGCGCACTGACTGCAGCACGAGGCCGTGGCAATGCATCAGACATGGAACTTGAACTTGAATAGTTTATTGTCTACTAGGGGTAGATGCACATAAATCAATGAGAAAAGAAATCATCGGAGGTGTTGACCTACGGGATAAAGCAGAAGGAGGAAGGTGGCTTGTCAGGCTTGCTATTTTGGGATGTCTCTGGTGATCTTTCTGCAATGTCCTGTATCTAGTTCTTTGGCGCCAACTAGACTTCGTCAAATCTCTGCTATATCCCTAAACGTCTTCCAGGTACTTAAACCTCCTCCAGCTGTTCATCTGTAAAGTGGGAGAGATAGCAATAAGGATTAAGGAATATAACGAATATAAAGTGTCTAACGGATTAAATGTCCAAGTAATGTTAATTCATTTCCCCCATGTTTTGGTCACCCTAAAAATTGTCTTATTTTATACTTTAAATATTTTTTAAAATTATTAAGAAATATTTCAGATAAAAAAGGGTTTAAAGAATAAATTAATAAACTCAACTTCAGAAATGAAACGTTATCAATACAGTTGACATCTTTGTGCACCTGAGTCTCTCACCTTCCTCCTAGCAATATCCCCTTCCAAAAGAAGTAACTTCTATCCTGAATTTGCTATCAACCCCATGCATTTCCTTATATTTTTACTACATATGTATACATATATATATTTCATATGTGTGCAATGTTGCTTTGTGTGTTTTTACACTTTACATAAATGACATCACACTCTAGATATTCTGAAAATCAGATTTTCCTGCAAATAGGCTTGTAAGATGTATCCTTGTTGATACATATAGAGCTAGTTCAGTCACTTCCCTGTTCATACTCTTCTGTGTAAACATTCCATGAGTTATTTATTTCTACTCTAGTTGGTTGACTTTTAACAGTGCTGCTTCAACAACGCTGCCATAGACATTCCTATACAGGGTGCCATGTGCAAATGTGTGAGAGTTTCTCAGGGGTATACTTGGAAGTGAAATTGTTGGATCATTGAATATGCACAGCTTCCAATTTATGGATGTTACCAAATCGCTTCCAAAACGTTGTAGTAATGTAAACTCCCACCAGCAGTATATGAATTCCTAATTTTCCACATTCTCATTAATTCCTGACATAGCCACATATAAAAATGTTTCCAAATGAAAGAGTGTGAAATGGTACTTCAATATGGTTTCAATTTATGTTTTCCTTTCTGCCAGTGGAGTTGAACATCTTTTCACATGCTTAATAGTCATTTGGGTACTTCTTCTAGGAATAATTTTTGCCCATTTCCTCAAAGCATCTTCATAGAAAAGTAACCCACATTTTTATCTTCTCCAATTTTGAATTTATTAAACCATTGATAGAAAACATTTAAATCTTTGGGAATATTAAAAATAAATAAGATTCTCCTTACCACCCTTGTCCCCAACCACCCAGTTTTCCTCCTTGTAATTAACTTTTCTTCACATTTGAAATTTAGAAGCAGTGCATAGAGAACATTGTTTCCTTAATTCTGTACGTTCATTGAGGAGAAATATAGTAAGTAAAGTAAGTAAAGTAAAATTTAGGGTCCTGTGTTAATTTTTAAAGGACTGAGAGAGACCAGAACCAGTCAAGAGGCTTTTATTTCTCTTGAGCAGAGAGAAAGGATGAAGATAAAGGAGAGACAATGATCATTGATGTTTGAAGGTCGCAGAGAAAACTGAGAATGGAAGTTCTCACATTAATGGAGGGCTCAGACTAAGACCGCCCTACAGTACAGCAGTCCCAGGAGTCATTGTCTTGTGTGTGAACCTGTCTGTCCTCATACAGAGTAATAAACACTGTGTTGTATAGAAATGAAGTCAGCACCTGCTAACCAAAGGTTCTTTATGAAGCCTGTTGAGTTGTGCATAATGCTGGATGTTGCTTCAAGGTTCTCTGACATTATAATGAATAATATGCCTATGAATTGAATGTATTAAGTGTTTTCTATATAGGAAATACTTTACACAGTAGCTCATTGGATTTATGAACACTCTTAACAGGGTGTTAAACCATTTCACAGACGAGAAACCTGAGGTTCATATTGGGGAAGGGATTACCCATCGTCATAGCTGATATGTTACTGATTATAGATATTGCATGCCTTGTGATGAAGTTTGTAGATTTACTTGAAGTTGATGGGATAGAGAGTTACGTTTTCTCAAACTGAAATTATATCATCACCTACCTGGAAGTAAGTATTGCCAATTTATTGGGAAATGTCCATGTTATTTCATACCATACTTCATATGATATTTCTTTGCAATGAAGTTATCGTGTATCCAGAGTATATAAATCTTTGAAAGGCAGATGCCAGGTCACTACTGAGAAAGCTCTGACTGGAAACCCAAACAGTTGCACATTTCTAAACATACGGCACCTCTTCCCCAGTGCTGTCATTATCAACCATCTTCCCCTGGAAATTGGTAGGGAGAATAAGTCACTTTTCCATAGCAACTCTCTGGGTTTATCATAAAAATGATAAAGCCTCAGATTTAGGCAATTTGTGAGTAATTTTCATTTCTTCAAGAGAAAAAAAGACTAGTTCTCAGATCCCAGGCTTTCATGTGCTAGCCAAGAAGAACGCCTCCAGGATTTTCTTCCAGAGCTCCCTAAAACATTCCCAACTTTCCCAAAGTCTCCATTCTCAGAGGCCACGAGATGTAGTCGAATACGAATTTGAGGGGTCTAACTGCTGGTGTAGAAGGTAAATTGCTACTTAAAGATGTTTCCCAGATGAAAACTAAATGTCTTTTAAAAAGAAATTAAACATTTGTCTCAAACAGTGATACTTTCCCCCTGAAACTCTTTGTGCTTTCAGCGGAATGAGTCCAAATCAATATGGGGGGTTTTATTCAACCTTAAAACTCCCGTGGCCACTAATCCACAGAAGCTGTTTACTCTTTGAAGTTTCCTTTCATTCCGAGCTGACAGGCTTTTAGCCAAGTTTGGCTTCAGGAGACCTTCAGAGATTGTTCTCTGTCCAGGTTGTGTCCTCTCTGTGTGGTGGTTGAGCCCTTGGCTTAAATTTCATGAAAAGGACCAAGTTGCTCAAGTCCAAGGCAGAATGAATAAATGTTTCCAGCACAAGGAGAGGTTTGCGAGAGGTGTGGCTCTGTGTCTGCGGGGATGGGGAGATGGGGGGTAGGCATTAGTGGGAAGAGGGGGGTGGGAGGTTGTTGGGGGGGGGTTGGTGCCCAAATGAACCCATGAGGTGTAGCTGGTATTGAAAAGTTAAATTGTACTTCGTGTGTTCTAAACATTTACAATTATCAGATCTAGAAATAACTTTGCTTCAAAAAATGGTAATGACTATATGATAGTCATCCTCTATCATTATTTTCCCATGTAATTATTAGCTAACTTGAGATAATGATGAAATAATCTTGGTAAATGGTCTAATAAAAAAATAGTATCGCCAAATTGACCATGAGCAGCAATGAAAAAGTAGCACATGAAAGTGGTTAAGTGTATTACCCAAAGTTCCCATTACTGTATTCAGCCATCTCGCCTTATGATGCTCTTTCTCTTAAATAGGGTCATGGATCATTAATCCCCTGGCCTTGAAATCTCTTATGATTAAAAGTGTTACTTAGCAACTTTTAGACATTGAAGTTAATGCAAATAAGAAAAGCCAAAAGGTCTGTTGGTCTGTTCACTCTTATTGTAAAAAACGATTGATGTCCTGTGCTGGAATATTTTTCATTTGCTTTCTTAGAATTATATTGTCTTGACTGGGTAGGAAGAAAACAGTAAAATGTGTGTTTCCTTTGCTCCCATAGATCAGGAAACAAAATCACAAACATATTTGGTGCTCATCTCATATGTCCGCCTCATTATTCTTCATACATGAAAATGATTCTCTTCTCTCCTCCAAATGTTGGATTCAGTCTTTAAACAACAGTACATGCTGTCTAAACCAAGTTAGTAGATACAGCAGGCCCAAATATGGCAATTTCTTTTCATGCAGGTTTGCTTCATTGCCTGCATTTTTTTTGCTAAAAGCAGTCATATTTATCTTGATTACTACATGCTAATTGGTGAGAGCACAACTTCCATTGTGTTCCTTTTATATTTTAGTACACACTTCCATTTAGGCACTTACCAGCTTGTGCCATACACTTATGCTTGCATCCAGGGCTCACTTCATGGGTGTGTGACCTATGCAGTCATACAGGGCCCCATTCATGGTTTAATGCTACACTGTGCCTCTCTCAAAATTCATAATTTTTGAAGAAGAGTCTGTGCATTTTCATTTCATACTGGGCTGATCCACATATTATGGTAGCAGGTCCTACGTACATATCTATCTTCTCTGCTGGAGACCAGCCATCTGAGGGAAGGGATGATATTTCCTGGTCCAGTTCAATGTGTCTTGTGTGGATTAAGCCTCATGGAAAGCATAAAGCTTTGATTTCTCATAATTCAACCTGATAATACATTATTACTTTGTTTCAAGCTTTGGACAGAAACTTTTTTCAAATTGGACTTTGTGTCTACATGATTCAGTCGGTGTATTTTAAGAATGTCATTTGTATTCCTAGAAAGTTTTGGGCACTAAGGCATGAAAAATTAAGGACCAAAGATACAGTTGTTCTCAAGAAGGAGCTTAGAGTTAAGTGTGACAGTAAAACTAACACCTGAGAATAGAAAACCTCTTATTAAATTTTAAAACTCTCATATGGATAGTTATTAAATTAACATAATTCTTCATGGAGTGATGGAGTCACCTCGGAAACAGTGACCATTAGCTACCATCACCCTTCTCTGTGTTCTACTCATAAATCATGGTTGTTAATTTTTTTTCCTTTCAATTGGATCTCAAAATCTATTTGTTTAGGGAATTTTCATGTACTACTGGTGGGAATAGAATTTATGATAAATTTCTATAAGGTAATTTGGAATCATAATTTAAAAATCTTTAAAATATGCAAACCTATTAACTCAGCATTTCCACTCATTTTCTCTTGAAGCACATTGCATCTAAAACAGCAAAATATTGGAACAAGTGTCTAACAAATAAATTACTTATTTAAAAATGATATATTAAATATTTACATCATTTTGATGACATAGAAATGACTGATATAATACGTTTTTGAAATAATTATAAAATCATACTCCAGTCAATATGACTCCAATATTTTTAATGTATAAATGCATTAAGAAGTGGAAATAAACATATCAAAGTATTAAAAGTAATGCTCCTGTGGAAAAAGGGATTATAGATCATTTTTATTTTGTTTTTTACATTTCTATATCTTAAAATGATTTCTAAAATGTTTTAAAATATCAGTTGTTAATATTTGAGAATACCTTCATCCTTGTTAAAGATAATAACCTAAAATTGTATGCATGTATATCAAAGATGGTACTCAGACTATGAAAGCCCTCAAGTTGTATTTGAATTTTCCAAGAAGGTATGTAGCCCCCAATGAATCCTTCAAAATGATGATGTTGAACATGAGAAGTGCACCCTTATACCAGTCTTTCCAAAAGTATTATTTGGGAATCAGCATCGTGGGCAAACACCAACCACCCAATATCACAAATCAACTGTACCACCTTGGGGTTCAGGAAAACTACAAATCTCCCTTGGATTCGGGGGAGGACTTTAGAATGGAAGATGCCAAAGTAAATATTTTAGACTCAGATTATTGAATTGATAAGAACTGCTTTCATTGGAAATGGTGGCAGAATCTTTCTGTGTTCCAGCAGACTATTTTGTTTATAGCTCAGTTTTAGCATTTCGTATTCAAAGTGCCCAAGTGCCTTTTGCAGTTCTGTTTCCATTACCAAATTTCATGCTCCTTGAGGGCATGGACCATATATTTTTCATGTGTCCTCTGTCCCTCCAAAGGCGCAGTTCAGGGCCTGGCATATAGTAAGACACCATAAATGTTTTGAGAATGAATGATGAGTGTGCAAAGTCAGGTCTTACTTATCTTAACATGGGTCATATTGCTTGACCCATGCAAACGGAATGCCACTACTTGCTTGTCGTACCTCACAGCTTTCGTAGGGGCCAAATTAATATATATATTAAACACTGTAAATCACTGCAGAAATATTAGTTATTATGTGCAAAGCACTATACTAAGTGATCTTGAAAAACAGTTATTTAAACCTAAGAGTCCTGTCTTCAGGGAACTTACAATCCAATTATACCTATGAATTCTTTAGTCTAGTAATAGAAGTAACCAGTGATTGTTCGGATCACAGAGTGGCAGCATCACCCATCATGGCTTTCCCTTCCTATTATAGACTTTATGAACCTGCATTTCCAGCTGTCCAGACTTTCAGACAGTTTAGAATGTTAATTTTGGTAATTTTTCACATTTGAAACAGTGACAAGAGGCAAGGATTCTTAGTTTTCCTTTTGAGTTTGTTCTGCTTTGAATAACATATAATTTCCAACAAAAATCATGGACCATAGCTTTCTCTGAATTGTATTTCTCAAGTTGGGATAGATTATGGGAAAACAGAGAGGGGCAGAAGGGAAAACAGAAAGGGAGACAGAGAGAGAGAGAATATGAGGGGCAGTGAGGGAAGGAGGGAAGCTGGGAGGGAGAGACGATGGAATCAGGACCCTCTGGGAAGTCTCCATTATCATCTCATCTCCCCCTTGTCTCCCAGGCTAGTGAAAATATTTGCCACTCAATATATTTTCTGGGTGAAGACATTTGTCAAAGATTTTAGTATCTTCATATAAAAGGTAAAAAAAAAAAGTAATAAACTCTCCCCAAATCATCATCACCACCACCACCAAAACAAAAAGAGCTATTATATTTAAGAAGTACATACAGGAGTATAGAATTGGCACCCCTAAGAAATTCTGCCCCTTTGGGTAAACTCAGGCACGTCCAAGATGTAAATCAAATCCAGCTTGAACTTGGACAGGTTGAGTTTTACCTGGAAGAACACTGAACGAATTGCTCAGGTAATAACAGCCCAGAGATTTATGCAGAGCAGATGTGGGATGTGAGGGGGAGAGTTGACTGCTCCCATCCCTCTTTTATCTGGGCCCCCATTTCCTGTAACTCCATTGTCTAGGGAGTCCAGACCAAATTGTGGACTTCTATAAACTTTACCCAACCTTCAACTACACTCATTTTTATGTAGTTTTATATTAAATCATCCAAGACCCTCACAGAATCATAGGGTGAGTTTGTGGTAGCTTTTCCCAAAAATTATTCTGGGATGTGTTTGGATTGGCATTTGAGCACCAGTTTTATTTGTCTCAGAGTGTAAATCAAAGAAATAATCATTTCTGGATAGAATCAAACCCAAATATCTCCAGTACAGCCCAAGTTTATATGTACAGCCAGTAGAATGTTATATAGTTTAGTTCGTTTTTATAAAATACTGTTTGTACCTCAAGAAAATGTTTTAAAACACATCATGTCAGCACTAAACTCAATCAGTACTGTGGAGTTAAAAAAAATCATATGATCTCAGAAAATATATTTAATAATTGGTGCCAATTTTTAGATGGTGGTCTTTTGAATTTTCTAAATTTCCTAATTAGGGTGTAGCAAATTTAATGACAAAGGACTGCACACAAGCACCTAATTACAGTGGAGCACCACTGATATTGAGGAGCTAAAGAAAGGGTAACTAACATACCATCCACTTTGCCTGTTGCTATTCCACAAAACCCATCAGAGTTCAAAACTATAAGATGAAACGCATTCAGCCAGCCTATTTTCAAAAGCCCAACAGTCTGTGTTTTTGAAATGCACTAATTTAAATTTAAAGACACATATTTAATGTTTCCCCTTTGTAGGTTTTTCAGCAGCAAACACACATGGAGTCGCCATCTGTTTTTAGCCTGGTTCATTACCAATTCATCCCCTGCTCTGTATTATCAGATCAAGAGGGTGGACATAAATTTGGCCACCTGGGCACTGGTGTCATTAACGTGCACCCCAGCCACACACTCATAAAGTGGTTTTGCTTGGAGCTGTAACTTCGTGGTGCTTCCTTTTTCCATTTGATCAATGTGAGTTTTGCTCAGTAAGCTCTTAATAATGTAATTTCAGAACAAACTAGAGAACGCCAAGGACTTTCAGGAGTTTGCCTACAAATCCAGGAGAAAATGATTTATGTTTTCAGGGACAGACACAGACTGACAGAACCAAGCTGGCCAGAGTAGAGTCAGAGAGAAGAGAGGACAAAGGCAGAAAGAGACACATAAAGACACAGAGGCAGAGAAACACACACAAGTTCCTGTCCTTTTTATTTTAATGAAGATGTGTATGTAAGAGTTCAGACTGTTTCAATATAATTCTGAGTATGGCTCATGATAGAAAATCACTGAGCCCACTTTTTCCCTCTGTTGTAAAAGAAATGCACAGCTATTCGTCCCAAATCGCTTAGTTCATCACACAATAAAGGCGGCACATTTAAAACAGATGTCTTACTTCCTTAATTAAAACTTTGTGTCATTCTGCAAACTACATTGAATTGAGAACTAATTTGATAAATCATGAAGTCAGTTAAAACAGATAAATTGCCCTGATTCCTTTTTTCCACCCCTTTTAAATACTGAGCAAAATCAGAGAAATACAATTATCTTAGAAATATGATATGAAGTAATTTATAGTATAACAATCACATCTTTTAGGGAAATTTAATTTTGTAACTAAAACACATTACAAATAAAAATTCTCACTGCTGGCTCTCCCAAAAACTGTCTTCCTGGGATTCTGGGATGATTCAGATTTTAATAATGAAAAAATCACAAAGAAAATATTGGACCATTAATAGAATCCTTTACTGAATAGCTACTGTATGTGCAATTTTGAGGACTAAAAAGATGGAACATAGAGCATGGACTCTCATCTCAAGAGATTTTCAATCCAGTTGGTGAGAGAAAAATAATCGTTCAGTTGTTGAAAAGAATGAAAGCATTTTATTTAAAAGTATTGCCTCAAATCATATTCACTATAGAAGTTCAGAGAAAGAAGTTATCAATGATAAGTCAGGAAAGTAAGGCCACATGGAGGAGGCAATGGCTGAGGGGAAGCTTGTAAAGGATGGTGTATTAGTTGTATTAGTCTTCAGAGCCACAACTAAATACCATAGACTGGGTGGCTTAAACAACAGAAATTTCTCTCTCGCATTTCTGAAGACTGAAAGTCTAAGATCAAGATGTTGGCAGGTTTGGTTTCTCGTGAGGCCTCTCTCCTTGGCTTGCAGATGGCCATCTTCTCGTTGTGTCATCACATGGCCTCTCCTCTGTGTGTGCATGCTCCTGGTGTCTCTTCCTCTTTTTAGAAGGACATCAGTCCTATTGGATTAGGGCGCACTCTTATGACCTCTCTTAACCTTAATTACCTACTTAAAGGCCCTGTCTCCAAAACCAGCCATATTAGGGGTTAGGGCTTCAACATATGGATTTTGAGGGGACATAATTCAGTCCGTAACAGATGGTATTTGAATGGGGATATGTTTTGTAGGGAAGGTCGTCAGTGATGTGATGTATGATATGATATGACAGTCAAAGATCAGCCTTATTAACAATTATAAGCCATCATTAACAGCACTCTCTTTGTCTTGCTTTTCAGTTTTACTCAGATATAATTGACAAATATTATAAGCTATTTAAAGTGTAGATGATGATTTGGTATATATATAGATTGTGAAAGGATTGCCTCCCACATAGAGTTAACATATCCGTAGCCTCACATATTTACCCACCTCCCCCGCTTTTTTTGTGAGAACATTTAAGTTCTACTCTCTTAGCAAATTTTAATTATACAATACAGTATTATCCAACTATAGTCACCATGATATACATTAGATCCTCAGACCTTAAGCATCTTATAACTGAAAGTTTGTACCTTTTTGCCAACCTCTCCCTATTTCCTCTACCCTACAGCCCCTGGTAACCACTTTACTACTCTGTTTCTATGAGTTCAACTTGTTTTTTAGATTCTACATATAAGTGATGCTATTCAATGTTTGTCTTTCTCTATCTGGCTTATTTCACCTTAGCATAATGCCATCTAGTTTTATCCATGTTGTTGCTAATGACAGAATTTCCTTCCTTTTTAAGGCTGAGTAATATTCCATTGTGTATATATACCACATATTTTTGATCCATTTGTCCTTTGGTGGACACTTAGGTTGTCTCCATACCTTGGCTATTGTGAATAATGCTGCAAAGAACATGGGAGTACAGATATTTCTTTGAGATAATGATGTTCTTTCCTTTGGATATAAACCCAGAAGTGGTGTTGCTGGATCATATGGTAGTTCTATTATTAATTTCTTAAGGAAACTCCATACTGTTTTCCATAGTGGAAGTACCAATTTACATCCCATCAACAGTGCACGAGGGTCCCATTTTCTCCACCTCCTCACCAGCAGTTGTTATCTTTTGTCTTTTTAATAATAGCCATTCAAAGATATGAGGTGATATCTCATTGTGGTTTTGATTTACATTTTCCTGATAATTAGAAATGCTGAACACCTTTTCATGTACCCATTGGCCACTTGTATGTCTTCTTTAGAAAGACGTCTATTCAGGTTCTTTGCCCTTTTTGAATTAGATTGTTAAAAATTTTTTCCTATTGAGTTTTATGAGTTTTTTTTTTTTTTTTTTTTTTACCTTTGGAATATTAACCCCTTATTGGATACGTGGTTTGAAAATATTTTCTCCCATTCCATAAGTTGCCTTTTCATTTTGTTGATGGTTTCCTTTGCTGTGCAGAGCTTTTTAGTTTGATGTACCTCACGTGTTTATTTTTGCTTTTGTTGCCTTTGCTTTTGCTTTCAAATCTAAAAAGTTATTGCCAATACCAAAGTCAGAGTGCTTACCCTGTATGCTTTCTTCTAGGAGTTTTATGGTTTCAGGTCTTATGTTCAAGACTTTAATCCATTCTGAGTTGATTTTTTATGTATGGTGTAAAACAGGGGTCCAGTTTCATTCTTTTGCATGTGGAAATACACTGTTCCAACAACATTTATTGAAGAGATTATCCTTTCCACATTGCATATTCTTGGCTCCTTTGTAGTAAATTAATTGCCCATATATGCATGAGTTTATTTCTGGGCTCTCTATTCTGTTCCATTGATCTATGTGTCTGTTTTTATGGCAATATTACACTCTGGATTACTATAACTTTGTAATATAGTTTGAAATCAGAAAGTGATGCCTCCAACTTTGTTCTTTCTCAAGATTGCTTTGGCTGTTCAGGGTCTTTTGTGGTTTCATAAAAATTTTAGGATTGTTTATTCTATTTCTATGAAAAATGCATTTGGAACTTTGATAGGGATTGCATTGACTCTAAAGATTTCTTTGGGTAGTATGTATATGTTAACAACATTGATTTGTCCAATCCATGAACATGGAATATCTTTCCATTTATTTGTATCTTCTTTAATTTCTTTCATCAGTGTCTTAGAGTTTTCAGTGTATAGATCTTTAACCCCCTTGGGTAAACTTATCCCTAAATATTTTATTCTTTTTGTTGCTATAATAAATGAAATTTTCTTAATTTCTCTTTCTGATATTTTGTTGTTAGTGTGGGGAAATACAGCTGACTTTTGTGTGTTGATTTTTGTATCCTGCAACTTTACTGAATTTGTTTAGTAGTTCTAGCAGCTTTTGGTGGAGTCTTCAGGGTTTCTTCTATGTAATATCATGTCATCTGCAAACAGAGATAGTTTTACTTCTTCCTTTCTGATATGATTGCCTTTTATTTCTTTTTCTTGCCTAATTGCTCTGGCTAGGACTTCCAGTACTATGTTGTATAGCAGTGGTGAGAGTGGACATCATTGTCTTGTTCATGATCTTGGAGGAAAAGCTTTCAGCTTTTCACTGCTGAGTATGATGTTAGCTGTGGGCTCTGTTAATATATGGCCTTTGTTATGTTGAGGCATGTTCCCTCTATACCCACTTTGTTGAGAGTTTTTTTTCAATCACAAAAGGATGTTGAATTTTGTCAAATGCTTTTTCTGCAGCTATTGAGATCATCATGTGTTGAACCATCTTTGAATCTCTGGAATAAATTCCGCTTGATCATGATGGATGATCCTTTTAACGTACTGTTGAATTCCATTTGCTAATATTTTGTTGAAGATTGTTGCATAAGATCTGTTCTGCAGAGTACTTGAGAAGAATGTGTATTTTGCTGCTGTTGGATAGAACGTTCTGTAAATGTCAGGTCCATCTGACTTGTTTAAGTCCAATGTTTTCCTATTGGTTTTCTATCTGGACGATCTGTCCAGTGTTGAAAGAGGGATGTTGAAGTCTCCTACTATTATCGTTTTGCTATCTAAATTTATTTTTTCAGATCTGTTAATATTTGCTTTATATATTTAGGTGCTCCTATCTTGGGTGCATAAATATTTACTATGTAATATTTTCCCCTTTATCGTTGTATAATGATCTTCTTTGTCTTTTATTACAGTCTTTCACTTAAAGTCTGTTTTGTCTCATATCAGTATAGCTAACCCTGCTTTCTTTAGGTTTCCATTTGCATGAAATATCTTTCTCCATTCCTTCACTTTCAGTCTATGTGTGTCCCTAAAGCTGAAGTGAGTCTCTGAGGGTAAGCAGCATATAGTTGGGTCTTGTTTTTTTAATCCATTCAGCCACGCTATGTCTTTCTTTTTTTTTGAGGAAGATTAGCCCTGAGCTAACGTCTACCACCAATCCTCCTCTTTTTTTTCTGAGGAACACTGGCCCTCAGCTAATATCCATGCCCATCTTCCTCTAGTTTATATGTAGGACGCCTGCCACAGCATGGCTTGACAAGCGGTGCATCGGTCCACACCTGGGATCCTAACTGGGCCCCCGAGTGGAATGTGCAAACTTAACCACTGCACCACCAGGCCGGCCCCCACACTATATATTTTGATTGGAGAACTTAAGTCTCTTTACATTTGAAGTATTATTGATAGGTATGGACTTACTGTTGCCATTTTGTTCATTGTTTTTTGGTTGTTTTGTAATTTCTTTGCTCCTTTCTTCCTCTCTTTTGCTCTCTCCCTTTGTGATTTGATGATTTTCTGTAGTGGTATGCTTTAATTCCTTTCTTTTTATCTTTTGTGTCTACTGTAAGTTTTTCCTTCTTGGTTACCATAAAGCTTACATAAAACATTTTATATTTATAATAGTCTATTTTAAGCTTATAACAACCTAACTTTGTACACATGCAAAGGCTCTACATTTTTAAACCCACTAACATTTCATGTTTTTGATGTCCTAATTTACATCTCTTTACACTATGTATCCAGTAACAAATTATTGTAGTTATAGCAATTTTTAATGCTCTTGTCTTTTAATCTTCATACTAGAGTTATAAGTGGTTTACCTACCACAATTACAATATGATAGTATTCTGAATTTAACTATATGTTTACTTTTACCAGTGAGTTTTAAACTTTCATATGTTTTATTTTTACTAATTAGCATCTTTTCATTTCAGCTTGAAGAACTCCCTTTAACATTTCTTATAAGGACATTCTAGTGGTGATGAACTCCTTTAGCATTTATTTGTCTGGAAAACTTTCTCTCTCCTTTAATTCTGAAGGACAACTTTGCTGAGTATACTATTCTTGGTTGGCAGTTTTTTCTTTTAGCACATTGAATATATCATCCTCCTCTCTCCAGCCTACAAAGTCTCTGCTAAAAAATCTACAGATAGTCTGTGGGGGTTCCCTTGTACTTAACAAGTTGCTTTTCTCTCACTGATTTTAAGATTGTCTCCTTGACTTAACTTCTGACAATTTAATTATAATATGTCTCAATGTAAGTCCCTCTAAATTTATCTTGTTTGGTACTCTTTGGGCTTCCTGGATCTGGATGTCTATTTTTTCCACAGAGTAGGGAAGTTTTCAGCTACTATTCTTTGAATCAACTTTCTGCCCCTTTCTCTCTCCCTTCTCCTTCTGAGACCCCCTCTAATGTGTATATTGGTCCTCTTAATGGTGTCCAATAAGTCCCTTAAGTTATATTCACTCTTTTTCATTCTGTTTTCTTTTTGCTGCTCTGATTGGGTTAATTCTATTGCCCTGTCTTCAAGTTTTCTGATCTTTTCTTTCACTTGATCTAATCTGATTTTGAGCCCCTCTATTGAATTTTTCATTGCAGTTATTGTATTCTTCAGCTCTGTGATTTCTGTTTGGTACTTTTTATATTTTCTGTGTTTTTTGAAATTCTCACTTGTCATGCATTGCTCTCTTGCCCTCAGTGAGCATCTTTATGACCATTAATTTGAACTTTATCAGGTAAATCACCTATCTCTATTTCAATAAGATCTATTTCTGAAGATTTATCTTGTTCTTTTGTTTGGAACACATTTCTCTGTTTCTTCATTTTACTTGATTCTCTGTGTTGGTTTCTGCGCATTATATAAAACAGCAACCAGGGCCAGCCCAGTGGTGCAGCAGTTAAGTGCGCACATTCCACTTTAGCAGCCTGGGGTTAACCAGTTCAGATCCCAGGTGCAGACATGGCACCGCTTGGCATGCCATGCTGTGGTAGGCGTCCCACATATAAAGTAGAGGAAGATGGGCATGGATGTTAGTTCGGGGCCAGTCTTCCTCAGTGAAAAGAGGAGGATTGGCAGCAGTTAGCTCAGGGCTAATCTTCAAAAAAAAAAAAAAAAGAAAAAACAGCAACTTATTCTAGTCTTGACAGAGTGGCCTTGTATAGGAGATGAATCTTGTCAATCAGCCTGGCCTGAGCTCCTAGTTGTCTCTCAAACCTTTGTGATTGCCCAAGCTGACTTCCTTGCTCTTAGTGGCTCCCAGTAGTTGAGAGTGTACCAAAATCCATCAGTGTCCCAAAGGGGAAGATCACAGTTGGCACCTAAATGCAAGTAGACTGGAAGTCTGACTCTCAGGCAGCAGCTAGGAAAGTATGTAGTTAAGCCCCTTCCAGGGAGAAACTGAGAGTTGGAGATTTTTGCCTTCTCCCTCTCGGCTTGGCCAGGTATATAGCTACTGGGGGATGCTCATGAGTCTGTTAAGAAGTGCTTCTTTGTTTGCTACAATCCTGTGGGCCTTGTAAATGCAAGACCCTTTGACTATCAGAGCTAGGCAATCCACATGTCCATCCCTTGGACAGCAGCCATGAAAGCTGGGGTTCCAGATGTATGTACAAGCTCCTTCCGTGGAAGTGCTGGCAAATTAAAGCAGGCTAGAGGGAGAAGGCAGGGAAGGTGTCTGCCAGTTTCCTCAGTCTCCAAGGAAAGTCATTGCCATTTCCTAGATGTGTGCTAAATTAGAAGTGTGACCCTCAGGTAGGAGCTTTTAAAGTGTGCAGATGGACCCTTTCCAGGGAAAGACTAGGAGATGGGCATTTTTGCCTCCTCCCTTCATGCTGAGCCCTGGAGGGGTAGCCAGGTAAGAATTCCTTTTTAGTTTGCTACAGTCCTGTGGGACTCGTGAATGGAAGCACCATTGGCTATCAGAGCCAGGTGATCTGGGGACCCAACCCTCAGGTGGTAGTGTGAAAGCTGGAGTGCAGACGTGTGTACAGGTTCCTTCCAGGGAAACACTGGTGATGTGTAGCTGGCTACAGGGAGATGGTTGGGAAGGTGTCTGCCAGTTTGCCTGGTCTACGGAAGGATCACAGGCGGCCCCTAGATGCCTGATAAATTGGAAGACAGACCCTCAGGCAGCAGCTTTCAAAATATACAGATGGACCCCATTCAGAGAAAGACTAGGAGATGGGCAATTTTCCTGCTCCTCTGCAGTGAACCCTGTGGGGAAAGTCACAGGAGTGCTCCTGCCCGTTAAAAACTGCTTCTTTGTTTGCTATAGTCTTCTGGGTTTCGTGGACACAAGCCTTGTAGGCTTTCAGAGCTAGGTATTTTCAGGGCCCTTTCCTCAAGTAGGAGTCTTAAAAGTTGGGCATTAAATGTGACATCTAAATCCTTCCCTCCTGGGGGAGAAGCCGGGAGTTGGAAGTTCCCTCTTGACTGTATGGCACTGTGCTGGGGGTGGGGTTTATGGTGAGAGCGTGTCTCCGTCTTTCCCACCCATTTCGATGTGGGTATTTTCTCATTTGCCCACTGTATAGGAGTCACTCAGCTAGTTTCTGGATCTCTTTCAGTGGTAATTTCTCCCTGTGTAGCTGTACATTGTGTCTGTTGGAGCAGGGGAGATCAGGAGCCTCCTACGTCACTGTCTTGGTTAACCTCCCACTAATAGCAGTCTATAGTTTGCCTACACTAGTTGCATAGGGTAGGTATGTGGAGAAAACCTACGGAGATTATGTGCTGCCTTGGCTATCCAACAATATTATATGAATCTTGAAAAAGTTTGACAACAAATTATTGTACTACCATCATCAGAATGCCAATCTCTTTCATCAAAATGAGACACTTCATTAAAAGTAGATGTCATTGTTCTAATTATAAACTTAAGCAAATTGATTATTCCTGTCAAATATTGTTTTGACTTTTCTGCTTTTCTATACCTACTGATCAGGTTTTAACTACTAAGTAATGCGGCTTCTTGAGCTCAAGAAAAAGCAAACTGAAAAACAGCATTACTGCATAATGCCAGGCTATGCTAAGGTAACATAACCCAAGAATCTCAGTAGCTTAATATAATAAATGGTTATTTCTTGCTCATGAAAAGTCTGATTTAGGCTGGTCAACCACCCAAGGCAACTCTTTTCCATGAAGGGACTCAGAGATCCAGGCTGCTTTCACCTTATAGCTCTAGCTTTGTGGTCCCAGCCAGAGGGGAAAAGAAATTGTGCAGAACGTACATTTGCTCTTAAGTGCCCCAGCCCTGAAGTTTCCTGCATAATTCCCAGCCAGACTCCTTTGGTTAAAATCAATCATAAGGCCCCACCCAGCTACAAGGTGATTGAGAAATGGAACGCTCTTTGGTGGTCAGAAAGGAGAGAACTGGATGTGAGTAAGCACTAGAAGTTTCTGCCACATTTAGTTTTTCCAGGTAGTATATGTAGGAGAAAGTAAACCTGGAGAAGCCTGTGTGATGGGGAAAAAGATTAAGAAAATTGTTATTTAAAAAATCTAATGCAAGTACTTAAAACTTTATTCATCCTATTTTACACAGTGAACAATGAAAAAAGTACTTTTAACACTTCTCTTGCTTTCCAGTTAAATATCATGATTGCGTATGTGTGTGCAATACCTAACTCTGTTCAAACATGTATGCTCTTACATTAGAGAGCTGTTTCCAAAGTAACTCTATAATTACAAGTTTAAAAGATCCTCATGGTTGAAAATTGCAAACACAAGGACCTGTAATTCACAGAATGCTTGTTTTGTTGTTCACTTGATATATTTTATTAAATTTGAAAGAAATAAAAGAAAACTCTTTGTAGGGTCATTGAGATAATTATTTCATCATAAATGTAGCTGAAATTGGTAGGTGATATGGTAACCCAAAATTAAGGATCATTATCACATTTATGTGAAGAGTTATTTCCAAAGTTTTTAAGCATGGACTTATTTTAAGTTCTTTCTACATTGAAACCATTTTCAAGGAGATTATAAACTATTGGTAAGTTTTGCTTTTGGAGCGTACAATGTGGAAAAAAATTTAAGACAACCAAACTCCTCAATTATTACCAATTTTTCCTAATTGCCCTTCACTTCTCCTGATATTTGTATTCTTAACCAAGGGGGAAGGGAACTATGTAAGCCTTGAATCCAAGCTCTTGGTCACTCTTAGTGACTACTTGGTCCTGGTTTTCCTCCCTGGACTCTTTGTCACCGTCTCTTTACTGGTACCTCCTTTTTTGGTTGACATCCAAGGGTTGAGTGCTTCTAAGTCTCTTTTCTCCCCCTTGTACTTTCTCCGGGTCAGCCCATAAAGTTCCTTGGTGCTAAGTGCCATCTATACATTGATATATCCCACAGTTATGTGTCTAGCCCTGACCTTTTTCCTAAACTCCAGATTTATATCCAGCTGCCTACTTGGTATCTCCATATAGATATCTAACAGGCACCTCAAACTTAGCACGTGAAAAATGGATTTATTCTCCAGCTTTCTCCATCTTCCCTAAATGTCCTGCTGCTTAGGCAAGAAATCTAGGAGACATATGTGTTTCCTTTTTTTCCTTCACAACTACTCACTACATCCAACATACCAGCAAGTCTTAGGGCTCTTCTGCCAAACTATGTCCTGAGTCCAACCACTTCTCTCCTTCTTTATTGCACCCACTAGCCCAAGAAATATTGATTCTCATCTGATTACTGCAATAGCTCTCTGCTTCTGCTCTGAAAATCCACCTTCCTCACAGCAGCCCAAGTGAATAGGGCAAGGGCATCAGATCATATCACACCTCTGCTTAAATCCTCCCATGATTTTCCAAGCACTTAGACTAAAATATAAGCTTTAACCACAGCCCAAAAGGCCCTTTATAACCTTTCCTTTGAATACTCCTGACTTCATGTTGTCCCACTGTCCTCCTGTCCATTCTCTAGAAACTCTTCCCTTTTGTCTGTACTGTGATCATGCTGACCCTGTTTGCACCTTAGGACCTTTGTACTCGTTGTTTCCAGTGTCTGGGCTACTTGTTTCCCAGATCTTCATATACCTGTCATTTGGGCTTTATACCAAAGGCCGCCTCCCCAGAGATGCCTTCCTTGACACTCCTGCCATTATCACATAACCTGGCCATAGTGGAGAGCTGAAGATGATACAAAACATTGGTCTAAAAATCACCTAACAGCCAAAATGAACAAGCCAGAGAACAGGGGTACTGCAATCATTGTCTACAAGGTTATTCTTTTAGAAGGCATTCAATACATACTCAATTTTCATAGGCTAAGAGAGGAAATGGAGGCCAAACTCCAATGGAAGGAAAAATATTAAGATAATGGGGGACACAAAGAATTAGGGATCCCAGAAGTACAATAAAAAAGCCAATAAGTCGGGGCTGGCTCGTGGCCCAGTGGTTAGATTCAAGTGCTCCGCTTTGGTGGCCCAGGGTTTCACTGGTTTGGATCCTGGGCACGGACATGGAACTGCTTGTCAGGCCACTTTGAGGTGGCATCCCACATGCCACAACTAGAAGGACCCACAACTAAAATATACAACTATGCACTTGGCGGATTTGGGGAGAAAAAGCAGGAAAAAAAGCCAATAAGTGTAATCAAATGATAGTTTTAAAGAAGAGTTTTCTTGCCTGTGTTTAAAATGAGTCCACTGCATTCATTCATGTAGATTGGGGTTATAAGAACAACAGAAGAGTACACCGCTGACACATATTACTGAAAAAGGCTGGAGAGCTGTTGATGTTGAAGAGCTAGACGAGGGAAGTATGAGATTCTCTGTTTAGAATGCAGGGGCTCTGGTTTGCTAGAAGATATTAGTGCTACTTATAGCAATGAAGAAGTTAGAAAGGATAGAAATTATGCAGAAAAAAATTTTGCCTTCTGAGTTTTTACTATTTCACCTTTAGGTTTGGGCCAGAAATAAATGTAGTAACCCACGGCAAGTAAGAGAAACTAGAATTGGAGTGAGACATTAAGAGTGGATATATAAATTTGAGATTTATCTCCATACACAGGATGGTTTTGAAATGGCATATATGTTCAATACTTAAGAAAAAGTTTGCTAACCCCTCTTCTCAAAAACAGACCTAAGGAAGAAACCTTGTGGCTGACTCTTTTAACTAAACTAGCAAAAGGAAGAAAGGGAGCCAGTAGAAGAGAATCAAATTAAAGCTGGATGTGTACCCAGAGGGCATGCTGCCATGGAAGCTGAGGTTATAAAGCCCACGGAGGAGTGAGTTGACAAAGCCATTAGAGACCTTCAGAGCACTACCAAAGCTCTACTGTTGAGCTTCTTAAAGGGGAATATGCATTTCTCCCAGTCTAAGTGACTGTGCCAAGGAGTATGTGAAGCCACAGGACCAAATAAGCATGGAACATCTTTCTGGAACAGGATTTCAATCCAGGTTTTGGGGGAGATGCTGAAAGCTTGGGTAATAATGTTATACCTAAATATAAAAACCCATTTTATTAGGTAGAATGCAAAATTTGCATGAATTTTATACTAAAATCATGAGGCTAAAGACATTCCAAATTTGAAATGAAGCTGCTTCAGGTTATAATCCTAGATTTATAAATTCACTTTTCTCCATCTTTAAGGGTAGTGGAAAGGTTTGAAAAATATTGCATGGAATATTCCAGAGTGAAAGAAGACAGTTGTCACCATCTAGGTCATTAAATTGACATGGGACTCAAAAAGGTTATAACTCCTCTGTCAATGCCAATCTATTGGAAGTGTTTCCTTGGAACACCTTTATTGGGAAGAATTCCGAGACTTGTGTTTAGTGATTAGCAATGTGTTCTAATGTTGGGGGAAGTGGCACATGGCA
This sequence comes from Equus przewalskii, assembly GCF_037783145.1. NCBI lineage: Eukaryota > Metazoa > Chordata > Mammalia > Perissodactyla > Equidae > Equus > Equus przewalskii. The sequence continues at coordinate 53,939,405 of NC_091838.1, forward strand.
GTTTGCTGTAATGATTCATTATAGATTAATATGGGGATCTAAATCTTTATTCGATACATTTTTTAGATTGCCCAACCTCTCAGTTTTAATGTTTACTAAATACTTTCAAAGCCATATTGTCCTTACATCTTGGCCTTCATGACTCAAGGGGTATCAGTTAATATGTTTACCATAAAGGAACCCTTGAAGATTTTATATCATCATCCCAGTCCAGTCTTTCTTGATCCCTACAAGATACAGAGGTGAAGAGGAAATTAAAAAGGCACTGTATTCCATGTGAAAATTTTTTTAAACATTTTTTTCCTTTTTCTCCCCAAAGCCCCCCAGTACATAGTTGTATATTCTTCATTGTGGGTCCTTCTAGTTGTGGCATGTGGGCTGCTGCCTCAGCATGGTTTGATGAGCAGTGCCATGTCCACGCCCAGGATTCGAACCAACAAAACACTGGGCAGCCTGCAGTGGAGCACGCGAACTTAACCACTCAGCCATGGGGTCAGCCCCTCCATATAAAAATTTTTAATATTTTATTCTACAAGGAACAGGATGGTATTTAAATGAGAAGCGTAGAACAAATATATTAATAGAAAAATAGTAGAAATTCAAATGAAAAGTCGGAATGAGTGAAGCTGGGGGCAAGGAATAGTTAGGATAATAATTGAACAGAGAGACTTAGGACAAATAAAGTAAAGAGGTGGGGAGAAATTCAAGAGATATTTCTGAGGTAAACTCACTGCACTCTAATAACAGATTACATGTATGGAACAACGGGAGTAAATGATTAATGCAAGAGTCTTTGTTTAACCAACTAGGTAGGTAGAAATATTAACTATTACATGGGGAAGGCAGGAAGAGGAATTGTTTTGGCACAGACGTCACTGATGATGCTGATTATGTGCTTGTTTGCTCTTGGTCTACTCTGCCCTTCCCCTGAATTCCTCAGCATTACAAAGAACTACATTTCTCAGACTCCCTAGTTTCCAGGCAGGTTTGGGCAATGGCAGATGCCGGAGGTTGGAAGGTAGAGAGAAGTCAGGATATTTCTTCCTCTCTTACTTTGCCTCAGGAAACATTTCTCACAGTGACCAGATCTTTTCCAAGATTTCAGCTCCCATCAGACAAGCTTTGTCCTTGGTTCCAGCTTCCTCAGTGGTCATAGCTCTAGCTTCAGCTATTGTTCTAGCTGGGTGGCTTTGCCTTATGGATTCTGGAAACTCCACCTATTGCTGTTATCCCTCTTGCCCTAGGGATGATAGTGACTTCCTACTGTTGCTAATCTTTGGATTGTCTTGCAATCCCCATGTTACGTTCTTGTCTCATTTATCAACTGTGTAACCAAATCCCAGCATTAAATTCCCTGTTAAATTCTTGACCAGATCCTGACTAATACAGTAATATATTCAGTTTTAGATACATTGAGCTTGAGAAAGTGTGGGGCTCCCTGGTCAAGATATTTAGTAGAGGCTTGGAAATAGTTACCAAAGACCTAGAGACAGATGAGTGTGGAAGTCAACAACATGCAGGTGGAATTTGAAGATGTAAAGTTAGATTTCCCAGGCAGAATGAGGAGATGAAGAGATCAAACCAAAAAGATTAAATAGTAGGCTAACCCCTGAAAAAAATCAATGTTTTTAATTTAAGCCAAGAAAGAACTTGAAGACTGAAAAGGAGTGGCCAGAGAAGCAGAAAAGCCAGGTTAGGAATGTCACAGAAGTCAAATGAGTGATGAATTTTCTAAAGACAGAACAACAGTGTTAAACTTGGTGGAAATAGCAGATAGGACACATACAAAAGGATCCAGGCAAATAAGACAAACATCTTCCTTGTATTTAGCAAGAGGAGCGTCATTGCTACTTTTGTCAGAACAATTACAATGTAGTCGGGGAAAGAAACAAGATTATGAAGAGTTAAGACAGATGAAAATGGGAGAAGCCAGCAATGAATGTAAGTTACTCTTTCAAGAAAGTAGACAATGAAGACCTTGAAAGAAAGAGTTACCTTAAGTCAGAGGGAGAGGAAGGGCTGAGGAAATGAAAGGAGTGGCTACTGAAGATACCACAAAAGTAAGAGGAAATGGGATCAAACATATAGTGGAATGGTTATTCCTCCTGAAGAGGGAGGGTGATGAGGTTAATTAAGATATAGATACATTTACGTTAATTAAGATATAGATACATTTACAAGGTGTCTAATTGTGCCTTTTCTAACTTGGTATTATCAAGTAGTATCCACTGTGCACAAATGTCTCTAAAATGAACAGAAGTATTATTCACTTTTCTTTTGCTCTCCTACTCACAGCTCCCTTTTAAAGCAAAAAAGAAAAAAAAGTTGGAGTCACACATCACCTTTATATGAATCACACGCTTGAGGCTGTGTTAACTTTTCTCCAAATGTCTCTAGCAAAGCATGAAAATTCCATGTTTGTAATGACTGATACTAGCATTTTGAAAAAGAACAGACATATTCATAAAATTGGCTTTTCCTGAGTGCTGATCTGTCGAATTTTTTTTCTCGTGATGAGGACACTTAAGCTTTATTCTCTTAGAAACTTTCAGATGTCGAATACAATATTAACTGTAGTCACTATGCTGTACATCTCATCCCCAAGACTTTTATTAACTGGGAAGTTTGTACCTTTTGGCCCTCTTCACTCATTTCACTCACCCCCCCGCCCCCCAAACTTCTTAATTGACAAAGTTGTCCCATTGTTTACTTTTCCAGATGCTACCTGAAAATATTAAGAAAATATTAAGAAAACCAGTTCCATATATTCTATTTATACACATTGTATGAAGTATTGGAACAGTATAACTATTTGTGGAAAACTGTCAGTTCTTCATATAATTACCCTGAGGCTGTAAACTACACAGTAGTACCCGTCTTTGTTGTGTATTTGCTCATAACTAGGAGGCTCAGAAATCAAGTAGTGTAAATCAGTTCCCATAAGGATAATATAATATCCAGGCATCAAGCAATGGGTTGAAGAAAACTGATGCCTTCATAAATATATTCCATTTTGTTGATAAGGAGAAATGAATAGTGTTGAAATAGTTTGGATAACCAAGGACAGAGGTAACAACTTGTGTAATGCTTAGTATATACCATGCTGTGTTGACCATATTTCACATATTTACCTAATTTAATCCTTAAAACACAACCCTATATATATTTTACTTAATTTGGTCCTTAAAACAGCCCTTTAGGTAGAAAATATTGTTATCTCCATTTCACAGATGAGGAAATAGACCTAGAAAGATAGTCTAGACTGTGACTCCAGCAGTCTGGCTCTGAAATCCCCATTCATACCCACCACACTATAGAGTGTAATTTACAGCTAAACTAGTTAGTGTCCCAGATGTACTTACCAACATAGGTTTTAAGGGTATTTTTCTGCTTTTTTTTTTTAAGGACCATTATTTGAGGGTAGAGTTGTTATAGTATTTTTTCCTAAATGTATATCCAAAGAAAAGAATTTCCACAAAAAATAATTTTGAAGTTTTTTAATGCATGAAAAGAACATCCCAGAAACAGAACAGGTATTGACTTATTAATGATGAAGCACTATATAAAGGAGCCCCCTCCCCACTTAGTAAAGAGGAATATAATGTAAATAGACATGAAAGAAGACGATCACTTTAGGATTAAACGCAAACCCCAAAGTTGTATACAACATTCATATATGGCTTATTATCTTATAGCACTATTTTCATAATGATGTATATGACATTTATACTTATTGGTAAGATGCTTCTGACTCAAAAGTTAAACAAAAGTGCTAAAGAGGTAGTTTTGCCAATGCAAGGTGAGAAAAAGGCTTTACCTTGCTTTGTTTTTTTTCCTCAAAAGTCTGTAACCAATTCTTTTTGTTCTGATTCTCTTCTGGATCAGCCAGGAAGATAATGATGCTTTCAGAAGAAGCCAATTCAAAACCCTCTAAGAACTGATTCCCCCAAGTGGACAAGGATGGTGTTGAAACTACTCTACGAGTGTCCTTAAAAGGCTCCGTAGTTTCCTCTCTCAGTCTTGGATACGAAATAGATTCTGACTCAAAGGAGATCTGTTAAGATCTGACCAGCAGTTGGAGGAATTCATCCTGTTTTCTCCTCGAATTCTATGAATGGTCTGACGATGGTAACTGCTACAGTGACCTAAGGATATAGGTAAGTACTCCCTGTCATTGTAAGTCAGAGACAGCTTTAAAGACAAAAAATATATATATAAATTGAAGTTTGAAATAAGAATTTGAAAAACCCTCTAGCTGGCCTCTGAAATTGCATGATGAGTACTACAAGTGGCCGCACATAATTCCTCATGTTTTTAGGCGTCACAAAGTCATTACATCTTCGATTCTAAGGGAGTTTTGGCTTCTGACTGCCAGATGCCACGTGTTGCTTTATCTGTGCGAGCTGACATGGAGTGGGGGAGGTCTGCTGATATTCAGATTCTTTGACACCAGTCATCTGACCCTATGTACAAACTAGCTTATCCTATCCTTACAATGAGAAATAAGCCCACAAAGAAAAGAAAAGTTAAGTTTCAGGGGGCAAGAAAATATTTGTCAACTTGCAAAACTAGAACAGTCATTTACTGGACAATGGTTAGGAACCACTAGAAACAAAGTGACATAATATTAATCAGGTATGACGTTACACATAAGAAAGCATAAATATACAGTAAATAAGAGGTTTATATGTAGCCCCAGCAGAATATGTACACATTAGAGCTGCTGCAAAACTGAGCAGGAATTCCTGTAGCATATCCCCAGCTAAAAGCAGTTTCCTCACACAACAGTGTGAAGGTGACAGATGCTGAGAGTGACAGGTGGTAACACTAAGTAGATATCCACATAGATTTATCCTGGAAAATGCACAATGTGAGAAACAAAGGGCACAAGTGAAGAGCGCTTTGCCTGCTGAGCTTCTTTCCCATAAAGATGCACGAGTCTGTTCTCCAGTGGTGCTCTGCAGCCTCGCACCTCTTGCCTCTCTGTGGTGCCGGGACCTCTCGGCGCACATCGAGCCAAGTCACATGCTGTACGCTTCCTCCTGCTTCCACTGATTCAGGTCAGGAACTCCTGCCACCAGTCTCCAGATGCAAATCAAAGCATAAATAACAGAGACCACGCTTGTGGCTCCTCCTTTCACAATGTTACTGGGAACAGTGACTGGTCCGAGCAGCACAAATGCCACACACCAGTGTCTGGAAGTGGAGAGCAGCTTTGTGCACTTTTGCAAAAACAGCCCCCCACACCCAAATCCACCCTCTGTGTCTTTTATCTTACTGATTAGCCCTGTCTGTAGCTAGGAAGACGCTGTGTTGCTCCTGGGCTCTTTCTATCAGCTTCCTCTTCTTTTTCTTGTTCTTCTTCTCCTTTGCCTTGGGTGCCCTCTTCCCTACAACAGGGAAAGAGAAAGAAATGAAGACATGTCAGAAAAGGCTCTTTCTCTAGCAAAGAAAACACAAAACATTAAGAGTTTTACACAAAGCCCATCTGGAAAACATCACCTATGGAAAAAGCAGCCTCAAAGAGAAAATTGTTCACATTAATTTTGACGGAATAATAATAATTTACTAAATTGGATATGCTGTCTAAAGCAGAGACTGATCTTCCTGTTACAGGGAACTGGCGTATTTAAAAACCTCCCAGCGGCCTGATCAGTCTTGCAAATATCATCCTGCCACAAAAATTCCATTTATCCCCTCCGACTTTTAACAATGCTACCCTTTACTAGACATCTTTACATCTTTCTACTGCTCCACATGTCAGTGGGTCGAAAGAAAATAAGCATTTATCTACAGTAAATATACCAGAAGTTTCAAACTCCCCTCTCCCTGCCCCATGGGAGAAAAAAATGTCTTGCTTTTAACATTATTCCCCCCATGTTCTCCAAAGACCAATATACGAAATGACATATGTGGAATACTTCTTTACTTTCTACAAAAATTCACGAGGACTTCATTCATTATGTGGCTTATGGCTTCTTATACAACTCCCCCAGACAAGTTGTTCTTATTATTAATTGAGAGTGAGAAAAATGCTTGTTTCTGAAGAACTGGTGGTATGTGTCTTACTGCCAGGAAATCAAACCACGTTATTTCTCCTCTTTGCCTTACCCACTAGGAAGCCCAGACCACGAGCTAAATGGGTGAGGTTTTCCTCTATCAGGAGATTTTAGATAGTTTTCCCTTTGCCTCTGCTATACTTTACTTCTTCTATCTTGTGGTTATGATTTATAGTTTTTATAAGGTCTCAATGTTTCTTTGCAAGCATGTATATATAAGATTGTGAGAAAATGAGAATAAGGAACATAGGCATTCGCTTTAGGTCCATTGCTCTCTCTGAGTTCTAAACACATAGGAATCATGGGATTTTTAGAATTGAAAAGAGCTTTAAAGGTCACCTACATTTTACAGAAAGTCAGACATCACCATACACCTTCAGTACGGGAAGGTTCTCCCCCAGACTAGAAATTTCAAATCCTATTCTTCCTCTCCTACCTGCCCTTCTTCCGAATTTATCATGTAGTTCTACAAAACTTCAGTTTTCTCTTCCTGTGAGGTATAGCTATTAGACACTGTAGTAATCAATACGACAAATAGAACATTCAGTGCTAATCCATGCTTTCCAGCCTCCCCCATACCTAAGAAACTCAACATCCAAGACCCTTTCATTACAGAGACATAGATGGCCAGCTTTTCAATCCAGACGATGGAGAAAGTGGCTGATATAAGAAATGAAAAAGAAACAGGTAAATGGCTTTGGAAACCAGGGTATGCTAGATTAAGAGAGACTATGAGATTTCTAAATAAGGGAGGTGTTCCTCGTTTCCACTCTTTCTCATCAGGAAGTATCCATTTTGTTTGAGGTGGAAAACAGTCTCACTCAAGACTGTAGCACATGGTTGGCACACAGCTGATGTTCAAGAAATGTTTGAGGGGTAAAACTATCACAAGAAAAAATATAAAAAATAACATTTTTAATAGGACACTACAGTAAAATAATCACAATGTGATCATGCCCTCATATTAGATTATGAAGGCCCTTTAAGTTAACTTCTGGTTCTTGTTAAATTCTGGCATTAATGTTATAATGGCATTTTGCCATCTTTAAACATAGGCATAATCTTACTCAGTGAAACGTTAGTCCAAGCCATCATTAATCAAAGAAGCTGTAAAGTTACAACTATTCAGCAACATTATATCTAATGATGAGACACACATAATGAGGGAAGAGGAATGAAATACTTAACATAAAATAGCATGTTTAAAAAGAAGCTTCAATTATAAAGTTTTATGAAGAAAGTTCTTAGTTCTATATTTTCTTTAACCAAACAAAAGTTCCTTAGTTAAAAAAATTCATTACTGACTACATTGTAAAAATTAATTTAGTTTATGTTTAATTTATTTAAAGCCTGAAGTTTAAGAGCAAATGGAACTTAAGTGAATGGAAAAATAATGCTAATATTAATAAATTTTAAAATATGTTAAGATAAAACATATACTGGATATATGTTACTTAAAGAAAGCTTTTCACATTCACCGCCTCAATTCTTCATACAAATTATGTAGTTGAAAGTTAAATGTACGTTACTCTAACAGCAAATCCACGCTAAATGAATGGAAACTCATTTTAAAAGGGTCAATTTTATGTCATTTACCTATTATTCTGATATAATTGTCAGTATCAAAGAGTCTTTGGGTTTGCTGGCTGATAATATTGTGTGATAGGGAAGTTATTAAATATTTACATAAAGTAGTTCATATTGTGGCCAAAAATTCAGTAATGCTTCTGCAAACTTATTTTATATGAAATAAGTTTTCAAATTGTATGATTATCCCATCGGCAATAAGTTACATGGTACTGGTTCCAACTAAAGATGTTTTGGGAGACCTAATTACAACCCTAAAAATTTTCCTCAGAAGTCTCTTTTGAATGACATCTCTATGCTATTGGTTCATTGCTTGGTTTTGGTTTTGGTCAGCCCCATTTCTCATGTAGGATATATTGCAAATACCAAAGAATTAAGATGGTTAGCCAAGATTTGACCACGGATAGGCCTAAATTAACTGAAAATATTTTGTGGTCCACAGTAGGTTTTTTTGACTTTAAGCCCAACTCAAAGTAATAAAAGAATATTAAAACATAACCTAAGAGAAGGTATAAAAAGGATCTTGTACATACTTCCTTCTCAACTCTAAGATTTTTCAAACATAAGAAATTAATCATAAGGATTAAAGCTAACAAAAAAATCTGTTTTTGTCTATGTATTTGAAAAGAAGTTATATTGGACATACAAGCATGCTAATTTACATTTCCACTTAACCTCTTTACATCTGTGGATATGAGATTAGACTTGGAGAATGACTTCCAAACTTTCACCCTGTACAGGAAGCATTTAAACGCAAGTATGATACCAGCCACCCAAAGAGTAATTCAACTCATCGATTTAACTTTCTTACTTTTTAGTTCACAAGACTTGGAAAATATAGTGCCCAAGATCAGCAGAAAAGATTTGAGTTTAATGACAAATTCTGCATATCTTTGTCCTGCATGCTTTAAGAATGCAGCAGCTATGACAAATCACTATTGAGTGAGTCTGATCTACAGAGCAAATCTTTTCAGCATTGTTCTACAGATGCAAGATGACAACTGGCCCAGATACTACTGTTGTTAAGGAAAGCAATGCAGTTTAATAGAGAAAGGCCTCCTCAGGGAGGAAGGAAAGCTGGTAGGTAGGCACAATCTTATAACTCAGATGTCTAGTAAGACATTATACTCATGACTCTGTTTTTACATTTATAGACTGAAGATGCTACGATCAACCTTCACTAGAAAGTTATGAAACACTGTATGAAAATGTTGTGTTCCTAGGGTGAAAGACGTGTAAAATATCACTAGCAAGACAAGATTATCATCAAAATGAACAAAGTCAGAAAGATACTATCAAAGCCACACTCTGACCAACATAATTACATTGACTTGCACACATGTGGAAATGGTCCAACAGGATAACCTATCAACTCTTCTACAGAGAAAGGTGAACAGTGCCTTATGGAAATACTCCTAACATGCAGCTGTAGATTACTGCTATTAGACTTAGAAATAGGAGAGATTATTTTGAACTAAGATATCAGGCAGACTCACAAATTACATGAAGCTGTGAAAATACTGACTCCACGGCCAGTCAGACATGAATTTCATTCATTCATAAGTTCCCAAATTCAAGGAAGGTCTTCAAATGGTTTCTACCGTTACTAGGTTTAGGTAAGAGTCTTTTCATCACTGGAACAATGGTTCTTGTACATCCATTATTAAGTTACAAAGGTTGTCTAGGGTTTTCATAATGATTACTAAGAGGTTTGAGGAAGACTTTCTAATGACAAATACAATGAAAGGAAATTGAAGAAAAAAATGCAGTAGCTGTGACTATCACAAAAGATAAAAGCTTCTCTCTCTCTGTCCTCCTCTCCCTCCACACACACTGGGGAAAGCAAGCCACAATTATGACAAATGTAATTAACTGTAATTACCATTGTTATAACCACAATTATGATGACAAAGGGAATCACCTGAAACCAAGACCAATTTCTATTAAATTTTAATGGTAAGTTTGTGATGCTAACTTGAAACCTGGGCTTCACTGTATTTATGAAATTCACCACGGAGACTTGGGGATCACCTCAGAGAGACTCAGTCATCCTTAAAACAGCTAAATCTGAGGGACAAGAAGCCCATGTAATAACCAACCCGATGAATCTTGCCATACTTCAGAGGACATGCTGGAGGCAGAACACAAAAAGATCGCTTCCACATCTAAAGTCACAAAGATTAAGTTGTAGACAATGAATAGCAACGGGACTATTTCTTTTTTTCATATGGGCAACTTGAGTTTGCCCAAGAATGAGTAGCAACAGAGATTGATTTATTTAAGAGTGATGGATGATTCTCTGAAAAAATGCCAGCTGGTTCCTAAAACCTTTTAAAAGCTCATATAGACAAAAGACCTAAATACAATTCATAATGGAAATAAAAACAGTTAATAAATATATTAAACAATCAAATCTCACTTACAATTAAAACTGCCAAATAAAATGAGTTGCTGTTACAAAGATTCTTAAAAGAGAAAATATCTAAAGCTAGTGAGAACGTGGTAAGACAGACATCAGGATGCATTATGAGAGCATAACATTGATACAGCCTTTCTGAAAAGCCATCTGGCAATGTGTACAAAAGCATTAAAAATATTCCTAACTTTTGACTCAGATCTAGGAATCTATCCTAGGAAAATAATCTAAACTTGGACAGAGATTTATGCATAGAGATGTTTACTATAATTCTGAAAAAATCTGTAAATTACCTAAATGCCCTACTACAATTTTTCATGACTCCTTCTTTTTATGATTACTGAAGCAATAAAGTATTCTGTATTTTAAGGCCACAGCAATTAAATTTATTCCCAATAATAATTGCATGTCCTTAAAACTTATCATAAATAGGTATAAGAAAACACCTGTAATACAAAAGCATTCCCAGTGTGGTGGTAAGCAGATCCTTTAGTGGCACAGTCAATCATAATTGGATCTAAGATATAAAAGCTTAAGAACTGCTAAACTACCTAAACACTTCAGACGTTAAGAATGGATTAGCTCATGAAGCTTCTTTAATCTAGAAAGGAGTCCCAGTGGACAAATATGATGAGCGCTAAGGGATCCACCATAGCATATCCTACATAGTCTAAGATAAAAATCTTTCCATTGTACATAGCAGTTCAGAATAACATATTGATGGTTATTTATTTACATAAGCCGAGAGTCAGAGTACAGAGTTAGTTAGAATGAGTAAAGCAAATGGATCAATTTTGGCTCCTTATTTATAGTGCAAAGTTCAAATTATATTTTTAGAAATAATACTCTTTCCACTAAAAACATTTCACCAATAGATAGATGTCTTTGGAAAGGACTGGGAAATCCTTCAATGGTTGTTTCCTGACTGTGATCAAATTTTCTTTGAGAAAAAATTAATCTCGAGACAAACCACTAACTTTTAAAGTGTTGAAAAATAATAAACCACCTACTAAGGGGACCTTACTGGGCATCTTGAATTTCAAGTTATAACTTGAAAAACTTCCAAGTGGTTACTTAGTCATTTCATCTTTATAAAAGAGCACGTGCTGGGTATGGAGAACAGACTGGTGGTTACCAGAGGGGAAGGAGGTGGAGGCGGAGCCAAAGGGGTAAAGGGGCACAAGCTTATGGTGATGGATGGAAACTAGACTTTTGGTGGTGAACATGATGCAGTCTATACAGAAGTTGAAGTATAATGATGTACACCTGAAATTTATATAATATTATGAACCAATGTGACCTCAACAAAAAAAAAGAGGGCATGGGCTTCAAAAATCTATATACAATCTGAAGATAAGTTACAAATAGTTGTTCGTCTTACAAGCCTATTGGTGGAGAGTGACAAGCATTCAAAATCAAAAATAACTGACAAATGTACTCCTCTAAACATACAAACATGAAAATCATTCAGAATACTTACTACCTAAGCATATTTATGCTAATTTGTAAAAAACTAATTCAACAAGCCAAATTCTGATTTTGGGATACTGTTCTTCTATTTGTCAAAGTTTGCCATATTTTTAATTGTCATAAGAATATGAAACAGCTTCCTTTGTCTTTAAGACCTCTCAACTCTTCTTATGTAAGGCATTTTATTAAGCATGAAGTCTGTTACCTATTTTGCTGAAAGGAAGTCCCGTTTGGTTTTAAAATCTTGTTTCATGCTAAAAATGATGAAAATGGAAGAAAAGCTAGTCCTGAAGATCACCTGAGCCTTTATGAATCATGTCATCACTGAGAGTTCCTGTACGTGGTATTTCAAAATTTCCTCATTTTATATCTCTGAGGAAAATCATTCTTCTTCAGGTGTATAATGCGACTTCTAAAAGGGCAATGAGCTATTTCCCAAGCTCCTACCTGCCAACTCATTTAAAGTGATAAGAATTACAGAAAAGTAATTCGAATGAGATCTGGGTTTGTTCCACGTAACGTTGGTCTCTCTAGTTGATTTTGTTTAACTTAAGCTCTTAGACACCTGGTACCTCAAACCAGAAAAAAAAGGAAAATCAGTCCAAAGACAATATTCTATGGAGTTTAAGTCAGAGAATAAACAAACAGGGAGAGATGCTTTCAAAACTAAAGATATTTTCATAAATACTTTAGGTTTATTGTAAAGACAAAGAGTTTCAGAGTCATGGAGACTAAAACTTTCCACAATTTCGCTGGTGTGAGAAAATAAATACATAATTCTACCACAAGGGGGCAATAATTCACTTTTACTGTAAGAATAGCTCTGATTTTTTAAAAAATGTACAAGGGAGTTTTGGGGCTCTAATTTCTTAAATACTTTCTTTTAATCCCAATTGGACGCCTTTTTTTTTTTCCCTTTCTAGCTAAGGTGAGTTCTGTAGTGGACTAAACAGTAGGTAGCAAGGCCCAAGCGCATTACAGGGAAAAACGTAATTACATTGCTGTTAAAAAGATGTTTGAGGGTAAAGGAGGGCAAAAAAGAGAAGCAAAGTAAGATAAATTTGCCATTCAAACAGTGAGTTAGGGGAAAAAAACATTATTCACAAACCCAGGTTTGCCATTTTATTATAGAGAAGTTAACATCAACTACCTGCAAAGAACAGATCCTTTTTGGGGGCGTCTCATTTATAAGAATAGAGTTGTAAAACTAAAAATGATCTTCACTATCTTCTGGTCCAGGGTGTGCACAGACTTAATATCAAGTACGAAAGCTGATAGTTAGATGGTGATTCCTGACAAAGGGTTCCGATCGAGTTGGCCATATTGAGGAGGGGGAGAGACAGCGAGTATACCAGACACTCATTGTCTCTGCTCTAGTCCAGCTCTGCTGTATGGTTTAGATCAGCAGCAAGCGAGGCACAGAGGAACTAGAGCGACCTACCCAAGTTCCAACAGCTGATTAGCAGAACCGGACTTGGAACCAGGTCTCAATGTCTCTCTCTCTCTTATGTATTTTTATAGCTTTCAAGGTCATTGGATAAGGACATAGTTATAGAGTTACAAACACACTAGAAGACAACTAATATTACTCTAACCTAGTTCTATGGGAAAAGTCATTGGCCTCATAATAACTGTGAAACCCCTTTATGAACTGCATAAATAACAACTTATCTGTAACCTAGACTTTCTGTAAATTGACACTTCATCGATTCACGGCTTATTCTTTTTCTTACCTTTTAGCAACATGCAATCTAGAAAGTTTTCTACATAGGGTTAATGCGACGGTGGACATTCCTAATATGTACCATGCACTGTAAGCACTTTATACACATTCTCATCTAACTGAGTATCATGAAAAAATTTAAGTACTCAAACTGTTCTGCCAGAACATTGTGCAGTCACGCACCCTAAATTGAATCAGAATAAATAAAATTTGCAGTAAACTATCAGGCTCATTTGGCATTCCTAAATTAAGTCAGAAAAACATCAGGTTTTGCAGAGAAAATGATACAACTCATTTCATTTGATTAGGAGCGATGGGATAACCAGAGAAGTATTTCAAGTTCCTCCATAGCTGACTTCATACTATAACAGAGGGTTCCTTTTAAGATAATTCCATTAGAATAAAAGGATTTAATCCCTTCTTCTTGGTCTTCAATCAATAACCATTAACTAAATGAAAAAAAAAGTCCAAGAAATGATATTTAGGACTATCGTCATATGGCAAGCATTTATTTAATTTGGATTCAACACAATTTCTATGGAACTTGAGGACACACCTACAAGTGAAAAGAAAGTTAGTAATGGTTTCAATGTGTTAGCTATGTCAGAGCATGGGTTACCAGTCCAACATTGCAGCTCACCTAAGCGGCAGGCCTGACGTAGACAGTCAACACAGGATGTGAGGGGATGAATGTTCCATGAAGGACCATAAATGCATTCCCCTCTCTGCAACCTTGTAGCACTTTGGATCTCTCTCATTAAAAAATTTACCATCTTCTGTTGTAATTTTGTGTTTGCTTATGTATGATGACTATTAGTTTGTGAATAATTACAAATAGCTACAATTTAATGCCAACATGTGCCATAGATTCATGGTTGAAGTCTTTCCAGAAATCACGTTACCAATAGTCACTCAAACTTGATGAATAAGGGGAGTTAAAGCAAAGATATATGGACTAGATTTAAACACTCAATGTGGTCAGGAACCAAAGCCGTATGGTCTTTGTCATCCATCAGAGAACGAACTCTCTTGCTCTTCCTGGGCTCCCACATAGCTTCTGCCCTCAACTTTAGCTTACGCATGGTTTATGAAGGAGACCCTGGCCCTGAGTAAACCCACTGATCTTTCAGCTTACCTTCCCCTTATAACAGCCTCAGTCTCTTTTGCCTTAATTGCATATTTTCAGGAGAGGAATTCAACATGAATTGCTTCCCCTATGAGTTAAACCACAGAATCATGGATGCCTGGCCAGCCCATGGCTAGGTCACTCCCAGGTCTTGCCTAGATAGGTGGGAGCAGTCATGTGACACTAGACTGGGCAAGCATCTAGGATACATGTTTAGAGCATGGGTTTGGGGGTCAGCCAGCCCTAAATTCAAAGCAGAGCTCTTCCTTTTATAAGCTGGTGACCTTGGACAAGTTACCTTCTTTTTCTAAAGCTTAGTTTCCTCATTTCTAAACTGATATCAATGGTACCCATCTCATCATTGCTGTGAAGGGTAAAGAAAATGTATGTAAAGTTCCAGATACTATACCTGGGACATAAATGCTAAATAAATTATAGCACCATATGAGGTACCTCACACGTGTTATTTCTAATCCCTACAACAACCCACAAGGTAAGCATTATTTCCATTTTGTCAGTGAGGAAATAGGTTTAGAGAAGTTAAGTAAATAGCTCAAAATCACATAGCTCGGCAGTGATTCAAACCAACATCTGGCAGATTCTGAAACCTGTACTCTTTCCACTATACTCTTTGGATCCCTTGTGCCCAGCAAAATGTCTTTGATCTCATAATCATTTAAATGGCGGCTGAACAAACAAATTAATAAGTAAATGCTAGGCTGAAGAAAGGCATCAACCTCCCCACCCAGTCCCTCACAATATTAGGGTTCCCTTGGGCCACATTAGCTCCCCAATGGGCTTGGCCTACAATCTATATTTTTCACGTTAATTATTCCCTGGGGTTAAGGCATTCAAAGTCTCAGTTTCTTGGGGTCAAGCAACACATTTAGCATTTCCAACTCAGTATCAACAATGTGCCCATGGCAAAACCCAAGGGAAGAAAACATTTCCTTTCCAGGTGGGAGTTGGAAGAAGTTTAGACCTGTGGTTCCAAAAGCCAGTTCACAGGCCACAGATAGCAGAATCCTCCAGGGAGCTTTTTGTTTGTTTGTTTAAACATAGGTTCCCTAGCCATACGCTGACTCTTGAAGGAAACTTTCAGGAGAGAAAACCTAGAATGTTTTTTAAGCTTCAGAGGTGATTCAGTGCAAAGTTAAGACTTACATGCAAGTCTAGAGCATAAAGCTCTGCTGAAAAGCATGTGGGCAGGTGAGAGAAAGGACTTTGGATGAGGATAAAGAAGAAGGCACTGAGCGAGAGGACTTCAAAATGAAAGTCAACTGCCTTCCCAATTGAGCTAAGAATCTAGCTTCCAAATTGTGAAATGAAGCAAACCTCTTTCTGCCTGGACTCTCTCCCCTAGCTTCTGTCTGTGGTGATTCCCCAAGAAGAAAGCAGCAGAGATCAAACTGTCCCTGTGTCGAGAGGAACGTGCACACCCAGACAAAGGACCACTTATCTTTATCTCAAGCCAAGCTGTTGTGGATCACTCATGTTATAGCAGATTCATTTCTCCTGTGGTTATATTCCAGAAACTTGCTTCACTCTATCTACAGAATCTCTCAAGTCATTCAATTAACAGGTTCTGTTGTGAAAGACAATCTACTTAGTTTGCAGAAATTCTTAAAAGTTGGACAAAAAAAGAAAACAAAATTGTAGTTGAAAAAATTTAAACTATTGTCAAGTTTGGAGCTTCTTCCTAACTAGGATACAGAGTTGGCACTTCAAAAATTGGAAAGAGGGGCTGGCCTGGTGGCACAGTGGTCAAGTTCACACGCTCTACTTTGGGTGCCTGGAATTTGCAGGTTCAGATCCCGGGCAAGGACCTACATACTGCTCACCAAGCCATGCTGTGGCAATGTCCCACATATAAAGTAGAGGAGGACTGGCACAGATGTTAGCTCAGGGACAATCTTCCTCAAGCAAAAAGAGGAAGATTGGCAACAGATGTTAGCTCCTTCTAAAAAAAAAAAGGAAAGACAAGAAAAGTACCCCTCAGACCAGTTGACACAAATACCAGAGGTAATAAAATGTTATTAATTGTATTACAGAAAGAAGGAAGAATATTCCAAGTCTTTTTTCTTCTTTCAGAAATGTGCTATGTAGGAGTTTCTTCCAAACTATTAAATCATCATCATCATGCAGGTGTTAGCTGTGTGCAAGCACTAAGTGTTTTACAAATGTTAAGGCATTTCATGCTAAAAATATCCCTATGAAATACATACTATCTTTAGTCCCACTTTGCAAAGAGGAACCCGAGGATCAGAGAAATAAGGTAACCTAAAATGACACAGCCAGCCAGTGGTCAAGTTGGGATTTGAACTCAGGCAGTCTGGTCCCAAGGCTTACCCTCTTAACCATTATGCTATACTTTCTCTTATCACCTTTGTGGCATAATAAATGTGATCTCCTGAGAGGGAGGAGAGACAGGAGGAGGTGAGTGTTACACTCTTCCCTTTAATCATGGACTCCCACAAACCCTATGAAGAGGCCATTCATTTAAATGACCAGACTATTAAATTAATAAAATGGAGGCTGGGACCATCATTGATTTGATATAAGACAAGGATGAACAAGGGCATATTGTATTTGTTATTCTTGCAGGACAAGGAAAGTAAATATATATTTGCCAAAAATAAATAGTCTTTATCTACAATTAAAGACCAGATAAATGTTTTGGTTACTGTAGAATCTTTGTCACCTACCCGAGTAGCAGCAATGGATTTCAATTAGAGGAAAATTATTTGACAAGGAACTCTAAATAACATGTTCAACACACCTACTGATTACTACAGACATTACAGTCCTGAGGTTTCAAAAAGTCTGCAATCTTTCTGTTTTCTTGAATACTAATATCTTTGTCTGTCATTATCAGATATTAAATAAATCAGAACATGGTTAATTATGGTTTTTTTCCTACAAATATCCTAATGTTTAATAAAATGGGTTTGTTTCCCTTCAATTGACAGTGGTATTTCACTATCTGGAAAAAATATAGAGACTTATTCATATAGTATAAACTAAAATCAAAGGAAGCTATTACACGTGTACACACACATACATACACACAATACATACCTGTAGTATTTCCCAAGTATTGCTTATTATCATGGTTATATTACTATGTTCTAATCAGTTTTATTTAACTTACGTGTTAAAGGAAAATATGAGACCCCAAAAGTTTATGAATCACATGAAAAAGTTTAAGATGTAATGGAAATGATTTAAAATGAATCATCACTGAATCAGATTATCTAGGAGGAGACTTGCATTCAAACTAGTATAATTTCAATAAAGACATCACCTGGAGTTTGACAAGAAAAACTATATAAAGAATATCAGTGAGCTGTTCCTGTGTTACAAACGACAAACTTCTCAGGATCTTAGCAGGGCAGACTCAAGGATCTGAGCTGAAACTTGAGCTAAATGGATCAGTGCAGTTGCAGTAAAAGTTAAAAATGTCTGTTAACAGTGAGTAGAAGGAACACTGAAGCTGAAGGAAGGAGCGCAAAGCTCTCAACATGCACTGTGCTTGAGTACTGCACCCCACTTGGCTTTCAACAGTTTAAGCTGGTATATCCAAATGAGGCACCAAAAATGAAAATGCTAAAAAAAAAGACTTTGTGGAAAGGCTACAGAGAATGCTTTCCCAAGAAACAAAGATGTCAATGGTCCCGGGATATGTAAAAGATTTTCTTTTAAAATTAGAACTGTTTTCTACCTTTCACTGTGTCGCTAATCAAAAATAGATAAAATTACAGCTACAAAGCTCTAACACAGCTATAACTCCTTTATCCATTAGGGAAGTTCGAGACTGAGTTACTGAGAACAGATGTGAAAAAGCTTTTCTGCTTTACCATTTGCAGAAATTAGGTAACCAGTTTTCTGACAGTAGCTTGAATAGAACTCAGTCGGAAGAAAAGGAATGAATTAAGAAACTTCTGGAAATCGTTTCCAATCAGTTTGATTCTAATACAAAACAGACAAAATATGTGGGTGATAAATGTTAAAGATGATTAATACTTATATTTTGATACTTTTTAATGAAGTGATATATTTTTAAACTGCCTTAATGTGGTTTGCAAATTTTCCTATAGAAACATTTAAAATTCCACCAAAATAATGCCCAACCCTCATGCTCTAAATGTCTTATTAAAACCTAAATTGATTCTAGCATAAACCAAGTCTTCCTTGAAAGACAACTGCAGCTATGTTTTAACGACCCTTCATTTAATCTTAAATTCTGGACCACTGACAGTTTCAGTAGCAATGAAGTAGGCCACCCTAAAAATTACCATGCACAACTTCTGAGATATATGTGTGAGTGTATTCATAAGTGCATGTATATCTAAAATATACCTCTCCATAGACTACATCTGGGCATATTGGTTTAGAGGATAGTTTACTCTCATGTAAATGTATATGTGTTCATCTTACGGCATAAAATTACATTTTTTAGGATTATGATCAACAAATTACAAGTTTCTTTAAAAATAAGACTAAAACTTCTGGGGAATTAAAATTGTAAACTCAGCAAGAATTACAAAATTCCTATAAAAGTTTACCGCTTGTAGTTATAACCAATCAATGCTATTTTTCTGGCTCTGACAAAGAACATTTTGCACTAAACAGCAAAGTTTCTTTAGGGCTCCAGTTTTTACACTGTAAAATAAGGGGAAATAATTCCTATTAACTAAGGGCAGAGCATGACTTAAGATCTCTCTCCCACTTCCTGTGTTTATAAACAAAATATTGAAACAATAAAATAACCTGGATGAGGGGAGTTGTATGGTGAGGGGGAGGGAGGGAGGGAGGGAGGAAGAGCTCATTAATTATTATGGCTACTATTCAACTCAAATACAAATTGGTCTAGGGGACCATTTTATAAATATCTTCTCATTTAGAAATCAGACACTGAGGTCACCCAATGACAGGTAAACATTTTATTCATGATAGGATATAATTTTTGAAGCCTTACTGTAACACTACTTATTAGAGCTTATAAGCTGGTATAAAGAGTGCTTTGTCATAGATCCTATCCTAAGAGTTTCCATTATGGAAACACCAAAGAGACTAAATCATAAGGAGGTTCTAAAAACAGGATTCTCTAGGGAAGTCTGCAATGGAGATGTTGCAAGAACAAAATGGTAAAATTTGGATCATATGCCATTTTGTTCTAAGCATTAAAGTTAAGGTTAAAAAAGACAGTAAGATGACTATAGGTGAATACTGGAAATTTGCTTAGATTTGAGGTGCTCTCATCACACACATGTAACTGTGAGAAGATATGCTCATTAGCTTGACTATAGTAATCATTTCATTAGTATATGTATATCAAATCATGTTGTACAGCTTAAATACATACAATTTAAAAACTAAAATAAAAAAGTGAAAATGGCCATTCGATTTGGTCACTAGGATGTCATCAACAACCTTAAAGAGTAGTTCAGCAATGCTGAGAGAGCAGAAACCAGACCAGCATGAGTAAGTCAGAGGCCATGAGGAAGTGAAGATGAAGGAGTGAGGCTTTCTAGAGAGTCCAGTTCTAAGAAAGATGGAAGGGAAGGCAAGAGTTATTTAAGGATGGGAAAATCTGAGCTTATTGAAGACTGAGTAAAAGAACCAAACAGAGAGTGGGAGATGGTTTCTACTATGGCTAAAATGTGTCTGGCCACATTCACATTACCAAAAGGATGAAGAAAAAAGCAAAGAGAAGGAATTCTCTTAACACAAAAATGTATTAGCTACTTATCTGTAATTTTAGATTTGAGCCATAGAAACTATTTAATTCCTGTTTAATTCGTTCTGTATCTAGACTGCATGGAAATCCAGAAGACACAAACCTGTTTAATAACCTTCCTTGATTTCTAATTCCTTCTTCATACTGTCTTTCCTAGATTTCTTTACAAGGAAAAGCCAAAAAATTAATGCTCTTTCCATCAGGAAAAATTGAATAAATGTATTCTCTGTGCCAAATCTGATAATAAAAAATAAAATAAAAATAAAAGTAATATTTGAGCATAAATCCTTTTTGAAATTCATTCCATATAACTCCACAAAATGTACATTTCACACATTGATTGCACTGATTGATTGAAATACTGTGGCTTTTCCATTGAGTAATGAACGTTCCCCAGTGCCACCAAGATTTTATTTTAGAGGTAGATGTTAGATCAGTCCCCATTAAGAGTTATAAGAATGCATCCTGTCATGCAGGTAAAGAGTCCCTTCGCCAAGCGCTACTCCATGGGAATTTTATAGCCTGTCAATTACAATTAGTATATACCTAAATATATATACACATTTAAAATTAAGTGCAATAAGTTAAAATATGAAGTAGATGAAAAAATATTGAAGTATTTACATGTCTGGTTTAAGTGTAAAGTGGTACAACTTTTCTGAAAGGAGCTTTTCTCTCTTTTCTTCTGGGAATTTTATGGTTTCAGGTCTTATGTTTCAGTCTTTATTCCATTTTGAGTTAATTTTTAGTGGTGTAAGGTAGGGGCCCAAATTCATTCTTTTGTATGTGGATATTCCGTTATCCTAACGCCATTTATTGAAGACACTTTCATTTCCCCATTGAGTATTCTAGGCTCCCTTGTTAAATAGTAGTTGACCACACATGTGTGGGTTTCTCTCTGGGCTCTCAATTCCATTCCATCGGTCTATGTGGCAGGAAGTGTGATGTCTCTAGCTCTGTCCTTTCTCAAGGTTGCTTGGCTATTCGAAGTTCTTTATGGTTCCACAAAATTTTAGGTTTGCTTTTTCCATTTCTGCGAAAAATGCCATTGGTATTTTGATAGAGAGGATTGCATTTAATCTATAGATGGCTTTCGGTAGCATGGACATTTTAACAATATTAACTCTTCTGATCCCTGAACATGAGATATCTTTTCATTTATTTGTGTCTCCTTCAATTTCTTTCATCCATGTCTTCTAGTTTTTAGCATATAGATCATTTACTTCCTTGGTTAAATTTATTCTTAAGTATTTTATTGGTTTTTATTCTATTATATATGGGATTGTTTTCTTTCTTTTTCCAATAGGTCATTATTAGTGTGCAGAAATGCAACTGATTTTTCTATGTTTATTTTGTATCCTGAAACTTTACTGAATTCGTTTATTAGGTATAATAGTTTTCTGGTGGAGTCTTTAGGATTTTCTATAAACAAGACCATGTCATCAGCAAACAAAGACAACTTTACTTCTCTTTCCCATTTGGATGCCTTTTATTTCTTTTTCTTGCCTCATTGCTCTGGCTAGGAATTCCAGTACCATGTTTAATAGGAGTGATGAGAGTGGGCACCCTTTCAGCTCAAGAAATGCATTGATGCTTGGTGGGTACTGTGGGGGGGTTGCAGAGGCTGCAAAGGCTGTTGAGGTCCTCAGTGGTGACTCTAGGTTCAGAGGCTGGGGACCAAGGTGGCAGGAATAGTGGCTGGAGCCAGTGGTACGCACATACTCGGCTGCAGGGAGCCAGCTGTCTGGGTAGTGGCAGGAGCCAATTGCAAACACACACATAGTGGTGGGAGCCAGAGCAAGCAGCAAGGGCTGGGGCCACCAGCAGGTGCACTGGCAACTGCGGGGGCCCTGGCTGTCAGTGTGCACTACTATCACTGCTGGTTCTGGTCACTGGTGCCAAGCAGGGGAAGCCAGTGAAAGGAGTCAGGCTAGGGGCATGCAAGTACACAGCTGGAGGGACTAACCGCAGGTGAGTGCAGTGGTGCAGGCCAGTGACCAGAGACAGGGCCAGGTCAAGGTCCACACACAGCTGCAGGTGCCCCGGCTGTTGGCGTGTCCTCCTATGGCTATATGTTCTTTCCACTAGCATGCACATGGCAGGGGAGGCCAGTGATAGAGGCTGGGCCTGAGGCATACAGGTGTCCAGCTGCAGGGGCTAGCCACAGATGAGCTGAGTGGTGTAGGCCAGTGACAGGAGATAGGGCCAGATCCAGGACCACAAGCAGCTGTGGGGCCTTGGGTATTGACACATACTTCCATGGCTGTAAGATCTTTTCACAGTGCACACATAGCAATGGAGGCCAGTGATGAGCACCAGACCAACAGCATGCAAGTGCACAGCTGTGGGGGCTGGCCCCAAGAGAACACACAACAGTGAGGATCAGCTTTAGGGGTCTAGGCTGGTGTCTTGCTACCACAGAGGCTTGCACTGGCTGCTGGTGTGGGTCCCACGCTTCTGAGGGGAGATGGGAGCAGGGAGTGGGGAGGGACTCAGGGGGCTGGCTCAGCAAACAGGAATACTTGGGGCAAAAACTGGTGAAATATGCAGGGGGCTCCTCCTTGGCTGTGCTGGCTGTTGGGTTTCTTCAGTGGCGAAAGCTGCTGATGTCATCCACAGAGCTGGTCACTGGGAACAGAGGTTGTTCCCACTGTGTGGCGGATATGGGTAGCCCTTGCTTTTCTTCCTTGTTCCTAGTCATCTTTATATGTCCCAGCTTTGCTGGTCTCTGGGTAGGGTGACTGAAGTGGGGCCTGAAGCTGGTGGCTCACCTCACTCTTCCTTTCCCTGCAAGGGGACCTCTTTCAAGGAATGCGTCTTGGAGGATGGGGTCATCAAGGCAAAACGAAGCTGCTCTTCCTTCTCTTTTTTGTGGGGTTATTCTCAAGTATTTTGTTCCACTGCATTGCTGAAGCTTCTTCAGTGGACTCCAGAGCTCTCCTAGAGCTGCTTTTGTTTGTGGACAACTGTCTAATCAGTGATCTTTACGGAGGAATGGAGGCTGCGGTCTCCTACCCCGTCATCTTGGTGACGTCGCTAATAATGATATATTTTATAAATGGAGTGCTGGGTAAACAGACGGTTTCTTTATCATTGTTCTTTAAACTGAACGTATAAACTGTATGTATTTTTTGGTAGGTATACTTCTTTAAAAAGTTAATATAAAATCACTGTAAAATATTTCCCCAGAAAAACCCCCCAGAAGTAACCATTGTTAACCAAAGAAATATATCTTCTAAACAAAAATATTAGCATATCCTAAATGCTAGAAAACTGCTTAGTTTCTTCTTTAAGATAGTTTGCAAAGTTTTTTTTCAAGAAACAAATATTTTGGTGGCACACTTTGCAACTGTTGTATATTTAAGTATCTTTCTGTCCTTTCACTACAGGAACCCTCATTATCTGAATCGAATCCATTCCTAAAAACATGTTGGACAGAAAATTTTTGCCTAGAGGAGGCCTGTCTTCTGTTTTTTTAAATTGAAAAAGTAATCTATTTCCAGCTTATGAAAATATCCCAAGTAATTTCTCAGAATGTCACTAAAATCCTTGAAACATCTATGTAACAATTCAACCCACAATTTCTAAATAAAAAACATTTAAATAGCCTAGTTACCTATTAATAAAACTTAATACACTCTTTGATAGGTGTGTTTGTGTTAACCAACGATACTGTATAGTACTGGAAACCTTCTACATTTGGAAATAAAGTACACGGTGAGGAACACTGTAGAAGGGTGACTCCAGGACACTTGCCATAATTTTCTTCCTTCCTTGTACACATTTGCCCTTCTCTCATCCAGAGGTGGAGTCTTATCCTTCACTCCCTTTGAATCTGGGCTGGCCTTAGCAACCTGCATGCCAGAGATGATATTCTGGGACTTTTTTCATAAGAATTCTTGCAGCTTCATCTGGGTCTACTATACTGTGAAGAAACCCAAGCTAACTATGTGGACAGACTATGTGGATAGAAAGATGCTCAACCAACACCAATTATTCCAACCATGCCAGCCCAGGAGCCAAACATGGGATTAAGAAGCTTTCAAATGAACCCATTTTCAGCAGTCAACTGACAACACAATGAGTGCTCCCAAGCGGAGAACCTGCCAGCTGCAACCTGTCAACTCCCAGATCCACGTGAAAGATAATAAAATTCTTGATTTTCAGCCACTAAGTTTTGGAATGTTTGTCATGCAGCAATAGATAACCAAAATATACACTATCCTATTGAGAGGACTACTGAGGTGAGATCGAAATGCACTGTACATCCTTCTTGCTTGGACTCACATCCTATTTAAAAGTTTTGCTGGCAAATGCACGTGAGCTGATTCTGGTAGGGTTTGATTTATAAATTTGGAGTACAATTTTTGAAAGCTGTTATAGCAAATATTTCAATAGTGACAATTCAGGTAGCATGGTACATCTGTAAAGATAGTTTGGCTGGATTATAAGATTACAGAGTTACATTCTTCATCTGCCAAAACTTAGATACTATTCCACTACCTTTTTTTTTGACCCTGAAATTAGAAGTCTGAGGACAGCTTGATTGATTTTTGTCCTTTCAACATAAAGGACTTTCCCTATGGATGCTTGTAGAATTTTTGTTGTTGTTAGGAAGATTAGCCCTGAGCTAACATCTGCTGCCAATGCTCTTCTTTTTTCTGAGGAAGACTGGCCCTGAGCTAACATCCATGACCATCTCCCTGTACTTTATATGTAGGATGCCACCACAGCATGGCTTGACAAGTAGTGTATAGGTCCACACCTGGGATCTGAACCAGAGAACCCCGGGTCACCAAAGTGGAGCACGTGAACTTAACAGCTATGCCACCAGGCCAGCCCCTTGTAGATTTTTTCTTTATCCTTTTTACTCAAATGCTTTTGCTAGGCTGTGTCTATATGTAGATTTCTCTTTCACATATTGAATTCTTTGGCTCTATAAACCCACACCATTTTTCAACTCGAGTTTCTTATTGTTAACATCTATCTTTTCCAACATCATTTTCATCAGTTTGTTCTTATCTTCCAAAATTCCACTGGTTTCCCAAGTTTTTCCTCCATATCACTATTGTTTTACCAAATGATCAATTCTGTACTTGACACTCCCCAATGAACATTTTAATTTGATTATACTCTGTTTAGGTTGCCTTCAGTTCTTTATCTCACCTGACCTCTCTTTTAATCTGATCCTGTGCCTTTATCTCAGCCTATTCACCATTGCTTTCTAATCTACTTTATGAGCAATATGTCTTTCCTGCAGCCTATTGCGGACAAACTTCTTTCCTAAATTTTTCTTCTGTTCTCATAACGCAACAATAGCAGAAGTCTGAATGTTGCTAAGTTTTAAAATGATTTCCCTCTCATTCTACAATAACTATTCCATAAATTCACTCTTTTCCCCAAAAAAGGGAAAGTCTACTCAGATCTAAGAAATGAATTACAGGGACTGCCTTTGGACCCTCTCTTTGCCCATTTCCATTTTCATTCCAACAAATGAATAGCACTTGATTTGCCCATCCCCCACCCTAATCCAATGTTTAGGTAACTTTTCTCTGCTGTGACTATGCTGAACTAAAAATGGAACCTTCGCTCAGCTACTGTTTGGATGTCTAACACTGAAGGGAAATACATTAAATTATAATCTTTAACAGTCACTCCCTCCAGGGTTCTTTCCATCATCCCCCCTAACTTATAGCACTTAAGAAAACTACATTTTCCACACATGTGCCACCGATTTCTTATTTGTTTTCTGGGAGTTGGTGAATATTTGTAGGAAGAGCAATACCAATCGTCTTTAGAAAGAAAGATATAAGAAAGAGGAATCCTGCTTCAACAACAGTTTATCCTTGTCTTTAGGACTAGAAGCCCTGAAGCCCAACAGTCTGGATTCAAATCCTGGCTCCGTTACTTAACTTGTTCAAAACACACAGCTGATACTGATCATCTCCATGCCTCTATTTCCTCATCTGGAAATCCGAAATAATAGTACCTCTCCTACACAATTATTGCAGTAATTAAATGAGTTAACATATTTAATACAATATCTGGAGTATTATAAGTATTCACTATTAGTTACAATTATCATTCTGTTGTTATAAAGCAGAGGCCATGCAACAGAAGGACATCTGTTCAATTTTCTAACTGATACAGAACTTTCATTTCTGACCCAGGGTGCATTGGTTGGGAGTAGAGAAAGCCATTTCTAGTTTTCAGGTGAACAGTCATGTAAATGACCCTCTACTTATGTTTTCAGTTTAGTCCTTTTGGTTTTTAGCTGTTGGAACTTCCTTCTGGATTCTGATGACAGGTTGCCCGTTGGTTTTAGTTTACAGTTTATTCATTCCGTCCTTATGAGCATTTTAGGGAGAAGTCAGGAGAGGTGGCGGCAAGGGAAAATCCACCTAGATACCATTCTAAAGGAGAGGCCAGTGACCATTAATCTTAAGGATTAATCCTTTGTATTAAATAGAAATTGTTCAACTAAAGCTTACATGACTGAGAATAGCTCCCAAGTTCAATTATGTTTTGTTTACACCAATAGCAAGTATCAAATCCTAAAAATCTCCTACCTAATCAGAATTCTTAAAAGTGGACAAAAAAAAGTCACAGTGCTAGACAGAGCTTTGAGGGCTCATCTACTCCATCTATCTGCCTTAAAATATGTCTACATCCTCTTATCCTGGAAAAAGTATTTCAGAGACTCAAGAGAATATTAAGTATTCTTAATAATCTTAAGTACCAAGGAGCTCTCGATTATTTGAACTTCAAATCCTCTTCTGTGGTTATTTAAGTAAAGTTTCTCAGAGAGAAAAATAGTTGGCCACCAGGTTCCATATAATCTTGGTTCTTTAAACCTTATTAGATCATCCTTCACTATGCTTTTTTAAAGTATATAGTTAACAGATGCACTGCTTAGCTGACAAAGTTTGCATAAATAATTAGCCCTATATAAACATATACTGCCTATTCTTCTTTTGAAATGTCATATTTAAACAAGAAACTAAAAATTTGGTCTTGCCAAATTATGCAAAGATTTCTCCAACACTGCTTCTAACCTAACCTTTTGATCCCCTTTACTAAACATACTTACATTATATAAAACTAACAGAACTGGGAGGAATGCCATTCCAAATTTTTATGTACAGAACATTTAAAAGTGGTGAGTTCCTAAAGTGGGTATTTTCCAACAACCGTTTTAGTTCAGGAAAGCAATATAGCACAGAGGTTAAGCACATGCTCTCTGGAGACGAAGAGCTTTGGTATAATGCTTAGCTCCACCACTTTAACTCATCCAAAGCCTCATAGCTGCTATGTTCTCTAAGCCTCAGTTTCTCATTTGTAAAATGTGAGAAACAGTGGTTCCTACCAGATAAAGTTGGTGTTATGATTAAAGAAAATGAAGTAAAGTTTTAGCCCAGTTCACGGCACAGAGTAAGCACCGAATACATGGTTGTTTTGGTGATGGTGGTAGAAATGGTGGTGGCAGGGATGATAATGATGATAACAAAGAAGACTGTCAATGAGACTGTGAGCAAGAATAGATCTTAGCCTTCCTTAAACCAACCACATGAAACAATCTCACTCAGAGCCAAACCACAGGGAAGGTTTGACCACACGCCCTGACACTATTGTAAGCCCATGTAGTGGCTGTGCCGTCCCAGCTCAGTCACGCCACAGACTGTTTTCTGACTTGTATTAGAAGTTGCTCTTCCCAGCTCTGATGGATGGTAACTGCTGGTTTGGATGGGATTTACTTTACATCCTCTGACTTGAACGGCTTCGCAGAAGTAATTTTTTCTTATTTTGAGAGGATAAGTAACGCTACAGAAGTACTCATGTCCAAAAAAGTGAGGATCATGCAACAAAAAGAAAATACCCAATGGAAAACAAATGTGTAGAGGAGATAAATTCATTTCAGGATGGATGTTTACCAAAAAGAAATTACATCCACAGTTCTCTCAGTTGGGGACCAATGGCAAGTTACATGCCCCCTGTTCAGCAGCTGAAAGCCAGCCAGATCCTGTGGCTTGGCTCCCTCACAAGCTTTAAATACACGAACTTGCAAGACAGCACCCAAGTAAGCAAATAATGTGCAAACTGCTCTCGGCTAAGAATAGAGAGGACAGAGAGAAATTTTTCAATAACTACAAGCTTGAAGAGATTATACAGATAAATGGGTTCAGCTTTGCTAAGGCAGAAAATATTCGATTAAGTTTTCAAAATCTATGAAAGACACTTTAAAACACTTTCTCTCCCTCAACCCTCTCACCCTCTCTCATTTTAAAACTATCAAGGATAGGATGTAGGAAACTTAGAACAGATACAAATTTCATCTTTTCAATAGCTGCTTTTCTTCTTATATTTTTCTACCTACCAAATAGGTTTCCCACTATGAAGAGAAATGCCAAGCAATTCTGTCTATACTATTAACTCTGACTTTTAAAGAAACTATAAGGCAAAATATCTGCTGGAGCTGAAAAATGTTGCCTGTGGGGATTACAAATCCCAATTCAGCTACACTATTCATAGACAGAATCTGACTATCTTCTTACCTTTTTAAGCCTTCTGGGCGATTCTGATGCTCTCCTTGGTTTGGGATCTACTTCTCTAGATCAGCACCATTACGATTGTTTTATCTATATTCTTAAAGTGGACTGATGTTTCAACATCATTATTTGTTAACATTAATATGTTCCCAGGTACTATGTCAAGCATTTCATATGTATTGACACATTTAGTATTTATTACAACTTTTGGGTAGGTATTATCACTTTACAAATGGGGACACTAAGGCGTGGTAAAGTTAAGTAACTACAAAGGTCACAAAGCTACTAAGTAAAGGAGCCGGGATGTGAATTCCAGAGCTTACACTCTTAAACAATGTTGTATTTCCTGGTTATGTAAGAGCTCCAAGAGTTAGAAATAAAGTCGGAGTGAAGGATAGGAAATTAGGTTTGAAAGAAGAATAAAGATAAAAGATGAGGATTTAAATGCTACAGGCTCTATTAGCCAGATCTCTGTCACTCTAATTGCAGTCCTTTCCCACGGCCCCCCAATTCTAAAGCAGCAAAGCTCCTTCAACTGCTAAATAACTGGTGATGAACATTGTAAGTCTGCTCAAACATCTAACCTAATAAACGTCCTTCATTATGCCATTTTGGCACTAGGATTTTTCATGATATTCAGATGCATTCTGAACCACAAAGTTGAATAACAAACACCAGTGCAGCACTAAAATTATAGAGTCTTGGTTTTGTAACGATTTCAAAGTATGTTGCTTCATCCCTAAGTCATCTAACTCATGATGGGTACTCAATAAAGTCTTATTAAATACAAAACTATGATCTCACGCTTGGAGAAACTGGATTACTGTCAGTAGAGCACACATACCATCCCCTAGATCAATAGCAGAGCCAGACGTTGAGGTTGGTCCTATTGCCAGACACTCGGCTTGACCATTGTGTGTCATTTTTCATCTCATAACTGTACGATACAGTTCAAATCCTTATTTAAGTAACTGATATGCTAAACTATCAAATACAAGTTTATAATCCAATTTGTTTCTCATCATTTAGGAAGCTGTTTTAACCAAAATGTGCTAATTTGTTTCAGGATATACATAAAATCCAACATTCCTCTACCTGGGCTGGAAACATAATAGCACTTTGCCAGTGAATAAAAATGTTTAGATGGCTCCCATAAAAACCTGTGACATGAAATTAAGCTAATTATAAGACACAAACTTAAGGTTTAAACTACTTAATAATTCTTATTAATCTTGCATTAAAAACTGAAACCAACAATGGACAAGAGTTACTTTGTGTAGACCAACTCTCTTTAAATTAATGCTACTTCCTTTATAGTAAAAAGAAATGTTAATATAATGTAGGTCTTTATTCTTCACATATCCTCCAAATCATAGCTTTGCAGTACTTATGGCTCCAAGATAGCCAAAGTCCAGTAATGCCCTTGGTAATTTGAGATCTGCAGTACACTTTTGACACAAGCCTCCTTTATTTTCCCTTTAAATGCTGTCAAAATACATGAATGTTATCACTCTGCTTTACTTTATGTTTGGATGCTTGGCCCTCACAAAATTAACTGAATCGTTTGTTTGTAACAAGTCACAGAAACAATTATTGTACTAAAAATAGAAAAGTAAAATAGAACAAAATTTTCAGAAGTCCAGTTACACAAAACTAACAACTAACATGAAGTAAGTGGTTGGCTGAAAATTTGAAATGAGGTGACCACACTAATAGAATAAATGCAACATATATATATATATATTTTAAAAAGGGCTATATCACTAAATAACAGTTAACCTAGAAATTTCAGTAACATTTAACAAAGGTGCATATTGTTTGTTTCAAGGTAATATCTAGATGAAGCAAACGATTCTAGTGTTATATACCAGATACCATTCTAGAGTTGGTCCTGAAAAAAAAAAACTCCAGTCAAGAGACCACTAAAATAGTAAAAGTGGTCAAAGAGAAGAAAAAGTAGGACTGAGTAAAGAGAGGGAGCAGACAAGTTGTTAAGGTGGCAGGATCAAGTGGAATCAGTGACCAAATGGATATGGGCAATGAGGATAATCGAGGAGTTTTGGATGATTTCTGGTTGTGGCTGCAGTGAGTAGGGAGGCGATGCCAGCCTCTAAAATAGGGCATAGTAGGTGGAAGAGCTTGTCTGAAAGGAGAATTAGAAGTCACTTTAGATATTTTTAATCTGAAGTACATGTCGGGTAATCAGGTGGAAATGTGAAGGTCAGGGGCTAGGGTAAGAAGGCACTGAGAAAGAGCTGGTAGAGAAAAGGAAAATAGAATAAATAAGGGCCTCCTGGAGAAGGGATAAAAGTCAGGAATACCAGGGTAGCCTTGAAAGAAAAAGGTTTGTCTCTTCCATGAAAAAGTACAAGTAGAGTAGGTACAGTGTTTGAAGATAGACAAACAGGAAGAAAGGTGAGGCAGTTTACTTCAATTGTCTGCCATAAGGAGAAGACAACATGGTCTTTTGAGAAGAACAGTCAAGGTTAGGAATAACTGTGCTGAATGATAGAGAGCTAAGAGAGAGATGGGTAACAGCATCCTCAAAAGCTGGGCTGAGGACTTAGCCAAGATTACAAGGACATCTGTCCATATGGTCTGTGATTTCCTCAACCTTAGACTGAATCAGGTTTGGAGGATTTGAGACTAGATAAGGAGGCTAAGTTCCAGCTTATCTTCCTGAGCCTGTGTATGTTGTTCAATCATAGAAAGACTAATAGCCATGATGCAACCTCCTCATAAACACTGCCTAATGGTGTCTTCACCTGTGTATACATACACCTCTCTGATCTGATGCTGAGTTTAAATGAACCATATCACTATCAATATGAAAAATCATATGGCATAATTTTTCCAGTATTATAACCTAGTCCATGCACATGTTGAGCCTGCTATAAAAGAAAATGTAAGCTCACACAAAATAGTCAACTGTTGAAAAGAAATTGGCCAGAGAGGTTGCAAATATACTCGTATGAAATATACATGTATTTAAATTATCCATTCTCTTTCATTTACTTCTATGCTCATAAAAATGCTGGTCCCAAATTTATCACTCATGAAAAACAGATATTTACGTCAAAAAATGTTTTGAGTACCACCACCTTAACAAATCTTAAAAATGTTGAAACCCATGAGCGAATTTCTGAGGGAGCACATATGCAAAGTTTTTCCTCAAAGGAATATTTTAAAATTCATTTTCACAAAACAATTTTTCAAAAAGAAGCTAACATGCCCTTAATTCTATTTGTCTTAGCCAGCACCACTCAAAACTTAGAATGCTTAGAACAGAAGCTAAAACTATCATTGTACAACATGACAGATTATAAATTCAGCGTTTTTAGTACAACTTTGTACTCATTTCATTCCATCTAAAAATTAATGACCTTGTACTTGGACCTAACAATCTAGTCATAAGTATCCAACTGTGATAATTTAAAAACTCTCTGCCATTATGGAAGTCTTGGACCCTCATCTTAAAAAATAAGATTACCACATAATTTTTTATATTCCTTTTTTCTAAGCTTCTAAGGAATGCACATGCTCTTTGCCTATCATGGGCTAAGTTTCCAAAGACAATTCCCAAAAAAGGGAATGCAACTGGTAAACAAAGAAATGGAAGAGGGATCCCCCTCATTAATAAATAAATATAATTGAAAACAGACGAAGTATTTTAAAATATAAAACATGGTTCTGGCAAGGTGCGTTAAGGTTGCTACTCACACTTGGTGGTAGCACAATAATATAGACAAGTCCTTTGGAAAGCCGTTTGGCAATGTGAATGTTGGCAAAAAATAAATCATATTCTTTTTACAGTAATTCTACTGCTCCATCTATTCTAAGAAAATAATCCAAACTCCAGAACATCATATTCACAACGATAAACGCAAAAATATTTTCTTACAAAATAACTTCAGGTTGTTTTTCCTGATTATTATACTAAGACAATGTTAATTGTACAAAATTTTAAAATTGAAAAATGTATAAAGGAAGAACAATTTTACACATCCACATTCATTTAGATATTTACTGACTATACAATTGGATGCAAGGAACCATTAAACACTGAAGACTGAGTAGTGGGTGTGACAATCCTTCCCATCATAAACCATAATACCACTACCAAGAAACAACCACTATTAATATCTTGATGACTTCCAGTTTATTTTTCCATTCAAATAAATTTATTACATTTTTTAACTGGTTGATACTTATAAGTAGGAATGCTATTGATTTTTCCATCCTCATCTTTTTTTTGTTCAGTAACCAGACTGACAAAAGGAAACAACTCTCAAATGCAGGAAACTCTTAAGTGCTCAACTTTATAATTTAGGTATTGTAAAAAAGATCATAGGCTTATTACATGCAAAGTATCTTCTCATTTCTAGAAAATATATATACAACATACAAATAATATATACTATATATAAAAGGATTACATATACAATACATATTTTATACAATACTCAGACTTGAATATGTATAAGAAAGGTCCAAATACACAAAATTATTATATACTACTATAAATCTTTAAGCTAACAATTTCAAAACTTGTTCCAGAAAACATATACTAATAATACACAAGATACCCATTATGAGATAAGGCTTAAAATGGATGTAATCTAAATATCCATCTTTGAGTTTTGCAATCTCATAGCTTCCTACTGGGTCCTAGATTTGTGAAAAGTTCTTATCCCCCTGGGAGGATTGTCAAAATTTGGGGAAACCATCACCAGGTAGCCAGATATGGAAATTAGAGAAAAGTGCCCAAGCAAGTGGGTCAGTAACCCAAGCAGGTGTAAAGAATCAGAAGATACAAAAGGCACGGGACTGATGTACCAGGGTCCAAAAATAGTGCTCTATTGAATGGCAGAACAGTGTCCTCTATTGAATGGCAGGACGGTGCCCTTCATACCTCATAAATAAAGGACCTAGGTTTATGTGTCTAACAGAAGGAACTAGGAATCTGGAACAATACTACTACTTTCTGGAACCTGAAGAGCTCTAACGTCCTAGGCAAGCCACCCAGGGTCAGCTGAAGGAGTTAGCACACTGACACTAATATAAATAGCCATAAGCACCCAGGAAATGTTAGTTATGTGCAGACACCACATTCTCCTTGAAGCCTCAGAAGCTTGAAAAGTAGATTCCATTCTCTGTCCCCACTTTACAGAAAACAGTATCAGAGATGTGCCCAAGGTCAAATAGTTAATGAGTGGCAGCCCTGGGGAGACAATCACAGAACTGTCCAATTGCAAAGCCTTTGTCCCCTTTACTCCTTTGCTATTCTGCCTCCCATCATTTGAGGGCTGAAAAAAATAGAAACAGATGGAGCAGGTGATCCGCAGTGGAGTCTCAGTTTGTGAGGGCATCAACATTGGAACAAGTTGACATCAACTGGAGATGCCAGGTCATCAAGGAACTAAAGGCAATTTATTTACCCCTAGATGTCTACACTTGCAATTCTACATTATGACTCTTCTGTAAAGTTATTCTCACCAAGCCTGTTAGGAAGTGGGTATTTCACCAAACAGATTTGATCCATATTGCAGGGAGAGCTCATTCTCCATCTTTTCAACAGACCAGTTAAGAAAATATACGTTCTGGTCATACATACACATACAGAGGGAACATGAATGAATGAAGTATATAAAGACTGACATTTCTTGTATATCTGCTTAAATTCCTGAACCTGTCCACAATAGGATCCTTGAAATGAAATTGCAGTGTCATAGTGCTGTATCAGACAACATTCTTGTAACATAAAATTGTGTCCTTTAGAGTTTAAATTTCAAGTTAGAAGAAACAAAATATTTAATAGACTCAGAAGTTTTATTGCCACAGATAAACATTTTAGTTTTGCTACGTTTCTTGGCATGCTTATTAAATCAAATATTTTGCTCTGTTTACAGTAAAATCTTTATGAACTCAGAGCTTGAAAATATGAAGAAATTAAAATTAACCCAGAAATGGTCAAATAATTTCATCCTTGTGACAGTTTACAACCACCCACCATTTTCCTAGGCAAATGCTCTGGGAACCCCCCTTAAAATACATTATCTTAAACTTTTCATTTACGAATTCCTGCAGAATTACTTAACATATTGAAATGAAAGGTTTTCTTTTCAAAATACACAGTGTGTCTGCCCACAACACTATCAGGACAAAAGGTCATTTACTAAAGCTGTAATATCCCACCCACTTAGTGAAAATAAATAAATACAATAAAACAGACCATAACTCCCCGGCCCATCAACCAAATGGATTAAAAATTGGGGGGCTCACCTGACTGTGGCTATAGAAATGTGAAAAGTATTTGGAAGCTAAACACCAAGCATAGGTTCAGGAAAAAGGAGTCCTTCCCAAGAGGCAAATAACCTCCAAGGAGACAGGTGACAGATGTGCCTACGGACCAAAATAAAATAAAGATCTGGCCAACCAAGCTGGGAAGGAATTTAAACACAACAGAAGCTCATGTTAGCACACGTTGGTGCCAAATGTATCCTGCAATCTTTGAGTAAAGCATTCTGAGGAACTGAGCAGTAAGTCGTGGAATTGAAATGAAAACCTAAGCATCTACCTCTGCCTGCCTACCACAAATGCTGCCCACATCTTGTCACAGCACAGGTTAACACTGGCTGGGACAAAAGAGCTGAGATTTTGCTGTTATTGCATTTTTAATGAGTGGGAGGAATCAAAACAAAGCCTTGAATCAGCACAAAATACAAACTGAACATCTTTCCAAGAGTGAGGCCAAGTCTCAGGAAAGCCCAACGTGCCTGCAAAAGATGAGGAAAGGGATCCTGGAGAAAGGAAACATGTTTGTGAGCAAAAATGAGATTATAACTCTTGCTTGTTATTAACTCTGGCCAAGCCTAAACAAACATTTGTTTTTCTTCCAGTTATTATTGAGTCATATGGCCACCAGCAGGAACTGTTATCACTTCATTTTCTGCAGAATGTTTCAGAAACTTGAAACCTCCCACACTTTCCCCATGTGAATACTCTGGATTTTTAAACAACCATGAAGTGTTTGCTTCCAAAATTGAATACATTCGATGGCCTGGTAGTACAGCTGATCTATCACAAACTGTTTAGCAGGGAGAGTAGGGGGAAAAATTGAAAAAATTACTCGACCAAAGGGCACAATGATTAAAAAGTTATTATGGGGTGCTGGCCCGGTGGTGTAGTGGTTAAGTTCCCACGTTCCGCTTCAGCAGCCTGGGGTTCGCCGGTTCCGATTCCGGGGGCGAACATACACACCACTTATCAAGCCATGCTGTGGCAGGCGTCCCACATATGAAATAGAGTAAGATTGCCACAGATGTTAGCTCAGGGCTAATCTTCCTCAAGAACAAAAAAGTTATTATGGGACAGTTATATAAAACAGCAATTTAAATTAATTAAATTAGCAATAAGGCTGCCTCTATTGTGCCTTTCTCTCCGTTTTGCTGTTCAGTCATTCAAAATGGAGAGCATTTGCAAGAGCACAGCCTGAATTGCTGAAAGTAAACAAGTAAACATTTCAAAAAGTCATTGTAATCCTCGAGTGACTGACCCCCATGAAGCACCTGCTTAATGACACAGGAACGTGAGGTGAACGATGCCAAGTAACTTAACTGCCAAGCATTTTGCCCCCATTCTATTAACATAACAAGGGAAAAACTATCTAGAATCTCAAAGTCTAGTGTGTGCTACAAGCTTGGTAGTAAAATCAATCCGTGATTTTTCTGTGGCTGTTTTACAAAAAAAAAACAAAAAAACAAAAAAACCCGCCTATTTTAGGTAAGTGTTTTTCTCTGAACAATGTCTCTCCTAAAAAACTACAATTGCTTATATATCATCTTTGAATCAAGGAAATCTCTAATACCAACAGATTCAAACTGATCTATAGGTTAACATAGAACACAGCTTCCTCGACCTTACAGCTTGTAAGCCGCTCTAGAATCTTTTGATTGTGCTATATGTAACATCATCTTCAATTTCAGCTACAAACAATTTCAAAGTCCTGCCTCTTGTCACTGAATGGGCTAAAGAAAGAGCTTTCCCCAGAGGATTTCCTCTCATGCCAGTCTACTCCTCCCTGCGCCTAGGGCTAGTTCTTAAATTTTCATAGAGGTGGTCATTTCTGCTTAGCAGATAAAGTATTGGGTTTTGCCTAAAATGAACTTGAAATGTAAAACATCAGGTTTCATGGCTCCAGCCAAGTTAAGTATGTGTGTTTTATAACAGATGCTAGCCAGAAATGCAAATGACTTCTACAAAGTTCTAATCCTGTTATCAGTCCCTTGAGACACACCCCCTTACCCTTCATCTCTCCCCTGGCTATGGTTCTACATTTTCATTGCATGTTTTTAAAAAAAGAAAAACACTAGTAAAGATATCCTAGATTCTGGTTTAGGAGTCCCAGGAGATGACACCGAGGTGTGGACTTCAGCAGTTTTCTAATTAAAAAGTCAGATGGTCTGTTTCTCTTAGAAAAGCTTCAACTCTCAGTGTCTGCACAGTAGATGCTTTGCTCATAGCTTCTTGGCCCAAGGCCATTTCGGATCTGCTTCAACAAACCCCTTCCAAAAATAGAGCCTAGCAAGCGATGTAGAGTCAGGATATCAAAGAAGAAAGGACTTGTATGTCTTAAATACGTATGATTTTTATTAAAATAAATTTTAAAAATAAATTCTAAAAGGCTTGGAAATCTGAAGAATGCAAGCATAATTTTGAAAGAAAATTCACTACGTAGAAAAAGCAATATGAAATATTTTAACAAATAGATGAATGAGGAGGAATCAAATACACTGAACTATTTTAGCCGTTGATTAAAACACCAATCACAGCTTGCTTCTGATAGCTTTTTTTTTTTTAAAGCATAATATACCTCCCTTACGAGCTTCTCAAGCAATTGGCATCATTTTTCTATGGTGTCTGTGTTCCCCGCTTTCAGCATTTGGTTCTTGCTTTAATTTCAGTTGTAGCAGTGTTTAAATTTTTCAAATCATAAGTCACTTCTACATCACAGCTCTTGGTTTGTAAAATACCTATTACAATGAAAAGCCATGCATTTTATTAGAAAAAATTGCATATCTTATCAATTTCTTTCATGTCTGTGGATCAGGGAACCCTTATATCAAGACGACAGCAATTATATCCAGACT
Organism: Equus przewalskii; assembly: GCF_037783145.1. Lineage (NCBI taxonomy): Eukaryota > Metazoa > Chordata > Mammalia > Perissodactyla > Equidae > Equus > Equus przewalskii. Next base: position 53,977,221 of record NC_091838.1, read on the forward strand.
CTGCAATAACTACTATTGCAATCAGAATGCAAAAAAGCTGAGAACAGAGCTATTAGAAGTCATTCTCCCACCCTCTTTATCTAGAGATATTCTTCTGTGGTAGCCTCACTCTGAATCAAACTGCATGAAAGTCTAGGAACATGGCATACAAAAGCCTCACCAGAGTCTTGGTTTAGATTATGATAATGATAACAGCTACAATAGTCTAGTGAGTGAGTTCGAAAAAAAAAGTCGCTGGGGCCAACCTGGTGGAATAGTGTTAAGGGTTCCACACACTCCACTTCAGCGGCCTGGGTTCGTGGGTTTGGATCCCACGTGCAGATGTCTGTCACTTGTCAGCCATGCTGTGGCAGCAACCCACAAAGTAGAGGAAGACTGGCACAGATGTTAGCTCAGGGCTAGTCCTCCTCAAGTAAAAAGGAGCCTATTGGCAATATGTTAGCTCAGGGTGAATCTTCCTCACAAAAAAACAAAACAAAACAAAACCACTATAACAAAGAGTAGATTCTGAAGTCATTTATGGGAAGGTAATTTTTCAACATGATACATAATAAATGTGGACCATTTTTTATTTTGTTTTGGGGCTTTATCTGAAAAATTCACTAAGATAGCCTGTGCCAGACATTTCACAGGTTACTTAAAATATAATGTGCAATGAAATTTGTAACACCATAAGATACCACTCTGATAAATGTTCATTTCCTTTGGACATGGGCATCAGTCAGACCATGGGTTAACTTAACCAGCGAGGAGCCGGCCATTTGCTGATCCCATTCTGGTCTCACATAAAGCTGGTTGGTGTCACAGTTAGCAGAACCCAGTAATGCTATAATTCTCGAGTAGTCCTTGATTGAACACTCTATAAATGACATAGAAAAAGTAAGAAGTGAACTCTTTATAGTTCGTGATTAATAAAATCAGCTAGGTTATGCCCATGGAAAACTGACCAAGGTAAAAACATGGAAAAGGAAAGATATTTGAATTAGATTATGCAAAGGCACAAAAAACACATGATTTTGAAGAAATGTAACATATATAACTTTCTCCCAAGGCCATAGAACTGCCTCCAATTACCTGCCACCATTTGTGTGAGTTTTACAGTGAAGATTTTCTGTGCCAACCTTTGGAGGTCAAAATTCTATAGTAATTTTAGGGAATCAACTCACACCAGAAAACTGAGATAAGTAGAGAATAAGCTTTAAGTGTCCAGAGGACAGCCCCGGTCTCCCCAAGAACTTTGGAGGGTGACTGGCTTCCCATTGTTACTGGGAAAAAAAAAAACCCATCAGGATGTCTCTTCCAATTCCAGATCCAGTATGCATTAGCTTTAGAAGCCCTAGGGACAGAAGGTTCCTGGCCTCCTATATTAAGAGGGAAAATTGTACTGGCTGAACAGCTAAATGTCTTATTTCAGACTCTATGAACATTCTGAAAACCCTATTGCAGCATCACAATCTAGCACCCACACCTCTTGAAATTCTGGTATCATCATAATCTCCGAAGAGATACAACATCACTACATAATTTAATTATGCAAGATTTCAGCAAGTTTACTTTCCTCTACATGATAAGTACTAGAAATTGAGATCTAAATTTGGGAGTCTTTTGACTCCAAAATTCTTTGACTCCTTTACAGGACTGGCTTTGTAGTCTGAAATATCTCTAGGACGTACAATTTAAAAATTCATTTTTTCCTTTGTTGATAAAAATGAAATAATGTCTTGTATTTTAAATACTAAACCCCCCCCCCCCTTTAGAAAAATCCAATAATAGGAACACCCAAAACTTTTTTCTGGTTAACAGGAACTATACATTTTCTTTCTCTAGTTCATGGGTGAGGGTAATTTTAGTTAATAGCTAATTCTGATTTTTCTGTCATTAAAAGGAACAGATGCTAAAACGTGCACACAAGAAGTTTAAATGTGTGGACAAGCTAGTTTTGAAATAAAGGTATAAAATGAACTTAAACTGTAGTTGCTTTTTGTATTTGAGCTATCTTTGTTTCTTACTGGGCTTCTCTCTCTAGTAGCGGACAAATGCACTAATTTTCTCAATATGGAAAATGCCAGTACTAAAGCCAAATAAAGTCGAGTTTAAGATAATTACACTAGATTTCATCAAAGCAACTTGGCACTCATCAAAATTCAATCCCAGTTGACTGATGAGATTTCATCAGGCTGCTTAAGAAGCAAGGAAATAAACAAAGTGGAGAGACAATGAAAACAATGTGACAACTGTCAAACAAAATGCCGAGCACAACATTGAACATTTCCCTAAACGCAGTGCTGAAACCACTAATTCTCATCTCTCCACCCCCAACACACACACAAATGTACAGGAGTAAATAACCACATACTTTGAATTTTCAATCATCTTTAATTGTGCATTCATTTGTTCCTAAGTACTAAAAGTTACATAAAAGATGAGCAATTTGAGGGCTGTATGGTTAAAAAAAATTTTGAAATATGGGTGCTTAAGAGGTCACCACCCTTGTTTGAACTCCTTTAAGCAAGTTCTTAATAAATGTAAGCTATTATAAAAGGAATGGTTCAAATTAGGCTACTACCGATGTTATAGTTCTGCAACTAGATATGCTCACATGTCATCCACCTGGTGGAAAATTTTACATAGTGGTTCCTGGGATACACAGGTCTTATGTTTCTGATAAAGTAGAAGCAAACTGGTAATGGCAAAACAGAGCACACTGCTTCAAAAAGCACTACAGAAGGTAGCCAAATAGCTCTTAATTCAAAGCATATTTGATGACTGTATTAGGTCAATCTGTGCGCTTAGAGTTGACAATTATACCAAATGGAGGAAGACCTGCAATGCAACAGACACTTGACATTTGAGGCAGAAATTACTTTAAATTACTCGAGTTAGCAATACCACTCTCAACATGAAAATACAAGACTACCACACGAAATCTTTGCGCACATGCAAGACAGAGGCTTGTGGTTTCTTTCTATAAGATTTGACATCAGATGAAAAGAAGAAGAGAGGGAGACAGGGATGGGAGTCTACACAGTATACATCTTCCACGGATGAGCATTCGGTTGTTTTTACCATTTCATCAGAGGTTCATTTCCTTTAGAACTTTCAAGGAAGAGGTATTTCGGAAAACAGAAACTTTCCATCAGCCAAAGTCCATTTTCTATTTATAAGTCCAAGGTAATAATCAAAGACTTATTACTAATTCTAGTTTCTAGTTTTGGTTATTACCTTGGATTAGACATTTGAATGACTAAGACTGTATCCATCACTAAAAGTGACTGTAGAACTGTATCACCAAACAGTCAGCAGAAATTTTCTCCTAGGAACAAGCGAAGATAATACCTACTGAATAAAGTGTTAAAGAGGCAGCACAAGATGAAATGAAGTTGTTTGGAGCACATCATGTGCTTGTCCACTTTATACTGCATTTAACTGTATATAATTTGTATTTGCAAATGAAAAACTGTCAACTAGTTAAAGGGGGTATTTTTTTATTGGTCTATCAGAGAATCTTGCAGAGTCCAGCATAAAAGGTAGATACATTACTGAATTCAGTCCATGCTAAGTTTCATACCATATTTTGAGAGAAAACTGAAAAAATAAAAGGCCAGTCACCATAGAGGATACATATGCAATAACATGAACAATCCTACTTGCATTACCTCTGGAGAATTCCCAGGAATCACTAGGGGTTGAAAGACAAGGAGGCTATATGGGAGAAAGAGCTCTAGGTCTGACATCTAAGCAAGAACCAAGCTTATCTGCACCTTAGGTTTCAAAGGAAAACTCATGCAGAACCCCCAAAATATAAAAGAGAAAAAAAATAAAGCTACTCTCATGCAACCAGGGTGAGAGGTCAGATTCTCACCTGCCAGGCCTCCCCAAGAGCCATGAGAAAACCCATGTACCATGATATCCTGTACAGAACCTAGATTGACCACTCCTGAATCCAGGCCTATAGCCTCCATCCCTTCTATAAATCCTCACCTCTCCTCAAGATTAAATTATTGATATATAATGGGCTTAAGAAATTGAATTTCCATAGCAAAAATGTCTTTAGGAATAGTGAAGCAATACACATTACTGAATTGGTTATACATCCAGACCCATATTCTGAACTTCAGGCTCACTACTTTCTTATGACACAGGTGGCTAGTTCACTTGTTACAATCCATGTATCATAGGCTATACCCAGGCTTTAACTTCTTTTTGAATATTCACATACCCAAGCTTGAGACTTATAAATGAATTACCACAAATAGGCAGAGACATCCTCGTCCCTGTGATAATTCTTCAGTCAGTCTCAAATTTTTCTGGCACAGGTCAATCCATGAGGTTCAATTTGGTAACCAATTCTGACTGATTCTGAAGTATTTGCTGAGTTCATTCCTTTCTCCTTATTTCTACTCCTTTTACCCCAATTGTCCCCCTTTTGCTTCCTGACACATGCATTGTTTCAAACAGATTCCCCATGTGTATATAAATTGTAACCTATACACACATTCTATTTTTTCACACTTTTGCTCCTTCAATCTTCTCCCTTCACCCTCTACTCATTTTCACTTATTCAACTCCTCCCATGATTCCAGGTCTGTATTCTGAAATCTCACCTCTTCAGCCACCATTAACCTGTCCTCAACATCCTGCAGACTTCATCCCTTTCAACATCTGAGGCTTACTCTGTACTGGGCCTTATGCCAATCAGGATACTCAGTAGCTGTCCTAGCCATTTTTAGAATTTAGTGTTTTGATTTTACCACCTAGATTACACTGTAAATGAGGTGAAGAGTTCAAATTTGAATATGCTGACACATCTGTTAGCTAGAATGCAAATTAACCTGTATTCCCTCTGCCTACGAAAGGTTATTGCAATCTTCTATGTAAAGAGAATAAAAATGCCTGAAGTCAAGACAATAGAAATGAAGATGAATGGACAGTAGAGAAAGATGACTTTGTGAGTGGTTATGTAAAAAGTGAAGTAATAACAACAACCCACATTTTCTGATCCTTGACCCTGTGCAAGGCAAGGTATGAATGATATTATACAATCCTTCTTACAATCCTATCAACAGCAATCTGTTCTTATCCCTGTAAAACAGATGTTGACACTGAAGCTTACAGAGATTAAGTAAACTTCTCGTTTGCATACTTTTAGGTGGTTGAGAAAGATCTGAGTCCTAGTTTGTCAGAATGAGAGGAAGAGATTCAAAGATAGGTCTGAGAGCCTGGGTCACTGGGAGCTAATTATGCCTTTAAAGAGGATAGCCATTCCCAGGAGAAATAAAGTTTTGAAAGGACAGCAAGGTATGTTTCAGCTATGCTTGGTTTAACATGATGGCAGGATACCCAGGGAAGATGCCCCTTGAAGGCCAGATCTGTGGGATTAGGGCTCAAATGGAAGAAGAGTCACGTCTGAACGACTGCTGAAGCCATGAGGTAGGTGGAAATCAAAAGAGAGCAAAGAGGCAAGAGTAAGACAGCCATGGGAAAAATGGAAAACAGTAGAATTAACAACAGAATTACAACAAAATGTAACAGAATACTAAAAACTCACCTATTTGCACATATGCTCATTTACTCCTCACAACAATCCTGTGACATATTATCCCCGTTTCGTACATGGCTAAGCTTTGGGAAATTAAGTAATTTGACCAATGTCATTCAACCAGTAATTGACCAAGACAAGCATGTATCAAATTTACAACTTGTTCCACTATTTTTCCATACTGTATTTTCCCAATATGCAATCACCATAGCTGAAGGAATAAAACAGAAGCTTAGATGACTATTTGTCAAAGACATCCAAGTGTGGCAGGGAGTTGGAGGGAAGGCAGGAGAAGAGTCATGAAGAGAATGGGTTAAAGGATTAGAATTAGGGGGAGCAATATATGATACATTCCTTTCCACCCCATGCCACAAACACCACAAACTGATAACTATACAGTTTTCTTCTGAACCCAGCATTTAACACAAAATCCTTCTCAACCCAATGTTCCAGGCAGCTGCTAGTAAACAACATGATAGATAAAACCACCTTAGGTTATACAATTGAAATTGGACCTTGTAGGAACATTTTCATGTTCTGAGTAATCTGAATAATATTTAATTTGTTTACTTTAAATTTTCAGAGTATTCCAAGCTGGCCTAAGGGAAACCCATTAGAAGGTTAACATCATAAGCTAGGAAATAGGGAATAACACATCCAAATGTCTTGGTAAATGGCACATGGAAGTAGCAGTTAGAAAGCAAAAATAGCTCAATTAGGGTGAATGCAAAATGTGCCTAGATTTAAAAAAAATAAACTTCATTAATACAAACTGGGGAATGGCTTGGCTTAAAAAGTTGGCAGAAAAAGACAAGGGTCACAGTGGAGGAAGTGAAGGTAAAATTCTGCACTCTTTAGAAAAGCAATCATAACAGAAAAATACATAAACATGAGAACCCATAAGCATTCTCTGATAAATCTCCCAAACTCAGACTTTGCTTGATACTCTGCCCCAAATCTGGGATGTGCAGTTTATCTTCTTATTTACACCTTAACAACACAACTTCAGTCACTTCCATCTTCAGTCAGCATCTTACTAATGTACCTCCATGCTCAAAAGCCCCCTATGGCTCCACTTCGTACAAGGCAAATGCATAATCCTGTCCTCTCTATAGAAGCACTCCACAATCAGTATGTGACTTATATTTTTGCTGTGAGCTTCTGTCACTGCTATTCACAAACTCTGAGCTCTAGCCAGGCTTTTCTGCTTACCCTCCCTCGGACACAAGAGGCACGCTTCAGTGTCTACGTCTTTCCTCACAGTGTCTCTCTGTCTAAAATGATCTCCCTTTTTAAACATGTTGTCCACCCACCCCTCCTAACATAATTTAAGTTTTGCTCTTCAGAAAGTATTCCCTGGCCACGACTGCTAAAAATGATACTTTTTCCTATAATATCAGAGCCTGTGACAATACTTACATTTACAATTTCAACTTTGCTACCTCTGTTATTTTGTAAAGTGCGTTTTCTTCTTCCCTAACTAGGCGATAAACTCATTTGTTTGTATCACTCCTTGTTCCCAATGTGCCCATTTCTTTAAAACACAGGTATTAATCATTTTAAATAATTTATTTGATGAACCTGCAGACATGGCAATGGGAAAATCATGGACTGCATTGGAAACTCAGCTCCAGTACTTACTACCTGAATTATATTGGGGTAGTAGGTTCAAAAGAGGAATTAGAAGGCATCTTACAATGTATTTTAATAAAGTCAATTTAACTCAGTAAGCATTTCCTCAAAATCCATGTGGTTTTATCATATCAAATAGTTTTGACAGATTAAAATAATCGAAGGCCAGCCTTGGAAAAGAAACTAAAATCACAAGATTATTTAAAATATTACTATAGGGCTTGAGATAATCACCAGAAATAATTTTGCATCTAAATATGCAACTCCTGATCTTACTTAAGAACCTCTTCCTATATAGGAAAGACATCATGCTTTTTGACAAGTTCAAAGGGCAACTGACCCTCAATACAAATACACATTATCTAGATTCTCCAGATGCCTTGAAGTTCTAAATGTTTTCAGTACTCACTGAAAGAACCTACCGGATGATTCCACTCAAATATAACAGGCAAGTCACAAAGTATTGATTCCATTTTGCCTGGGCCTCTATGGGGTCACATTTCACGATTACGCCTTCAGCTTTCATTGAGGGATAAACACTCCCAAGCTGCCTTCTGCCTTCCAGAAACATATGTTTGTGATAACAATGTTGTTGACGACATTGTCCACCATATTACTCATTGTTCTGGATGTGATTTCTCATTTGAGAAATATGTTTAGTGTTTGTCTCCTTATGAAACTAGAATATTCTCTTCACTGTGAGAATTAGCAATTTCCTCAATTCAATGATGTAGGTCCCACGCCTCCCACACACACATACACACACTTTAATGTGTCTGAAGTTGGAATTAGTATTCATATACATGTGTGTTGTGTATATATGTGTATATGTATCTACATATTCATATATACATGCATGTGTACATATGGATGTGTATATACGTTTTATGTGTATATACATACATACATATGTGATTTTCCCCCCAAAAGCGGTTATTAAATTGATCTTGTATTTTATAATTAATCATTTATTTTAAATTAAGATAGAACCATATCCACTTTTTCCCTTTCCTGGTAGGAAACCCAAGGCCAAATTTTTGGCTTAACCAACACATATTTGTATGGTCTATTTTCTTTGTCAGTCCTAAGCTCTTATTCTAATTTAAGTTGTTCCTAGTTCTGATCTTTTAAGTTTGTTTTGTTTTATTTAAGCATGTTATCAAATATCTTTTTACGTTATATGACTATAAGTTTTCATTAAAACCTGTAAGTAATGGGCAGGATATAAGGACATAGCATCGATTATTAAATGTCTTTTGACTATACAAATTCCAATATTTCACTCCTCGTTTCCAAAGGCCTCAAATACAAGAAAAGAATACCAACACATAGAAATATTGAGTCCAAGTATTGTATACACAGATCAATTGTAAAGCAAAATATACTGTCTTTACTTTTTTTTTCTTTTTTTTTTTTTTGCTTGAGGAAGATTGTCGCTGAGCTAACATCCATGCAAATCTTCCTCTATTTTGTATGTGGGACACCACCGCAGCATGGCTTAATGAGTGATGTGTAGCTCTGGGCTTAGCACCAAAACCAGCGAACCTCAGGCTACCAAAGTGGAGCCTGCGAACTTCACCACTATGCCACTGGGCTGGCCCCTACTGAGTTCACATTTTTAGTTTAAATTGTTATAACATTTGACACCTGAAGCTTTTTGCCTCTCTGTTGCACAATGTAATTTTATCTTCTTAACCATTTCCGTATGATGACATGAATCATGCTGGGATTTTAGTAAAACTCTTTCATTATTTCCATTAAAATGTTTTCTTTCTGCCCCCTGATCCTGGAGGATATCCACAAGTACAACTCTAGGTCAATCCAGTAGCTGGAGAAGTATTTACAGGAAATCTCAATGAGCAAACCGCATGTGCTCTTTTTATCAACACCATTGAAAGATCCCAGAGAGGTGTCTGATGAGGAAAATAAGTTGTTCTAAGAAACCGTTAGGGGATTTATACTTGAGACTCTCTTATCTTATAAGGAAAAAGAAGTCCCCTGTAAGAAGAGAAAAAAAAAACTCTACCACTGACACCATATGTGTCCTATTAAAGTTGTTTTTATTTTAGAGTGTTGTAAAAATTGTTTTATATATTTTACATTAAGATCAGAGTAGCTTACTGCTGTGTAAAATTCATAAAAAAAGGCCCCTTTGGAATTTTCCTGTCCTTGCCTTGTTACACATAGAACATCGGGCCTTCGAAGGCATATGTAGTTGAGAAATCCTTTTTTTACAAGAACCCATAAAAGAGACTAGTACATGTTGCTCCAGACTATAATTAAATGGGGCTAGTAGAGATTCCAGATGGGAAGCTGTAGAGAGTGGCACAAAGGTGTGGCTTCTTTCACTTGCTGGCTCCCTGGCCCTTTTGACAAGCAAGGCTGGCACCAGGACAGGCTCAAAATGAAACTGGGAGAAGAGGTTGTCTTCCATCTCCTCCCTCCGCCTCTGTTTAATGGGCGTTTTGCACGCCCTTAGATTTCTTTGTCTAAGTCTGAGACTGAGCTTCTTTTTGCCGTCTCTGGACTTTTCATGATCTCCCATGCACACCACATTGCAGCCCAGTTTTCTGCTCCTCCATTTCCTCAGACCCTTATCCTCTGAAATGTGAGAATTAGCAACCCTCAAAGAAATCATTGCTTAAAATCCAAAACCAAAAAACCCTACCGCCAACAGGTGCCAGTGTCTACCCCCTTACGTACTTTCCAGAAAACAAGTAGAAGAATAAAGTAGCGCGGGGTACAATGATAGTGGGGATATTTCCAAGACACTGACTAAAGGCTCACTGCTAAGATCACTGAAGGAGGAATTTCGGACATTCCAGCTCCTGAAAGAATTGTTTGGGGCAGGTGGATATTTGTTAAACATCAGTTTTATATGATAATTAAATATTAATATTTAAAATGTGGCTGCTTATGTGTGATTGTGCCAGTTTACAATCACTATAAAATAAATATAATTAGCTGCCATGTCTCCAGAATACCTGGGAAATAGTACAATTTGCTTAAAGCAACTAACACAAATCACTGATTTTAAAAGAAATATAATAAGGTATTCAGCACAGCAAACAGAGGAGCAACAAGAATTCCTTTTTTGATGCTCTCTTCTTCATATAAAAATTTCAATACCTACATTCCTGACAATTCTGAAAGTTTCAAAAGAAAATAGGTTTCCTCTCTCTTCCAAACTACTCTTGAGGTTGGCATGTATAAAACAGACCACATAAATTGCAACTCAAATGTAAACAAAATGTACAGAAATAAAGAACACATGTCTAAAGCATATTTTTTGACCCTGTCCTACTGAAAATGTGCTTATTTCCTGCTCTCTATTTAATCCATCACAATCTACAACCATCTTTAGTCATATTTTCTAATACCTAGTCCACATGTTGCTGTCAGTTTATATACAGAAAACAAAGATTAGAGAGATTTTATTACTATTGCCTTTTAAAAAGTAGATGTTTGCAGAGACTCAGGTTCTAAGTTGCTAAATAATATTTTCTTTTATTTCCTACCAAGTTAAAAGTCACTTTAAAAAAAAAGGAGATAATCGTCAAGTAATGTCTTTTAGAGGAGTAAGTTATTTCAAATTGAAATAGTACGCAGTAGTCGATTCCATATTTAGACTTTAGCAGAGTCCTAAGCAAATACAACTAGGGCTTCAAGAATTGCACCATATTGTTACTAATAACCGAGGTATGGTAAGTTAAGGCAGCCACGAGTAGGAGACACAGAAAGCTATCTTAGCATATATCAAAACATTGCCTAAATTACTTTAACAGTCTGATTGTTTAAATGTATCAGAAAGAAAAAAGCCATACTGGACACAGAGCCACTAGATGTGGGGGTGGGATTCAGACCCCAGTGCTTCTTTGCAGGCCAGGGAGCAAGGGGACAGAGAAGTGCTGGATGTGGCTCAACACAGGCTGCCTCAACCGGAGGGTGACTTTGAAAGATTAAGAATGAAAAGAACATTCTTGAGGTCCCACATTTTCCCCCCAACAAACTAAGGACCAATGACAGTAAAACTAAAGACCAGGTCTTTGTAGGGGCAGCTGAATCAAAGCAAAGCCAGCGGCTCAACACTTTGGCATTTATGAAAGACCTCTGCGGTATGTTTCACTAGCTATTTAAAGCTGGAAGATGTTGGGAACGGGTGGTGATGGCAGGGTGTCACATTTTTAAAAAGCATTTGTAGAGCAAAAGTAAAATGATGCATTGGGTAAACAGAGAAATAGTTTCAAGTTGGCTACTTCGATGTTGGACAACCATGGCTTTATCTTCGATTTTTATTACAAGGAACAAGGAAAAGGCCTAGAAAAACTTGGGTTTCCAAGGCAGCAAGACATTGGTCCTGTCTTGGCTCTGCCACTAGAAACATGCTATGTATCACCCTGGACCAGCCAGAGCCTCCCTTGATCTCAGTTCCTTCCTCTTCCCTAATAAACAGTGAAAGAATCAAGGATATTATTAAACATAGCCATTAAGTCAAAAGCCAAAAAATTTTCCCTTAGGTCTTCAAAATATCTTCACTCAGATTTCTCATCAAATGTTACTCTCTCAATTTCCCTGAACCCTACAGGAAATAGTACACTCCTGATCCAATCTTTCACCAGCTCCTTCTCCTGCTTTATTTTTCTTTGCAGCCCCATCTCCACATGAAATTATGCATTCACCCACCTATTTCTTTATTGCCATATCCCCACTAGGAAAAGCTCTGTAAGGACTCTCTGAGCATTATCATGCCTAGACCAATGATTGGTACATAATGGTGCTCAATAAATATCTGATTAATCAATTAAAATAAGTTGTCATAGGACTTTACAAAATAATGAGGAATCTCATACAGATGGGACAGAATATTTCAGGTTGAGGTTATGTTGGCCAATCTCGGGAAAGAGAAGATTACAGCTACCTCCAAATGACATTTTCCTCTGTACATAAACATCATCCAACTTTGTGCCTCTGAAACCATGATTTTGTTCTTCCATTTGTCGTTTAAATATGATCACAGCATGCTTATATTTTTCTATTAATACATTGCCTAATGTACAACATGGTCCAGACTTGAAATTCCTTCCATTTAAAGCTGCATGTTATATATTAATAAATTTTCTCCAACAGGATGAACTCAACTAATTAGCATGCTCAAGATGGGAACAAAGGGAAGTGATATCTGCAATAAGTACAGTCTATTTTTAAGTAGTCCATTCTTTTTTCCCCTTGTTTTCTCCACTCGTTCAATTTTTTTTTTCTCTCACTCATCCATCTTTCTTTTTTTTCCCCATGGTCTTTTATGATTCTCTCTTCTCTTTCTCCATCCTCCTGCTGTCTTGGTAACTAAAAATCACAAGTCATATACAGATTTAAAGAGAGTCTTGCTTAGTCTTTGAGGGTTGTAAGGGAGTGGGAGGAGGGAAGAGAGGAGATAGGGAGGACGAGGGTGAAAGTTGCCAGAAGTGACAGGCTTGGCAAACGCACAGCTCAGCTATTAGAAAAGTGTTCAATTCTTTCGCTGTGAAGCAACACTCTTGGGCTTAACAAGTTTCTTCCTTACCCTTCACATGACAACCACAGAACTTGCCCATATCTTTTAGCAATCAGTCTTAGAATCATCAGATTTTAGAACTGGACTGGATTTCAGAGATGTCCTACCCCAATACCCTCAATTTACAAATGAGAAAATAGAGGCCAAGAGAGGTTAAGTGACTTGCCAAGGGTCACAGAATTAATGAGTTGACAGGGCGCAGAGACCCGATCTCCTGACCACCAGACCAGAATCCTGAAGACTCTGAATCAAAAAAGCCCAAGAAACTCTACAGGTTATGTCACCGGAAATCTAATCAAAAAGAAACGTTTAGGAATGAACACGGAGTAACTTCAAGTGTAAATCAACCCACAACTTGAGTTATTTCCAGATATTCTTTCACTTTTAAAAAGCAAATAAGTATATGATAATTAAGGAGAAAATAGGCTAAAGCATTACACTGATGTGTTTTTTTTTCTTAAATCTCAGTCATTTATTTTCTCATTATTAATAGTTTTCAGTGTAATATCTTATACACTTAGTGACTATTCCATTTCACTGACCTCTAACTTACGCTTTCCCGTAATGGAAAGCAGCTGATCGTAATGTGCCAGTGCTTTAGTGTGAAGGAGGTTACAGCTGCGTTTGTGTGCAATCAGGTTAAGACTGGCTCCAACGGGAGAAAAATCCATACACATGTTGAAAAGATCTGGAAAATGCCTATATTCCCAACCTGATTACGACTTACATTTTTGCATGGTTTGTCAAAGTAGATCACTGAAATCAAGTCAAGATGTAAAATAGGATAAAGTGGTTTTCTTCTCCATTTTTCCATTAATCGCCGTGACCTATGGAAGAAAGGAAACTTTCCCTCTCTTACCTGAGGCAAGGTGGGATACTCCACTGGAAGTTATGCCAATTTTTGCAAATTGGTGCTCAAGTTCCAAAATTAATTTCCTAGTTTTCATTTCTTATGTTTGTAAATAGAAGTTATTTTATTGCAGAGTAATTTTGCATTTCTATCAACAATTCTATTTTAATTCTGTTTTCTTAACACATAAAATAAAACAAATTCCAACATAGCTTTTAAACCTAGTAATTTTTTAAACTAACTTTTTATATAACTTCAAAGATTATATAAAAATTGAATTTATTCAATTGAAAATGTAGATACAGGGATTAGAGTGATAGCTGGTCTCTCCTAATAAATAATACTCAGTAAAACCTAAATATGAACTAAATCAGAGTTCATTACTGGTTCACTCGTGAAAAACAGAATATTAGCCTCTGGTACATAAGCATTTGTTCTGACGTAATTTAAATTGCTGACAGTGTCAGGTTGTATTCTATTAAGACAGTATACTGTTGTTGGAAGCATAAAAAATTAAAATTCAATAAACATTATAGGGGAACAATCTTATCTACAAAATTCCCAAGCAAGACTGGAGCTAGGTCAAAATAGTTTCAAAGGGGAGGGAAATGTGCTAGCTCTTGTTACACATAAGCGTGTTTGTTATAGGAGCATTTTCAGGTTAATTTTTGCTATTAACGTAAACCACAATTGGAGGACTGCGTTGCTGGAAGAGGAATGGGGGGGGGGGGTAGTTATATAAACAATATACAACAAAGAAAGTCTTTATTTCCATTACCTGAATACATCAGGTTTGTTTTTAGGCACAAGGTTGCAGGTTAAATGCTCTCAGCTATCCAAGAAGTGGCTTATTAGTTTTGTAAGAAAATATTTTCTTATATTTTGACTGAAAAATACCCAGTTTAACTGAACAAAACCATCCTTGTTAGTGAAAAGCAGACCCAAAAAAACTTTGTTTCAAAGACCCAGCAAAAAAAAAAAAGCAAAACTAATTCAAGAGGAAAAGCTGCCTTCCTAATAGTAGCATCTGAATCTGGATCTAACAGTTCTCAAAGGCTGACTGGAGTCTTCAAGTCTTAAAAGTTTTGTCTTCCTCCACGCATCACAGACATTCTCTATGAGGCAGCATAATACAGATATAAACCCATTTTAAGCAGATATATATTGTCTTTCTGGGCTCTAGCCACAAAGCTGGAAAGCTATGCACCAACAGCAAGAATGAGGCAAACAAAAGTGTTGATTATTTCATAGGGCAATTTTCCACACGCAACTTTCTCTTTCGCTTTTCTATTTGGTGCGCTAGATAAATCCCAACTTCATCTCTGGCAATTTAGCATCCGCTAGTGATAAAATAAATGGTAACAAGCGATTAAGCTTTAAGAACCACAGTGACAGCGCTAAGCAGTGCATTTCGACATACTGACTCAGCCTTAACCAGCACCTGAGCTATGTACGCTTCTCCTAATTTGTAATTTGTAAATGGGCCTAATCCTGTTATTACAGAATAATTACTGCAAATCAGCACAATTACTACAAAGACATGAATAAACACACACATACCAGTAGCTGTTTTCTACAAATTATTATCAAAACAAAGAGAACCGGGTAATTGTGGTAACATTAAGACAACATTTACTCTTCCCAGTGTTTGGGCAAGTTTATTTTAAGTTGTCATCTTCAACTAGTAACGATACAGATGATTTTACAGATTCCATAAACCTTTCTAATCTAAACTCTTCTCAACCGAAAGTTGGCGCTTCCCTCAGAGCAACATCTGCAAAGGCCTGATTTCACAAGAACCGCTTTTATAGTACATTAGCAAAAAAAAAAATCCGGCACACACACAATGCGTTTAGAAATCTCATTTTAGAAAGCTCATTTTGTAATGTACTCTTCTAAATTATTTTCAAGGTATCATGAAAGTAAATGAAACATTCACTTTATATTCTTCACAATTTAAGCATTCATCCCTAAGTAAGTACAATGTGGAACTTTACTCTCTCACCAATGTTATTATCAAGTTTCCTTTGTGGATAAATACTCCCTATTGGGAGGGAAGGTGGTTTAGGAGGAGGAGAATTCAGACAACACCCAGCCCACGATAGTGATTATTCAAACTCACCTCCTGGACAATGCCTCATGGCCATCTTACATCTTCTGGACTCAGCGATGGTTGGACATGGTATCGTGTCTTTTGCAGGCTTTTTAACTATTTGCCGTGTTCTGGTTTCCAGACCCCATTTAAATCCACATGTGCGATTATTTCTGCTACAAGTTCCCCATTCACTCCAATGACCAACTTCACATCCTTCTAACAAAGATAAAAAAAAAAATACAATCACAGATAACAATTTGACATCCACTTGCTCCACTGTCATCCAATTTATACAGCAGTGTTTCTCCACTCCCCTTACCTTCAGACACCAAAAATTAAGTTGTACAGCCCACAAAGACCTATATTTGCCTTTCAGGAACTTTAATTCTTTGGGCCATAGGGTTACTTCCATCTACAACAAACAATTGTCAAGTAAGTAATTTAAAAACTATTACTTTCTATTTGTCTTAGTTCATTTTTTGAAGGGATGCTACTGGTCCATTCTAAAGACACTGAAATACATAACCTTTAAAGATTCAACAGCTAAAACCTATGGTAGAAGATTATTTTCATACCATGACAGAAGACAAAATTTTACAGGTTAATTCTGAATGCCCCCACTGAAATTCAGGAGTGTGTTAGTTTTATTCTGGAAGTAAGTACTTCGTGAACAGGATAGGGAGTTTGTTCCCCGTTTTCTGATTATCTCAATTCTTTCAATAGGAAACCACAGTATTTCTTATTCCCTAAATTGGTGCTATACATTATCATAGTTTGAAAAGTAAACAAACTGGTCAGGTATTTGAAAATGGGTGTTTTTCCTAGATTTATAAAGACTTTTAGCATTCCCTTTTGTAAGTTCATATAATGGAAAAGTAGGCTACCCTTCAACCCCCTTGTGGGGGGGTGGGTGCAGCATGGAGGGAATAAAAGAATAAAAATATGCAAAGCTAAACATCTTCATCAAATTCACCATTAAAAAGCCCCTTCACACTAGCAGATGAGGACCCAGGCCCAGAGTGCACACACAATCAATATTTTAGCATTCCAGATCTCTGCAGGCTTCATGGTTACTCTTAGATTTTTCAAAGCTATTTAAGATTTTTATTAAGGGGAATGCATAGAACTCTATTTGTAATTTGTTTATATTTAAGGGTTTCATAAGCGTTTCCACTGAACATTTGCAATGGGTGTGGGTTCTGCCTCTCAAAAGCAAATTCAACATTCTGAATATGATCTTCCAGTGACTTTATTTTTTTAATAATGTCACCTGCATGAAAGTATTAACTCACATGTAAATAGGAGCATAAGTACACATTTCTTCAAAAACCTCTGAATTAAATGTGTTCTCTGCAAGCTTTCAAATATATAATTACTTCAGCAATATTTCTGCAGGAAAAAAGTTCAATTTTCTTTTAAATCTCCATTTTAAGGAGATAGAAAGTTTCATTTATAATACATAGCTCTGTTGTACATCATATCAGATGTATAACATGTCAAATGCAATTCAGGGATCGGGGTGGGAGCAGTGAAGATGCCATTACACCTAAGATTAATTCAGACATTCGTCAAAATGTAAGTCCTGACATCTCTACCTTTTCATCAGTGGTATAAAAATACCAAAGTGTTTTTCAAACACTCAAAAAATGTAAAATTTATAAAATATGCACTCCTAATTATTATTCACAAACAGTAAATATGTATATGTTAAATCATGCATTCTAGATATCTAAATTTAATAAAAGTAAAATTGTTTTAAAGCACTTTGCAACATGCAGCCAATCATCAATAAGATATGTTTGGCACAAAAAATTTCTTTCCAATTGATTTTTTTAAACAAATGCCTAAGCAAGAATCTCTATAATTAATATACATAACAAAAGTGATAAGATAGTTAACCACATGGTACCGACTGAAAACTTTTTTCCTCAACAAAAATGTTTTTCTCTAACAGTAACTAATAATTTAAGATAATTTAGAAATGGATGTATTACACGGATAACAGAAACATCATCATCACCATCTAAAAAGTTTCACCTAGCAAACGTACGACTAGGAAATTTTGTAGCACGATGTAATGAGACTACTCAACATCATGATGCCTAAGAATTCAGAAAGTCAGCAAAGAACTTAAATAATTTTCAGTTCTAATTAACAACAAGAGAACCAATTTGTTTTTAGGTTGAATATATCCAGCATGTTTTCAAAAAACAGGTGAAAGTTCAAAAAAAAGTTGAAGTTTGAAAGCTACATGAAAAACTACTCACCCACACATTCCATGGTTTCATCTAATGGTGCAAAACCATCTGGACATTCATCAAAGCAACGGCCTCTATGCAAATAAAAGCCTACTTTGCACTTGGTACAAAAGTCTTTGCTAAAGCAAGAATCACAGTTTTCTATTCTGCATCCTAAAAACAATTTTAAAGAGAAAAAGAAAATTTCAGTCAAAGCAGCTTACTTGTTTTGCAAATAAAACTTTCACAAACTCACTGGTTAGTTCAATCGAAATTCAAGTGGTCAGAGAAATATGTGGTCAACTCATTTGTTTCCTAATATTAGCCATCTCATTCTAAATAACTCCTACTGCTTCCAACAGCTCACCACATCAATAGGCTAAGAAAAAAATTGCAGCCCAAGGCCCTGGGCAGCTTGAGACCCTTCCGAAATTTTTGCAACTCCAAATGGGATTAAAACAAAGAATTAAAAAGAAAAAGAAAATATCCCCACTACAAATTACATCACTGCTGGGACTGAAGTCTGTTCTGCCCTTCAAAAGACTTACAATGATAAACACAATGGGAATACTCCAACTAGTATCTTCTGCTTCAGGACAGAAAAATAAAATTCTGTTTAATACTAGCCAAGGCCAGCATTTACTAATCAGAAGGTATCATAACTCAGAAGGGTAGTTTTTAGGTCATTTTTTTGAAAACCTTCAATGTTCCAAAACCTTTACATGCATCTCCATTTAGTTTTCAGAATAATCCTACAAGATGGGCAGCAGTATCCCTATTTTTCAAATAAGGAATTTGAGACTAAGAGACATTGAGTCAAATAGCTAGTAGAGGCTGAGCTGGTTCTTAAAGCCCCCAAAACTAATTGCCTTCTAAATCTGTTCTCTTCTCTCTATAATGCACAAACTGAGTTTCGCTAGGAGCAGTTTGTGAAACAGAGTGCTGTCAGGTGTGCTAGGTCTGAGTTTGAATCCCAGCTCTGCGACTCTGGACAATGACATGCCTCTCTGAGCCTCTTTTTCCTTCAGTATAAAACAGGGATGTCGCTGACTTTACAAGGCTCTTGTGAGGATTTATAACAATACATATAAATCAACACTGCCCATAATAGGTAGTCTGCACAGAGAGGTAACAGTAGATTAGAAACATGCATTTTTCCCCTAAACCACACACATTACAATAAGGTGTAAAAAGATGCAATAGCTTAGAGGCTTGTATTCTAGGTCAGATTCCCTGGTAAGTCAGTAACATCTGTGTCAGAGATAATTGGCTTGCACAGGTGAAAATAAATTTACTCTACACTACTCTTTCCAGGAGAAAAAAGGAGAGAAGTTTGGAGGATTGGTTAATTGAAAGGTCAGGTTTTCAACACATTACAGTGCATTATTACTTGTAACAGGTTTAACTGATGGCAATTAACAGCATGTAAAGCTCTATGAAAACTCCATGGCATCACTTTCATTCAACAAGCCTCTGAGTGCCAGCACTGTATTTGGTGCTTCAATGATTCAGAAGAGCTTTAAAATTGATAGTTCTTGCAAGCAAAGAGATAATAGAAGAGAAAATGAAACCAAAACATGAAATCACTGAATATTAAAATTTTGCAAATTGAGCAAATAAAGCCAGAAAGTAGAATTTAAAGGCTAAAAAAATTGTTAAATAGATTACATTGTAAATAATAAGTTTCTAGACCTATAAAGAGAAAATGGTAACTCTTCACCTTTCAGCTTTGAATCTAAACAGAACTTCATATATTACATGACCACCATGAAACAGCTAAGTCAACCTCTAAAATGTTACCAAATTTACAGTTGGAAAGCCGACTAAGTGTGAGTGAAAGTCCATAGTCAAATTACACTATAGCTCTCTTGGGGGAGGATGGTGGGCACAGAAGAAGTTTATCACTCCATAAAAGGTTCATTTGTAGTCTTAAGACTATAAATGCTGTAAACCATATTTTAATAAAACACTGGTCTATAGCCGGTCAGTAGTTTCTTAATCATGGTCAAAATACATGGCTGTCATGTCCACAAATTGTGGGTTTTCTTGCTACATTTTTTTCAAAAGCAAGCAGCCCATCCTGTTAGCAGAATTATCTTCCAAGAAATAATGATAAACATTCCAGAGGATAAAACAGAACTAAAGGGTGAAGAGAACAAAGCATTTATATTTAAATTTAAAAAGACTACACACTCCATAAATCAGCTGTTATCTACAAGGTCTGATTTTTCTTTAAAACATAGCCTGCACCAATCAGCTTTTTGACAAAAAGTTATAGCAATAAGCATTTGGAAATAATTTTACAACATCCTTCGCTGATCTTTATTGTTACTTGTAGCTCTCTCTCCTCATTTCGTTCCATGCTCCTGATACCAGTTCACAGAACGTGGAATTTCTGAAATACCTAACATTCTCTGTAAAATCCCTTAGGACTTCTTCAGGCATAAATCCTGCTAGAAGAAAGCTTAATTATTTATCCTCAAATTTAAGAATAAAAATCTGATGCATTCAAATTGTAAAATACTACAACCACGAAAACCCATGAGGTGAATTATAAGCAATGACTGAGAATGAGCTCTAAGACTTATCATTATGTGAAAAAGGCAAGTCGCAGGATGTAGAGAATATGATGCAATAAAACTACATATGTACGTGTGTGGATATGAGCAGCTGAGAGAAGTTAGTTTGGGAAGGGGGGTGGTGGAATTTTGAAATGTTAAAAATTACGTATTTCTGAATCATATGAATCTTTTATAATTGTAATGCATTTATGTATTAAAAGTAAAATAGAAAGTTATTTCAATATACATTGGTGACCTACTTAAATTTACAGAAAATACCACTATATTAACATTCCAAAATAAACTCTTAACAGGCACAAAAGAGTAACAGAATATTCTATCCCAAATTTTTTCAGATTGGGTGCATGAAATTATACCCCTTATACGATAATGCTGAACCTGACTGAGCCTTCAAAATACACAATCATTTGGCCATCTCTTGCCAGCATCCTTTGTTTTCATCTGTTCAACAGTGCTTTCTCTTCGTTCAAATCATTAGGGGAAAAACCTAAACCTTTTTTATTCAATAGAGCATTCAAACAAATCTTTGATTGGTGCCAAGCCCTAACACCATCTGAAGCTCCTCTGACCTTCCTGATCTCAGCCACTCTTTGCTGCAACATAAAACCAACGCAGGCGGCCCGTAGGCTCAGCAGCCTGAACTGACACAACTCATCTAATCACAAACACCTGAGAACCGAATGCTTTTTCAAGCTGGCAACCGCAGAAACCACCTCCCCTGCAAATCTGCATCTTGACATGCTTTAGCATCTGAAAATCTTTCCTCACTGGCTCCAGGTCCATCCACAACCTCCTGCCTTGTTCAGCCACTTCTCCTGGAACTAACTCTTCTGCTTTGGAGAAAACCACTATCGGGTCGGCCCTCATAGTTCTATACCTTCCCCTTAGCCCTGGAGCTACTCTCCCAAAATTTTCTTAAGCTTGTTTTCTTTAAATAATTGGGATTCACATTAACTCTATTAACTCCTTTTTTATATAAAAGTAAAACATTCTCATTATAAATAAAAATTTAAAATAGAGCAGAAAGTTTAAAGGAAAATACACAAATACTCTTCCTCACCTGAATGGCACATCAGCCTACCACCCAGAAATAGCCACTGTATTCATTGTCCTGGAAAATCTGGATGTACATTTTATAAATAAACGAGTTTTAAAACACCAGTGGGATCATACAATAGATTGTTAAACCTTAGAAAACTTTAGACTGCATAAGAAAACAGGTGTATCAAAGTTTACAAAACATGGGTCTTTTCTATAAAACTCTGGGCTTTAAATCCTTATTCAGAAATATAAGACCCTGGTTTAGCCAACTTACATGCTTCTAAATTACAGTGCCTCCTCAAAACTGTAATCCACCAAATGAGAACTGCCAATATCGGTTTAAGAAAAATTACTGTCCAAGTGAAACTGTGTTCAAATGTGGTCTGACGAGGCTGTCATTTGGCAAGAGGGGCTTATTCTGGCCAAGAGACAGAAAAATAGACTGGATACCCATTCTCCTGCACTCCCATACTACCCATACAGGCTCCATTATAACATTTTTCAAATTATACTGTAGTTACCTTCAACAGCTCACTTCAAACATTCTCCAAAAATGGAGTATGTGCCAAGTATTGTGACAGATGCTGCAAACATAAAATTATAATACCCATTCCCTGTCCTAGAGGTGCAAAAGCCAAGGAGAGGGGGCTAAGTGGTACTCACAGGGTATTGCAACACAGCATAGTAGATATTAGAGGCAAGTGCTGGGTACATTAGAAGCAGAGAAGATAGATCCATTTCTGTTTTGCCATTACAGTGTTATTTTTTTCAATCTGTGAATCCTTTGTTTCTAACACAGTACTGGACACACGGAGTTTTAATGCTTGCCAAGTGAACTAACATGAACGCCATGTAAAAACTCAATTCCTTTATATTTAAAAACTCATTTGAATGCTAAGTATGAGATTGCTTGCACATGCACTGTAAATATAAAAAAACCATAGTGGCTGTAAAGGACTGCAAACTTTATTGGAGCAACGAATAGTCCAACACCTGAAAACAATTGTAATAGAGCATGTAAGTATTGAAGTGTGGCAGGTAATATGTGCTATGAAAGTTGGAACCTCAGCTGAGCAGGTTTTAGAGAGACAAAGGGAAGACAAGAGTCCTGGCAAGGGCGATTCTGTTCATAATAAGGCAATGGAGAAAATCCACATGGTGCATGACAGGCCCAACGAAGAGCGGTTTGAATGAACTGGAGGGTAGGTAGAGGGATGGTTACTCAGGTTTTCATTACTGTGGGTGAGGAATTTCACTTCTTATTCTACTTAGCTTCAAAAAAGGAGGTAAAATATAAATTATTTGTACTTGGGGGGTTTTAAGTAACAATGAAAATTAATAAAAATGAAGTTGGCTCCAGATTAGGGCTTGGTCTGACTAGTAGTGAGAAGTTCCCATAGATTCTTGAGCATGAGAGCAACATGACCAGGATGGTACCGAATTTGTTCCCTCATTTCAACAGATAAAAGCCCCTAGGGGCCAGGCCTCATGATGGACAGCTAGAGGCAGGGATGAAAAAGCAAGGTTCCTGTACTTCAGCATCTTTGGTTTACTAGAAGGAAAGGTACATAGGCAGGCAATGAGATACTAATAATGTAGCTACTCTGAAGTATACAGAATAAGTGGAGGAGTGCATATTTTGAGAAAACTAAGCTTCCCGAAAGAAGGAAGAAAGTGAAAGTAAGGAAAACGGCTGAGAGGCTCAACACCCTTAAGAGGTAATAGTCGTGAGAAAAGGAGCTAGGATGAATCAATAGAACGGACACTGGGTGGAGGAGAAGATGAAAAACAGAGAAGCCAAAGAACCGCCTCTTCCTACAGTGCCACACCTCTCTCAGGGACTTGGCACACTGCGAGTTAGTTTTGTTTATCTCCTCAGCAAAATCTTGATGACAAGAACCATCTCAATTGACTATCTCAGCATAGCCAATCATATAAACAAAAGAAATTTAAAACCTTAAAAGCAGAGAAAAGCCAACCTTTGTGAAACCCAACTGTGAAACTGTACCTCTATATATTACAATGAATTATTAGAGAAAGGGAAGCAATCAGTGAGGTAGAGAGGATCACAGACACACACTGAGGAATCCATTCTTGTTATTTCTTGATCATCAGGGCTGTGGGCTTCAGGCTGCCTTAGCACACCATGCGAATCTGACTGCTTATTTTTCCTCAAGTACCCTTTATTGTCAAAGCACCAGCATCTCCATTCAGAATGTGGCCGACACTGACACCCACTAGGGGCATTTAGTCTTCAGACTGCAGTTGCAAGGATCAAAGCGCATCAAGCCAACCCCTGGAAAATCCTAGCGGTTACTCTACTCAGTATATGCTAGAATTCGAATAGAAATTAAAGGGACAGGTTATTCAAAGACATTTGAAATCAGACTTTTAGCAATTTTTCACACAGAAAGTACTTGATTGTGCAACTTAATGAGGTTTCCTAAAATTGTTTAAATATTTTTTAGGTGTCTCTAACAACTTCAAATACTGCTGTTTAACATTCCTTCTCAAAACTTGCAATGGTTTATAAATACCCTTAAATAAAGTCTTTAAGCTTTACCTCACCAAAATCATGCATTTCTAACATGGACGTTTGCAGTAATCCCATTAGAGCAGGGACTATGAGAACTATGACCTAAAATCTAAAATTACATTTTTTGTGTAGCATAGTTTAGTTACACACAGCTCATTAGAAGCTTCATTATGTTGCAGCCTAAAGAAAATAAAGGACAGAATCAGAGGTTTCAGGAATCAATGTTTCATACTTACAACTGAACTATTTGAGTGATGACACAGAAAACCAGCATTACTAAGTTAATAGAAGATCCAGAGTAGAAGTCTGTGTAAAACCCATTGGAATGGGTTTAAGTCAAGATTGCCTTTATTATTTGGGAGAGTTAGCATAGGATGAAATTCAACTATGTCAAGGGCAGAATAGGAGACAGAACAACAGTCAAAGGCAGCAAATAAGAACTATGTTGTGAACATAGTGGCCTCTCAAATAATACAGTGGTTAGCAGATTTGAGGTTAGAATCTTGGCTTACTGTTATGTGACTGTGGGCAAGTCAGTAATGCTCACTTTGCCTCAGCACTCTCATCTATAAGGAAGAGGTAACATTGGTCCCTATCTCAGAGTTGTTGAGAGGATTCAGAGGCTTAATAAAGGCAAAGATTTTAGCACAGTATCAACTATGTAATTAGTGATTAAAGAATGTGAGCTATTATGAGTGTAAAAATTTACCAACTAGGACAGTCCAAGATGGCAGATGGAAGGGAGCGCAAGCAAGATACCAGGATACTCCACATGGAGTGCATATGGGTGTGTAGATTTATAATTAATGACTTTAATTAGTTATATATATATATGTATGTGTATATATATACATGTATATACGCACTACTCAAATAAAAGGCATTATCCAAAGACCACTATCTGTAATAAATATAGTGGCTTTACCTTTGTTTAGGTCATGCAGCTAAACAAACTGAACATAATCACTTATTAAGCACCTACATGGAAAGTCATCTACTTCAAACATTTGGAACCAAGATTTAGGAAAACAGATCTAAATGTAATTTTGACCTTAATAGGGGAAAATAACAACCTCTCTGTGCCCTACTCTCCTCACCATCAACAGGATGGGAAAATACCCAACCTACCTATATCAGATGATTGTTTGGAGTATCAAATTTAAGATGAGAACAAAAAAGAATAGGTGAAAGCTACCACACAAAAACTATCACTCCCTAGAGCCAAATAAGCCTACCCTTCAACAGACACTGCTTGAAATGTGCAGGACCGCTTTCTAAGCACCAGGAAGATGTTCAGTTTATGAAGTGCATTAAAAGTGGTCTATCATGGCCACTGGGCAGTGAACACAAGGATAGTAAAATCCTGGCCTCGGCAAAAACTTTAGTTCTCAAATAGCAATTAGGTAGGATGAATGGACTCCAACCAGAAATTTATACGTTGTTTTTCAGATAGAGATATGCCAAACTTCTATTATTCTTCTTCTGTTTCAACTTCTGAGGATATATACGCTGTCAGAAGTAATTTTTTTTTCTCCTAACTCATTTTAACTTAAAGTGTTACAATTCATCTAAAAAAATTAAAAGAAGGCGCTGGCCCTGTGGCCGAGTGGTTAAGTTCGTGCGCTCCGCTGCAGGCGGCCCAGTGTTTCGTTGGTTCGAATCCTGGGTGCGGTCTTGGCACTCACTGCTCATCAGGCCATGCTGAGGCAGCATCCCACATGCCACAACTAGAAGGACCCACAACGAAGAATATACAACTATGTACCAGGGGGGCTTTGGGGAGAAAAAGCAAAAAAAATAAAATCTTAAAAAAATAAAAAGAAAAACCCAAAACTCAAATTTGTGAAATATGTTGCTGGTAAACTTACTGTAATATCTAAATGCTTAAAAACGTTATCTGGCTCACTCACAGAAGAAAATCTGAAGAAACAGTGAGGCTTGTGTAAAATCATGTGGTCAAATAATGAGGAACTATAAAAATGTTGGCTTCATTCCCTGTATATTCAAGTGATGCATATTTGAAATCATTCTCAAAACAACTGAAATTAAAACATGAACACATTTGCTGGGAATACAAAGCTAGGTGTTTAAAGGGATTTTTTTTTTTCATTTAAAGGGGGTAAGAGAGGAGATAACTATCTCAAAATGAAATAGGAAAGGAATATGCTAACAATGAAAACAGTTTTAAAACCTATACACCAAATTAGTATCTCTTCTCACATTTTCAATTCCTGCCAGCACTAGACCTCTCACCTGGGTTACTCTTTGTGCTTTTCCTTTTTTGTAACTTGTCACCCTTTCATATTAAGGTGGAACTAGAGCAGTTTAATAAACTTCAGACCTGAGTCTTAGTTGAACTTTTCCAAATGTTGGAAATTGCCGCTCTCTCCATCCAACTAAACAGAAAAGCATACGTAAGCTAATATATGTTTTGCCTTCCACTCAACTTCCATCCAAGGAAAACAAGAAGAATTTCTTAATCCCATCACACTCCAAAGGGGCTAGAGGAGGAATCAGCAAACTTTTCCTAGAAAGGGCCAGATAGTAAATATTTTAGGTTTTGTGGACCATACGGTCTCTGTCTAAACTACTCAACTCTGTTACAGAACAAAAGCCCCAATAGACAACATGTAGATGATTAGGCATGGCTGTTTTCCAATAAAACTTTATTTATGAACACTGAAATTTGAAGTTAATATCATTTTTTGTGTATTGCAAACTATTGTTCTTCTTTTGATTTTTTTCCAACCACTTAAAATCTGAAAGCTATTCTCAGCTCAAAGTTCCCACAAAAAAAAGGTGGCAGGCCAGATTTTGCCCATGGGTCATAGTTTACTGACCCCTCGGCTAGAGAATGATTGAAATCCATGGAGTGCATTTAAAGAAAAAGGAAAAAAAGGATTTCACTTTTAAATTTCCAAATGGTAGCATTTGAGCATAGGGAGGCATAGTAGTATCTTATATACTCCATCTTATGTATACACTTACATATGCATAGTAATATATAAACACTTGTGCATAAGACAAACATCAAATGAACGTGAAGATGCTGAAATTTAGTTATCTCAACGTGGGAACACTTTTACTTCAGTGTTTTTCACACTATATTGATAAATCAAGAAAGATGACTCCTTATCATTTATTAATAGGTCAAAATTCCATTCTGTTTTAACAGGCTTTTAGTTTCTTGATTACATATGGCCTTGACTTATCAATGAAGGGGTTTGTTGGAGAGAAAGAAGGAAGAGAGAATAATTTTACAAAATAATGCATTTGAGCTGAACCTGCGTAACCCTTCTGCTTAGTCCTATGGTCTGATATCTTTACCCAACTCTATTTGTGAAGGTGCTTTGCCATGTCTGCCTACCTAGTTTGATGATAAAAGTAGAACCAGTTTCAGCCATGCCACGTAGTGGCAGCCAACTCGCAGGCTTGTCAGCGGACTTCTCAGAATTTCTGTTACCTGTGCTGTAAAGGGGGATAACACACTACCCCCCTCATAGGATTGCCAGGAGCAAATGAAAGGATGGATGTGAAAGCACTTTAAAAACTAAAGTGCTAAACAGATGCCTTACTTACACAAAGGAAGATGGAGCGCAAAGTAGCATATGCCTTTAAAATAGAATGATCCTGTCAAACTTGGTCTAAATTGAAATAATAGGCTCATTCAAGAGAGCTACCAAACCCACAAGAAAATTAAACATAATCTTGGGAAATAAGATTTCCTCTATTAAATAGCAGAACAGGCTTTCAACTTTCCAACCATTAGCATCATAATTAAAAAATATCTTTTGTAAAGAGTATTGAAAATTACATAGCCATGTTTGCAACAGAGAAGAAAATATTTATTCTAGCTCTTTGGATATCTATTTCATACAATTTGGCTTCCAGACGAAATAGGAAGAAAGAGTGCCCTTTGAGTTTTCTATAGAGAGTCGTGTAATACAAATTAAAGCAGGGTCTACCTTGCAACAAACAGTTACGGCATTGCTACCATGGACCAGCATATTAAACATCTACAGTGTGAGATGAATAACCATTACTGAGGTTGTGAATAGTATCTCTGATGTGGCCTACTTCTTAAATCCTTGATGGTTCAGCCATACTGGTGTTACAGATCACAGTGATCAAACTAAGATTGCTCTGCTGTTGCTACACGAGGACCACTGTGATCTTTCAAAAGCTCAAGTTAGTCATGTCATTTCCTTGCTTTAAAATCCTTCAGAATAAGCTCCAACTCTTGATTTTAAAACAAAAGGTCCTTCTTACAGACATATCCATCTAATTCCCTAGCCTCATTGCCATGTGCACCTTACACCCTCGCCAAGCTAAAGTTTCCTCAAAACTTCCCATGACCTCCCAGCACCCAGACACCTGTGACAACAAGTCTCTCACAGTTGTTACAATGTTCATAATAATCCCTCCATTAAATGGAGACCCCATGAAGAAAACAGAGCATGTCTTATTCTATTCTGTATTCACAGGGGCTAACCTGGGTGCTTGACGTGACAGATGATGATAGATGTATCTGCTGAATGACTAACAAATTTAACACTAAATTTCTATCAGTTTAGAATAAGCACCAAAACAGTGTCTACCTTGTATATTTTAATGTAATAGCATGATTTTGGTACAAACACTTTAGATTATAAAGAGCTCCATTTCCAAACTAGGTACCAATTTTTTGTATACTATATTGAAGCTGTTGTCTCATTTTTTCTCTAAGAAACAAAAAGTATACATATTCCTTAACTGAAAACCAAGTAAAGATGAGAGTTGGAGGGAGAGACTGAACATTGCAGAAACTAGACTTAAAATACTCATAAAGTCACAAAGAAATCAATATTAAAAAGGTAACTGCCAACAGCAGATATTACTCTCTTATTCAGTTTTTTATAGATAGACTCATAAGAGTTCTTAGAACCAGAAGGCTATTATTCCAGACTGTGTTATGTAATTGTGTAAGCTTGCAAAGCTAGTTACCGTCAGAGCTCAAATCAGAGCCCAGAGTTCCTTCCAATCCAGTGTGCTTTTAAAGATGTGATTTACCACTAATCAATTTCTCTTTTTAGAAGATAAAATCCAATGTCTTGAAATCCTTAATGGGATTTAAAACACTTAAACTGACCACTCATTTAACAAAAACCAGTCAAAGAAAGTTTTAGATTTTTCTAATACTCAGGTTTATAACTGTGCATAATAGTTTTATCTGTATCACATGGTGTATTTTTTGAGGAATAATGAAAAGAATATTCCATGGAGCATCTCAGACACTGAGGCCACCCTGCTACTGACTAATTGTGTGACTTTGGGGAAGTACTTCCTTGATAAGCTTCAATATTCAGAGGTGTTGGAAGTGGGGGAGGGAGAGGGGCAGAGAAGGAATAGAATCAATTAGGTCCACTCCAGATCTATGTGCATAATTTTTAATTAGTTTAGGGGGACTTCTGCATGCCTGACAGAGGCCTGGTAGGGCTGTGAACACACACACACTGGTTGATCAGTAAAAGTGTTTATCAGTTAAAAAAAAATCCTCTCCTTTAAGAACTGTTCGAAATAGGCTGTTATTACTTGCTTTCTTCAGCACAATGCAATAAACTACTAGCTTATCTTTATCTGAACTCTGTCCACAGAGTGAAGAGATTGGGCATAATGTGAACTATTTCATATTTAAATTAATAGATAAAAATTCCCTGATTATCCTCCTCCTCCTAAGACTAGCTCACTAAAAGAATATTCAAGATGTCGTAAGGGCTGTCACATGACAAATATTGGCCTACCAAGTTGCTCCACTGTACCACTACCTTCCTGGATAATCATATTTAGGATCTTATCAAGAAATTAGTTGCTTTAACCTTACATGATTTTTAAATTCTAAAAGTAGTTAAAAGGAATGTCTTCATTAAATGTAAAAATAGTTCCAATTTTTACCTTATCCGTTCCACAAAGTTATATAGCAATCCCTCTTTAGAACAAACTGAAAAGCATTCTAGGAAACATATAGTCCAGTAACAAAGGACATGAGGTGTCGACAGTCAGACACACGTTCTATTACCAAGTCTGCTGTGGACCAGTTGGTGACTTTGAACAAGCTATTGAACTTTCCTAGTTTACTTGCCTCTAATAGTCATGTATCTACTGCATAAGCTGTTGAAAGGATTTAGCCAAAAAGAAAGTGCTGTGTTCATCATTAGTCATAAGCACATGGAGTCTTTCACAGAAGAGCAGCTAGTATAACTGAGCTCTTCCTCTTGCTCTCAGAGATCCTGAGCCACCTGGGACATTTCAATCATTCAGTTCATATGGATTGAGCAACTATTAGATGTCAAAGCCCTTGACTGGCTGAACTTAGTCAATTAAACTGTGACCCCAGTGAGACCAAGCTTGGATACAATACCCTAAAACTAAAGCCAATTGACAAATGTTTTGTTTTATCTCAGTCATAGGTGCATCAAAACATAGTCAGCTCTCTTGCAGAGATGGGATTTCTTGAGAAGAAAGCATAAAATCAAGAGACTTAGCCCGTAATGACATCTCAACTGTCTTCTGATAAGGGGACAGCAGGGCCATCCTCATGGTCCCTCTAAGGAATTATTCCTTAACCATATCAAGTTATAGCCAGGTTATTAATTGGCTGGTAGCAGCTCTTTTGTAATAAGATAGAGGCACTTTAGGACAATGAGCTTTCTCTAGCTGGCAGTAACCCGTTAACCAAATGAGTATCTTCTGCAGAATGGCCCACAGGGCAAGGTCCCTCTGTGGAGAAGAAACCGGCTCAAGAAAATACCCTTTTAAATTGTGCCAATTAGAAGTGAGGACCTACCCTCTCCCTGCCCAAAAGACAGATTCTAAAACTTATTCAGTAATGTGCTTTTCTGATATTTTGTTTTCTCCAAGAGAAGACACACGGTGTGGTGAAAGAAACATGGGCATTAAAGTCAGAGAATATCCTGGATCCCATTCTTAGCTCTGCTTCATACTGTATGTCCTTGGGTAGGTTTCTGAATCTCTCTGAGCTTGTCTTTGCAATGGTAAAATGTAAATGTTTACCTAAGTCATTGGGTTGCTGAGCGAGTTTTGGAATACATATTCCCACCTGGAATTTGAGTTGGAAGAGAGGGACTGGTCTAGAATAGCAAAAGGCAGTAATGTCTGGCATTCATAGAATCACAGAATATCAGAGCAATGACTTCATAGTCTCCCCTAGTTTTTAGAGATAACAACACTGGGACTCAGAGAATATGATGTTCACCCATCGTCAAAGAGTAAGTTAGGACACCTCACCCAGGAGCCAGCTGTGGACAGAGCCATCAGAAGGATCTTCTCTGCCTGAGTAGTCCCTGTGACCCCTCTCTCCTGCCTGTAAAAATTCCCCTGCTCTTCCTTTCAAAATATGGCCCCAAAGAATGGTTTACCATGCTTCTAATCATGTGGAAGCTATATTTCAATCAGAATCTTTTGTCAGAACCTCTATCACCAAATCAGAAGAGAATAAATTAGATTCTAAGATATCAAGACACAATTATAAATTAGAATACTATACGTGCCAGAATACATAAAGTAATGGGAATCTCAGAGAAGAAGGAAAAGGGAGCTATGAGGGAGGGAGGGAGGCAAAGTAAGAAGTCAGAGGAGTGGAGATTCAGGAGCACTGGAAACCTGGCCAGAAAGCCAGAGTATTTTACTGTGATCAATTTAGTAGAGTCCATAAACAGATACATAATTATTGATTATAATACCGATGATTAAAGAGAGACGTGAGGACACACTTCCTCAAAATATCCTCATAAGCTTAGGGGGTACTAAAACTTATCTTTTACTAAATACAAAGTCTTCTATTCCATAGTTAGTGACAGGTGGAGGCAACATAATTACCACATTGTAGCAGTGATTCTCAAAGTACAGTCACTGAGCCAGCCCTGTCAGCATTACCTGGGAACTTGTTGAAAGTGCTAGTTCTTGGGTACTATCTCAGATCTACCAAATCAGAAACTCTAGAGGGGACCCAGCAGTCAGTGATCTAACAGATGTTAACAGAATGCTGCCCAACTCTTCACTCCTTAGCCACAAAAGCTAGATGGTGAAGGAGGGAGAAAATATAGCTTAGTTACACAATTGCCTAGTCTTTCATGACTGTCCCAGCCTAACCACTAACTGCTCCGTTCTTTGACCTCTGTTATAATCACGTGATATACCTACCCTATGTGCCTGCTGTGCCTTAGCAGCACGTTAGGTAATGGTGCTATACAATACTGTTGTCTAAGCTGATTCTGATACACGCTTCAGTTTGAGAACCACCTCAGTCTCACTCCTCCCTTGCTGACTCCAGAGGATATTCTAAAACGAGAAAACTGTGTGTATTCCCAGCTTATGAATTCTCCATCCTCATCTTCCAAGATTCCATTCTCCAACTTCATGTTCCAACTCTCAGCTGACACTCTGCTATGAATACCCTTTTCCCCCTTGCTCTTACTCACCCTACTCCTCCTTCAGGATTATTTAAGGTAAAACACTCTCTAGGAGATCTTAAACCTCACCTATCCCCAGTGGAAGTTAGCTGACCCCCCAAGGGTTCCCTGAGCCACCCAGTGTATTGTTATCACAGTTCTTATCACATTGTACTCCTTTGCATTTTTCTTAAAACACACTTTGCCCCTGCCTACTGCATAGAAGGTAAGCATTAAATGTTTGCTAAATTTGTAAGCTTTATTAAGCAGCCTAAACCAAATTATAGCCTGTCATCTTTTTCCTCACTAGATAAATACCTAGCAGTAATGCTGGGAAAACTAGTCAAGTGCCCTTCATCCAGCTTCCTTGATTCTAGCATTGCTTATACTCCAAAATAAAGAATATGATAGGCTCCTTAAATATATCCCTAATCCATTTGGTAGTTTGCTGGAAATCAAACCTAAAGTAAAATAGCTCTAACACAATACTTGATTTAGAACACATCTGATTTCTTTTAAGTGTAATCAGAATGGTCTCTGAATTTGAATCCTATTATTTTTAGTTGGTGCAATATCAATCATTTATCATCTCCAGGTTTCCCATCAAGGTCTTATTACTGGCCATTTCACACATCGTGCATGCCCATTTCCTCTGAATGCCCCATAACTCTTCATACCTACCACCCCGATGGTGAAGGAAGGAGAGAATATAGCTAAGTCACACAATTTCCTACTCTTTCATGACTGTTCTAGCCTAACCACTAACTTTTCCCTTCTCTGACCCCTGTTATAATCATGTGATACAGCTACCAGATTTCCCTGTGGTGCTTTAGCAGCACTTTCGATAATGGTGCTATATAAAACTGTTGTCTTCTTCTAAACAAAGACACTCTTGACTTTATTTTACTTCTATAATCCCACAAATACTGAGGTTACAGCAACATATTTCTTAGAGGTCTGTATCTTTACAGATCTTTAAATACACATTAGATAGACTTTATGGTACTCCGAGTAATGACATATGTTCCCTCACTTAGAGTCCACAGTTGTTCAGATTTGATTAAAAACATTTTAAACATATTTCTATTTTAAACACCTAGATCTTTTTTCAAATGCATCATTAAACTGCATGATCCTGAATGCACTAAAAGCACTCAAACTTGACATGCAATTCTTTAAAAACAGCTAAACACTGGCCTTGGAGTTCACAAATTAAAGGATAGTTATATTAACTGTGAATTTTCTTATATGTGCAAAATTACTAGTTTTAAACATATGTCATTTCAAAAACGTAACTATAGCATTCTCCTACCCTAAAATACATTTTCACAAAGTGCCAAAACAAGGGCAGCACGATAAAATATAGAAGAGTTAAAACAAAAGTAGCAAGTTCACTGCATACAGAATTACAAAATCTCATTTCTATAATTTTTTAGTTACAAATGATTTTTTAAAATACACTTCCTCCAGCAACAAATGTATATGTATTATTTTCTTATACATAAAAAATGTACTAGTCCGTTTTCCCTTACTTCAGCATATTTCTGATACCCTTCCTGGTACATTAAATAAAGCAAAACCTTGACTGACATGAGGTCGATGCTTTATGGATTGCTGATTCAACAAATGCTCAGTCCAAGGCTAATTTCCCTACTTAGGTTTTGGATCCCATGTTCTTCTGTCTCTTCAGTGATCTTGTTTCCTTAATCATCTCTGTCTTTTCCCAGCTCAACTGGCTCTTTCTCCCCCAAATCTCCTTCTGTCTTTCACACACACAGGAATTTCCTAATCCATGAGACTTCTAGCTGCCACTAGAAGTTTTTTCAACAAGCTCAGCGGTGAAGGGAGAGAAGAGAAGGAGTGTCTACCATCACTGTGGCTGCTTCCCTAAGACGCCACATAATCCCTCAACCATAGCAATCAGGATAGTGGTCCAACAATAGCAATGAAACAACTCCCAGTAAGGTAATAGCTCTATTGTTTAAACAGTGCAGTTTTGACGTTGATCACTTGCCACTTCTCAAGCCTATCTACTTCTGCTTCTAGGATATCATTCTCTCATTTTCTTTCTATGTTCCTGTTGACTCAGACTCCTCCACAGTCTTGTCTTTGCTTGCTGTTAAATGTCAATATTTTGGGCTTTAATCTTCAGAACTCTTTTCCCCCTCAGTTGATATTCTTTTCTTTCTGCCAATGATTCAGTTCAGATCTCACTTAAGGGCTCAGGACCCTTATATCTATCTGCTCCTTGGGCACCTCCCCCAGGATGTCTCATAATACCTTAAGTTCAACATGTCCCAAATCAACCATTCTCCACCATAACGACCTTTCTCCCCAGCAAATGCTCCTCTTCCTATATTCTATACCTTGATAAATTTCATCTTCCAGCTCCCAAACCAATGTAAGAGTAGTCTTAATTTCACCTTCACCCAACATCCTCCAACTGATTATGAAGTCCTATTGATTCTTCCCCAATCTCTCTCTCCATTCCCCCATTCTTAACTATAACTACTTTCATTCATTTATTTATTCAAACATTTATCGAGCACCCACTATATGTCAGACACTATTTTGCATATCAAGAGCCTAAACAAGACAGATCAAAATTCCTTCCCTCTTGGAGCTTACATTCTAGTGGTAGAGGAGAATAAAACAGATAAGTAAAATACACAGTATGTTAGTTACTCTTAAGTCCTAGGGAAAGAAGGGAGGGAAGGAGTAAATGTAAGAGGGAGGGAAACGGACGGATAAAGAAGAGAAGGAAGAAAGGAAATATTAGGATAGGGAAGATTAAAATTTTAGATAGATTGGCCAGGGAAGGTCTGATGAGGAGACAACTGTTCCCATTTTTTTTACCTAGACTATTGATTTTGCTGCCTTTATTGTTGACTCCACTCTACTTCATCTTTCATGCTGCCAAAAGAAAAAGACTTCCAAAAATCATAGCCTTATCATTCCCTTACTTGAAATCCTTCACTGACTACTTGTGCCTTTCAGGAAGATGTTTTTACTACCTAAATTTAGCACATAAGGCCTGTCATGATCTGGTCCCCATAAGCCTAACTAGCATTTCTGGTTATACAGTAGAACTGTACTAGTAACCAACTGTACTAAAATCATCTGCATTTCACTTAACAATGGATGATTTTTTTTCCATCTCCATACCTTCACATGTCTCTTTCTTTCTACCTATAACACTTAATCCTAATAATTCTGAAAATGCCCACCATCTTCATAAGTGTCATCTCCTTCATCACTGAAATCCCCCCTAACATTTAAAAAGTATATTTTACCCAGTTTAGGTAACTTCACCCATAAAACAGAAATACCATAACCTACTTTGCATACTTGTCTGAAAAATAAAACAAGAAAAGTATATCTGATAGAGTAGTTGGCACAGAATGGAAGCTAAATAATTAGCAGACTTTACCACATGATACGCTGAATTAATTGTCTGTCTTTTCCACCACACCAGGCTTTCTCAACCTCAACACTACTGACATTTTGGACCAGATAATTCTTTGTTGCAGGGGGCCGCCACTGTGCATTGTAGAATGCTTAGCATTATTCACGGCCTGTATCCACTAGATATCAGTAGCACCCTTCCAGTTGTTAATGACCAAAATTGTCTCCAAACATTACAAAATGTGCCCCAAGGGCAAAATTCACCCCTGCTAGAGAATCACTGCACTAAATCATAAGTAACTCAAGGTCAGAAATCAATTATCACTCATCATTTTATCTCCAAATATCTAGTACCAAAGCCAGCACAGCACATAGTAGGTGTTTAATAAATGCATATCAGTATGAACCACAATCCTGCCTCCTAGCACCAAAGATTAATTTTACCTATTTTTGAAATGTATGTAAATGTCTATTTTTTATGGCTTCTTTCATTCAATATTATGTTGTGAGATTCATTTATGTTGCTGCACATTTGCAGTAGTTCATTCATTCATTTCCACTTCTGCATATTTTTTAACATACTTTTTTTTAAGGTAGTCTATTGTTTGGATATCCGGATTGTTTCCAATTTATAGCTGTCCGACTACTGTTGTCATGAATAATCTTTTATGTGTGTTTTGGTTATAAGTCAGGGCAGTAGTTTTGTTGAAGGAGGAGTGGGGGAGTGATTGGGAAGGAATACCATGAGGGTTCTTGGGGTGCTGCTAACATTTCTTCTTGACCTGAGTGATGGTTACATATGTGTGTTCACTTTGTGATAATTACTGAACTCTCCATTTATGGTCTGTGGACATAGAATTCCATATGATACTTCATTTACAGTTTTTCTTTTATATTACTAAGAATAAGACAGTTATGCAAATAGAGAAAAAAAAAGGCCAAGGATTCTAGTAAATATCCTACAATGCCAATATTCATGTGAATAACAAACGTTTACCTTCATTTATATCAAAGAAAAGCATATAAAAACCAAAAAATGCACTTTTATACTGTTTGCCAATAATACCCATTGTTGATAAGATGAAAGGGAAGATGTTTGCTGTTAGTGAAGATGTGAATGGGTACAATTTTCCTAGAAGACCATTTTGCAATATAAGTCAAATGTCTTTAAAATACGTATAACGGTTATGTGTCACTTATAATTCAACAAAGTTAGAAAAAATTTATTATGTTTAAAAGCTTATCATGAAAATAAATTAGACAAATGTGTAAAACTATGCATGTCTGTAAACATATAAAAGTATGTGTGTGTATGAGAAAAAGAATCTCTTATATTCTTCACATAACTGCTTAAAATGGTGCAAAATTAAAAGCAAATATTCAATAGGCAATTAAATATATTATGGTATATCCATTCAGTAGAATGAATGCAGCCATATTTAATGACACACAAAAAGTTCATAATTAAATTAAAACAAGTTATAAAACAGAGTAATGACACATCTGTAAGGAGAGAAAGACATAAATATGCATAGAAACAAAATGTCAAGGATAGAAGCCAAAACGAACTTTCTAAGCTTTCTACAAGGACTATGTGTAACAATTTTCAAAATTAAGCTTTTTCATGTAAATGAGTTTATCAATGAATGAGAAAAAGAAAACGAGAAAATTATCACCTAACAGTATCAGAGACAATGGCAGCTCTTAGTGCCATTAGTGTATATATATATTTTTTTCATAGTATGCCTCAAATGAATTCGTTACTGAATTGGTTTTTATAAGCATGTTTGAATTTTATAAGCTCCATACTTTATGGACTAAGAAGCCAACCTCAGCCAACATTCCACAGAGTAAGTCCTCCTTTGGAAGAAAGGTATTGCTTTACAATTGGAATCTTACTCTAGTAATTAGGAAACATGAGCAAATTTCCCTTGTAGGATTTTTTTTAAAGCTACTGTTGCTTGAAATATAATTTTCTTCTCTACTCTGTCAAGCAATAATCTCTTAACAAAAAGTGCACAAGATTTCAAATTTTAAGTCTGTAACAGTTTTTCTAATTTAAAGCTGTCTCATCCTCTAAATGGAATACAAACAACAATGCAATATAAACAAAGTATCTATGGAAACAAAAGCAAATAATTAGTATGAAAGAACCATGGTCACCCAAAGCCATATACTGAGAATTAAGAAATAATTGTCCACTTTCACTTTGCTTCACAGGAGTCTTGATAATAAGCACTTCCCGACTGTATCAGATAAGTAATGATTTCTTCCAGGTTAGTAAAATGCAACATTAATTGCATTCACCTACAATAAGAAAAACCATAGCAAACCCATTCTCACATGTAGATTCTCTTTCCAAGGCTGATTTATAGTCACTGTTCTCCTCTCCATTTCTGAGAAAAGGGATCGATTAAACCAAAAGGTGTGTGTTAACCCCTGCATGGGAGTGTATCTCTAAGGAAGACCCTGTTGGTACACTAAGAGGTATATGGTAAGTGACCATCTATAGCAGATTGCCCAGGACAGTCCTGGGTTATAACCAACATCCCTGCATATTTATTAATAGAAGTCCTTTTCACTCCCCACCATCCCAGGTTGAGTAACATTACATGAGCACCCTATCCTCCCATACACAGTATGTATCAGGCTAGGCCTAGAACATGGAATAAATGCCTGGAACCATCTACACTCTTGCCTCTTCTTCCTTGTGCATGGATAGTCTGGATGAAAAACATACAAAATATTTATAGACTCAAATCCCCCCCATACGTGGTCTAAAGCAATCTGAACAGGAATCCATTTCAAGATGGACCCATCCTCCTATGGAAGTTCAAAAACCACGAAAGACAAATTACTAAGTAGCCCAAAACATAAGCCTTAAGGATAAGGTACATATTTGCAAAAATTGGCCAATCTAGTGATATTTGTTGGGTGTTGTGTCCCTCTAATTATTAATCCAAACAATTCCATGAAATCGAAGTAGACGCAAACTTCCTCTAAGCCGATATGTATTTCTATCTCTGCTAATGGTAAAACTAGTCACCCGGTCACCTTAGCCATAAACCATGGGATCAAATTTGATTTTCTCTCTTCACTGTGTGAAATTAGTTACCAAGTCTCATTGATTCTATTTTAAAAGTCTCTGGAATTGATTACCCAGAAAACTTCCATGAGAATAGGATTTCTAATCTACAATTGTTACAGTAGCCTTCCTCTACTTTCTATCCTTCTCCAATTCATTTCCCTCACTGCTGCTAGAATTATCTTAAATAAAATAAGCAATCTCTTTAGTCCACTGCCTGCTCAAAACCCTGGGATATTATCCAGACTTCTTAGCATGGCACTCAAGACCTTTATCAATTGCACTCAGGCCTCCCCTTTCCATCCTCAATTCCAACCACACCTCCCATTAAGCACATACTACTCAATGGTTCTCATCCAGGAATGGTACTGCTCCCCTGGGAGGTGCTTAGAAATGTTTGGGTTACATTTTTGCTTGTCACAGTGATTTGAGGGCATAAATGACATTTAATGGACAGGGACTAAGGACAATAAGTGTCCAGCAGCGTAGAATAAGTTGCCTTGCCAAAATGCCCACAGTATCCCAGATGAGACTTCTTGTTCCCTGAACACATTATTTTTACATGTGTGGTTCCTTCTTTCTAGACTCTACTTAACCTCCCTCAACTAGTTCTGCTTGCTTCCAAAATAATATTGTCCTTTGATGATACAATTCAAATAAAGACATCAGCTGATTTAATAGTCATGTACACAGTGTGTTAATGGGAGATAATTAAATCAGTGTCATTACACAGTAGCTGCCTGCTGATACAGCACTTAGTATATTGAATTATGATTCAATTTCTTATCCTTTTGTCACTTTACTCCATGTTTCCCCCTTTTCCTTATTCCCTCTATCCCCTAAAATTTGAGCTCCTTAAACAAAGGGATGTTCCTTTGTATATCATTCATGTTTTTAAAGTCCAATTTCTACCATTTATCTAGAAATTAAGAATCATTTTATAAGTGATTTTTGGATTAAAAGATGAAAAATTGTACCTGCATTCTCATATGCAGAATAGCATTCGTTAATAACCTTTTCTGTAGTTGTTAAACTTAGAATACTTTGATGTAAAACTAAATATTTTAGTTACATCTTTTATCAGTAACGGTGCTTTACAGAACTCTAAAATGCACATATTAAATTGTCGATTAGACTAAATAAGGTATTACAAACTCAGGTAAAAAAGGAAAAAGATGCTATAGACACTGGTAAACTGGAGAGAGTGTTCGCCAATATAAAGGTATTTCAAGTCTTTTTGTTTGTTTGTTTTGGTCAGTGCTAAGCAAGTACGCTTTACAAAGATCTGCCTAACAAGCTTGTGTTAGAGATGCTTGTTATGAAAAAATACTTAGGTAAAGTTAAAAGTGTACGTGTGCAATATACTTCTATACAAAAAGAGAAAGTATTCTATCCTACCTCAATTTTTTTAAGCTTAGACTATTTCTGTAGCATATTAAAAATATACCTTTTTCAGTCAAAATTTTCAACTTAATTCCCCCTAAATTACATCAACAGTAAAATAGGGTAGACCAAAGTTAACTGCTCACTTGCACATCTGTTCATATCTGGTGCTCGGTGTCCATAGTACCCTGATGGGCAGGAATGCAGGCACTCTCCATACTGGCGCATGCCTTCTCTTCGAAGGAAGAAGAACAACTTCTGTTGACATCGGCTGCATCCATTGTCCTTTGAACAGGACAAGCAACCCTTGCAAATGGGATTTGATACATAACTAGCTGTAAAAGAAAAAAAAAAGCACGTTTAAATATGAATATAATCAGACTTCTGGTCCATACAACATGCTAAGACAACAAGTATCTCTTGTTCTTTTACTTTAATCACAAAGAAATGCTCAACAAAATATCCTCTGCCACTCTCTAAAAAAATAGTTAATACACAACCCAACTTAGAAACAAAGAAACTCAGGCAGAGTTGAGGCCAGAAGATCACACTGAATGACTCATGGAGATGTTTGACTAGACAGAGGCAGACCTCATGGCAGAGTCCCGAATCCAAACCAAGAAATATGCATGTAAAGAGCTGACACTTGGCCGTCTATGTTTATGTAGACTGGACTCATGAGGGCTGTTTGTCCATAAAACAAGTACTAGAAGCCCCTACTCCAACTGGCCAGAGAAGAGGATTCCAACACTAGATTAGGGGCACAGAGGGAGCGAGCACAGGAGAGAGAAAACATAACACCTGAGAAATAAGAATCCCAAGTCTGCAGGACATCTAACTTTGGGATCCAAGTTCAAATTATCAATGTAGTACGGAGTCCCTAGGGTCAATAGGTTAACATATAAACTTGTCCATAACCAGGAAAACTTACAAAGAAAAAAATATGAAACTACCCTATAGAAATTTTCTACAATCCTGAGGCCTGGGACTTTCATGGAAACCCCTTCAACATCAAAACAAACAGATCACACATACAAGCGAACCTCCATGAGGAAGAGTCATCAATCTCAGGAAGACAGATTTCACGAATAAAGAATCAGAAATAAAAGAGCAATCTGAAAGAGACTTCAAAATGAGTATCTTTAGAGTATTTGAAGGAATAAAATAAGGACTAGCAATCACATGGGAAGAAGCAATATCATATACAGAATGTGCAAAATAGAAAGAAACAAAAGTTCTAAAACTGAAAAAATTCCACGGGCAAGTTGAATGGTAGACTAGAAGAGAGGGACTTGATGGGAAAACAGGCTTAAGGAACTGCAGCATGAAACAAGATAGAGAAGAAAATGTGAAAAAGGTGAGAAGCATGTAAGAAAAAAATGAAAATGTTCCAATACATGATTATTAGGTGTTACAGAATGAAAGAATAGAGAAAATGAGTAAGACGGAATATTCAAAGAGATCATGGCTAATTAGTTTTCAGAATTAAACACAGACATGAGTTCTGAGAGGAAAAATTCAGAGATCTGAGCAGATCAGTAAAAAATAAATCTGCACCTGAACACAGAACATTTATACTAAAGAATGAAGTCAAACCAGAGATAAACAGTAGATTACCTACAATGGAATAAAAATTTGACTCCCGGGAGATTTATCAAACAGTGAGTATTAGATAGTGGAATATTATCTTCAACGTGCTGAGGAAATATCATCAAACTTCCATAAGCAATTAAATGAGAGTTTAAGAATAAGGGCAAAAATAAACACATTTTCAACCAAAAAAAAGGCAGGGAACTTACTAATCAAAACACTCATTAAAAGAATAAACTGTATACATTGGAGAAAATAAAATGGAACCCAAATGGAAGTAGAATATAATAAGCAATATTGATCAAACCAATTGAGAAACATGTTAGTATATTTATAAAAATATCAATTTAAAAAATAATGATTTCCAGAGTTTAAAAATAATACATATTTTATATTCAACAGCAATAATATGGAAGACTTGAGAAGGGAAGCCAAAATTAAAGATTCAAAGTTTCTGTATTATGAGGAAGATCAATATAAATTAAACTTTAAGTTAAATGTTGCTAAAACCCCAGGTGGCAACTACAAAAACAGTAATACATAACTTCTAAACCAGTGACAGCTACAGACAGATGTAAGAAACATATAAAATACAGGTAGGAAGTAACAATCTAAATGTCCGTGAACAGGAGAATAGATAAATAGTTTATCTACATATTCACACTATGAATTTTAATGATAAAAAGGATTAAACTACTGAGGCAGACACAAACATGAAGGAAACTCATATATGTTATGCTGAGCAAAAGCAGCCAGACTAGGAAAAAAAAAAAAAAGAATATGTTCTATATAATTCCATTTATATTGACGTCAAGGACACGTAAAGCTAATCTATGGTGATAGAAATTAGAACACTAAATGACTTTGAGGGTTGGGACTGACTGGAAAGGGGCACAACGGAATTTTTGGCAGGTATATTAGTTTCCTGGGGCTGATTTAACAAATGACCACACCATGGTGACTTAAATAACAGGAATTTATTCTCTCAGTTCTGTAGACCAGAAGTCTGAAATCAAGATATCAAGAGGGTGCTGCTTCCTCTGAAGACACGAGGGAAGAAGCCTTCCTTGCCTCTTCTGGTGGCCCCAGGCATTCCTTAGCTTGTTGGCAGCATAACTCCAATCTCTGCCTCCATCTTCACATGGCCTTCTTCTCTATGTATCTCCCTGAGTCCCTTTCTGTCTCTTATAAAGACACTCTCATTGGATTTAGGGCTCACCTTAATCCAGTATGATCACATATCCATCCTTACCTTAATTATATTTGCAAAGCCCCTCTTTTCAAATAAGGTCACATTCTGGGGTTCCAGGTGGACATGAATTTGGGGAGGGGAGGACACTATTTAACCCACTGCAGGATGTGATGGAAATGTTCTAATCTTGACTGCATATTGGCTATACAAATGTATATATTCGTAAAACTCAAACCGTGTATTTAGGACCTGTGCATTTTTTATAAGTAATGTGTATAATTTATAAGAAATCATATCTCAATTCTTTGAAAGAAGAAAAAAGTGGATAGGAAGGCCATATACTAACTTTAGGATAATGTAGTTACTTATAATTATACCTCTTTTAAAGATTCTATAAATTATAGAGTGCTCACCTATAAGATATTCTTTACTTCTATGAGTTTTTTTTTTAAGACAGAAATATCCAATTGCAGGGACAAAGAGGGAGCAGTACTAAGTAAATGTTAAAATAGCATCTGAAAA
Organism: Equus przewalskii; assembly: GCF_037783145.1. Taxonomy (NCBI): domain Eukaryota; kingdom Metazoa; phylum Chordata; class Mammalia; order Perissodactyla; family Equidae; genus Equus; species Equus przewalskii. The sequence continues at coordinate 54,020,908 of NC_091838.1, forward strand.
CTAATCCATGAACCTTACAAAATTTACTACATCTAGTGATAAAAAGAGTACTTTAAAAGAAACAAAGTGCTGTTTCTAGCCCCAGTATCAAATTTAGAAATGATACAATCTGAAATCCAAGTATAAATTCTAAAATATGAAAAATGCATGTAACTTTTAGTTATCACTATACCAAGCAAGATTATAAATATAACAAGATATATGTCACACTGACTTCATTTTACTGGATTAACCCACAAAAGAAAGCAATAAGAGAAGAAATAGAAAACTCATTAATTATTGAAACTTTTATAGCTTTGAGACTACATCCTGTTTGCCCTACATATAATCTTTATTGCATATAAAACTAGTATCAAGTGATAAGTATTCAGGCTAGTAGCTCTACAACAAAGTACTTTGTATACCACACCCTCCCTTTACTTATAATGATTCAACATCCAATATATTTACAGCTGCCTGTAGCAGATCTATACAGGTTTTAGTTCCACAAGATACTTTCCCTGCTTCTCCTGGGCTCGCACAGCCCTGATTTGCTCTTACAGCCTCTCTTCCAGAGAGATCCCCAAACTAGGGTTTAGTTTGCCTTTCAGAGGAAGAAAAAGAGAAGAACCAAGGCACTCAGCACCAAGAATCAAGGCCAACAGAACTCCTTGAATTAAGATCTACTTCTTCCCACCTATTCCAGGCCTTTGTTCTATCAACTGTTCAACTATTTTTATCGACATATTGAATCCATCTCACGGACATTCCCTTCCTTCCAAACCTACCTATGCTTCCCAAGTAATTTCTCATTTACTACCTTATTTTCTTAAATCTGGAATTACAGAGGACAAAAGAATTCAGATGAAAAGTCACCTCTTCAGGTATCATTCCTAATAAAATTTTGGCAAACAACTTTCCAACTATCTCTCTATCTATATATGCATATATGTGAATGAAATATGTATTTTTCATAACTGTGATCACACTTTACATGTGGTATCATAACTTGCTCAATTTCAATTTGTGAGCATCTTTTCATGGCAATGAACCAGTCCAAAATCACTGTCATATTTCTTAGAAGTGTCAGTTTTATCTGTTGCCTTTACTCACCACTACCACCCATTCAATTATCCCAACACTACTTTTATGCAAACCATAATTATTTTTTGATACTCAATTCAAGACCTCATTCTTGGTGTTTGGTCCTTACAACTCCTGTAGCCTGGGTCATTGCTGAAAGTTTTCTTCCTCCTCCAGCTTCCCATGATAATGTCTCCTCCTACAGACTTAATTCCAACCCTCACTCTTGTGACTTCCACTAATCTTCTCATAACTCAGGCCCTCATTGCTTCTCATTTAGACAGTTATCGTGCCCCCAACCCCATGTCCACCTCTCTCTACCTCACTCTACATTCTATGGTTGGGTCAATTTTCCTGCTTCCTCATTGTAGGATTTCTCTTATACCTTACTTTGACAAGATAATTATGATTTATAAAGCATTTTCACATAGCTGACCGAAAACAAGCCTATACTATTTACAATTTCCCTAGATGCCTTCTGAAGAGGTATGTCATCTGATATTGCTATTAGTGTCCTGAGCAAGGTGTAAAGAGTGAGTACATAAGTTTCAAAAACTGGAATTACAGCTCAACTTCTCTGTGTAGGAAAGAGGTAAAACTGTGGGGTGGGGTGGGTAGGGTGCAGAAAGCGAGGGGAGAGGAATATTCAGTGGCTCTATGATGATGCAATGGGTTTGGCAGAGGAGGTGGTGACTGGGGAGAACCCAATACATTTTAATTTTCAATATTGTCTAAGAACATGCCCTAGGGCCTTTGTGCTTAAGACTCGGTGGCATGGTATTTAGAGAAGAAATTTATGACGGCGAAAGAGAAAGCCCCTAAATAGGATGAACCAGGAGACTAAGGCAAGGTCAGGGGTTGCTGGCTGGAGCTGCATCAAAGGCAGCCCCATACTGCAGAGCCCTCTGCAACATGTCTGAGAGCAATTCACTGGCTGCCTTCTACTCATCCATTTAACTACAGATTTGAAAAGACAATATCAAAGTTATCCAAATCTCAAACTTAGCTTTATAAGTAAAAAGATAATTTGGAAGATTTGCATACATAGTAGAATGGTTTAAGGAGAAGGCTTTCTGGACCGCAATCACCACAACCTCAAGCTGAAGCTATACTTACTTTCACTTCAAAAGTTAAACCTAGAGCTCTTTATCACCATAAATCACACTCCATAGCAAGAAGTATGGAGAAAAGAGAATTACAGAACCAAGAGGATCGACATAAATTAAAGGCTTTTTGTTTTGTTTTGTCTTTATGTATGAGAAACCAACTTTCATCTTGACCACAAAGATTTCAGAGTCAACAAATTGTGCTCTACATATTTTTTAAAGGTATTCTTAAAATCATTAAAAGCATTGCTTTATTTACTTGAACCTTGACTGACTTAATGAAAATGAATTAGGGAGTAGTGACCTGAGTCCATATCTTAGATATCTTTACAACTGTACACATGAGGAATTCTCTTAAAGCAAAAGTGATGTGAACCACACCCAACCTAAGTGCTCTCTTCCCTTCCCCCAATTTTCTTTACTCATTAATAGTGCTCAATACTGAAGGACAAGAGCACATGTAATTTTTTCAGTTTGAAGCCTTGTGCCCCAAACCCTCAGTATACTTTTCAGTTTAATTAACCATTGTCCAGTGTCAACTATCCTGGTGGCCTCTATGTTGTAAATCAATAGCCTAACAATTCAACAAGAACTTCCTTCATCCGTTATATGATGACTACATCAACCTCTATATCTAAACCCAGGCAAAAATAGACCTTTAAACATGACCAGAGTAATTTATTTTGTCAGGATCTTAATAAGTCAAATGGCTCTGCCTATTGCTATGAGATTTAATTCAAGTGTGCAGGTGAATAAACAGATCTTAATTCCCAGCTTTGATGACCATGTTTATTTACTCTCACTGTAAGCTTCAACTTTTCCAACTCTAAAGCCTGCTGAGATCCAGAGCCTCATCATTCCAACCAAAATACTTTTCTAAATCTAGACCCACCCAAAATTCTAAAAATCCACAAAAAGGTGTTAGAGAGTGGTATTAACACAAATCCACAGATATCTCCTTGACAGAGAAAGGAATATACGGACATAGAAAACAAGAAAAATCATGAGGCAGAAACCAGGTAACAATACCTATATCACTAACAGGATACCAAGAGAGAAAGGCAGCTTAAGTAGAACTCTTTACTTTTAACTCTAATTATTTGATTTGTGTTCTTCTTAAATTGCAAAGTAAGTTTGGTTTTTTATGAATCCTGGTATTTTAAGTTTGATACTTTGTTAAATCAAATCCAGTTATTCATATTTTATCCCATAGAGCATTTTAGGTAGGTGTTGAATGCCCATCTGTTTCCAATATACTGCTAACACTTTTTTAAAGTGCTCCCTTGTTTCTGGAGTTAGTCCTTGCCAAACAAGAAGAAATCCTTCAAGGTGAAGGCATCCATTCCTGACAAAGGGTGTAGATTTCTAATTCCGAAAATAATGGGACTGAACAATGGGCTGTTGGCTTCTTAGCCTCACTCTATATTTGCTGGTTAAATAACACTACAATTGAACTTGTACAATTGAACAGATTTTTAATGAACAATCCCTGTTAACTTCATAATTCAATCTTATTATACAATTGCTAATATTTATCTCCGCCCAATACAAAATTCAAGACATATTTAAAAACAGAAACCCTATCTCTGGCACCAGTAACAGGGAACTTGGACATCAGATTCTATACAAATCAAGTTGGGCACAGATTCCCTCTCCAAAGCTTGGCAACACTGAGATAAAAATCCTAAAATTGTGTGTACTTCCAAAGCTCAGACTCAACTAAATGATGAATGTCATGAATTAAGGAGCCATGTAAGATTTAACCAAAATGAGAAATGTCTATCTTAGGATACTTTGCTTAGTTTACATTAAATTGTAAGTGCTTGTAGAAAATATCATCATAAAACACATAATCTGATGTTTGATGCAAAGATGACAAATTTTAACAGTCTAGATGTTCACCATTATAATCATGCCCTAGACAGAAAATAGATGTTAAAATTAACAGTGTTAGCAAAGCTTAAACATAAATTTCTAAATGTCCATTAAAGTTTTAGAGGGGCTAAATTAACCATACATGAATTTAATCTAGAAAAGTTTTTGAGAATAATAAAGGAAACTGTACCAAATATTCCAAAATTTTAGAACCTCTAGAATTAAACCATATTTTCTCAGAATCTCTTTTTATCTTTCATCATGAGTTCTTTCATAGAAATATTTTTAGATAAAAGACTTACAAAACTTTAACTTCTCAAAGAAGCACTAGCTTTGAGAAATCCATATTAATTGGCTGTCTGAAAATATTATTTGATAATTAATAATATTTTAGCCACCTAAAATACATCAATTAGGAATAAAAAACTGGATATATCCTTATCTCTAGAAGTATTCCTCAGGAAAATAATACTTCTAAAAATTTATAAGGCCTCTAAAATATGGAAATCATCTCTAGAGATGAATATTCTTAATGACATCAAGAGTAAAGGTCTTTAATCAGATGATTTTGGCTCTCCTACCAAAGTATGTATCTCACTGTACAAAAAGTCAAATAAAGCCACTAAACTTTAAAACACGGAGGGAGAAAGATAAATCAAGTTAGATTTATTTTAACACATGAAGTGCTAATATCTTAAAAAAAAACAAGAAAATTACCCCAATTATAAGTTCCTAATTACTCTCCAGTGCCAGCACCACTTGAGCCATAATCCTCAGAGATTGGCGCCTCAGAAGCACATTTACAATCATAATTAACCATGGCCTTGGTGCAGTCCATTGGACAGGATATTTTTTACACAGCACGGGAAAGCACAAAGCCTCTATGAGGCATGTGTCATGCATGTTTCAAGTCTGTCTTAACTGAAATGTCACATGGAAGCCCAGAACACTCAATAACTGCAGGTCAAGGAAAGACAATGAACCAAGATATGGTTGTAAAGTAAATATGGATGGAGTCTTAACATCTGAGAGCACAACAGACTTATCCAGAACATAATAAACACATTCTCCTTCTCCCTTAACAAGTCACAGACATCATCAATATTCAAGACAGTCTGCAAAAACTGGAAGAGATTGAGAAGATGTACCAAAGCAAACCATCACTGCAGGAAAAGTAACTTTGGTTCAGCACATTTTACCTTGAGACAAAGCAGTATCCCTTCAACATATTTCACCCAGAACGCAAGCACTAAAGCAGATGTGGGTTGCTCATCTTGTGGTGGGAGCCAGAGATTTCCCAGAGGAGCTTCTGAATACACGTCAATCACAATGCAAGGTACTTGATTGCTTTTTTTTTTTCTTTTTCTTTTTATCAGCACCCATCAGATCCTGATCCTCAGGGCTCAGCACCCTGGAAAGAAGCTCCAGGAAAGCTAAAATTAAAACTTTGACATTCCAGTTCTATGCCCGGACCAAGGGAGAGTCAGCCTATGCCAGAGAGAAAAGCTCAAGCAGAACATAAGAATTCGAATGAATTAAACGGGATTTAGAAATTCTCCAAAAAACACATTTCCAAAACAGTCATTAATACCTAAAGTCAAGTAAAAAGACAAGATAAAAGTAGCTATGTATAGACTAATAGAAAACTAAAATCGTGAACGCTGAATTTAGCATATCTGGTTCCCCAAATGAAGTATTTCCCATAATTAACATTCACTTTGGAAGCCAAGCCCTCTAAGAATTATTCCCTTTATCCTACCTTTTGAAAGATAAAACCTAATACATATCCCTACACTAGATGTTAATTCTGACAGGTAATGGAAAAGGATAACACACTCATCACAAAACTAAGCTACTAAAGTAGGCAAAATACGCCACCACAGTCATAGGCTCTTCAGCTCCAACAACTGCTAACACCAATAATGATTAGTTGATGAAGTCAGAGAAAAATAGAAGATGATTTGGGATTGCTCATTCTCCCAAAGAAATATGATGTTTTTGAAACAAGGGAAGAACAATATCTTTTGTATAAAATAAGCCACCTGCTTGAATCCATGAGAGAGAGAAAAATTTACTCCATGAAACTGCTCTAATATCAAAAGAAAAGTAAGCTTAAAGTTAGAATGTGTGTGATCCTATACAGCATGGCTAGAAACTGCTGTGTAGTACAGATTATTCATGCCAAGTGTTGGCTTGGACTTCCGCAACATTCTTAAAAGACCCCATGGAAATGTTGACAGACTGTTGGTGCTAATGCTAACTCCAACATGAGCAGATCTAAATATATACATTTATGAAGATTGAGAAACCACCGTTCTCACATGGTTCCATGTTTACACAAGGAGATAATCCAATTATTTAAATATAAAAAAACAAACTGCTCACAAACAGAGCCAGATTTTTATTCCATAAAGTACTTAAATACTTCTTAAACTAACACTCTTTCAAAACAGTTTTGCATACTTCCTAAGCACTGTCACATAAGTGCCATAGTGCCTGACCCACCCAACTTCCTGTAGGACAAATCTCCCCCTCCTGCTTATTCAAAGATTAAATTGTTTTTTTAAAAGGGGACAAAGGGGAGGATGGAGTCTATTCAACACATATGCCCATCACGTACAAATTATTCAACCACGTCATATACCACCTGCTTCCTAGAATAGCAACTAGCTTGCTAACTCCTGTTTATTCTACTACTTTAATTTTAAAAACAATAAATGGAATGCAAACTGGATGGTTTATTTGGTGTCATAACACAGCCCTCAAGAAGAATCAGTGTCATAACTAACCAGATTAAAGACTCCCTGTGTTTTAGATGTGGAAACTTCCATGGGTCACACCACTCTCTTTAAAATTGAGAATGAACACTCTGTTAGCTATATTGTCCTAGAGAAAGGTTTCTTCAAACGACAATAATAAAAAAAAAAACAATTTAAGTTGCCTTAATGAAAAACACACTAACAAACCCTTAGGGCCTACAAACATTATGCAACAACTACTCAGGAATACACTAAGATGCGAAAAAAGGGAAAGCTTTATTAGATTCAATGTAGATCACTGTCGCTAAAATATTACATACATTAACAAAAATCAGAATGATTCACTGCTGCGTCTCCGGACCTACACAGAACTTAGTTCTTGATAATTTTTTAAATCAACTGTCTGCGTTTAACTTTTATAAACAGTTTGTTTTAGCATGCTTTGTCAATTTACTAACTTCCCAGCAATCCACACCTTAGGCCTACTTTGAAATCTATTTAACTATTCTTATTCTAAGAATAGTCTATTCAAAACAAGAAGAAATGAGGAGGAGCAACATCAAAATCAATTGGGGGTAAAAAGAAAAGAAAATGAACTTTGGGGAACATGCTACAAGACAAATTACAGACTACATGCTTTCCTACTTTTTGAAAGTAACGCTTGTTACTCACAATTTCTGTTTACAAAAATGAATCAACAGATCAGAGTTTAAGAAACCGTTCCAAAGTCATATTGTTTGTTGGTGACAAATCTGAATGCAGCTCTGACCTCTGATTTCAAAAGCTATGCTTTTTATTTCTCCATTAAGAGATACACATACAGCACCTATGGAAAAAAATGCATTATACCACCGTTAAAACTGTGAGACCTTTCCTTCAAATTATGCTGTGCTCTTGTAATTTGCTCACTGCTCCTTGACTCTGTTTTTAGCTATGGCAAAATAATCAAAGTCCTTTTGATGATTAGTCATTAAGAGTACTATACTAATTCTTTCCTAACATAACTAGGACTATATTAAGTCCCATAAACCAACAAAATTAAGATGTCATCCACAAAAACACTTCACAGTGAAACTGCTGACACATCAAAAAGGATAATGGGGGAAACTGAGTTACGGGTTCCTTCTGGCAGAGGTTAAAGAGAAAGCTTCAGAATCATAAATGGAAAGTCTTTAACTGTTTGAGCATACAGCAAATGGTCAGCACTTTTTGAAAAGGGATCTCCACTTGACAAGTTCAAAGAAAAAACAAAAAAAACACCCCCCAAACCATGCAATTTCCTGCAAATAGGCCACTCTCCTCATTGTCTTTGAAGACAGATCCTGTGCTGACCAAGGGGCCTTTGAAGTAACACAGCCAGCATACCTGTGTAATTAGAAAGGCTGGTACACCACTCAAATGATCAAAACTAGACTTTAAAGACGCATGAAAGAAGGGAGGGACGGACTGACAAACTGACACAAGGAGGAGAAACTTCTGTTCTGGACAGATTTGGAAAGCCATTTGCCACCGCTCACTGACCATGATTCTCCTCCACCACCTCCAAACCTTGGGAGCCAGAAGCCAACTGCATGTGCATTAATGGAAAACTGTAAATGGTGTTTGGTCACTCTCAAAAAGTGACAAAACGATATGCAGTGTGTTTACAGACATAGACGTGTACAGAAATATAGCTATATACACACATACCTACATTTATGTGTGTATACAAACAAATGTATGCATATACTAATTTTCTGAACCATTTGAGTGTAAATTACAAATACTATGCTCTTTTACCTCTAAATTTTTCAGTGTGCAGTATGTATTTCCCAAAAACAAAGACCTTGTCTCACATCAGCCATAGTGATACAACACTGTTTTCTAATCCACAGCCCATATTCAATTATTCTAATAATGCCCTTTATATCTATTTTTCCCGTAGACAAGAATCCCATTCAAGATTATACATTGCATTAGGTTCTCATATCCCTTTTAGACTCCTTTAATCTGGACGAGTTCCTCTTTCTTGAGTTTAACATTTTGGAAGAGAATAGGTCAGTTATTTACAGAACGTCTATTTGGGTTTGTCCGATTTTTCCCTTGCATTTGGTCACGCATTTTAGGGGTCAGGTATGAAGTGACATTATGTCCTTTTCTTGTGCATGTCAACAGGCACATGATGAATTGGGTTGCATTACTGATATTAATTTTGATCCCTTGGTTAAGATGGCGCCCATCAGGTTTCTACACTGTAAAGTCACTATTTTTTCCCTTTGTAATTAATAAGTCATTTTTGAAAAGAGAGTAAGACTATATAAATATCCTGTTCTTCATCAGACTTGCACAAAGCAGTTTTGGCATCCTTTGATGATTCTTGCCCAAATCAACTATTATTCTAATAGTTATCAAAGGTGATTGTCATTCCTTCATTCCTTCTCCATTTATTAGAGGGCATTCTAGTATTCGGAGGAGCTTTCCTTCATTTTTTTCTCCCTCATTTGTTCGTCTGCTTCTTTGTCTATATCAGTAAGAAATCATGGATTTTATTCAGTGATCTGTAATCTCTTGTTGTAGTTAATGCCCAATTTATCCTAGATTTGTTCAGTGAGAGCCCTTTAAGGTGCTGTGGTTTTAAAATTGCATTTTATATGTGTATTACATTTTATATGTGTATTACTGAGTGCTTGGGGGGTAGAGAGGAAGGAGATCTAATTTATCCTAGATGAGCTAAGTAGTAGTGATGCGAATTGGGTCTTGCAGAGAAAGCAGGAGTTTGCCAGTTGGAGACAGCTATCCCAAGGGGAGGGAATAGTGCGTGCACAGATGTGTGCACAGGGTTGAAGAACGCAAGGACAAGCAGTTCTGTGAGTCTGAGAAATCTTGGCCTATCTTATTGACAATTTATCTTTTAGACAACAGCAAAAACAACGAAGGAGCCACTCAATACTTAACTTGGATACAAGCAAGAATTTGTTGAGAATATGGAAATTATGATGTTACCATGGGGTTTATAAAAGTAGAATACAGAAACCGTGACCCCAGAAGTATAATCAAAGACTTTAAGAATGTATATTTTTAAAAGTTTGGAAGGAAAAAGGTTTGGGTTTGCAGCCAATATTTCTAAATTAAAATAGGAGTTAAGAGGATATTTTCAAAATAAGAATCTACTTACATAATACCAAAGGTTAAAAAAAAATGAATTCTATAGAATTCAATATGGTTTCTTAGGAAGTTCTCTGATGACTTCAAACATTTTAAGCAATACATACAAAAGGATACATTCTGGAGGAAAACTGAATACTGTAATAACAAAAGAAATGTCAAGAAGCCTAAAGTTTCCTAAGGTTTATGGAACATTTTTTAGAAGAAAATCAACAAAAAGTCAAGCCCAACTATTGAGATATAAGGTAATATTACCTAAAAGAATAGAAAAACTTTAGTTTTCTGCTTTCATTTTTGTATTTACTAAAAATAAAGACCTTCAAAGTAAAAAAGGAAAATCAAGCACGGCTTAAGAATATTGAAACATAAGATAGGCAAGAAGACTCTAAGGAACTGTGTGTTTATATTTTTTAAAATACTGAGAAATTGGTTCCTGAAAAAAATGGAAGAGAAATTTAAAGAAGGGAGATGGATAAATGTCTGATTTTCAATAAGTTGGGAAAATTGAGCTTCAAAGACTCCAATTCTAGAAGAGACTTTAGGACATAAGGATTGTAAGCACTTACAGTTTAAAACAATTATTATAAACACCTATCCTACATTTTGTAAGTCACTAAGAATAAGTCATATCAAAACTAACCTCATTATTTTTTACAAAATCATAATTTCCCCTTATTTCTTTCCCTCTTACATATCAATATCTATATGTCTCTGTCTACATACAGATGTATAGATAGGGATGAAGATATGGAAATACACACACATATTTTTGGCAAACTATCTGAAAGGAAGTTGTAGATATCACAATATTTCATACAAAATTCTTCAGTATGCACCTTCTGAGAATAAGGACATTGTCTTACATAACCACAATACCATTGTCAGACTTCAGAAATTTAACATGTGTAATATTATTAATATGCTGTCTATATTCATACTTCCTCAGCTCTCTCTGAAATGTTCTGATTTTCTGCCTATCCAGAAACCAATCAAGGATTGTGCATTGCGTTTGGTTTATTCCTTTAGTCCTTTTAATTTGAAACACTTCTCCCACTATTTTGTGAGTTTTTTGATATTGAGATTTTCGGAGTCCAGGCCAATTGTCTTGTAGAATATCTTATAATCTGTATTTGAATGACTGTGGCCACATAATTAGATTCACCATCTTGCCATCGTTAATATGATCATTTAATTCAGGCAGGATCACCACCATCCTAACACCAATAGGTAAACATTTACTGGGAAAAAATGATACCCAAGAGATTTCTTATTAATTCCAAAGGAGGATGTTGCCTTTATGATGGAGAGATTTGGCCAATCCATATTAACCAAGAGATCAAACTGAGCATAACTAAAAATGGGACAAACTACATCATGTGCTTCCTGCTTTGTGTACTCCCCATTTCATCACCTGTATAGAATCCCTATCAATAGACAAACTCTTGTAATTACTTCATAATCACTAAGTCTCCAATTTCATTTTCAGGGATCCTGAACTTGATGTTCTAGAAAACTGTTTCTTCCTCTTTATTTTTTTCATTTTACTCTTCATTAGTACTTTCATCTACCTCATTACTTCATTTACTTTCTTTAGAACTCTGAGAACAAGGTATTTCAAAAAGGAGTGTAGCAAAAAAAAATGAGCCAATAGACAGAGATTATGAGGCATTTTGTTTCTGCTCAATATAAGAGCCAATCATTAGGCTCATACATAGGTATGCACGTATGCACACACATGTGCATGCAATACACATACACCCCAAAGCAGTGAAGTAATAGATGAAATCATCTGCTTTCTGAGAACACCAGTTTGTCACTGGGGTATACAACATTTCTAGGCCACCACCTATTCTTATGGACTACACAGCTGTCGGGGGCCACTAGTCACATAGAGCAGTTCTGTGTAGAACTAATACAAAAAGCAGAGGTTCCCAACCGATTATCACCAGCCCTAAGGTAGTCTGTAGAAGTATTTTGTTTTACCCACACCATATTTTTCCCTCTAAAAATATTTTTATGGAAATCCAGATTTCTTGCTTTTTCTTGAATAATCAGATGGTATGGTTCACATTCCTGTTTAATAACCATCGACCTGAGCTGTACTGCGGCTGCCTCCATTGAACAAGCATGCACTCTATTTCAGTTCATCACGCTTCATGGTCTCGCACGTGACCTACCTCACTCACAGAAGGAGCCACCTGGCCCAAGAATCACCTTCTACAAAGACGACAGGACACTAGAGTTCATGCTGTCATGTGCAACATTGACCTAACACCCAATTCACTTACTAACTGAAAGGTTTAAATCATCTTACAAATGGATGCAACCTTTCTCGCTATGAGTTAATAATCACAAGATGATGGATTTGTCACTGTAGCCTAGTAGAGACCCGTATGCATAAAGAGAAATAGATTTTATCATAAGCAATATCAGTGAAAACCAAAATTAGATTCTAATTATAAACATATTTAAGTGTACTCAAATGTCATACATATAAAGTATAAAAATCACTTTGCAAAATGGTTTGCACATTTTAAAGTCTATGTTCATAGAGCAATTAAAAAGAATCTCCTGAAAGTCTGTGTAACAAAGTCAGAAAGGGTAAAAAAAAATACTTATCAAAGAAACAAACTGGAAAAATTATAGCAACATACAACAAAGTTTCGATTTTTTTGTATAATGAATACTTGCAAATAAACATGGAGAAAGGTTCTTCTAGAAGAAGTAGAGAATACAAACAAACTACTAAAAAACAGAAATGACCAAGGAAATGGAAAGACATACATAAAAATATGTTCAACCCCATGAGTGACCAAAAAAATGTAAACTAAGTCAACCTCTCTATATATTAAGGTTTAAGAAATTGATGATTAAAAACTATGGATAAGCATTTAGGAAACGGGAATCTCATATACTGCTGGTGGTAATATAAATTAGCACAAATCTTCTAGAGTATAATTTAGCAATATCGCACTTTTCCTTTGACCCAATAATGTCACTTTTAGGAATCCTGCAGAAATAATTGGACAAATACATAAATATGTACAATTTATATCACAGCATTGGTTTTCATGGTGAAAAGATAAACAGCCAATAGAATAAATAATTAATATTAGCTCTAAAGTATTGACTTTAAAGATCATTTATTATGCACAGCCATGTTAGTTAACATGTAAAGAAGGCTTTTTCCATATAGAACAATGTGGGAGGGGAGGTAGATTATTAAAACAAGGTAGCATTCTATTTTTACTTAAAAACACACATATATTATGTGTGATGGTATAATATTGTGGAATGTTAACTGACTTTCTTTTAAATTTATATTTAGTCCTTCATTTTTTCTTCATTCAAATATGCAAGTGGAAGTCACTGGCTCAGGGGAGTAAGTGCAAATGATCAAATTTTGAGTTTCCACATGGAATCTTAAAACTCTTGGACGAGATAAAAACCTTCCCTTTAATTTTATTGTAAAATACTGAGTTTTGAGTATCAAAAACCAGAGACACAAAAGACACAGAGCAAAAAATAGATTGTCCTAAGCAGGGAAGACTATGTAATCTATCAGTCAATTACCTGCTTAGACAAGATAAAGACCCCATGAATGAGGTGAGGGCGGGGGGTGGAGAACACACAGTTTAGGCTGAGTGGGTCTCTACAAAGGGACCTGTGCCCTAGTCTTAGGGGAATAGTGGGACAAAAGAATATTCAAATCGTGCCTTGATAAGTTTGGGAATCAGACCAGAGGAAATCCGCAAAGCCTAAGAAATTAGGAGCATGCAGGTGTGCCCTCCAGCGCAGACACTTAAAGAGTCAGGAGGGGAGACATAGGAGTGAGGCATTGGGGCAGAGAAAGTCTGACAGGTGGTCTCAAGCCAAAAGCAGTCTAGGAGATCATCCAAAGTAACCTCACACCCTGAGAAGAGCTCAGAAGTGGCTGAGAGAGAACAGTGACCAGTGACTCACAGTCAGGGCAGAAGATGCAGAGCCCACGGACAGACAAACAGAGCCCTCATGAATGAATGCAACAGGAGGGGATGTGCAGGCCTACACATAGAAAAAGTCAACAATAACAGCGCACAGTAATGGAAAGTGGCATCAGGACGACAGAGGCCTGCATCGCTTTCCCTCCCCTGACAAACTTGATGCAAACCTTACTGAGAAGAGGGTAGGGGGAGAAAAAGGGAAGGGCAGAGCTCATTTGGGGAAGAAAACGGAAGAAACACTTAATTGACAGAGTACATGAATTTACTAGGATTAATTTTCCACTACTAAGAAGAACAAGGCCTGAAGAAAGATGCTAAATTCAAGTTTAGAAAATAAGATGACTTTGTTGCACCCTTGGGTATGTGTCTTAAGGAAATTTCTACATACACACAGAAAAGCACCTTAGAAAGACAGATGCAAAAATGTTAACAGTGGTTAACGCAAGGAGGTAGAACAAGTCAGGTTTTTTCTTTGTACAGTTTGGTACTTGATAAACTCTTTCAGTGAACTCATTAAGAGAAAACAAAGCTATTTCAGAAATTAAACGTAAGTCACAATTATTTTGCCTTAAAATGTTCTAAAGAAATTTAAAGAATAATTTGGTTTGTAAAATAATTTTGGTACTAGAGTATAATGGACCATTTCTCTCCATTTCTGAGTTTGTACTTTAAGTTATCCAGAGTTTCACACACCGAATTGAAGGAGAAAAAAAATCCGTGACTTACATCAGTGACTTACCTGAAAGAACACAGTAGGACATGTGCCATTTGAACCACACATGCTAAATGAACGCGCTTATCCACGCAGAGGAGCTAATTGGGCAGGGAAGAGTTAGTCTCTCTTTAAAAAACACATAAAATGCTAATGTGCTTAACATACGCACAGAAACCCAAAGGCCTTAATAACCTTAATTACAATTTCCTCCAAGTAGAACATTCATAAGCCTTAAATCCCTTTACTGAGTTTTACTGCCAGTAATTAGGCAAAGTCCACAGAACTGAAAGAGAGAGAGAGAGAGAGTGTTTGTGTGTGTGTGTGGGGGGGGCGGGGGGGGGGGGTTAAATTTAATAGAATCAAGAAAGATTTGTGTCATTTAGTCCCCCACTTTTCAATACAGAATGGAAATATTTAAGAAGGAAAAGGAAAAGAGATGCAAAGAATTCAGAATAGGTGGAAAAGAAAGATTTTTTAGATTAGTTCAACATCCAAATAAATATAGTATTTGGCTCCTGGTCATGTAAATAATTTATTTCAATCATTCCTTAAACTTGCCAAAAATATATTTAGCGGGAAAGCTGAAACCGAGATTGGTTTTTAAAACTATAGTGCCACATTAGCCAGTGATACTCTAAAGCTTTGCTCTGCAACGTGTGGCCCTCAGCCCTAGGCAGCAGCATCACTGGCGAGCAGAATCTCAGGCCTCACTCCAGACCTAGTGAATCCAAATCTGTATTAAAACAGAATCCCCAGCCGATTCCTACATAGCACTTTCAGGCATTCAGATCAAAGTTTTGAGTGTAGTGCCTGCTACCCCCACCACAAAAAAAAATTTAACAAGAAAAATAAATTTCTGTACCTGAAAACACTAAAATTACCTTTGCACCTCTCTATACATAGATTAAAATCGATTCAAAGGGAGAATTCATACATCTTTGCATCAGAAAAACAAAACATCATAATTAAAGTAGAATCTATTTTATTTTCTCAATCTTAAACTGCAAATTGAAAATGCGTTTATGTGCAAAAGAAATTCCAAGGGTAGATTTATTTCTTAGGGTTATTAGTTGACCCTATTCAACCTACACTATGAGAAGCTACTAGGTCACAAAGTAACATCACAGTCAAGTACAGGCTACATAATAAAGAGATTCTCCAAAAAATTGAAGAATGAGTTTTAAAAGTACACTATATAAAGGAGAATTAACAAAGATTAGAAAATATAAAAGTTAAGGTTTTCAGGGTCGGCCCCATGACGGAGTGCTTAAGTTCACGTGCTCTGCTTCAGCGGCCCAGGGTTTCGCCGGTTCAGATCCTGGGTGCGGACACGGCACCGCTCATCAGGCCATGCTGAGGCGGTGTCCCACATAGCACAACCAGAGGCACTCACAACTAGAATCTACAACTATATACTGGGGGGCTGTGGGGAGAAGGAAAAAAAAAAAAGGAAGACTGGCAACAGTTGTTACCTCAGGTGCCAATCTTTAAAAAAATTTAAAAAGTTAAGGTTTTCAAGTGTTCATTCGTTGAAATTACAACCCTCATACTGGAATTTACCCTAATGTTACAACCCACACAACTCTGGTAGAGATCAGGGTTCAAAACGTCTTGCCACATTGGATCAGACTCACAATCCTTCCTGTCCAGGATCCTGGTGATGGTACCAAGGGACACACTGTGGGAAGAATGGGTGTTCTTTGAGGTCCACCTCAAAGGTTAGGAGTGTACCCAAAACGTCCTAGTTCCTCGTAAGAACCCATTATGGATCTGTCATCCACAAATTCAGTTAAATCATTTTTGAGGTTATTTTCCACCCCTACTTCCTCTTAAAGTAATCAGTTCCATAAGTTTAACCAGTTGAGTGAGGCGATATTTTCTAGTCCAACTGTTCACCAAATCTTGGAATAAGGCAGTGTTCTTACTCTCAGTACTATTCATGTCATCTGTGATGTCCAAAAACAGCCATGGCCATATCTCCTCACAGACTTGTGCCTATAGATGTCTGTTGTTTTCCTTTTCTCCCCACGGGCAGGCACTTTCTCTCTTGACCACTTTAGAATCTTTCTTGTATCTTCTCCAATTTCATTATATATCTTTTGGGGGGATTATCAGTCTATTACAAGGAATAAGTATGCTATTAATTTGTTCAAAGACAAGAGAATGCTCTCTACTTGATTTCAAAATTCATTTCCTGATGATTTAAGGCCTCAGTCAAAATTTTCACGGGTCCTGTAAACTCTCGTCAGTACTAATAACTTAAACTATAAATTTAACTTCCCATACCTATAATTTGCCTTGTTTCTTTTGTTTTGTTTTTTGCCTCCACCCTTATCCTTGTCCACCATTGTGAACATAAATCCATCTGCCTGTGTCTATGTCTGCACACTCAGGTAAGCTCATGAGCTTGCCCTGACATTTCTCATCAGCTTGGCATTCTACTCCCTGGTAAGGATTAGTATTGGCAGCCAAAAGTAGAACCTGTATACTCTCTCAAAATAGTAAATTGACTTGATTAAATTGATCATCAGTCTTTAAGATGCCCAGTTTGATATATATTTCCTTTGTAGAAAAATGCCCCACATTACACCTGTGATTCCTAGGCCTTGGTCTGTTAACCATACAGAAGCGCATAAGTACAGTCTCCAGTTACATTGTGACAAAGTGTTTTACACAAAGTTATATTACTTTCTTCTGATATACAGACATATTTGGATTAACTTCTTCGATGTAGCTAATAACTGAGCATGATTAGCCTTAGAAAAAAAATTATTATTTTCCACAGCAGGTTATTTAGATATCTGTGGTACTATCTTTTATTTCACATCCCAATAATGTTACACAAAAAAACAAGTGACACACTCATGAGAAGCATTACAAGGACTACCTTGAGAATGTTTTACTCTCTAATACCTGAACCCGTGTGGAAAAATCACAAGACCTTCAATCATGACAAAGATTCCCCCCTTGACCAAACTTTAGTCAGGCTTCTCTGAATTCTTGACTAGGCCTTGACCTTAGAACTGTCCTTGCTGTGTCCTTAGCAAGAATCCTGTTAAGTCAGCTCAGAGAGAATTTCTCACCCTTAATATCTGATCATCTGCTTCATCCCCTACCCTTGATATCTGATCTCCCTGGCCTGCCTTCGGCAAGAATCCTTAAAGTCAGTCTAGCAAGAATCCCCCTACCCTTGATATTTCCTTTTA
Organism: Equus przewalskii; assembly: GCF_037783145.1. Taxonomy (NCBI): domain Eukaryota; kingdom Metazoa; phylum Chordata; class Mammalia; order Perissodactyla; family Equidae; genus Equus; species Equus przewalskii. The sequence continues at coordinate 54,038,758 of NC_091838.1, forward strand.
CTAATTTTGCATCTACTATTCCCCTCCCCAACCCTAATCTTTGACTGTAAATCTCCATTTTTTCCCTTGTTATTTGGAATTGAGCCCTGTTCTTTATTGGGGTCTCTTTTCTCCTATTGCAATAGTTTCTGAATAAAATCTTCTTTTACCACTTTAACTACTGTCCAGCTATAGTTCTCTTTGACAACCACAAAGAAAAATAAGATACCAACTATCAGCACCTATGATAACTTTTGAAGGTGAAGGTGAGGGTGCAGAGAAGGGAAAGATATCCTTCTAGAGAGGCACATGCTCCTGACTTCCACCACCCACTTGGGGGCTGGAGAAGAACTGGAGAGGAAATTAAGAGAGTTAGATGTAGCAAACGCTATAGGAGAGCCCATCCTGAGGCTGAAATCTGGAGTGAGGAGACAGCTGTAGAAAATCTCCAGCAAGTATCCAGGACCACCTAAAATGGTCAACTGCCAAAGCAGAATAAAGATCTTTTCTGATATGCAAGGTCTCAAAAATATATATCCCAAGTAGCCTTTCTCAGTAAGTTATGGAAGGATATACTCCATAAAAACAGAGAAATAAACCCCCCCAAAAAAGAGTAAGAAAAGTAGGGGCCAGCCCAGTGGCATAGTGGTTAAGTTTGTGCACTCCACTGTGGCAGCCCAGGGTTCACTAGTTTGGAACCTTGGCGCGGACCTACACTGCTCATCAAGCCATGCTGTGGTGGCATCCCACATACAAAAATGGAGGAAGATTGGCACAGAGGTTAGCTGAACAATCTTCCTCAAGCAAAGAGAGGAAGATTGGCAACAAATGTTAGCTGAGAGCCAATCTTCTTCACCAAAAAAAATAAAAAAGTAAAATATGGAATCCAGGAAGTTAGAGGCAGAAGGATTCCCCAAGATGATGGTGAAAGGAAACCCCAAGATGATACCTGTGAAGCAGCCTATTAAGAACCAGTCTAGATTGCAGATCAGACTCTGAAAGAAGTTTTTTCAAAAGGATAAAATTATAAAATAGTTACTATATTCTAGTATACTATAAAGAGATTTAGGCAAAATGGAGAGTTTAAAGTTGAATTTGAGATGTGTACATAAAGGGAAAAACATCTCCAGAGAAAACAAGTTATGCAAGATAGGAAATGTAATAAATATATATACACACTTCGTGGCTCAGCTGTGTCTGCACAGTTATAAGAATATAAACACCAGCTATTCATCTTTCCAAAATTATAATATAACTATCCTGGGACGATGGGGCGGAGAAGCAGGCTTATGTGTAGTGAGGAAGGAAGTGGTGAGAGTGAGCCAAAGCCTTATCTCCCATAGTGGCAAGTCACTGGATCACTCCCCAAACTAAAAAGAAGGCCAGGAGCAGTCAAAGCATGTTATGAAGAGTTAAGAACACAAAAACCCAAAGATTGTAAAGGAGTTGAAAATACTCGGCGGAGAGGTGGCAGAAGGAAATTGGGCTAAGGACAGTAATTTTTCATAACAATGCTGATAGAACAATTTGATTCCAAACTATGTGTACAGTTTTGATAAAAACAAAATTTGGAAACAAAGAATGTACTTATTTCCTCATATTAGTAATGAATCATTTGTCTATACTGAGGAAAATTTCAATTCCATGGGATTAAATTAGAAGAAATTCCAAGCTAAAGATTCAATTACATAGTACTTACTTACAAAGTCAAAAGGAGAGAAATATACAGTTGAATGTTAATATTCTGTGGGCTGTCAGCAGTTAATATCACAATATTCAAATTCCCAGATTTCTTGCAATTGCTACCAACTAGAAAAGTCACAAAAAGCCTTTAGACTTTGAAGTCTCATTCTATAGTATCTTGCTTCATTCAGCAATTGAACAAAACTGATTTATTCAATGTAGAGAAAAAAACAAAGCATTATTTACCATCATGTTTTTATTTACTTAATTGTGGATAAAATTATACCCTTAATTCATATTTATATTTCATTACTAAAAGGGTACTTCACTTAAATCTTGGCAGAAAGCTGGAGTCTCCAGACAGACACACAGCTCACCTCATACTATGATGAACCCATTTGGGAGGTCTCTTATTTTACTCGGGGGAAAATGAGGAAATTAATCCACGTTATTGGGATGCATTCTTATATAAAATATTGGGTTTACAAGGAAAGAATGCCTGTATTAACGATACATGGCATTTGTAATAAATCCTTCTCACACTGTGGTATATTAACCAATATTTCCCAAACCTCCCTTAGGTCAACACAAGAGACCTCAAGCAGCCAACCAGATTAACTAGGACCACATCAAGTAAAACCAGGCCACACAGAAGTACTTTCCTACATAACAGACAAAACAATACATGTACAATTTCAATAGTTTCTCAAGCTGTTCCAGTGTTGGCTAAAACTTACATCTTTCCAGACTTAGCAAAAGTACAGACATTATCCAGGCCTAAGGAGTTTCATATTCAGTAAGAATTAAGTCTCTCTGTTCCTTCTTGCCAAGATGTCTTAAAGTCTTAAACAGGAATGGCAAGGGGGTAGGGACATGATACAAAATCCAGATAAAGTATTAAAAAATAAATGTTTACATCACCAAATGTGAAGACTTTTTTCTGTAAAACATGAAGAACGTAAAAGTGCCAGGACTTTAAATTTCATGCTTTCATGATCTTTCAGTGGATTTGGTTTTTATAATTAGTCCTTCTTACTTTAAGAAAACAGACTTCATGCCAGCTGAAGAATTGCACATACCTTATTGTATATATGTTTAAAATAGTTTTTAAAACTGAGGTATGGTGGTATATTTAAGTGAAGCCAATACAATATAGATTATTTTAAATATAAATACAAGAGAGACGTACACAAAAGCAAACTTGAGAGAAGGTTTATTATTTTACCTCTGGTCTGTGGACCTCATAATCTCTAATATTTTCAAGCCTAACGAATTCAACTAAAAATTTTATAGTGAACTACCCAACACTGACTCTTGTTATTTAAAAAAAAACAAAAAACAACTTTCCCATTTATATGTTTATTGTATCTTCTGCAGATAACCCCCACTCCACAGTAGCCTTTTCCTTTTGTAGGCTTCCCTCAGCCTTTTGGTCTGAGTCACATAATAGTCACATATTTACACACTGCTTTTAAACTTTCCTTTGATGTTTTCTATTTTCTTTTACTTTTCACTCAAATAAAGCTGGGTAAGAAAGACCACAGTCAACTTTTTTTTCTTTTTCTCATCAATACAGTAATCTCCCATTGGTATATGACGTTTTTCTCAAAATGTTCTTATAAAGAGTAGATTTCATGCTCTTTGTTTAATTCTAGTAGTAGTAAGACTAACAGGTAACTTACCATGTGTCAGACATTACTAATTATCTACCCTTCTTTCAGGATCCCAGTTCTCTTCAGGGTGGAAACATGGTTGGCTAAAGAACTGATTTTCCAGACCCTCTGGTAGTTGGGAGGCATTCGCTGCATGGCCCTCCAGGCAGGGACAAGGGTATATTCCAGTTGGGTCTCTCATTTTTTCTAAGAAATCAGTACCTTTTCAAGGAGCCCTATCCAGGAGACTTCTGCTTATATCTCAGAGACCAAAACCTTGCCTCCAACATAGATTCCCATCCCCTCACCCCTGGTCAGTTACCAACTCCTACCAATCTTCACTCTCCAATTCATCCCTCACTCCAGTCATTCTCCTGCATCTCTATTACCATAATTCTCACTGCAGATCTCGGGCTATTCTGCCAGCCTACGTACCTACATGCTTCCAGCTCTCACCTCCATCTAATCTAGTCTCCACTAAACTGTCAGAGGGATTTATTTTAAAATTAAATAAAAATCTTATCACTCCTCCTGTTTAAAAGTCTACTATGGTCTCCACTTCCTAAAGAACCAAGCCCAGTCTTATCTCCAAGCTGTGTCTGATTCCTACACAAAACACAACCCCAAACTCTTGAGGTTCTGGTTCTGCTCTTCATCATCCATCCCAAAAACACCTTCACCCCAACAGCCCTTATTTCTCTAGTTACTTATAATTCAAGACTCACATCAGGCTCTATTTCATTCATTCATTCAACATTTATGATTATTCCCTATGTCCTACACACTAGGAACAAAGTAAAACGATATACAATTTCCTAATTTAAAAAGGAACATGCAAGTCCCTTCGAGAAGCCTTCTCTGATACTCTAACCACTTTTAAGGGCCTAAGGGCCACTACAGTATGCCTCTGAGACATGCTGGACTGTCTTCTATTAGTACATTTATCACATGATGAAATTTCCCAGCTGTCTGTATGTCTTCCCCAGTAGACAGTAAGCTCTTCAAAGGCAGGTATCACCTCCTAGACATTTTGCAGTGCTTCACGTCTAGTTTAGATGTTTGCCATATGGAAGAATATATTGTTAAAATGCAGTGCCTTTCAATTAACAAGTTTTAGCGTACTCACCTTTTACTTGGCTTCTTAGAAAATAAAATACGGCTCCTGGTCTCCAGAAACATACAGTCTAATTTAAAAAGATATGTGTGCATGATATGCCAAATTTAGTGCAACATTAAATAACAAAGGGAAAATCTCTAAGATTTGGTCTCAATCATTTTGAATAACCTTACGACAACGTTCTATAGATCATGGATTTGAAAGGCAAATTTATGTATCTCTTTGCCAAACAAGTCATTAACCAATTTACTAAGACAGTTTTACTCACTGGAATAGGTAAATAAACTCTTTTTCCCCCAAACCTGACCCCCTCTTCTGCTACTGTGAACCCCCACTTTCCCCTCAGGATACCAAGCAGATTCCATCAATGAAAGCAAGTCAAAATTTACTACAGTAGTTCTTGCATATTTAAGGACCATTCCTCTTTATTTAAAACAGCATCTAAATAGAATGTAAAGCCTTTCCTCCTCTCCCCACACACACAGAAGTCTAATTCCCCAACAGCGTGGAGTACATGAAGGTTGGATGCCTTAATCCCCAGTGTGCTACAGAGGAAAAAGGACCACGTCTTCCACTTAAAGGATGAAGTTTTATCCCTCTCCTTGGTTGGCCTTAATGGTTTCATTGCCAATGGTCTCAGGAAGGAAAAGCAATGACTTCATCACCTTCATCATCAAAAGGAATCTTGTTGGGGAAGGGTTAACATCCATACCAACTTTCCTAGGCTTTAGTGGTCCCTTTACAAATCTCACCACTCCTTCCAGATACCACCAAGTGGGCAGCGTTCACACTGTGTCTCCCTGATACAAGCTTTAGCTAGCCCTATCCCCGCCATGCTGCAAAGGTCCTGTCAAGACCATCATTCCTAATCTCATCCACATTGTAGTCAAACATGCAGGCTTCATCATTAGTGCCTTCTAGAGGCAGTTGCCAACTCAGTCTCTTTTCTCTTCTTCAGACAGCACAGAAGGAGAGCAGGAGTTTACCGTCTAAGGAATTTCCAACAATGGAAGGAAAAGTCATTCTCCCCTTTCTGTCAGTAGCACCAAAATTGAAGAGTAATTTTCCTTAAGTCCCCACCCTTGCCTTTGGGGAGGAGAAACACTTCCCCTTCATTCCCAAGCTCCCAAATATCTGTGAGTTTGTGTGTGTGTGGTGTTAAACACACAGAAAATATCAGAAACTGATATAAAATAATAGTTGCATCTAGAGAAGGGTGATGAAAGAACATGGGAGACACGCCTTTTACTTTTTTTTTTATTTTAGGAGGATATATTTGTGCTACAAGTGTAGCTAAAATGAGAACAGGAGGAGAAAAAGGGAAAGAGGAAAAGGAGGAGGTAGATTAATTGATTCCTTATAATGAAAGATTCCTTATAATGAAATGTTTCAATCATCAAGCTTTCAAATTAAACTCTTAGTATTCATAATATTATATATTAATTTACTTTTCAGAAATAGTGAGAAAAACTCCTCTTCATGGTTACTGCAAAGGAATAAAATTATACCACTTTAATCAAATGCAGCAAATTCAGAATTGAGAAAAATGTCATAGTCCTTAGGCATCCCTGAGGAGCACGCCACGTTGCCCCCGGAGCCCATTCAAGAACGAAGCTTAGAAAGCACCAGCTTCTGGTTAAAGTCAATCAACCCAGGAACAAGAGAGTCTTTGTCAAGGAAACCCGAGTTCAAGTGCATGAGGATCAGATAAAACACAACACATGGCATCTGAACTAAGATGATATGCTTTGATTTTCGATCAAAAGTTAAGAAACCAGCAGAATGTGAACACTTAAGAGAAAGGATGTACAAATGAAATTAAGATTGGCTTCCTCTTAGGTGCTGACAGTTGAATAGAAAAGTGATGATATTAAATGTGTTGCAGAGCAGCCCTATAAACCTCTTTACTTGTAAATCCATTACATATATGGTTCTATTTAATAGGACATTGTGTTATGGTCACAGATAATAGATATTAGATAACAAGTATTTAGCAAATATGTTGTTTAGTAGACTACTGATAATAAAAGAACCACCATTAATTTGGAAAAGCACACGGTCCTGCTTGTGGTCTTAAGGCCTGTATCCTGTACAGGGAGGAGGAAGTGGTGGATGGAAGGAGTTATGCAGAACTGTGTCTCAATTACGGCTATAAAACCAGTTACCCAAATTCTTTTAGAACCTCTCGTTAGAAGCTACTCAGATTACCTAAGATAATAAAAAGCCAGGAAGCATAAGGGCTCTTTTGACCACACATTAAACATGAATTAAATTACTGAAATTTCATGGTGTATAGTCCCAATATGGTGTGTTTCTGTGTTTAAAAGTAGGAGAATTTAAAATTTTATACACTGAGAGATACTTCCAAAGGAAGAAAAACAATCTAGATTAACACATACATAATTCCAAAATTCTCTCCATAAAAGACAACTTGGAGGAAACTTAGATTAAGTTGCTTCATTGAAATAAAAATTACATTAATCTGAAAATATATTTGCACAAGTTTATTTTTGCAGCATTGTTTGTTCCTGCAAAATACTGGAAGCATCCTAAATGCCAATACACAGAAGAGTAAGTGGATAAGTTATGGTACATCCACACAGCAGGGTACAGTACAGCCATAAAAAAGAATGAGAAAGATCTCTAAACTGATATGGAGCAATTTCCAGGATATAAAAAAAAAGGAAAGAAAGAAAAGTGTAAAAGAATATCTAATGTATATTACCTTTGATATCAGGAAAAAAAAGGAGAAATAAGAAAATATTCATGTCTGCTCATTTGTGCAATAAGATGAATAAACCAGGAACTAATGAGATGGGTACCTGCAGTTACCTGTAGGAGGCAGGTGAAATGGAGTGGAAAAGACAGGGGAATGTGAACAGGGTGGAGGGACAGGGTGTGTGAAGTACATGCACCTCTTCTGTATTGTTATGACCTTCAGAATCATGCAATATTTGACATACTCAAAAAAATAAACACATGAAAACAACAAGGATGGGGAACAGGGAACACAAAACAGAAAGGAAAAAAAACCAGAATCAATCTAACTGAATTTCAAATGAATAACAGAAGCACACTGAAATGGGAAGAGAACTAACCTAAGCAACTTGAACACATTTTGACTACATATCCTTAAGCTAAAGACAAAGAGAATTGTAAACAGATACTGATTCTTAGTATGTTTTTCACAGTGGTATGGGTTAGCATTTCTAAACTCTTAAAAATTCTATGTATATTCTAGAACTGAGCAAATAGGTAAGTATATCGTGGAAGAGAGTTAGGTTTCTCATTGTTAGAAAAGAAAGTAAAAAAATATGGAAAGAGGGAACACCAAAATGAACCCTACAGTGCTAGATTGGAATCGGAGGCCATGGCAGCATGAACTCATCATTTTCAATATGTACATACAGGTAGATTATATTTGTATATATATGTATACATGCATGTATATATACAAACACATAAACACAGATGCATGTATTTCCTAGCTTTGCTTGCTGAGAAGGTCTAGAAGTAATGATATCACAATAGCAATGAGCATACCTTCCATCCAGGTTTTGTTTTCTAAATATCATTCTCAACTAAAAGGAGCCACAGCTCCTTGGAGACATATGGCCATTTCAAAGGCTGGGTCAGGGAAAGTACAAAATCAGCCTGAGACATTTTGTGCCAGAAAGAAGAGAAGCCTTCAAAGAACGATGGAAACATGTCAAAAAGAAGTTTAAAGGAGCTCCTAATGGCCTAATCTGGGACAACTTGAGTAATAGTATAAATAATGACAGTAAAAGATTATAATCCTTAGAAGAAAGTGAACCATGAACCTATACTGCTATGAATGAATGAATGAGGGAGAAGAAAGCTCTTCTTTGCAGTAGAATTCCAACTAATGAATATAGAATAAATAAGGAATTAGGAGATCCTCACCGGAAATCACCACAGTAATAATTGCTTCAGGTACTAGCTAAAGCTACTGAGTAGAGGTATGATGAGAAACAAGGTTTTATATAGCATCAAAGTATTTCCCATAAGATACTTATTAATTTTGAAGGTTAATATAGTAACTTTACAGACAAAATATCTTAACTTAGTGATCAAAATTAATGTCACAAATCAATATCATGTGCTTCCTGATGTGACGCACTGAAAAACACATCATTTCTGTCATATCCCTGGCAAAAATGCAGAACTTCAATCATGAGGAAGCATCAGAGAAACTTAAACTGAGGAATATTATAGAGAATAACTGCCCAGTACTCTTTAAAAATGTCAAGGTCATCAAAGACAAAGGCTGAAGAATTGGTCCAGATTAAAGGAGAACAAGAAACATAACAACTAAAGCAATGCATGATCCTAGATTGGATCTGAAACAGGATTTTTTTTTCTTTTACTACATCTCACATTAGTGGGACAACTGGGAAAAGTTGAATAAGTTCTATAGACTAGATAACAGTATTATTTCAGTGTTATATGTTTCCTGATTTTAATAAATGTCTTGTGGCTATAAATTAGAAGGTTTTTGTTTTTAGGAAACACACACTGATGTTTTTAAGGAGCATCATTTTTCCAACTTACAAAATTTCAGGAAAAATAGATAATATGACAGCAAGTAAGAAGTGTATACGACATTAACACTTGAGGAGTCTATGTAAAGAATAGATAAAAATTCTTTGTGTGAATTTTTTACTTGTCTATAAGTCTGAAATTAGTTCAAAATAAAAAGTTAAACAATATAATGATCCAAGTTTAATCAGAAGAAGCAATAACCAACCAATCCATTTCAAAATAATTAACCTAATAATTACCTATAAAAAACAAAAACCATTAACATCAAGTAGTTTTGTGAAACTAGTCCTGGTTTTTCCAAGGAGCCACAACTCCATAACACTTATATTTCTTGGAGCTTTTCCATGAAAACAACTTCTGATATTTCTTAGATAATAAGGCTCATTACTTAAAAAACCAACATACCCAAACACACATTGCATTTTTCTCAGTAAAGTTATCCAACTGATTAATTAACAGATAGTTCTTGAATGAAAGACACTGTCTAGATGCTTAAACAGATAAGATCTACATCTGTTTCATCCAGTTGATTAGTTCAGTGCCAAAAACAAACCACCACACAAGCTTTAGCCAATGGGCTTTGCCAAATGAATTCCCAGTCTGGTCAATCTGGTAAGATTACCATATGCAGGCAGAACATTCAATACAGTCACAGTAATGAAAACAATTCTTGAACAATAATTTCAAGGAACTTACTGGAAATGCATCCTTCATTACAAAGGCATTTTTATCTGAGAAAATAAAGGGTTGAGAGCTCGCATTTAAAAAAAACCAACAACCCATGAGTTCGATTATAAGAACTCATTCCAAATCACCACTATCCATTAGATTCCTTCTTTCTCATTTTTGAGATATAATTGATATATAATATTGTCTCAGTTTAATATGTACAACATGTTGACTTTATATGTTTATATATTGTAATATGAGCACCACCATACCATTAGCTAACACCCCCATCACATAGCATCACATCATATCACATAAACCATCACCTATTAGAATGGACAGATCAGGATGGATGTAGTTTAGGGGAATGAATTCTAACTAGATCTTTTCAGAGCTGGAACAATAAAAAATGATCATATTTCTTTCTTTTAGGACTTCATCCTTCTCAAAAACAAAATCCTCCTTGATGTTTCCATTTACTCCCTAACATATTCTCATCTGGTTTTATATTCAACAATCCACAAGCTTCTTTCTACATATTTACATACTCCAAGATTCAATGTAACCCTCACACCCTTCAAAAATTCTTCAGTGGTTCCCAATGCCTACTGATAGCCTTTGGCCTCTCACTCTTTATTTCCAGCGTAGTGGCTCACCTCAGGGGGTAATTATATATACCACAAGTCCAGTGACCCACCATACATGTAACCATTCTATATATTCTACCATCCAACAAATCAAAGTCTCAAGTTCCTAGCCTGACACTCGAGATCAGCCATCCAGTTTGTTCAGGAATGAAGAGTTTTCCACATGTGAGACTTTCAGTGCTGAAACCCAGAGTCTCAGGCAAATCAGGACATTGGGTCACCCTAGCTCTGTGGCCTAGCAACTGACCTCTTGACTTCCCAAAGGCACCTTTGCTTCTGATATTCACTTTCTCTGGCTCATCCTGCCCTTGTCAGGTCCACATATCTAAGTGAAGATTGTCAAGAACTTGTCCAAACGCCACCTTCTCCGTCAAAGTTTTCCCTTTCTCCAGTCCTGGAAGTGATTTCTCTTCAGCGTAAATTCCAAAGCACCTCAATTTTTCTCTCCCTTGTACCACTTGTTCTATGTTGGGCAGGAAGAGAAAGGACCCTTAGTCCCCACTCCTGATGTTTCCTTCTTCACAGGGGATATCTATTCACATAGTACTATGCACATTCTCCTCCCTCTCACTAACTCTTCCCCAAGAAAGACGAAGGGAGTTCTCTGTACAGGGAATTTGGGACAAGGAACTATGTATTGCAGACCAGCACCCTCCTATCTTTTCCTCTTTAGAATTTGCTTGCATTGCCAAAGGGTTACAGAAGCAGGCCTCCACATGGAGTCTCACACACTGTCTGTGCCTGGCTGTATGGGCCTGTCTGAATCCAAGGCATGGGATTAGGAAGTTCATTTTTGCTGTACATCAAAGGCATGTTCTCTAGTATCAGCTTTACCAGTAACAAAAATATTTGTCATCTGAACACACTGATCTCATCATTATTCACAACATGGGTAGGTAAGAGGAAAACTATTGACTACCACTCCCTCTAAACTGTAGGGTCCTATAACTTGACTTAATCATCACTATAGCACACTGTACAGTGCCTTGTAGGTAGTAGACACTCCTAACCATGTGAGCAGATACAAATATCTTACTATTGATTTTTTTTTTCCTCAAGTCATGACAGAGTGGAATCAGTTCAAATCCTGGGTCTGGTACTTACTAGCCAGGTAACCTTGGGTAAGTCTCTTAACATCCGAGTCCCAATTTTTTTCCCAGTTGATGAGTTGCTACAGAGACTTACAGCCCACAAAGTCTAAAATATTTACTCTCTGGCTCTTTACAGATAAATTTTGCCAACCCCTCTTTTAAAGATTGTTGTGTGAGAATGGCTATAATTAACAAGACAGGAAACAACAAATGTTGGAGAGGGTGTGGAGAAAAGGGAACTCTTGTTCACTGCTGGTGGCAGTGCAAACTGGTGCAGCCACTATGGAAGGCAGTTTGGAGTATCCTCAGAAAATTAAGGATAGATCTACCATATGATCCAGCTATCCCACTGCTGGGTATTTATCCAAAGAACTTGAAAACACAAAGGCATAAAGATACTTGCACCCCTATGTTCATTGCGGCATTATACACAATAGCCAAGACTTGGAAGCAACCTAGGTGCCCATCAAGGGATGAATGGATAAGGAAGATGTGGTATTTATACACAATGGACTACTACTCAGCCATAAGAAATGACGAAATCCAGCCATTTGTGACAACATGGATGGACCTTGAGGGTATTATGCTGAGTGAAAATAAGTCAGAGGGAGAAAATCAAATACCATATGATCTCACTCATAAGTAGAAGATAAAAACAACAAAAAAGAAAACACATAGCACTGGAGATTAGACTGGTGGTTACCACTGGGGAAAGGGGAGGGGGGAGGGCAAAAGGGATGATTAGGGTCACATGTGAGGGGATGCACTATAATTAGTGTTCGGGTGGTGAACATGATGCAATGTATCCAGAATTTGAAATATGATGTACACCTGAAAAAAATAAAAATTAAAAAATAAATAAATAAATAAACATTGTTGTGTGAACTACAGATCAGATGCTATTCATTGCTAGTGCCTAGCATATTTTTGGCTGTTATCAATTTAAATGCCACGGTAATAAAGTCATATTTTAAAAAGAAAATTCCTGTGGCTATACAAAATTAACAGCTAAAACACCTCATACTCAAATATTCTAAGAGGGAAAAAGCCCACAAGAATCATCATTTTTAATTTGCTACAAATTTAGAGGCTCAGGAAGCATTACCTACCTCAAAACTCTTACACTGCAATGCATTTACAAGACATTCATGACTCAAGAGAAATAACAGATATGCTAAATATTTATTCCACTAAAAGGAATCTTGAAATAGAACTTGAGCAACAAGAATATTTACATATTTAATATTCTTTACTGGATGAGAAGCAGAGGCTACTTACTGATGGGAGTTATTCCAGCTTGAAATGAGTTGTGAAAACTATTAAACCGGACCAAGACATTGCAATAATTCTCCCTCCAATTAACTTTGACTCATTTAACATTATGCTAAGTGCCAGGGATCCAAGATAAAGACAGTCCCTGTCCTTGTAGAGTTCAGAGTCCAGTGAGAAACACAAATATGCATTCACCAGAGTTATTTGAATTCTTCTAGCTGCAGTTCAAGCACTTTTAGCAGAAATGACCCTTCTCCCCTTTTCTGAGCTCCATGTCAGTTTTGTTTGGTACCAGGCATGAAGGGAAGAGTTTTGCGAGTGAAGGTCCTAGGACTGATTTAAAAAAAAAAAAAAAAGATATGACAACTAAGCTTGTGATAGTGGCCAGCCACTGGGCTGGATTTCAGTTCCAGAAGTTAGAAGGGCAAGGAATTATAGCTAGATAAGCTGGTTGAGGAGGACCCTGTGGAGAGACCCAAGTAGTATTCATTCATACAACCAAAGTACGTACAGCTTAGAGTTTGGGAGGGTGCCAGCGTCTCTCCCTTTGCATGGAATCCAGCATGGCTCTGGTACCCTAAAGTTTGGCAATTTTAAAAGTTTCAGAAGCAAGAGTCTTTGGACCTGCCTGGTACCTGCACTGTCACGAGCAGTGGTCCTGGGGAGACTCTCCAAAATGACTTCATGAGCCACAGATACCGAGTACTGGCTGTCTAAGCAAAAGAGGAAAGCCCTGATGGATGCCGTATGGTGACTGCATGTGATGCCCAGAAATAACTGGAGAAATTGACTGGGAGTAGAACCCACAATCCTTTAATCATTCCTCTGCTGGCTTAAATATGCCCTACTCATTTAGGATACATATGAAAATAAAACCAACACATTATGGTAAACGCTATGGGAATCCAAAGGAGGGGCTCCAAAATCCAGCCAGTTGAGGCAAGTCAGAAAGAACTCTGAGGAAGACCAGTTATGTTTTTAAGAAGTTACAAGGAAAGCCATTCCTGGTTATAAAATGGTTGGTTTTTTACATTTCTGTCAACTATTTAGTTTTCCTCCTTCTGAAGATATAGTATAATAATGGGATACATATTTCATCAAGTGTATCTAACATTCTTTGAAACCACTGCATAGGGTCCCTGAAGAATTGGCAAGCATTTTTCTGATGATTATACTCCTGTGTCAATACTCGTTAAAGATCAAGATGACTTTTTATGCTACCAGAGAGAGAATTAGTATCTCCCACTTACTTTCAGGCTCAAACAATTCCATTGTTAAATCATTCTTATATCTCACAGGATATGCATCTAAGTTACATTTTCAAACTGGAACAAGCATAACTTGACCCAGTCTATTTATAAATTATGGTGTTACAGACTTGAACCTACCACCAGGTTAATCTGTCTTCAAATAATGGCTGTAAAGAGGTATTTAAAAGATCCCAAAGATCTTGCATCACTAATGGCTCACCATTACACGGTGCAGAAAACTTGACTCAGGAAGTTGTAAGAGTAAACAGATGGAGTCCATTATAAGTTTTCCTTTCTTGTGGTGTAACTAAATGGCCTTATTATGCTACCAACTTTAAAAATAATAAATTGTCATGTTTATTACTGATTATTAAAAACACTATGCATCCCAAGCACTTTGAAAAATACACAGAGTAGATTGTCAATCCATTTTGAAAGAAGAAACCAAATCTTTTATATTTGCAAAAGCCCTTTCAGAACAAAAGAAATACAAGCATTGCCACCTGGGTGAGAATAAGAAATGACATAAAATAAGAACAACAGAAGACTACAATTTTTTTATTGAAAATTCAAGACCAACCATGAAGGAAACTGTAAAAACAATATTCACTGACACTGAGAAAGCTAAAGATTGAAGCTTTGGTTAGTAGACTTCGTTTCAGTTCTCTCTCCCTCCTCCCCCTTTCTCTCTCTGTAAGTTGAAGAGGGAAAAAAAAAGTCACCCTGAACTACGAGATCCATCAAACTGCTAAAATTATCTGCAATCTTTTGGAGATAGCAACTAGCTTCCCTCATCTATGGTGCAAGCAGAAAAGAAAGGTGATGGAATGAAATAGGATTGGTGGCCCACACCTCGCTCATAACACAGTTGGCCCAGCAGCTACGACGGTGGCTTAGATTGACAGAGATGAGGGAGGGGGAGGGGACAATGGGGAGGTTGTCACTCCATACACCAATATACAATAGATTGTTGCCTTCACCCAGGAACTATGACTGGATCACAGGCATATAGAGCAAATACAAGTTTTGACCCCAGTACTGCCTCTTCAACTCAACAACTTCAGTAAGACTCCTTGGATGCTCTTGTCGTTATCCTAAAATTAAGACTTTTCTTAAAAAGGAAAATAAAAATACAAAAGGAAAGGAAAGAAGAGGAGAGGAAGTTACAGAAAAACAAAAATCTGTTTTACCAAATTCAATCCAAATCATCAACATCTAATAACATACACAGTTCACGCTATGGTCCGCCCCTCTGAGAAGCTACTCCTTCATCTTCATTCCCACTAAATGATGAACTCCTTGAGGGCAAACACTCTTAAACTTTTATCACTGGCACCTTAATACAGTTTCTAGTATAGGAGGATTATATATAGTTTATATAGACGAATAAGTGGCTTTATTTATCTTTCAACTCAATAGCTCCCATTTCTATCCTGTGTCCTGGCCACATATCCTAGATATTTAGTAAACACCTTGGCTGCCTATGATTTCAAAGTGAGCTTACTGAAATTAAAAAAAAAAAAAAATCAAACTCTCCCTAGCAATTTTCATGTTTCTTTTCAAAAGCATAAGTATCTTTTTTGTGTACTTCGGCACAAATTCTTAGTCACCACATTCCTTTCATTCGCCAGATTCAGTAAGTCACCAAGTTGAGAGGATACTTCCAAACCTTTCTAGCACCTCTCATAGCCCACTCCTAGGACCCTAGTCCAGTTGCTAGAAACCTGTGCTAGAATTCTAGGTGGCCTCCTTGATTCCAGCATCCACCCCTCCAAATCACTTATCTTCCAGATGCCCCACATCCACCTCCCACACCCACCCCCCGAAGACAGGCGTGCCTCAAAGGCAGATGCCATGTCTTATTCAACTCAGAGTGTCCTTTCAAGTGTTTGCAATAAAAACATTCAATTACCTCATGGACTGAGGTGCCACATGAACACCTATTTATATTCAAAATTAGATCTCTTTGGACCTTCTGGATTATTCTCTTTAAATATAGCCTTATGAACCTTCGTAATCACAAAGGAATGGATAGCTTACCTATTAAGCAGCAGCTCTTGCTATGGAGTTTTATAATTCACCCGTACACTCTGCTTCCTAGACCCTCGTTAATCTCTAAAACAATAAAATAAAATGAAGGAAAGGAAGCTAGGTGCACTTAGTGCTGGCAGTAGTGTGTCGAAAGAAAGGCATTGGAAGCAGCAAAATGCGACACCAAATTGTCCATTCTTCATGCAATTCCATCATGTTTGGAAAGCTAAAAACTACAACCCCGTGGCAACACCCTTCGCTGAGTCACTGTATTCTTTGTGTGCATTTTTCTAAGAGCAATCAAAACAGTAATTGCAGGACTAACTTTAGAACATGAAATCACTGTATCTGCATTGACATGGAATGCAGTGTGAAAAGTAATCTCTCATTAAACCAGAAACTGTGGTTTGCATTGTTTAAAAAGTGCATCGGATCGCTCATTCTCAGGGGATAGATCATAGTGCTCCTTAAGGACAGAAAATTGAGAAAGTATTAGCTCCTTCCACAAAATACTTAAGAAATCCCACGAGGCTCTGGGTTTTCCCCAACTTGTTCTAATTACATCAGGAATAAAGCGTTCTTTAAGTGTGTCTTTAGTATCACCCTTAAAAATGTCCTTTCCCCAAATTAAGATCCCAATTCAAATAAAACTATAACAAGCCATATTTGAGACAATCTGAGAAATTTGGTTGTGGCAGGTATTAAATGGTGCCAAGGAATTATTGTAAATTTTGTTAAGTGTGGTAATGGCATTGTGGTTATAAAAGAACCTCATTTTATAGATAAATAATGACGTATGCTAAGGTAAAATACATGATATCTGAGATTTGCTTTAAAATACTTTAGCAAGGACAAAAAAAGGACAGAGGAAGCATATATGGAATGTACATATTCTTAATAAATGTTGAATCTAAGTGATCTAAAGGGATATCCTCTATTTGTGGTGTGATTGAAAACGTTCATAATAAAAAAGTTCTTAACGTCTACTTTTTCCCCCTTTACATAGGTCTCAGAAGAATGACTGCAGAGACCCAGCCAAGAAGGGGTTGGGGCCACAGAAGCATCCAAGCAAAGGAAGACTTGCTGTGACCATGCTATGGCTAAAGCTATGTGAAAATCAGTCTGGGAAGTGTTATAAACACAAGGTCTAGAAGAGATGTGCATGTGTCCACAGAACACTTCACAATCTTGTCATAACTTCACATGATGAAGCAGACCCCTACACAGAAGCTAAGTTTCACTTCATGTTGTGACTGAAATTACCAACTATTTCCCCCAAGCGTTGTTTTGCTTTTACTCCTCACCATAATACAGATGTGTTTTATGTTAAATAATTGAAACCTATTGAAAACTCCCTCCAGGTAAACACACCTTCCAAGTTTTGACCATTCCTTGGTAAGAAGAGAAAATGAGTTGGGAACAAGAAGATTGGATCCTTTTCCAAGAAAACAATATAATGGAGACAAAAGACTGGATGATTACCTGAGTATCTAGCAGCAGCAATAGAACTTGAGAAATCTAAATGTCTTCTCCAAATTATATCGTTATCTTCAAATTATTGCCCCTTGTAGCTGCTTCTTAGGGCAAGTAGATAGCAGACAAGTAGAACTGAAAGATTTGGTGATAGTTCCTATTGAGTTCCAATTCACTTTGTGTTTTCTTACTGTGTTTCATTCTGCTTTTGAGCATGAATTTTTAACACAAATACAACTGGTAGAGTCCATGTTAACAGCACAAGCTTACAGAGAGCAGTGGTTTCTCCTGCAGTTCTTAAACATCTGTGATTCCTGGACACAGAGCCTGAGCTGCCCCTCAGAGAGTCTGTTTCAGTTTATCTGGATTGGGGCCCAGGCTTCCACACCATTAAATGCTCCCCAGGTTATTCCCACCATTATCAGGTTTAGGAACCACAGGCAAAGTCTATCCATGTACTGGCTAATGTAAACATTTTTCCTGATTTTGTTAAACATATTACAAAGATAGAGACACAAAGGCATCCTGTGAATAAATGCATACTGTCCTCCGAGTATTAAAAAAGCAAGTTTTAAAAAAGAATTTGTATTAAAATCCAAAATATTTTATTAAAAAAAAAAAAGTACAATTAGCATTCCCTTCATACCAAGTAAACTACCACTGGTGCTTTGCTGTCCTCACAGATCTTAGTAAAGAAAACAAAACAACCCACCTCACATTATTAAAATGTGCTAAAATCTCTAGCAAAAGATGTGCTGTCCCCTCTGTGAAAGTGTGACTATCTTTCAAGATTCAGCTCCTATGACACTCTCCCCTGTCCAGACCTCACCCACCTCCCAGGCAGAGGAGCCTGTGGCACATTGCACATACCTGTGTGTGGATAGTGCTTTTCAACACTGGGTTGTAGTTATTTGTTTTCCAGCTTATCGTATGAATTTGAGCACCCTCAAAACAAAGACCACGAGTTATTCATCTTCATATTACCAGCATCAGGAAGTATTTGATAAATGCTTTGCTCAGTGTCTACTAGGAACCAAATAAATAAGTAATCATCCAAATTCTTGAATGGCTTAAGTCAGTTGCTCATTCCCTTGGTGTATATGACAACAAAACAAATAGGAAGCTAGACTCCTTAACTTTCCCTGACGTTTCCATTTTTTCTCTCTTTCAGTATGCTCCATATTTAAGAGTTTCTAGATCCTAATGGTTCTTGTCCTCATGTATTAAAATCATAGCACTTTAATAATCTGGCAAGTAAATTAGAAACAAGTTCTAATGTCTCCCCTTTTTCTTGCAGCAATCCTCATTGCTTTTGTTGTCAGTGTCGCTGAGTTGATTCCGACTCCTATGACCCTGCGTCCATAGAACAGAACCCTACCCAGTCTTTTTGTCCCATGCTCTCATCTTCCAGTGCTCTACTAGACAATGCTCTGCTCTTCATAGGGTTTTCATAGTCAATTGTTGTCAGAAATGGGTGGCCAGGTCTTTCTTGCTAGTCTATCTTAGTCTGGAACCTCTGCTGAAACCTGTCCACCATGGGTGACCCTGCTGGTATTTGATATACTGGTGGCATAGCTTTCAGCCTCACAGCAACATGTAGCCATCACAGTATGACAACCAGTGGACCAGTGGTAGGATACCCTGACCAGGAAACAAACTTAAGCCAAGGCAGTGAGAATGCCGAATCTTAACCGCTAAACCACTGGGGCTGGCCTTTCTCATTGCTTGGTAATAGTAATGTTAATTGCTATCATTTGAGAATGCACTATATGCCATACTGCTTAATATGCTTTACATGTATTAACTTTTTTAATATTTCTAAAAATCTTATGAGGTATTACTATTAACCTGATTATAAAGAGAATGAAAGTGAAACAGAGAGTTTATGCATCTTGCCCAAGATCATTCAGCTACTAAGTGACAAAGCCAGGATTCAAACCCAGGCTGTCTGGCTTTAGAGCTTAGAACAAAAGAATTAGTTAAGTGTGTTTTCCTTTGTATTTAAAAGCAAAAAAATAAAATAAATGTTTGAAAGACGGTTGATCATAAGATTCCTTTCAAAAGGGAAAAAAAATAGCTGGGTACTGATGAGGTATGAGCTCATCTATCCAGCCTCCACAATGGGTGGGCCCAGCGCCTCTCCCCTCCCATCAACCTGAAGAGAACCCCAGGGACTATGGAGCTGCCAAGCACATTTACCCTTTCTCACTGCTGGCCAAACAATAAGTAGCATAAACAAGGGATTAATCAAGAAACTAACACTGAGCACCTGTTGCTAGAAGGCTCTGAGGAATAGGAAACTTGAAGACATGATTGAAGCCCTTGAAAAGCATCCAATCAAAGGGCTGTATCGGGGCTGGCCCCGTGGCCAAGTGGTTAAGTTCACGCACTCCGCTGTGGCGGCCCAGGGTTTCACTGGTTCAGATCCTGGGCACTGACATGGCACTGCTCATCAGGCCATGCTGAGGTGGCATCCCACATGCCACAAACGGAAGGATCCACAACTAAAAATATACAACTATGTACTGCAGGGATTTGGGGAGAAAAAGCAGAAAGAAAAAAAAAGATTGGCAACAGTTGTTAGCTCAGGTGCCAATCTTAATAAGAGAAAAAAAAAGGCTGTATCAACAGGCATTAGAACACCCACAAGAACAGGCAAGCTAAATGTTGTAAATATACATATTGAAATTTCCTGCTTTAAGTCATTTTTAACATGCCAACTGTGGTGATCACTGAAGGTATCTGAACTGGGTCTTATGGACTAGACCTCAAACAGAAGGAATGTAAAGGGAAGCAAAGGCATTGTAGACAAAAACAAAACACATGTGAGCAAATGCATGGGAAAAGTAAGTGCTGCAGTTGAGCTAGTGCAGAGTAGATGCTTGATGGTCTTGGAAGAGGGCTGAAAAGGTAGGTGGGGTCCAGACCAAACGGAATATGAAATATCACACTGAGGAAGAAAACTAGCCCTCCAGGCACTGAGAAGTGCTTAAAACCTGAGCAGAATGACTTGACCAAAGAGTACAATAGGAAGACTCATCTGGTTTGATGTGTCAAACTAACGGAGGGAGAAGGGCAATGAACAGAGAGGGAAATCAGTTAAGAGACTTTTGCAATAATCACAACTAAATATTCCACGTGAC